>NW_026086604.1:72521485-73121485 GCF_022539395.1 Myiozetetes cayanensis | reverse complement strand
TCCTTCTCTTACAAATTGCCTTCTGATATTTCTATACATAGTGGTGGAACACTCATTTGAGGTGTTTTATTGTTACATTCCTTTAAGAAACAAAAATAAAGGCAATTGTGTTTGGTTTCTATAGCATATAAAACATACAGTATTATGAGGTTCTAAGGAGGTTTTGTGCACAATGTAATATTCTAACTGGGATTACAAGCCAGATAACAAAATTGTCTGCTAAACAGAGTTTAGCTGCACAGAACAAGTTGAAGAGAAGCTTCATGGAGATAAATAGATTGGCACTTAGTTTTTTTGTGCTGCTGTAGAGTTTAGCCATACATCTTATAAGTTTCTCAGGAATCTTGTTTCCCTTAAGAAATTACACTCAACACTGGGAGATATGTAAATATTGTTTTATATCAATATAATTGTTTTGTATAATACAATTATGTCAAGACATCAATAGGTTGATGTCTTGAAAAAAATATGAACAACCTTTTTTGTTTTGTTTTTGTCTTCTATTTTTGTCTTTCATTTAGAAAATCACAGTGCTTCTAAGCAGAGAAAAGGTGCTCATCCTATGATTAGGACTAGTATTAACTTATCTATCCCTAATATCATCATGACACCCTCTTTGGATGAGGTACAGCAGACGCTTAATAAAGCTGTAAATAGTATTGTGAAAGTAATGAAAGGAGTTGGACAGTGGAGTAAGGAGAGAAGATCCAAGGTTTGTGTCTTTAACAGCCTTACTTAAAACTAATGTTTCAAAAGTACTGCAAATGGAAAATAAATATTATTTCTTCCTCAGAAGAAAATGTTAGAGAGAAAAGTTGCTGTGTTGCAGTGTGAGAGCAGAGACAGCGACTCTGATGAGGAGATGAAAGAGACTGGAAAAAAACCCATCCATGGTAATGATAAACTCTGACATTAATAAATTTGAGTGTTAGGTAAATGGGATTTATAGAGAACGTGTTGAAGGATAGTAATTACAAAATACATCAAAACCAGTGTACTTCATAGATTTTAAACTACTTTATAGATTTTAAACTGCCTCAGAGAAGAAATCATGTTTACCACTTTTCCTTGTGTGGCTTTGAGTAAGGGGATTTTTTTCTGTTTCTTGGAGAGTTGTACTGCTTTGCGTACCTGTGGCAGGTGGAAGGGTGTTAGGGTGCCAGCATGGGCAGCATAGAAAACAATTGTAGTCACTATTGCTACACAAAAGATCTTTCATCATTTGCTGGTGTGGTTTGTAACTTGGCATGTTCAAATAGCATCTTAAAACTTGTATTGAAATTCCTTTAAGAAGGGTAAATTAAACTTACACAAAACCTGCTAATGAATAGAAATGTCTGTATAAATTGCAACCTTGGCAGAGAGAGGATTGTGTAGAGGATTGAATAGACTAGAATTTCTGAAAGGATTTTATCTTAATCTGTTTTATGATCAGACATTGAATAAAGTTATTGAAGGCATTAGTTCAGGGAAATTTAAGACAGTGTCTTTGGTTGCTGGGTTTCTCTTCTCTGAAATGGTTTAAAATGAAGCCAAATTAATTGTTCTACATTGTAGTTGTGGTACTTTAAAAATACATTTGAGTCTTTTAAGTCAGCACTCTCTTATACACTTAAAAAGTAGGACAGTAATACTTGAATTTTTTAAGAAATTAAATTAGTCTTTCAAAACTAAGACTAAGAATTTCTCTTGCATGAGATGAAATAAGAAATGATGGTAAACTCAAACTTGTTGATATTTGCTAACTGATGGACCTTCCTTTTATCTTTCTTTCTGGGGACTGACTATGATCATCTTATCAGAGTTAATGTTAATTTGCATTTCAGATTGTCAGTTGTGGGATATTTCAGAAAATAAAAAATACTTATGGATTTACTCAATGCAAATTTTAGGTGAAGTATACAGGATAAACCTTGTAGAGGCATGAGAGGAAAATAAAGATTATATTTAAAAGATTGGAGTGGAATTTGTTCCATATTTGACAGGGTACCTAGATGAAGCAATTTTCCTAAAGTGGAGAGGTTTATGAATTTGTGGCAATTAAACTTGACTTCCTAGACTTCTAGTTGCCTTTTTGATTAATAAGAACAGCTAACTTTTCAAATGCATGTTTATTGAAAAATATGTAATTAATTTTTGTTTGTAGGAATTTACTTGACCTAAACAGTATGTCTGTCTTAACGCTGCTTTTGTATTTGAATCTACTTTTTTAGATAGTGTATCAGACGCAGCATCACTCAGTTTGTCTGATGCGGTGCAAAGCCAAAACTACTTCAAGAGTGTTTCAGAGAACAAAGAAATTATTAAATTAGTATCTCTACTCAGTAGTGCTATCAGTTCTACAAAAAGGGTAAGCCAATTGAGATGTTAATACAACTATCCAAGGGATAATAATGTATTACTTTTAATTACTTCTACCTTGGGCAATAAGGGTGGGCATTTAAAGTGCTGATTAAACACAAGAATGAAAAAGCGTAGCATGGTGGATGGAAGATGTGGCTGAAAATTTGCAAATACACTTTAAAGGTGTAACATGCGTGAAGTTTACTCTGTTTAAAAATTTGTGAGGTTTTGAATATTTTATAAATTGAAACATCATAAAAAAATCTAGACGTAGTTGTGTTGTGTGGATTTAATAGACAACTGATAATAATAAAAGTGTGTTAAATACAGTTTTGTTCGAATAGAAATTCTAGTGAAACCAGCAAGATTTCTGACCCATTATGAAGAGCTTATGAGGTTTTTGGAAGAAAACTGACTTTCAGCTTGGCATTTGTAAAGTGCTGCATAGGGTTTGCTAGTGGAGGTTAGGATTTAACTTAAGGGATATTCATTGTTTATTTGTCTTGTTCTTATTCTATGCAATCCTTATTAAACTGTAGGTATTGAACTAATATTTGTTTAGGGAACTGCATCAGCTTCTTGCAAGGGTGGTCCAACCTTTTAAGAGTCTTGCCAGGTAAAAAATTTTTGACTCAAGCCATTGTGACTTCGGTGGTACTAAGCACAACTAGCACAGTGACATACAGGCTTATGCTGAAGACTAAGGAGACGTTGATAATGGTGGATAGTTATCTTGGTATTTTGATACTCAATATTTCGTAATTTGAAACTTTTATCAGTGAACCAGGTTTAAATATCTAAAAGCACTATATTTACGATAAATCATAATGTGAATTATCTCTTGTACCAGTCATCTCTCATTTACTTGTTTATTAGCTGCAGTGATGATGATTTACCTTTTTCTGATGTTTTTCTGAACTCCTGAGAACTAGAAAAATAATTCTCTTGCACATCCTTAAATGATATTCAAATCAAAGAGACATGAATGGAGTATAAAAATTAATGTAAAAAAAATTTGTCTCATAACTTCATGATTTGAGAATGAATTGTTCTTGTTATGTTGGACCCTGGAGCTCAGGTTACAGTTGCTAGTCCAATAAATGGTAGGGAAGGACAAGTGTACCGTATCCTAGTCTTTAAGGAGTGTTTTACTTCAGATAGATTCCTAAGATTTTATTGACTGAAGAATCATTTAATTGGAAAAATGCTTAAACTGATCTGACAAGTTGAGTGTAATCAGCATGGCTTGTGATCCCTAATGGAACTTAGTTTAGCATAAATTTACCAGCAACCTTCTATTTAGTGAGATGATTCAACCTGCTCCACTATGGAGTTCTTGATGTATTCTAATGAGCAGCTGCTAAGAAATTATATATATCCTATACATGTGATACTGAGAATCTTTCTTTGAACTTCTAATGTCTTTCAGGAGGTTCTTACAGCTTTGGAGAGTTTTAGTTGTTACCACCATATATGGCAGAGGGACAAGGAGGAAACCATTGATAAATTAATTATGGGAAACCCATTGCTAACTGAATTTGAATCCGAAATTCTGCATTTCCAATACTTGGACCTAAAAATCAATTCAGAGCCTGAATACATCTGTGTGGGAGCTATTGCAATGTACACAGGTGAAGTTCAACTTTTCACTTATTTCTAGAGATGTATACTTTCTATCTTTCAGTAGGAAGGAGAGATGTGGCTTAGTTTTGGATGGATGAACTAGGTTAAAATGGGAAGGAGAAAGAGAGAGAAGGGCTGTTTGCTGTTTTGGCTACAAATGCATGCAAACAAAACACTAACTTAAGGATATCTATGAGACTCAGCTGGAGTTTCTTCCCCCACCGGCATGCTTCTGCTCACTTTATGGGGTGGATTGTAGATGTTTTCCTATCCTTCTGTCACTGATTCCCAGGGGTACATATTTGGTGGGAGTAAGATGATAAGTTGTTTTTCTCCTTACCTGGCTGCATGCAATAAGACAGCTGGAATCCCTTCTATTTAACAGTTACTTGGTTCCACTGATGCTGCAGATAAAACTTAAAAAAGCTAAGTGATTGATGGACCATTTGGTTTCATTAAGTGTCAGATCAAACTTGTTTCTTCAGCTTCCATAATCAAGCTCTTACTTTTCCCCATGTTATTTTTTTAAAGATTAATTTTTGAAAATATTTTAGACATAAATGAGAATATTAATCAATTTGTTAGTGATGTATAGAACAGAAATTTGTATAATGACATATGAACAAGATGACAAGTATGGAGTCCAACCATATCTTTCCAGTAGGTACATCCTAAAAAACATCTACAGTATCTAGTATCTCTTCATCATTCAATGTTTTTAGCTGCTCTTTCAGTAGAAAAGATGACAAATTCTGAGAGGATTAGGAGGAAATAATCTTGAATTGCAAGCAATCATATCAACCACTCAAAGGTGTCCATATGATTTCATCTTCTTGTACATGAAGGTTAGACTGAAAAAATGGAACTGGCACCAAAGAGAACACACGATCTGAAAAAGATAAAAAGTACATCTTAAAAAATATCTACAATATCTAATATCTATTAATTGTTCAATGTTTGTAGCTGATCTGAAGCTAGCACTGAGATCAGAAACCAAGGCCTGGATGACTTTGTTGGGGTACCATTGTAATAAGAAGTACCGAACCGAGATGGAAGCAATTTTGACTTTTATAGAGGAAACTGGCAAGAAGTTAAATCGCAACATCACGGACCTGGATGATATCAGAATAGCCATGTCAGCTTTAAAAGAGATCAGAGAACTACAGATCTCCATAGAGTCTCAAGTTGGGCCCATTGAGGTAGCTGGTGGGAATGTAACGTGTATGGGTACTCTTCCAACAGAACAGTTATTTTCTGGGTCAAAGCTTAACAGAGCATTTTGAAAATGTATGGTTTAATATGTGTTGAATGTTGGGTGACAGACCTGTTGTGTTCCTGTAAATCTTTTTGTGCAATTTCTGGTTTGAACAAATGTAAACTTGCAGAGGTGAGTGGTGGTTCAGTGAACAGTGCAGAAATTGAGTGATGTAGGTAAGAGGAAGATGAGAATATAGATATTTAATGCAAGAAAGCTTTTCATACTTTGTAGAAGAAGCCTGTGTATGAAAAGGAATGAGTTTCATAATTTATTTTATTTTTTGCTTAACCTACAGAGGAGGAAAATCTGTATGCTAGGAAGGCTATATGAGAATGTGCGAGAGTGATTACTTGAGTCAACTGTATCATAGGTTGAAATAAACATAAGCAACTGACTTCATTAAAGAAGTGAAAATTATAGAATACATTTATTGAACATTTGAGAAATGGCAGAATTAAAACCAGATGGTAACTGTTTCTCTGCCTTCCTGACCAGAGTATGTATTTGAGAAGGTGGTAGTGTGGCAAAATGCACCACTGATGAGTTGTTCAGTAGAATTCTTTTTTCCTATGACATGTTCATGATTCCTGATTGCCCATAATTTTATTGTAAGCTTCCAGTTCTGCAATCAGGAGCCTCAAGTCCCTAGGCACAAGAAGCCATACTACAGGTTTTTGAAAGGGAATTTGATGTATTTTGCACATAATGGCACGGAGGACAGATAGTTACATTTCTATTGTTGCAATTTAACTGCAGTTTGATCAAACTGGAAAACATAAATGGAAATAATTCCACTTCATACTAAATTTTTCAAAACTGTTATGCCACAGATTCATTGCTTCCCTACCCCATGCTAATTTATAGTAAGTCAATTTCAGTTATATTTTTGTGAAACTTGACAAAGGGTTTCAATATGTGGAGTGTTCATGGGTTGGTGGTGCAAGAGGAAATCAATGTTCTGAGATAATCAAATTCTGACGTTTCTTCCGGTTTGGTATTGGTTTGCCAGATTGTGTATAATGGATATGCAAAAAAAGAACAGATTTCCTAACAGATCATTCTTTGTTCTTAAAAACTTAAAATGTTAGCATATATGTATATCAAATTAAGTTATCATTTTATATATCTTGATCCAACCTTCTGACAGGAATCCTATGCTATGTTGAACAAATATGATCTACTTGTTGCCAAGGAAGAGACAGAAAAGGTGGACACTTTGCATTACACTTGGGAAAAACTGCTAATCCGTGCAAATGAGGTACAGAATGAGCTCGTTGCTTTGCAGCCAAACTTCAGAGGAGAGCTTATTAGTGCTGTGAAGACTTTTACTGAAGATTGTGCACAGTTCTATTCAGATTATGATCAGGCGAGTATTTATATTTTATTGTATTAGAGGAGTTTTTGAGGAACAGTGAGGGCATGGAAAGATTTTGGATTTGACTAATGGGATGGACCTCTACAGTTGAATATATTTATTCTTACTAATATGGTATTTGAGTTTCAGCGCAGGGCAGGCTTTGCTTATTGTTTTGTATGTGACTGAAGTATGTAATGCTGGTAATCACTTAGAGATTAAGAATTGAGATATTTTAGGTTTATGGTAAACAGCTAGTTAGCATGAGCAAATGTGAAGACTGGAATTAATGAGAAATTAAAGTGTTTTCTGATGCTAGATATAAGTACAAAATATAAATGTATGAAGCTGAACTATTCTTATATCATCTTTTAAGTAATGCTGATTTATACTAGAAAAAGGAGCTATGATTACCCAGCTTTTACACTATAATGACAATTTCAACATTAAAAAGACTGTTGTGGGGTTTTTTGTTTGTTTGTTTTAGTTTGTTTTGTTTTTTTCTTTTTTTCAATTGTTTTTAGAAAAAGTGCTTGTTCTAAAAGGGAACTGTGATCAGTTGTTATTTGATGCAGGCCGGGAATCTGGAGGCTGCAAAAATGTTTGACTTTAACATTCAGAAAATGCTGATTAAAAGTAAGTAAGTTGTGACTATTTTCCCCCTCTAAATTAACTTTTTTTTTTTTTTTTTTAGAATGGGCCATTGGTGGTTGGTTTAAAGCCTCGGGAAGCCAGTGACAGGCTTACTATATTTCAGGTATTATTAATTCCAAGACGTAACTTAAGCTAACATCTAAAGACTCTGAGAATGAATCACAGTAGTTGAACTAATTTTCATTGATACATAGGGTTACTATTTGGCAAAGTCTGTTTTAACTTAATGAAAACTGAGTTGGAATTTTTCTATGCTTTTGCAAAAAATGCTGGTTTTATAGGAGTTAAGAGAAAGGCTGCATAGATAATGATTACCATATTCAAATATCCTGATGAAATCCTGCATTCAAGTTTAGTATATTTGACTATAGGCTATTCCTGTGTTAATTATTGTGGTTATTTTTTGGGGGAGGAGGGGGGGGGGTTGTGTGTGGAAGTGTTTCTTTGTACTATGATTAATATCTATTCCTGTAATGATGACTACCAACACTTTTCCTTTTCCCATAGTGCTATTCATTTGACTTCCTACTATGTTCTCTGAGCTATACTGCAATTGAAATATAAATTTGAATATGTTTTTCCTTGCTGCTTTAATGGCAATAATTCTTACTTCAACCCTTTAATAAAAGATTTGCACACATGGAGAGGTAGAATTTGCTATATCCATCTTTCTTTGCTTTGCATGTCATGCTCCACCTCTTTCAAGTGCAATCGTAGCACTTATTGTTCTGTCACTGTGTCACATGAAGTAAATGGCTTTCCTGTCAACTTGTAAAGATGTGCCTCCAAGCTAGCAAAAACTTACTTTTCTTATGAAAATTGTTGACAAAACTGTTGACAGTGTAAGCTGTTATTATCTCTGTATATCTTTCTATTATTTCCTAGATTTTAGTCTCTAATGGAGCTCTAAGCATAATGCCAGATCTTGAATCCTTAGTTATTTGATTTTATTTGATTTAATGTGTTTTTGTTTTTTTTTTCTTTTTCTTTCTTAGAATCGTTTTGATAATCTTTTTCGGAAATATATTACTTGTACAGGTGGGGAAGATCTTTTTGGTTTGCCAGTTACTCAGTATCCCCAACTGCTTGAAATACAGAAGCAACTGAATATGTTACAGAAACTCTATAAATTATATAACAGTGTCATTGACACAATTAGTGGCTACTATGATATTCTTTGGTCAGAATTAGACATTGAAAAAATTAACAGTGAACTTCTGGAGTTTCAGAACAGGTGAGAAACTGCTGCATTGGTAAAGTTGCCTTAAGTTCTTTTGTTACTTCTTAAGTATGATTATAATTGGTTAACACCAATAATCATATCTGAGTATATATTTACTCAGAGTAAATGGGATTTATTACATGCATAGAAACTGAACTTTTCATCAAACCAGAAATCAAATAATTAAAAGAATTAAACTGCATGTACTGAGGAAGAGGGCTTTTCTAGAGCTCAGAGCAGTGCATATCATGAGCCTGCTTAAAAGATTAAATCAAATGGTTTTGAAGATCTCTTGGACAGAGTATATGAGAATTAGGCAGCTACAGTCTGTTAAGAGGAGTCTGTAGGTACCTGCCCAGTTATCAGTCATTGAAATGGACTGGAAACAGGTTTTCTCACATGCAGAATCACATACAGAAGTTTCAAACAACAGGTAACCTGAATTTGGAAGGTACGTGTTCTACTCTTAAAAGTGTATACTCTTGGTTTTAAAGAAAGAATATTTGAAACTTTTTGAAAAAGCTTGCATTACCTCTACATAGGTGCCGTAAACTTCCTCGTGCTGTGAAGGAATGGCAGGCCTTTCTTGACCTAAAGAAGACCATTGAGGATTTCAGTGAATGTTGCCCATTGCTTGAGCGTATGTCAAATAAAGTGATGATGCCTCGGCACTGGAAGCAGATTGCAGATCTCACTGAACACAGATTTGATGTGGAAAGTGAAACATTCAAGCTGAAGGATATAATGGAAGCTCCACTATTAAGATATAAAGAGGATATAGAGGTATTATGAAGGAAGAAAAAAGGATGCATGAAATAAAACAACCTACTTGAATCCTACAGGAGTAATAGCAGCAAAAAGGAAAACAAAATATTTCTAAAGAAAGAACAGATAAATGGACTATCAATTTAACTTTTAGTATAAAATAACAACACAAATATATTGTGGTGTTAACTTTTTTTCAAATCATGCCACTTCAAATCATTAACTGGGAGTTAATTTGCAAGGGTGCCTTGCTTTGCAGCATTAAAGATATGAAAAGTAATCACTATGTTATTCTCTTATTCTCCCTGAAGTTGACTATATCGTGATGTGGTATGCAGATTATTAGCTATGGTGTTTTTATATCTGTAGATCTTTCCGCTTCATAAGTAATTGCTCATTAGCCTTACCTAGAGTTAATGGAAGTAAGTGTTAGATTTGTATATCAGAGACTTGAAGCATTCATAGCTTGTTTTGACATCCTATCTATTTAAAAGGATATCTGCGTAAGTGCTGTGAAGGAGAGAGACATTGAGCAGAAGTTAAAACAAGTGATATCTGAATGGGATAATAAAACGTTTATCTTCTCAAACTTTAAAACTCGTGGGGAGCTTCTTTTAAGAGGGGACAGCACATCAGAAACAATTGCTACCATGGAGGACAGCTTGATGATTCTTGGTTCTCTCATGAATAACAGGTAACAGGAAAGGGAGGGGAAGAATGAGTGGAGAGATTAAAATATTAGCAAAATATTTGTTTTATTGAACAAATCTGTCACAGAGGAGAAGGAAAATAAATGTTTAGATAAAACCTGATAACTTGCTTGTCCTTGAACTGTTCATGGGCTAGTTCTTATTGTGTGTATCCCTCCAATAAGTTCTTTTCAAAGCAGATGGATGCAGTTCAGGCTGCCTGAGTAAACAAGTGGACAGTTTTTCATTGATGCAAGAAAGTGGGGATATGAGGGAGAACAACACTACCTGGTTGTGGCAGGCATGCCATGGACATTACAGGCACTGCTACTCTGCCCCTGTGATAGGTCATTGCCTCATGCCAAAGGTGCTGAAAATCCCAGTTAAAGTGAGCTTCAGTTTGTCTGGATCAGAGCTGTGCTATGCACCATGTGTACAAAGCAGCAAGTTGGAGCTGATTTTATTTAGACAACCAACTAGCTGAACTGAGTATAGATTTTTATGCTTTCACTTGAAAAATATATAAAATGATATATAATATAAAATATATAAAATTATTCCTCATCCTTGCGAGTATTATACTAGTTTTCAAGAATCTTGTTTTCTTCTTGAAATTAAGAAAGTTGTGGGTTTTTTGTTTGTTTGTTTGTTTGTTTGTTTTTTGTAGATACAACACACCTTTCAAGACACAGATTCAGAAATGGGTACACTATCTTTCCAACACAACAGTTATCATTGAGAACTGGCTGACAGTGCAGAACTTGTGGATTTATTTAGAAGCTGTTTTTGTTGGTGGTGACATAGCAAAGCAGCTTCCAAAGGTTTGTAGACATCCCTTTTTTTCAGTTTGTTTATCTATCTTTTAAAAATAAAATTTAACTGTGATGTCATAATTGATGCAGGAACATAAACTTCATTTTTTTGGTAGTTAACAAAAATATTCTTGCTAAGAAATTAGGTAAGCAATGGCAGTGGAAGGTATTGTGTTAGAAAGAATAATAAAATTGTGTGAGCTGCTTGATCTTTTTATTTCTAGATTGTAAAGCTGTTAACCAATATGTATTCAAATGTTGTGTTAAGTAGTAGTCTAACCTACATATGCTAGCTTAGTGTACCTACCACTAGCCTAATAGTACCTAGGAATCCGTATCTTAAACTTTCCTATGTAGCATTTCAAATTAAAAATTAACCTATGTTTTTAGAAAAAACCCGTTATATTTGAAGCATTCAATTCAAGACTAATGAGTTTTTCGTTTTTGCTCTAAGAATGATAGTAAGAGAAAGTAGTAGCTGGCTGAACAGCCAAGTATGAACTAAGCTGAATTGTGTAAGCAGAAAGAACTATGGTTTTCTAAGGTGAAAAATTTCAGGAAGACACATGATTATGAGTGAGAAGATTACTGGGTACCATTTCTGCAAGCAAGTGCCTTTTCCCTCTTTTCTCTTCCTTGGTCCAAATCTTCCCTTCTACATTCATTGTCATGTTTCAACAGGAAGCAAAGCGTTTCTCTAACATTGATAAATCCTGGGTAAGGATCATGACCCGAGCTCATGAAACACCCAATGTTGTTCAGTGCTGTGTTGGAGATGAAATCATGGGACAGTTATTACCACATTTACTGGAACAACTTGAAATCTGTCAGAAGTCACTCACAGGGTAAGATTACTACAAGACCAGTCTTGACCAGATGGTTGTGCATTGTGTAGCTAGGGAAAGAGCAATTGCTCGAGTACTGTGCCATGAACTGTGCAAAGATCATGTTCTTATTCTACTATGAAATCAGTTGAACTGAGCAAACAAGTTAGCAGGATGATATAACACCTCCAGAGAAATTGCTGGCAACTCACTGATAAGTATTTGATTTGTGACTAAGCTGCCACTCACTGTTTCTCTCTGTTAAAACCAAAGCTTTTTTCAGCCTAGTTTCAATCCAGAAGGCACTCTAGATCTGTATGTTCTATTCAGACCTTTCACAAATCTGGAAGAAATTTAGCATGAGGGTTCTACATAGCAAGTAACAGACTTCTTGTAAAAACATTTTATTTAGTTTCTTTTTACTGGTGTTTAGATCATAGCAAATAATCTAAGGTTTCTGTGAAATGATTTCTGGTGTTAAGAGAGGAGCTTTAAAGCAGACACTTAACATGAATGTATGTTGGATAAAAATTGTTGTATCCACAGCTACAAATTGGTACGATAAATTGTGAGAAATACCACCTTCAAAGAGAAAAGGATTTATAAATTAACCTTATGCACTTACAATCTTCCCTTACTCCTTCCCGGCTTCTCCACCATATTTTTTAAAAAATGCAGGTACCTGGAGAAAAAGCGCCTTTTATTTCCACGATTCTTCTTTGTGTCAGATCCTGCTCTCTTAGAAATTCTTGGCCAGGCATCAGACTCTCATAACATACAGGCACATCTGCTGAACATCTTTGATAACATCAAAACTGTCAGGTTCCATGAAAAGGTATGTACTGCCCATACCCTCAGCATTACGTTCCTTCACAATAACAGTGCGTGATACTTGTTAAACAAGAAAGCTACTTGGGTGCATAAGGCACTGAACTGTTTTACCATGTTCATCAACTGTTTGGTAAGTAGGCTTTCTTCATTTAAGCTTTAGTTTCATATCCTTGTTTACGTAACAGTAAAACTTTAAAATAGCAAACCAAACATTTGCACCAGTGCTTAGGTTTCAGGAAAAAACACCCAGATAAGCTTCTGATTCTTTGTGAGCATATTTGTATCTTTTCTTTGCCTGTATTTGTAATCTTCCATTCAATTTTCATTGTTAGAAGCAGTGTGTCTAGAGTCTCACTTGTTTCTGAGATTTCTGAGATTTCCTTAATATGTCTTCAGACATAGTGTTGAAAGAACACTTTTCTTATACCCTTTACAAGAACAGATAGCAACATTTTTTTCTCTTTCTGTGTATACATTTTCTTAGAAATTACGTCCTCATGCTTTTGAAATTCCTTTAATTGCCCGTGTTCCTTAACTTTTGTGTTTCCATTATTTTCTATTTTAAGACTGTAAATTTTGTTAGGGTATTAACCCACCAGTAGTGGGGGAAGGTTTCCTACATTGTGACTGGAAAGTGGATGTTGTCACAGAATCACAGAATGGGTAAGGTTGGAAGAGACCGCAGTGGGTCATCTGGTCCAACTCCCCTGCTCAAGCAGGGTCATCTTAGAGCAAATTGCACAGAATTGCCATTGAAACTTAAGTGAAATTCAGAACCTGTCAACATATTGGGGGTTGTCTTCTTGTTCCATTTGACAGTGTTTTATTTAAAGTCTTTCTGCATAACAAAAGTAATTGTTTTTCCATTTCACTGAGCAAATTGGCATAATTTAGTAGCTGTCTAAATAAGTTTAATGAACTGATTGCAGAAAAATGTAGCATTTATTGTAAAGATAAACAATTCGTCTATAAACACAAAATGCTTTTGCTTTGCTTTTATTAGATATATGATCGTATATTGTCAATTAGTTCACAAGAGGGTGAGACTGTAGAGCTGACTAGACCTGTAATGGCTGAAGGAAGTGTGGAAGTTTGGCTTAGTTCTCTGTTGAAGGAATCCCAGCTTTCGCTGCATCATGTTATTCACCAGGCAGCTCTGGACATTCAGGAAACAGATTTCCAGATTACTGAATTTCTTTCTACTTACCCGGCCCAGGTAATATTGTTAAGTTAATGAAGAATTATTCACAGATAGGTATCATGTTTTTTCTTGTCTTTGCAATCAAAATTGCAGTCAGTGTTATAAATAAAAAACTAACATTTAAATTTGTCTTGATCACCTCAGTCTTTAAGTTACACTTCACTTTCATATGTGAAACCAAAAGAAGAAAATTTGCCCTGAAGCTCTTGTTTAGAAATAGTCCCAAAGGCAATAAATTAATGTAATGAAGTTAACACTATTTCTTTACAAGCTTAATACTTGACTATTGAAGGAAAAGTTGAAATATTTTATGATTGCTCATGTATTTAGGCTAACACTGTGTATTGCTAAAATTTGAAACTAAGAGTAATGTTGAAGGAAAATAATATTCTTAGGAGAAACTTCTTCACTCATGATCAGGAAAGTTGGGTGAGATGGAATAAAGGGTTTGTGAATTACTGAAAAAATTTTTTAATTTGAAGCATTAATTATTCACTGGTTCATTATTATATATAGTATATTAATTATATATAATTATAATTATATAATTACTTGCATTATATATAAATATTTGTATATATGCTGTAAATTATATCATATCACCAATGCATCATAGTCAGTATCTAGAAGACTGAAGTGTGGACTTAACTGTGTGTTTATGAAGGGAGTTGGGACTCATAAAACAAATGCATAGGTTGAATGACCTCTGTATGGATATATGAAAAATAATTTTATACAAATAAGAGGAGAACCATTTCTTTAATTTATCTGTGTCTGTGAATGTACATTTTAGGTGAAAGGGAAAAGATTATGAAGCATATACTTTTGTATTTTCTAAGGTTGGGTTGTTGGGGATCCAAATGATTTGGACAAGAGACTCAGAAGAAGCTTTGACTAATGCCAAGCATGATAAAAAAGTTATGCAAAAGACGAACCAGTTTTTCCTGGATCTTCTAAACATGCTGATAGACATGACAACAAAAGACCTTAGTCCCGTTGAGCGAATTAAATATGAGACATTAATCACTATTCATGTGCATCAGAGGGACATTTTTGATGGTCTTGTAAGTATTAAAAAATTTGCGATGAGCGATGAGGTGTTTTTCACAAAAAACAATGTGAAATGATAGCAAGAAAATATTACTATACCTATGAATTCCTGCCTCATAAGGTAAGGATTTAATTTCAGGACTATAATGATTGTGACCTAGAATATTATAAAAATGTTGATGTTGCTTCAAACCATGTCTTAGTTTCCTTTTAAATAATTCAATGGGTTTTCCCCTCCCTCAAGCAGTAGCAGAATTTTACAATGTTTCATGTTGGTCCACTTAAGTTAGAGACCTCTGTTGTATGATCATTTAGGGACTTCTGTTTCCTCACACATTTAGTTACAAGTAATTGTTCTTTCTCTGGACTGCATTGTGAGTTTCCATGAGTAAATAAAATGAATATAAAATTACAGTACAGGGAAAAGTTTGAAGTTGGTTGAAGCTGCTATCTCCTCTGTTCTAGTTTCAATAGCATATCTAATTACTACTTAGGGATTTATTTATTCACTTCACACCTTCTCATGCAGACACAGGATGCTAAAATTAGGAAAATGAAAGCATTTAGCTTAATCAAACTCAAAGCTAACATGCCCTTTTACCTATGCAAAACCCTGGACTTGATTCTAAAATTAAGCTGAGAAAAAAATTACTGAGTTTTAACCCATTGCTTATAGGCAGGCACCAATCTTTTCATTGTAGAATCATTTGTTTTAAGTTGTAATCATTTTATGTGCAGTACAATTTTTTGAAAAACATACAGGACATTTTTTTAACCCTGTTTTAATATTCAGTTTATCAACTGTGAGTTATTGCCAGATCTGAATTTCTTAAATAGTATCTGCATTATGACAATGGCTTGAAATACCTTTTCTCCAATTTGCACGTGGTTTTATACAATTCTTATGGCAGTTTTCAAAATCAAGTATCATATTATGTGCCTTCTACTCATGTAAAAGTAAAGTGGTAGAGAAGACTAAAAGGAATGGCAATTTTAACATTGAACTGATTGTAATGACTCTTGTTTGAGGCTTATGTATTTGTAGTTAGAATTTTGACACACTCATCTAGAACCTAAAGTACCTTTGCCTTCCTATGGGCTTCAACAATGAAACGTTAGCAATTTCTGTGGTAAAAAGATAGGGTCTCGACTATTCTTGTGTTACTAACTGTTCTCTATATCTGTGTGTGTCATCGTGATTGCAGTGCTGCCTTTGCAGTACTACCTAAATGATGTAATATAAATGGGAAAATAAATGTTATCCATAAATGCTGCAGCCTTTTTTCCCTCTTTTCTTAGTGTTGCATGCGTATCAAGAGCCCTACGGACTTTGAGTGGCTGAAACAGTGTAGATTTTATTTTAAGGAAGACTCTGATAAAATGCTTATTAAGATCACTGATGTGAGTTTCACATACCAGAATGAATTCTTGGGCTGTACTGACAGGCTTGTCATAACGCCTCTTACAGACAGGTGAAAAAGACTTATTTTATTCCTTTATTCTTTACTGAAAAACCTAGGCTTTTACAAGAGCAATTTAATAAATCCTCTTGAATGCAAAATTGATCTCTGCAGAGTTTGTCCTTCACGGTCTTGTCGAAGTCAATAATTTTACATGGAATACTTCAGCATTTTTGTTTCTGTGCCTTACAATATGACTAACGTCCAGCTTACTTTCTGACACATAGTTGCATGATTCCCACATACGAGATGTATGTGACCTTGATTCTTATGTATGTGAGGCTAATAAACTGGAGGATCAGGTCTATCCAACAGATGCAATATTCAGAGAAAGGTACAGGACAAAAGTAGGTGTTTACAGGCAAACTAAGGAAAACATGAAGAATAGGCAGGAAAAACATTTTTATTCAGGTGTAATAGATTTGAGATCTTTGATCTAAAAGGATGTTGAAAGAATTGCAACCGTATTATCAGAAAGGTCAACCTACCTGACTTGAATAACACTAAGAATGCTTTATAAGCTAGCATTGGCAAATAAGGGCATTGGGTGGGGTTTTTGTTTTGTTTTGTCCTGTTTGGGGTTTTTTATTATTCCATACGGAAAATTCTAGAGCTTGTCTTGAGATATAATTATTAGCTGCACTATGTAGGCATGTTTCATTTATGAAAATAAGATGCACTGTGTGATGCAATTTCAAAGGTAGATGAGAAAAGAAAGTTTACCTGTCTTTCCTTATTGTATTCCATAGTATAATGTAGTTCGTAACTACTTCAGATAAAGTAATTAATGAACGAAGCTAACCAAACTAAGATTAGGCAGCTTCTCTGTATCTGCTTACTTCCCTTCTTGAGATATTTCAGTTTGTTGATTATAGAGGTTTATCTGTTCTTTCACTTTATGTATAACAAGGTGAAGCTTAATATTCCCCGTATCAGAGACTGAGTGAAGGATTTTCCTCCTTACTGGTTTAATTTGTAATTAGAGGCATGTAATTTCAGCACTTTCCTTTTCTCCTTAAATCAGACCTTACTTGAGTAAGTTCCTCTGGCTCTATACAGAAAACTGTGCATGGCAGCCCATTAAGTGATGATTGATTGTTGCCTTTTAGATGTTACATCACTTTAGCTCAAGCTTTGGGCATGAACATGGGTGGAGCACCTGTGGGACCTGCAGGAACTGGAAAAACTGAAACCATCAAAGATATGGGACGGTGCCTTGGAAAATATGTGGTGGTCTTCAACTGTTCAGATCAGATGGATTTCCGAGGGCTTGGGAGGATCTTCAAAGGTAAGAGTCAACTGTATCCCAAGGTGTGCTGTATAACTAACTGATCAAAGGAAGTGATTGTTTCACTATTCTGAGCTTTAGAGTGGCCTCGTCTCG
Organism: Myiozetetes cayanensis; assembly: GCF_022539395.1. NCBI lineage: Eukaryota > Metazoa > Chordata > Aves > Passeriformes > Tyrannidae > Myiozetetes > Myiozetetes cayanensis. Next base: position 73,104,015 of record NW_026086604.1, on the reverse strand, counting down.
AAATACTCCGTGCAGTTTTGGGGCCTACAATGTGAGAGCATATAAAAATAATAGAATATCTCCAAATGTGAGCAACAAAGATGGTGAAAGAGGGCATGACTTAACAGGAACAACTGAATATATTGCATTTGTTTAGCTTTGAGAAAAGGAGACTGAGGGATGCCCTTATTGCTGTGTATAGCTTCCTCATGAGGGGAAGTGGAGAAGGAGATGCTGATTTGGTGTCAGGTAATAAGACGTGGGGGAATGTCTTGAACTGCAATGGATGAAGTTAAGATTAGATACTAGGATATTCCCTGAGAGTGTGGTCAAGCACTGGAACAAACTCACCAAGGAAGTAGTCAGGGTCTCAAGCTTCTCAGTATTCAAATAATATTTGGACAACAATCTTAGATATATGGTTTAAATTTAGGTAGCCCTGTATGAAGTCAGGAATCAGACTTGTTGATACTCATGAGTCCTTTGCAGGTCAGGATATTCTGTGATTATATGATTTTATGAACTATGTGAAAGTTAAAAATGCTAGAACATCTTTATCGACACATAACCAGCAGATACTTCCAACCTTTTAATAAATGCTAGTAACTAATATCTTGTTATGAATATAAAATACATTTGCAGCACCATCTCCAAGAAATAGAAATGTCTGAAAACATAAGACAGTTTATGAAACCAAAAAGATATATATGAAAAGATATATAAAGTCACTTAAAATAATCAGGGAGGAAAAGAAAAAGCTGTAAAATTTATTGCTGAACTGGTAGAATGTTTTGAATTCCAATTTCAGTATTTCAGCTCCTTCAAATGTCAAAGTTCCTATCAGTAGAAGGAAATGCATGAATAGTGCTATGTGTGCTAGGTGCAGATGACATCTTTTTTTTAGGCACCTGTCAGTCATGGCAGATGTCAAATTAGAGATCAAGTGGATGTTCTTGAATATTGTGTAGTTGCAAGTGTCTGTATTGGTGATTTTTTTTGTTTGTTTCATTTTCCCCAAAATAGCTAAGGAAGAATGCAGTTCTGGCACAGGCTGACCCCTAACTTCTTTTCTCATGAAAGCAACTGTATTGTGCATTTTAATAGGTGCAATAAGCTATTGACAACACACTTTATTTTCTTAGAATCACTGCATAAATTTTTTTTCTGGTGTAAAGAGGAATAGGAAAACATTCAAGATACTGAGAAAAGGAGCAGAAATCAAAGGATGTAGTATCCTTTACAATCTTACTTTTGGAACTTTTTGAATTCTTGCTTGAAAAAGAATTAAAACTCTTCTATTTGTTGTTTTCCTAACCCTCAAAAATAGACACTTTTTTTTTTCCCTGAGATAAATGAATCTGATTTTTTGGCTTGTGAATTGCACTAAAAAAGGGCTAACACCATAATGGTTGTATGCTTAGTTTCTTTTCTCTTTGAAGGTCTTGCTCAGTCTGGCTCCTGGGGTTGCTTTGATGAGTTCAATCGTATTGATTTACCAGTACTATCAGTAGCTGCACAGCAAATAGCAATTGTGCTGAGGTGCAAGAAAGAACGTAAGAAAAGATTTATTTTTACTGATGGAGACAATGTGGAAATGAACCCAGAATTTGGCATCTTTCTTACTATGGTAAGTATTCAGTAAGTTTCTGATATGCCAGTGATGATTGTACAATAATGAAGTCTAACCTGGTATGTTAAATGTACTTGCTAATTCTTATCTCAGTCAGTTTTTAGAATTAACTCATTGACAGTTTAAGAATCTTTAGCATTACCTCAAAGACAGTTTACAGGGACTTGTTTCAGTAACATCAAGCACATGCAATTAACAAACGCAGTCAGCACTATAAATACAAGTTACCTCATTTTCAGATTGCTTCTGCGTGCCAAGTTCTTGTTCCCCAAGTATGTCTTTTGCTATAAATACAGAAGAACCTCCATGGAGATATAGGTAGAAGTAGCCAGTAAAAATAGGACCTGTAAGACAAACTCAGATTTAAAGTGTTTAGGGGGAAAATTTTTCATATCTTATGGATGTAAATGGGGCAAAAATTTTGTAGAGATATGATGCTAAATCTACATGGCATTTCATTTTTTCATGTGATTTAAAACCAAAAACCTGTAACCATATTACGCTTCTCTTTGTTGATCCTTCTGTTTGTGCAAGGTGCAATCAACTTCAAACCCTGTTTTTCTCTCCAGAATCCAGGATATGCTGGACGGCAAGAACTTCCTGAAAACTTGAAGATCAACTTCCGTTCAGTGGCTATGATGGTTCCTGATCGTCAAATCATAATTCGTGTTAAATTGGCTAGCTGTGGTTTCATTGCTAATGTTGTACTGGCAAGGAAATTCTTTACACTGTACAAGCTGTGTGAAGAACAACTGTCAAAGCAGGTGATTATGTTCATATGGAAAAAAGTAATTTTAGGGGAAAACTATATATGATGTCACAAATTATTCATGTGAAGAAAATGGAAAAATTCATGTTCACTAAGTAAGCTGAATGACACTTGCAAGTTTAGTAATGTAACCCTCTGCTGTCCTGGAGGATTAACTCCCAGTACTGGTTGTCAGTACAAGAATGGGACTGTCATTCAGAACACTGCTTATTATTAAGATCTAACTTTAATGATTGGTGATGACTAAGAAAAATAAAGGGCTTATTATTATACTAGTTGGCCCTACAGAGTCGATTGACAGGCATTTGGTTTGTGTTCCCTCTATGTGTTTAGATGTGTCTCAAAGTCAGTTTCCAAGGGCCACAGAGAATTAAAAGTAATACTGATGGGGTATCTCTTGATAGTCCTTATGATTACATTTCTTTTTTCTGACACATATTATGGTTTAGTAGATGGTAGCAGAGTTGGAGAGTGAAGTCACCCATAGTTAGTCATACAGCCACAGTCTTGTTGTTAGATGTTTGGAGGCATTTAAACCACATGTGCTACTTCTCATACATGTCTGTATCTTAAATAGTAAATAAGAATTGATTCATCCCTGTTAACTTGGAGAAAATTTTCCCAAACTTCACATATCTTCTAGGTGCATTATGATTTTGGCTTGCGGAATATACTGTCTGTGCTACGTACATTAGGAGCAGCAAAAAGAGCAAATCCCACAGACACTGAATCAACCATTGTCATGCGTGTGCTGAGAGATATGAACCTGTCTAAACTAGTAAGTTCTGAGGGCCTGATAAATTACTTATACTGCACTTTGGAGTTACGTGATCACTAGAAGATTGGATGTGACCTTTACACTGAAGCTAGCTTGGAAATGTTTCATTCTCTGAATAGAATATTTTGGCTGGGATAGAGATAATTTTGTTCACAATATCCTGTATGGGGCTGAGGAGGCAGTGAGAAATAAGTGACAAAATATATGTCTGTGTAGTAATTTTAGAAATGTTGACCTTCAGTATTTAATAATTCTTTGAAATAACCTGTTATTCACAGTAATGAGTACCAACTCAATCGTCTAAATAGCTGAAAAACCCTCTTCTGTTGTGATGCTGCACCTTTTTTTTTTTTTTAATATCTTAGACAAATAATGTTATTGCTAAAATCTACTTAAGAAATTCAGTCTGTATGTTAATGGTTTATTTTGATAACTGGAAGCATCACGTGAACCCTTTCTGCTGTGTCCTACTAGTGTTTGGCACCTAGAGGATTACCATACGTGGTTCCCTATCTTCTCAAATATGTCTTTAGATCTGCAGGACTTAGAGATTGTTTTTTTAAAAGATGATAGAATAAATAAAATAGGTTTTAATCTGTGTGGCTTATTGTTTTCCCTGATTTTCACTAGATTGATGAAGATGAACCCTTATTCCTGAGTCTAATTGAAGACCTGTTTCCAGATATCCAGCTTGATAAAGCAGGCTATCCTGAGCTTGAAGCAGCCATTGACAAGCAGGTGATGTTTCTCTTGATCTGTGCTGCTGTGGCATAACTATCATGATGTGACATCTAAGAAAGTTATTGTTGCTGAATCTATCCAACTGGTAACTTTGTTTTACTATTTAGAAGAACAGTAAGCTTTTCCATAAATCTTTACCATTGGCATATTATTGTTATTAAGCTTTTTTTTCAGGAGGTTGCTGAATTGTGATTGTGGGGTACTGTGTTTTCTTGTGAGTCATTTTTGGGGTTCAGTTTTAAAAATGCATGTATGTAAGTTTGCCTTACATGACCCAGGATTAAATATTTGTATAGAAACAAACAATTGGAACATGAACTTGAGAAAATATTTACCTAAAATGATACTTCTTTTTAATTTCCCACTAGATGTTTTTAGCATTTCAATAGGACCAACTTAAGAATATAATTTATATACATTTATAAATATAATTTATATACATTCATAATAGATATATATAGTAATATAAATAGTATATATATAGATATATATCTAATAAATAGATATGTAAAATAATATATATATATTAGATATCTACTAATAATTTTATTAGATCTATATCTCTAATATAGATATGTTAGCTTTATATCTGGCAGCTAAGCCAACAGCCAATCACTTGCTCACTTTCCCCCAGGAGACTGGGAGAGAGATTCAGAAGGGCAGAAGAGAGTGCAAAAAAACTCATGGGTCTAGATCAAGACAGTTTAATAAATGAAGAAAAAAGAAATAGAAAAAAAGTGATGCAAAAACAGTTACTGACCACTAGCATACTGATTTTCAGCCAGTCTCTGAGCAATGGCTACTTTGGAGAAACTTTCCCCCAGTTTTATTGCTGAGCATGATGTTAGCACTGCTGGAGCATTGGGCTAGATGACGTTTAAAGGTGCTTTTGAACCCAAACTGTTCTATCATTCTGTGGTACAGAGTATCCCTTTAGTCAGCTGGAGTCACCTCTCCCAGCCTCTTGCACATCACTTACCTTCTCATGGACAGAGCAGAGTGAGAAACAAAGAAGTCCTTGATGCTGTGAAACATAGTTAAGCAACAGCCAAAACAGTGGTGTTATCAACACTGTTTTGATCACAAATCTAAAACATGGCCCCATGTGGGTTATGAAGAAAATTAACTCCATCCCAACCAGATCCACTACATATTACATGTGTTAAAAGAGAACCATTTGAGAACATGTCAAGTCTGCTTGCGACCATACTTTTTTATTGATAAAGGAAGTATCTAGTTCACAAGATTATTATAATATCCATGAATTTTAGAAATTGTTAAGAAGAGTCTCCATTGATGCCATTATATTAGAGTGAAGAAATAGCTCCCATGACCATTTTGTGTTATGTGAAGAAAAAATCTGATACATTCTATTGTATCAGATTTTGCATATATATCTGTATATATGTTGACTCTGAAAACAAGTCAGAAGGCTATATTCGATACTGTAAAGAAAGGTATCTTGGCTGGTTTGGTGTCAACTGTGAGAGTTTCTAATACGTAAAAGATAACAGAGTTTTCTTGTGTATCCTTGAAAAAGGAGCATATGACGCTTACACCGTATTTTGCAAACTCCATTGCTTCCACATTGGTGTTCTTCATGGTGATGAGAAGTTGGTGGCAGCATGGACTTGATACTGTTCATGAATTCACCTTGTTCTGCCTTCTGTTCTTGGCTTCCTTGCAAAGAGAGATAAATAAGTTGAACTGGTATGACCTTTATTATGCAGGTGATACAGCAGGTGGTAATTCCAGTTCAATGGTTCTAACTGACTACGTGACAGTAATTGTAAAAGCTGAGTTTTATCTTATCAGTAAAAAGTTAGTCCTCTTTTTAGTGATAATCGTTTCTGAGATGTTTGTTGAGCAGAAATTATACCAAAATTAAAATATAATTGTTATTTTGAGAGATTCACCTTTATATCGTGATCTTGAAGTTGTAGAAATGTTTTTGACTGTCAGAAACATAGTGTGCTATGAATCCTTAGGAGATAGTTCTAACTTTTCTCTACTGACTAACTACTTTCTAGTTCATATCAAGCAGAGTCATTTTCACAAGCAAAACCAACACCATTATATGGAGATTACTACTTTTTATTAGTATTAGTTCCAAGCTTAAAGATGTTAATAAGCATATGATATTTGATTTTAAAAAATAATGGTTTTTCTTGGGAAAATGTTACTGAGAAGTTACTCAAAAATCTGTCTGTATACTAAAAAATATTTAACGATGCCTGACATAAAAATTTTTGGTTATTTTAAGCATTTAGAAACACAAGTCATCATCGTCATAAAAGGCAGCTCTTCTGAGAAGCAAGTGGAAAATGCTATGTAACTGTGAAAGACATTACTAGCAAAAGTGTTTCTAAAATCCTTGGCTTTTCCTTGAAATTATGTTTTAACACTAAGAAGAGCTAAAAAAAAGATGGTTTATCTTATTTTATTTTTTCTGAATGTATATTTGAGTACCAGATATCTCTTCTTTTTCCAACAGTTTTTTTATATCCACAAAGCCTTTACAAAGATTGTAGTAATCTGCTGAAGATACATGCTTTTGTTAAAGCATCAAAGTATCTTGTGCACTAAAACAATATTAATTTGGTTTTCTGTCACTATCTGTAGGTGGAGGAAGCTGGACTTGTTAGTCATCCTCCTTGGAAACTGAAAGTTATCCAGCTCTTTGAAACCCAGAGAGTAAGGCATGGATTGATGACACTAGGACCTAGCGGTGCAGGAAAAACTACCTGCATTCACACTTTATTGAAAGCAATGACAGGTATGTGAGTATTTGTATTTTTCTGTATTGTACAGTTATTGAACTTTTAAAATGTAAACTTTAAACCACACTGTTTCTTTACAGAAAGCTTCAATTTCTTCGCTGTGAGAAAATATTACTGGAAGAATCAGCTTGTGTGTTGAGATACTAATTGTAATAGTATCTTTTAAAAGCTTAAAAATGTCTGACATTTACAAGTCATATGCTTTATGTCCTATTTTCCACATTATGATACTTATATTAGAAGTTCTTATTCTAAAAACATTAAGCAAGAGGAGTTCTGTCTTAGGTAGGCAGCTTAGACAAGTGATTAAAGCATCTCCTGGGTTGGCTGAGACCTTTCCCTAATCACAGAACATGCTGAGTTGGAAGGAATGCACAAGGACCATCAAGTCCATCTCATGGCCCTCCACATGACATCCCTAGGAGTCACACTGTGTGCCTGAAAGTGTCATCCAAATGCTTTGTGAACTCTGTCAGGCTTGGTGCTGTGACCACTTCCCTGGGGAGCCGGTTCCATTGCCCAACCATCCTCTGGGGGAAGAACCTTTTTCCAATATCTAACCTAAACTTCCCCTTTGGGTCCTATCACTGGGTCACCACAGAGAAGAGATTATAAGTATTTAGTTGTTTTTGAACACAGTTCACAAGACAGGGTCTTTATCTGCAGTATGAAATAACTACTTCTGTCATTTGTTGCTGATAGGAGATAGTTCCTGGTTAAGGCAGTGACAAAGTCTTAAAGGGTATTCGTTTTCTGTCCTGACTGGAGGCTTGAGGAGTGTGTGTGGTTTTTGTTCTCAGTATTTCTAAATAAAAATATTTGTTAAAGAACATCTGTTTGAGCTTATTAAACTAAAAGGTCATAGCTGGGGGACAAAAACATCTCTTTTGAGGTAAGTTTGTTTTACCTTATTTCAGAAACTGCTTGTACAATTTTCCAGAAATAGATAGCTTCTTTAAAAAATAGTTCAGCAATACATGCAGTAACCTAATCTGTTAAGAAATACTGTAAGCTCTATGTTGCAGCATAAATCACTGTTCCATTTAGGAAAAAAAGAGGTAAGAACAGGTATATATTTATATATGATACTCTACATTATACTATTTTTCTATGTTTTTCCTACCACTGAGATGTGAACTACTACCCAGATAATGCCACCACCAGCTTTTTCAAAGCTGGTATTCTCACACAACCTCATGAAATGTTAAACTACATGATTTGTCATATCCTATATGTCAGTGAACTCTGACTATAATAAAGATATTTTAAAACAAGTAACTTTTTAGCTCTTTCTTTCAACTTCTTATTACAGGCTCCTGACTAGTTTTAATATTGGGTTTTCTAAAGATGTCAGGTATAGGAGTTTTTAAGCTGTTATTAATGAGAAAAAAATAAAGGTTATATGGACATGTTATGTCTAGATAGAATTTTGCTGCCTAAAGGAATTCAGAGTGATATGCCAATATCATATACTTCACCTAGTCCAAGATGTATGCAAGTGCACAGCTGGGCAAAATTAAGAAACACAATCAGTCATGTGCAGCATCTGTCTCTTATTTAGTCCTTGCATTTTAAAAATGTGCATCCAAACCAAAGGCTTTAAAGCTTTATTGTTTGATAAGCCTTCAAAATATTAAACTAAACCTCAAATAAATTTCAGTTGCTGCTCTTCTGTTCCCAATGAAGCTATGAAATACGAATTATACTTTCAAAAGTTTCAGACCTTTGTTCTACTTTGTTTTGATTGTTCCCATTAACAAATGTTGATGTATAGCAAGAGATAAGTTTTCCAAGTAAATACACAACTTCTTATGATTGTGAATGTATATCAAAGCATACATTTGGATGTAATAATTTTGAATTTGTTGAAGTTCTCTGACTGCTGAAAAGAAATACAAAAACCAACTGATGGTCTGCCTTCATAGATTGTGGACAGCCACATCGTGAAATGAGAATGAATCCTAAAGCTATAACTGCTCCGCAAATGTTTGGACGTCTTGATGTGGCAACAAATGATTGGACAGACGGAATATTTTCAACACTCTGGAGAAAAACTTTAAGAGCCAAGAAAGGTATAATGAAAAACACTTCCCTCCAAAATAAAACAAGAAAAGCCAAGCTGCTCTATTCTAAATGATTTGCATTCAAACTATGTATAGTGTAACAAATACTATTTTATTGAATTTTCTAAACCCTCTTTTTTGAATATTAAACCCCTGTATGGAAGAAAAGTGGAAGGTAAGAGTCAGTTCCGCCAGTACTGGTATACTATAAAAAATTTTGGTGCTGTCAGGATTTCTATCTGTTCTCCAGCTGCCATGTTAAAAGGGAGTGAATCTCACCAGCTAGCCCTGCATGTATCACAGTCCATCTCAAATGGCACTAGAGAATTCTGTTTAGGCAACCAGTTTCTGCCTAAAATAATGCTGACATATATTCTTAGGCTGCTATATTGACTCAAAGAGTGACCTTGGTAGTTTGATGCTAGATGGATTCTTCTTTGTTTTGTCTGAAAATCAGTATGTGATCTTCTCATTAGGCCTTAAGGACAAATGGGAAAAATAAAATAAAATCCTGACATTTGTTGCATTATTTTCATACAAAAACTCTTGGTCTTCAAGAATACAGATATTTTTAAAATTGAAATATTTTTAATTTTGTTGGGTTTTGTCTCAAATCTAGCAATGTAGCTCCTTTAAGAATGTAGCATAGCATTAACTGTTGATTTTTAAATTTTTTCACTTCAAGATGAAATAGAAATTAGAATACTCATATGACTTCCTCAAATTCACTCTTTGCAAAAATTCTGTAATGTCTCTTTATGAATTGGACTCCTGACCATCTCAGACTTGAGATACCTGAACTGTGGTTGTAAAAAACCTCTAAATAAGAGAAGTTTATCATCTGGAACCTCTTTGGTTCATACCTAGCAATGCTTCAAGCTATCTAGGTGTAGATAGTAAGGATTCACTCTGAAGGCACATCTCCAATTCAAGGGCTATCTAGCAATGCACAGCGGGGCTGTCTGCTCCCGAAGAAGCCAAGGTGAGATCTCTTTCCAACCAGGACCTGTTTCTCAGTACCCAAGTGAGGTGATCAGAACAGGGCCAGAGACTCCTAGGAAGCAGAGGTAGGCTGTAAGATACATTTCTGTTACTAAATGGAAAGTGAAGGAAAAACTTAAAAGGGAGCTGGATGAAGTTTATGAGCAGAAAACCACAAGAATCTTCCTCTAATGGACCTCTGGTATTTGAAAGAGTGATTTTATTTGTCTACATTTATGCAAACTCTTTGGAAATGAGTGGTGTTTAAATATTTCTATAACTGTTATCTTCTTTATGCTGTTTTATGTGACTCAAAATAAACTTAATTTATTACTATTTTGAAGACTGGATCCATAACACTTTTTCAGACTATTAAAAACTGGTGACTTATGCTGATGACACTTTATATATTGAACAATGGACAACTATTAGCAATAGGTGATAAAATGAAATAATTGAAATTGAGGGATGGAAAAGGTAATTGTATTAAAATCTGAGATTATGGCTGTGTGCATGAATTTAGAATTAGTTCAAAATTTATTAGAGATAAGAAGCTGGCTCTTGAAAGAAACTAGCACTTCCTCCATTGGCTTTTTTATCTGTTATTCGGGATTATAGGTGACCACATCTGGATAGTTCTTGATGGTCCAGTTGATGCTATTTGGATTGAGAACCTTAATTCTGTCCTGGATGACAACAGAACTCTGACACTAGCAAATGGTGATCGGATACCTATGGCTCCAAATTGCAAAATAGTCTTTGAACCACATAATATTGATAATGCTTCTCCAGCAACAGTTTCAAGAAATGGGATGGTATTCATGAGCTCATCAGTTCTCAGCTGGAGTCCTATCCTTGAGGTACAATAGCTAAGTGATTGTTTATTTATTGAAAGTTTTACTGGTTACTTGTTCAACCCTTCACTGTTGTTACTTTAGGACCCATTCCTATTTTTGTGCCTTTTACTGTGAAATAGCTTTTACACTCTATAAACTTTTGGGTCAGTACCTAAAATAGCAATCTTTCTGGTAGTTTATACAAGAGTGAATGATTTTTTAAGGAACATAGTTAATATATTACGCTATTAAAAAACATCTATTTCACTTTGGGACAAATTTGTAATTGAAAGTATTTTATGCAATTGAAGACCGACTCAGTTGTCAGAACACCAACTACCTGGCAGCCCCTAGTACAGCTTCAGACTAAGGAAGAAAAAAAGAGTAAACAAGCTGACTCAGGAATCTTTACATCCTCAAGAAAATAAATATAAGTTCTGTTGATATTTCTTCAAATTAATTGCAGTTGGGATTTAGAACCAGAAATAAAGTCAATGCAGCATCAAAGTATGTAATTTTTAAATTGATGTTCTCACTTGGCTGTATGTTAACATTTCTAGAAGCAAAATATCTGAAGAACTGAGCAGTAGTTGTTGTCTCTCTGGCATGGAATGAATAATTTAGAAAAACAGAACAAGTTTTGGAGTTAAAACCAGCATCTAGCATATTGAGCTATCAAACTGATTTATAAAGTATTTTTCTTTTTCTTTTTTTTTAATAATATCTTCTAAAAACCAGTAAAAATCAATCCTAATCTTGACTGAATGCTAGTAACGATATAGTGAATGATACATTTTGAGACTTGAGAATACTGGTTTTTTTCATGTAGCAAAGATCTAGGTAAAGATGAAATATAAGAGTTCCCAAGAATCTACCTAATGTTCCGTAGTAATATCTTTTAACAAAGCTTTCAGCGTTAATTACAGTTTTCTTCCCTTTTAAGGAAACAATAGAGAAAACACTAATTAAAAAAAAAAAAAAAAAAGTCGGTTCTGCTTTTTTTTTTGTTCTTAAGCCCTGTATTGACTTAGAACTTTATTGGTGAAGTAGACTCCTCAGGATTAGTACTTCTAAAAAAACTGAATTAAAAGAAATATTAATTTATTTTCTCTGTATATTTTCTTGTCTAGTCCATCTTGTTGAGCATATTTTGTTGACATTATTTTGGTTTGATAAAACATGGACTGTCTCATGAGTATCAAAAATGAAAACTTTCTTCCTTGTAGCTAAGACACTGATTCCTGTAATCATATAGATAATTACTTCTTTACCTTCCCCTGAAAACCAAGCTAATATACCTTTCTTCAGTTTAATCTCAAATTGAATTCCTTTATATTGGCTTTAAACTTTAATTTTAAGCTAGGAATAATTTCCTGTTTATGAAATTAGAACACCATCCAGGCCCTTGGAGTGTATTTATCCCTAAAGAACAAAGCTTTATAGGTTACTGTGAGTTAACAGACTAAATTTTACTGTCCTTCTTTCTAGCAGTTATCACATTAAAAAGTTTTTTGAAATAATTTTTAAAATTAATATTTCACAATCTCATTCTGTCATTTCATTTTTCAAATCCAATAGAATACCTATGCAAAATGCAACTAATCCTCACGTAGATAGCCCCTTGAGTAGCCCAATGAAAATACAGTTAACTTTCAGATGTCAGCCTTTTGAAGTGGTTACTCCATGTTATTCTCAGCTTTCTTATTGTTTTAACCCATAAAGGTTCTCATGCATGAAAGTTTTACATAGCTTGCTTGTTTATAACCAGATTCCTTGTCCATAAATCCCTGATGTCTAGCAATGGAGAAGAACTTGGCATGCCACGGGCCATAGTTTGTGGCACTGCCTATATCCACTGTCATTAGTGCATTAGAGGTTTCAGCACAGACATAAGTCAAAAGAGAAAGTATTGTGCTCTACAAGCCCTGAGTGCCAGGAAATGCCTGGTGCCTCTTTTTGGGTCTGGAGACAGGAACTCCTCTGGGGAAAGTGTGCCCAGGGCATGGCGTTTGGAACAGAAACTATCAAGGTGGGGAAGGCCGTAAACTTGTGATTTCTGGCAAAAGACAGAAGGTTTCTTTTCCACATGCAGATCTGAAATGGCAGGTCAGGTATAACACCCTGAAAACAGATGAGGAGCATCAAGACCTACTAGGGAAGGCAACAGAAGCCAGTTTAACCATAACCAATTAAGAGGAAAGGGAGTGTGAATTGTCATCAGAGACTCCTTCCTGTGACTTGTTCCCTATGGAGCTTTCTTTGTGAAATACTTGTGAAATACTAAGGGTTGCTGCAGAGAGTCATTAATATATTTCCCTAGTAGTGGCTGGAACTTTCCCTTTTAGAATGATATTAAATCACATGGAACCGTCTGTTGAATCACACCTCTTAACAATACTTGGGAATCATCACTAATTCATTTGATAAGTTCTTTTGCCAAGTCTCAAATGTTTGTGTTCTTATCATGAAAAAACATGTTTAATAGGTTTCCTAAAAATTTGGTTGGTAAAACTTCAGTTTTACCAATGCAGGTACATGCAACCAACACAAGTGCCTTATATATGTTACTGCCAGACTTTACCTTTTTAAATTTTTTTAAACCAATATGGATGCTTGGGAAAGTGTAAGTGTAAGTGCATCTGGAACAATGGCTGCCATGTTGTTCCACTTCTGTTGTTTCTTTCTGTACCTACAACACTGCATAGGGACTCCTGATGTTAGGTTCTCACAGCTCTACCTCCTTGCATTTGTTGATTTGTAGAAAATCACACCTTGAATGTTTCAGCTTATATTGTGCTATAGATTCATCTTGAAAGACAGCAGAAACAAAGAAAAACATTCTGTTTTGCAGTATCAGTTGTGATTTATCTCCTCACTTTGAAGGGATATGCAGACAAAATTTAGTTGTGTCAAAGTGAGTGTTGTATGAAAGTAGTTTCCCTTAATCCATAACTTTTTACTTTTAATTTATTTTGATGGTAGCAAGAATCTAAAGGAAAACTTTTTTGTTTGTTTGCTTTTGCCTTTGGATATAACACAAACAAATTATGTTCATTTCACCATGAAACAACCCTTCCAACCTCCCTTCCTTTCCCCCTTGAAAAATTTGCTATAAAATTTCAGACTGTAGGTATTTATAATTTGATCCAATAGCATTTATTTGTTTTTTTTCATTTGGACTTACTTCATAAATAAAATATCTTGATGGATCTTCCTCCCTTTAAATCTATTTTGTTATGCTATATACTACATATTTCAGTGGGTCAGGGTAGATGTTAACCTTGCATTGTTCAGTATAGGATTTCCTTACTTTTGTAATAGAATTAAATGGAGTTTTCTTTTTTAGTTCCCTAATTCTCAGATGCTGAATGAAACATAATACTTGTTGATATTTCAGAAGAACTTTGAAAAATAATTAAACCCAAATATGGATAACTTAGGAAGTTGTTGCATCTATTTAGATTTTCAATCCTTGCAATTTTTGGTCAACTAAATATAGTTGCCTATTCAGATGCACTATTGTGATGTGCAACTTCCAAGTTCAGTAAAATAGATCTCAAACTTTTCATATTGCTGTTCTTGTGTAATGTGTTTCTAAGGCAGATTTTGCAAAGTGACTAAAGGTATTTGATCCGTTACTCATCAACCTTCTCCAAAACAAGAGCATCTTATTAGCATTTATACTTAACCCTAATATCTTTTTAACAATCAGTGAAGTTCTGGATACTTCATTACTTAAGTACATTACCACATTGTTTTCCAACAAAGTTTTCTACCTATATATACCTATTTGTAGCCAGCCCCAGAGTTTATTTACTTTGAGAAGTAAAATGTAGAATTTAAAATATTATGAAGGTAGTAGAAAGCGTATAAAAGAATCATAGAAACACAAAATAGTGGAGGTTGGAAGGGACTTCAGAGGTGGTGTAGTTGAATATAGCTCACTCAAGGCAGAGTCAGCCAGAGTAGGTTGCTGAGGTCTGCATCCTGTTGAGTTTTGAGATGGAGACTCCAGAAGCTCACTGAGAAGCCTGTTCAGGTTTTAACCACCCTCACAACAAAAAAACATATTTAAAGGGAATTTATTTTATTTCAATTTATACAAGATTTTGTTTTGCGTTTTGGGGAAGAACCTGCAAGTGGTTTTACTGGTGATTATATTTTATGTAGGAAATAAATTCATAGGATGTAAATAAGAAGTATTGTGCCACACAGAGAAAGATGAGAGAAAACTTCAAGCTAAATCAAAGAAGCATGTTACTACTTTGAGTTAAAAACATCAAAAAACAAATCCTCTTCTGTGATCTTAAGAAATGGGTAGTTTTACTTAGGTTTTGTTTGTCCAGCATTATAGATACTGAGACACACAGTAAATACACACACCAGCAGACATCCCCTCTGATAGCCTAACTCCTTTTCTGCAACTATCAGATGTTTCTGGGGTATCCTGTATTATTACCCTGGTTAGAAATAACGTTGTGCAGAATAAATCAAACTTGTGTCCAGTAAATATTCTTCCTTTGTAGAGTTTTTGCATACTTTTGGCAGATGTTGAGATTAAAAAATATTTGAAAATAATGGGTTTTGTGCTGTTGAAAGCTTTAAAGTGCTTTTTCTCTTCAGTGTCCCTCTTTAACATCCAGTAGGAATTAGGCATACCTGGGTTAAGTTTGACCTTCTTTTAGCTAAACTCTGCCCAACAGGCAGGGAATCTGAGACGTGCCCTTCCCCCTCTTCTCCCCCAGGAAATCAACTTTTTATACTTGTTGAACCTTTTGAATTGCTCTACTTGAATTTAATGAGACTTGCATTGGGAGCTAAATTTCTTTCCTTGACATGCTTTGCAACAGGGATTTTTGAAAAGACGTTCCTCCCAAGAAGCTGAAATTCTACGTCAGCTGTATTCTTCATCATTCCCAGACTTGTACGGCTTCAGCATGCAGTCTCTGCATTGCAAGACTGAGATGTTGGAAGCCTTTGTGATTATGCAGAGCATTAATATTCTGCAGGGCCTCATCCCGCCTAAGGTAAGTCAGTGTGGATTTTTTTAGTTTTACTTTATCTGTCTGTTCATTGAAGACATCTGGAAATTGAAATATGACTGAAGGCTTTTAACCTGATGTTACTAATGATTATCCAGTAGAATTTTCAGGCAATTGAAAATAAAAACCTAACTCAATCCTTCAGGAGCAAGGTGGAGAATTGGCTCCAAAATACTTGGAAAGGCTATATATCTTCTCTCTCATGTGGAGCGTAGGAGCGTTGCTAGAACTGGAGGACAGATGCAAAATGGAGTACTGGCTTCGAAACCATGCAACAATAAAGCTTGATCTTCCCTGTATCCCAGAAGGCAGTGAAGATACAATGTTTGATTATTATGTGGCATCTGATGGTTAGTAACCCAGCTCGGTCATATGGGTTAAAATTTAAAAGTAATTTTTAAATTGTGCATCTTTTGAAGAATTAATGAAGAAGTATTTTGTAGCTTACTTTCATTTGTGTCCCTTAGCAAGTTTTGTTTTACACTGTACTGTTGACATTGTGTTAAACTTTTTCCTTATTTCCAGTGAGAAGTCAGAATGTGAATATAAGCAGCTACAGAAATGCTATGATGAATTGTCAAGTGAACAAAAACAGACAGTCTTTGTTGTTGTCATAATTTATGTAGGAAAGAGGAGTAGGCCTCTTAGATACAACTTAAGGGATTCTATGATTATATGATTCTGTATATTTGGTGTGACTATACCGAGTGGGATTGGTGTATGTGAGACAGAAGCACTGGCAGATGAGTCAACTCAGTGGAAAACAAGGGAATGGAATACAATACCTTGTATTTCTAAAACATTAACTTAATTTCTTTCTTACCAGGTAAATGGAGGCACTGGAATACACGTGTGGAAGAGTATGTATATCCCAGCAGTGGTATGCCAGAGTATGACTCCATTCTTGTGCCTAATGTTGACAACGTGAGGATGGATTTCCTTATTGAAACCATCGCAAAACAGGGCAAGGTACTTTTCTATATTTCACATCAAAATAGTGCACATGATAATGGTTTTGAATTAGAAGTGAAATATTATGTTACTGAAAAAGATGATTTTTTTTTAAAATTAAAAATGTTGTTTCCTGAAGCTGCATTCATGTAAATATGCTTCAACTTTTTGAATACTCATTGCTTCCAGACTTTTTTGTCTTCTCCTCACCCATTCTTTCTGCAGTGGAAATAACTGTATTATAACTGAGATCAGGTCAGAACAGAACCATTTTTTTCATGTACCTGTTGGAGAAGGAGAAGCACATAGAGCAGCAGACTCATGTAAGACTCTGCTGATATAAACTCTGCCAGCATGGGGCAGTTACAGAGTTTATGTAACTTTAGGTTATGCAACCCTGTTCTTCACCAAAACTGTGTTACATAGGCAATTGAAATCTTTCAGATGCTGAGTCTCTAGACAATACATTCTTTTTCAAATACTCAAGTCTTTTATGGAATAATAGATTAGTTTGGTTGTGCTGACTGACATGACCATTAACTGCAAATATTTTTAACTTGTCAGGCCTACAAAAGTCTGAGACATTAACGGTTTTGCTTCTGAACCTCTGTTGAGAACTCACTTTAAATAGCTTTCCTCATTTCTTTTCAGTTTAAAAACTAAAGCTTTTAAATTGCTGAGCCTTTGCTGAGACACTCAGCTGTTGTGTTTCATCTTATTTCGATGCTGTCTTTGTCTAGGCTGTCTTACTAATTGGTGAGCAAGGAACTGCAAAGACTGTTATCATCAAAGGTTTTATGACAAAATATAACCCTGAAAGCCACATGGCTAAGAGTTTGAATTTTTCATCTGCAACTACCCCATTAATTTTCCAGGTATAGTAGTCATTAATCTTCTAATGCAACATGGCAGGTTTCAGAGAACGTTCTGAGAATTTGCCAGGAGAATGCTGCTGAAAGTGATTCTGAACAACAAAAAAGCACCTGCTCAAATGGTCTGTGTGTCCTAACACATGATATAAGACTTCTGTTATAAACATGTTCCATTCAACTTCTTCCATAGTTATTGAGCTGTTCTTGGACTATTAAAACACGATGCATATTATTTTCTTCTTCTTGCATGTAATGTTTTTGTGTCAAATGTATCAGTTCTCGCTAACTGGGAAGAGCTGTCAGATTTCATTAAACGCCGTGGGTAAAATAAGTGCTACCCACAACAATCTGTCATAAAAAGTGTGCTGTCTGCAATTTAAATTTCTGTGAATTCAATTACTCATTAAAAAAGGAACACATGCAGTGCAGCTGCACCTATGAATACTTAAATCCCAAACTATACTGCCTGTCCAAATTTCTACTGAGCTAATATTAATTATTCCAAGTGTCTTTAATCTGCTGGCAATATATATGGGAAATATTTTTAATGAATTCTGCTATGCCAAGCAAAAGCACTGTCTCCTGTAATCAGAAATGCTGTCTATAAGCTTGATACATCACCTATCATCTGGCTGTATAGCGTGGTAGAAACTAGTAACATATTTAATATGCAAGTATGTAATTCTGGTCTAAATTTCTTTAGTATTTTTCCTTCTATTGATTGGGCTACAAGCAAAAAGTACCATATTTTTATTGAATAAATGTAGATTTAATTGATGATAGATGAGAGTCTGATGAACAAGACATCTGAAATAGAGGTGCAAGACTAACAGTCAAGTCTCTATTAATCTAAACCAAAATATTGTCTGTTAGGACACACATGCTTTAAAATTATAAAATCTTGATCTAACTAATGCATCTTGTGTAAGAAGACAGGAGCCTAGGCACAGTGTAAGAATGCATATATTTAGGTTTATACTGAAGAATAACTATGCATGGTTAAGTGAGCTTTCATTTGGTATAGAATAAATAAAAACTGGACCTTAAGAAGAACAGAGAAATGGAAAGATGATGAGAAGAACAGTAGAGGTAAGTCTACTATTAGGCAAAATTATTTAATCAAGTCCATTTATGTATATGAGTTTAATTATCACTCTATGCTTTTATGAAGTACGTTGATACCTACTGGAAAGGTCTCCTGGAATCACATCTTTAATTTAATCTTTATTGCTAGTAACCATCAAATTTGCTGATAAATTAATAAAATGAAAGAAAAGCTTGATATGTAGTCAAATTTGTGAAACTGTTAGGCGTGGTTGTCTACTCTAGACATTTGTTGTATTTAGTACCAGCTTAGTGTTGCATAGCTTGGGATTTCAGACACTCTAGTTCAACTAGTGCTATTACCTACAGTAGGTGTCTTGTCTAAACCTTAATTAGTAAAATTCTATGGAACAGAACCGTCAGTATGTTTAAATGATTGAATCTATGAATATGAAAGGAAATGCTCTTTGTAACTATGCTGACAATTGCTTTTTAACAGCGTACAATAGAAAGTTACGTGGACAAGCGCATGGGCACAACTTATGGTCCACCTGCAGGCAAAAAGATGACTGTCTTCATTGATGATGTGAACATGCCCATAATAAATGAATGGGGAGATCAGGTTAGTTTGTAAAAGAAGAAAAAAGAAAACAAAATATATTTTCTTTGTTTTCTTGCTACACCAAAAAATTGACTTCTCAATCAGTCAGAAGAGGATAAATTTCATATGTAGCACTTTATCTTTAAAGCAGTCATTTTAAAGAACCCATCTACATTATATTGTCATGAATTAATTAAAAATAAATATGCTGACTACAAGAAGCAGCTTGAGTACTTCTTAAATCATGTCAATATAATTTTAATAATGTTTTTTACCAAACTCATTTGTTATTTAAAAAAAAAAGGGAGTTTGGCATACAAATTGTGATAGCAAACTGACATTGTGGACAATAATTAAAATACTGTGAAAACTGAGAGGTAAGGAGTGTCTTTTCTGCATTAGAAAAAATGGAAGTAATCTTTATGTACATTGGCAAGATTGTTCTGAAGTATATTGCTTTGGAAACTAATGTTAGAATTTCTATAGAACTATAGTTGTAGAATGTACTGTCTTTGGGGTGGTTTCAGCTGGTCAAACAGAAAAGCAAGGTGTTCATTTATGGCTAAAGAAAAGGATCTTGCATTCTTTTATGTCGGACTAATTCTATGCTTGCAGCTTGAAAACCATGTTGGTGATTGTTACACATGGAATTTTAATAAAAATATTTTGTATCATATGCAACATGTAAAGATGCATCAGTTTGGGCTTGATTAGAACAAACTGGAAAATTTGTGTTAAAAGGGATTCCAGCATATATAGAAATCATGCAGTGTTCAAGTGAGAATAAATTATAGTATGAGCGTTTAGTTCTAAACTAGGGATTCCCATCTACTCCCAGGATTTTTGTCCCTAGATATTACCAATGAAAAGGACAGTCCAAATGTGCTTATTCCTCGCATGCGTTTTTTCTCTGAAGCAAATAAACAGGGGTTGGGTGAAAAATAATTATATGCTCTTTATTAGGTCTTTCAAGTATATAAGTGTGTTTTGTATTTAATTTAATTTTATGTATAATATTATGTTATAAAAAACCTGGTTATTTTACAGGTCACTAATGAGTTACTTAGGCAATTGATGGAACAGAAAGGACTGTATAACCTGGAAAAACCCGGTGAATTCACCAACATTGTGGACATTCAGTTTTTGGCTGCCATGATCCACCCTGGGGGAGGTCGCAATGACATTCCACAGAGGCTGAAGAGACAATTTTCTGTGTTCAACTGTACTCTGCCTTCTAATTCTTCTATTGACAAAATTTTTGGTAAAGGGAAATTACCTTTGTATCCATCTCATTTTTGAAAATAGTAACTGATTTTTCTTTATCCTTCTGTTTGTAAACATTATGGTTAAAATTGAGCCTTAATCCCACTCTGATTTGTTTACTAACTCATTTTCCTTCAGTAATCACTCCCCACCTGTAATGTCATTAACCTGTAATTTTTTCAGGTCCAGTCACATCTCCGAATCAATCGATATGTGAAGTGTTAGTAAGAATGACATGAAGGTATCATTGTTTCAGTGACAATGCTGGAGAGATGCTCATGTGCTACTGGTGCTAAGAATGAGTGACTAATGACTAGACTTTCACAAAGGACAGGATCATACTGGTTTCTGAGAAAAGATTGTCTATTCAAAGGCAGTACAAGCTATTTTGGGAGAAAAAAGAACATTTTAATGGACAGTTAATTAAAAGCTAAATAACCAGTGAGCTGGTGGCAGAATGGTGTTAAGAACAGGTGAATCAAGATTGGAATAAAGACTAGAAAGCCATTTCAACAAACTGGAAAAGGTTTTAGGGATTAAAAAAGAAGAAAAAGAAATTTCAGATGATCATTGCTCTTAGTATTGCCCTAATGTGTTTTTCAATTGGTAATTTTTTTTCCCCAGGTGTAATTGGAGAAGGGCACTACTGTAGTGAACATGGATTTTCAGATGATGTGAAGAAAACAGTAGCCAAATTGGTTCCGTTGACACGCAGACTGTGGCAGATTACCAAGCTGAAAATGTTGCCCACACCAGCCAAGTTTCATTATGTCTTCAACCTTCGAGACCTCTCGAGGATTTGGCAAGGAATGCTGAACACTACATCAGAAGTGATCAATGAACCAAAGGTAAGTGCAGCACACCGGTGACTTTGTTATAAATAGTGTATAATTACTGTAGTTAAGAGGATGAAGAGTCTATCTTGGCATTTGAGTTTGCTTTAAAAAATGTTATTTCAGTGTTTTTTTGAGGAAAAGCGGTTTTAGTCCAGCTTTTATAGTACCAACTGAAATGACAACTTTGTTGAAAGCTATAACAAAACCTAATTCTTTTGACACAAGAGACTTTACTTCTATTTTTCTACTGCTAACAAATGCTAGTTTGTTTGAAAGAAGTGCAAAGATAAAATTATGAGAAGCAATGAACTTGTTTTAACCAAATGAAAATGCTTATATATTGATTCAAAAATAGTTCCTCCTTCCAATTATTGTCTTGAGGCTTTCAATCACTACCTGTTATCTATCTAACAAATGATTTCTGGCTTATGGTTTAAAAGGAAGAAGTAGTAACAAGTCATACTGATCTTTTTGTTCCATAATCAATCTTTCTTCTAGAAAACCATAATTTCTCTTTTAATTGTTTTAAGGTAAAGTTGTCTAGAGTTCTGAGCTCTGAAACATGAAGTGCTGGAAAAGCAATGTTTATGGTAGTCATGGAAAATTTGTTGGGTTATATAATCACTTCATGTTTAATGTACATCCCTGCTTCTTGAATAAGCTCCTGAATTCTACTGCATTTAAAATCTAAATTTTAGAATGGATTTTAATTTCTGAAGCTAAAAACATAGAGCACTAAGATATATGTATATATATTCTCAATTAATAATCTTTGGAAGTATAACAAACAATTGCTCAAAATGTGACTCTATAAATTTACATATTAATTCTGAGACTTGACATGGTATGTGGTGCTCTAGGCTGAAACAAAAGGCCTTCAAGGAGTACTTGGAATTTTTTTCTACTACTGTGTAACAGTAGCATGGGACTGAAACAGTGCTACTAGTATTAAGAACCTGGCACCTTTTCCTCCTGCATTCTGTGACTAAACTGAAGGACTTGAAAGGTGTATTGAATCTAGAGAAGGAGTAATATAAACACTTATACTTTGTTGTGGTTTTGGTTTTTTTTGTTCTCTAACTACTTTGGCTGTAGTACTGGTAATTAGAAAAGTGGTTTATCAGTACATAAACATATTAAAAGGTGCGGATATGGTTTTAGGGCTAGGGAAATAAAATCTTCATTGGTAAAAACACTTCAGTTTGGAATACTACATTAAGGCTTCTTGCACAGTTAACTGAATGTAAGCTTAAGTTGCTATTGGGCAGAATAAGAAGCTCAAGGTATGTCTTCTGAAGAAACCTCCAAAATACTATTGTTTCTTTTCTAAAGTTAATATTATTTTTAAATAAAGAAATAAAGGCTTTTAAGTTGGTATGGCTTCTTTGCAAGCCTAATGGGCTCCTCGGTACAAGAGAGACATGGAGCTCCTGGAGTGGGTCCAGCAGAGTGCAACAAAGATGATTAAGAGGCTGGAACATCTGTGTTATGAGGAAGGGCTGGGCCTGTTCAGCCTTGAGAGAGGCAACTGAGAGGAGATCTCATTAATGTGTATAAATATCTAAAAGTGGGGTGTCAGAAGGATTAAGCCAGGCTCTTCTTGGTGGTGCCAAGCAATAGGACAAGAGGCATAAACTGATGCACATGAAGTTCTGTATGTGTATGAGGAAGAATTTACTGTGTGGGTGAGTATGCACTGGAACGGATTGTCCAGAGAAATTGTGGAATCTCCCTCACTGGAGATATTAAATTTTTTGTTTGTTTGTTTGTTTGTTTGTTTGTAGGTGCTGATAAAACTGTGGAAGCATGAATGTAAGTGTGTTATTGCTGATCGTTTCACAACTGCAGAAGATGTTAACTGGTTTCATGCAACTGTGGCAAAACTCATTGAGGAGGAATTTGAAGAGACAAAAGCTCTGCTGGGTCATGACATAGATGCATTCTTTGTTGACTTCTTGAGAGATACACCTGCAAGAACTGGTAAAGATGGACTCTGATAACCAGGGAGATGACAAGAATAGGGAAGGGATATGATAATCACAGATGCCAAGAAAAATATTTCTTAAAAAAGCATAATAAGTTTATGAGTAAGGGTGTTGGTTTTGTCCAGTGACACTAAAGGTAGTCTGTGTTATGGGATGTGGCATGTATTTATATTAATGGAATTTCTAAGTCATAATCTTTATATTAATGGGATTTCTAAGTCTGTAATTACATCCAGGTTGTCTGTATACAAGAGCCTTACTTCCAGATACATTTATGAGGCAGATAGACAAGACTGCCAAAGAGTGATCAAAGCAGTGTTGTATGAATGACTTGAAGTGGTGGGATTGCAGTACTAGGTAAAGGATAGCAATGTAACTACCGTGCTGTTGTGGTTTTGCCCTGGCTCAATTTACTTTTATACCTCCCATACAATTACTATCAGTTGAGAGAAGGTTTATGTAGACAAAAAGAGACTGAACTGAAAAAAAAGTATGAGTATTTATTATTATTATTAAACTAAAACTAAAGAATTATATTTACAATAATTTTACTTAAGTAAGAGGTATTATGTATTTACAGAAGATACTTTTCCTCCTCACCTCCCTTTATATTAGTCTAAGGAGGAGAAGCAGTCCTTTTCTGTTCTCGGAATTCCAGTTCTCTCTCTCTCTCTCCAGTAATTCTGTAGTACTTTCGTTGCAGTTGGAACTTCTTTATCTCTCTCTCATTCTGTGTTGGCCTCCAGGGCTGGGTCTACCCCCCTCCTGGGCTAAAACTGAAGGCTGGGGGTTACCCAGGTCCTGAAGGGTTTCCTTCCATAGGTTTGCAAGGGGACACTTGCTTACTATGGATCTTCTTCTACAGGGTTACAGGGGATAATGGTTTAAGAGTTCACCCCTGTTTCCCTATGGAGGTCCCTCCCCATGGGAGAACAGTCCTTGATTGACTTCTCGGCATGGGTCTAGTCTGGATCCCTTACTCGGATCCCAATATCCCACCTGAGCCGTTGTCTGTTCCAGCGTAGGTTCTCTCAGGATCATAAATCTCCAGCACCAGCAGCATGGATCCCACACATGGATCCCAACATCCCTACCCGAACCGTTTCTCTGTTCCAGCGTAGGTCGTCATCCCCCTCAGGGTCATAAATCTTCAACAGGATTCTGCCTCATCTGAGCCGCTTTTACTCCAGCATAAGGCTTTCTCTCTGTTAAAGTCACAAATCTCTGGTGCATCCACAAGCTCCTCTGTGAGCCGCATGGGGGGTCTCTTCACCCCAACAAATTTTCACAAGTGGCAGGGTTTTATTTTTCAGTCTTTACCCTGCTGAAGGGAGGGAGAGCGAAAGGAGAAAAAGCAGCTCTCCCCCCTTCGAACTTTTCTTCTCTCTCCTGCGACTGCAGCTTTGACCTTGGAAGTTCTCTTATCTCATGGCTGGAATTCTTCTATAGTGGTTTTTTTTCATCTAAGCAGTTCATCTTTTAAACTTCTTTTTTTCTTCACTCTCTCACAAGAGAGAAGGGAGGCTTCAGTGCTGTACCTGGCCCCCCTCCCCGGCCCAAGCCAGGGGAGGAGGGGGCCTTGGCCCTCCTCGGGCCCGCTACCCTTCTACATGGCTGCTGTTCCTAATTTCAACTGCGCCACAACCTTCTCTTCCGTTTTCTTAAAGATGTAATTAGCAAAGGCATCACTGAACTTTTTGATTGGCTTTTTGTCCGGAAATCACCTGGACAAAACCATCCTCAGCCCCAGGGATGGGCTGGTGGGCAAAACCACGACACGTGCCCTAGAAATCAGGTAAAAAAAATACTGGCTCTGGGCTAATACAGTACTTCTTAGGAAATAACTGTTACATACTTTTATAAAAATGACTATTAATTCAAATTTTCCTGAATGCTTGTCATATCTCTTGAATAACCCATATGGCTTATAACAATATATCTTTCAAACAAAACCACGGTGTCACTGACTTTACTAAATGACCTGGGAATATTGGTTAGTTGATGCAAAAGAACAGAAGACAGTTGTGTGAGTTTAGGGGAAGGTCATTATTTAAGCCATTGGATGATTCAGTTATCTGTGTTGGCATCAGTTGAGTGATGGATAGTGGAGGCAATAAAAGACTCCCATGAATACCCAAATGCCATTTGAATCTCTTCTTGTACAATTGAAGTAGTCAGAAGGCAGTGAGAAAAGGAGAGAAGGATGGGAAATATTTGATTGAACGGAATCAAATAGAAGTAAAAGCAAACTGGTGTACATCCTCAAATAACTTGCTAAATTACATCAATGTAGAGAAGACTGAAATATAAGTCAGAATACATACTGAGAGGGTAATGATTGACCTTTAATGTGAAAATTTAAATCCACACAGAAACCATCATGTTGAATTGAAAAATAAATGCAGAATGAAGAATGTATTTCTAAAAATTACTTGCCTTCCTGGTGACATTTTAAATGTGCCTGCCATGTAATGTGCTTTTTAGCATGAAACTTCACCTAAATATAAAGTAGGAGGCCCTCCTGTAGAAAGGGTATGTTTTGTCTGCAATATAAATGTATGTTTGTTAGAGCCTTGAGAAGCCTTGTTTTGACTTTAAGTGAAAAGAGTAACAAGTGCAATTTTGTTTGTAATTGTCCTTATAATGGGACAAAGTCTTGCCCATTATGGTGGAAGTGTAAGACCAGGATCTGGATTTCTGAGCTCTTAAATATATAAAAAAATTACATCTGGCATCAATTTTAAATAGCCCTATGCTCAGGTTAGTGATATGTTTACGTATACTCCTATTATCTCTGAATTGTAAAAGCACAACATATTTGTCCCTGAGATAAATACACAATGACTTGAGATGAAATAGCTCAAACATCAATTTTTAGGCCTCCTAAAAAGGGGCCTTACAGGGCACACACATTAAAAATGTCACCAGGAAGGCAAGGAATTTTGAGAAATACATTTTTCATTTTGCATTTGTTTTTCAATTCAACATGATGTTTTCTGTGTGGATATAAATATTCACATTAAAGGTCACTCTTTACTCTCTCAGTATGTATTCTGACTTATATTTCAGTCTTCTCTACACTGATGCCATGTAGACAGAGTGTACTTGGTGCTCTTATATGTACATCTAATATATAATGTTATGTATAATAAACCTGATTCTGTGTGGTGAGACTTCTAACTATCTTTACTTACTTATCCTCAAGAGAGCCTTTGTCAATTATTTAAGCTGCTAAGGTTTTGTTATTTGCTTTTTGTTCTAGGTGAAAAACCAGAGGAAGGTAATTTAGATATTCCCAAAATCTATGAGCCAATTTGCTCATTTCACCAGCTACGGAATTGTTTAAATAAGTTTTTACAAATATACAATGAGAATGTTCGTGGTACTGGAATGGACATGGTTTTCTTTGAGGATGCTATGGTTCATTTAGTTAAGGTACAGTCTTGCTGGATTGCTGTTTGTTGTTGTTCATTTGCCCTCACATCCTGTAAGTAGAGGTATGCATTAGTCAAGGTAAATTACCTCTAAAACTGAAGCAACTAATTTATTGCTAACAAATATTTGATCTATCACTCTGTGACTAGGTATTAAAACCCATTAAAAACTTTTTGGAAAATGAACTGGATGGAACTATTCTTTTATATCTACTTTTTATGCCTGGTGGGATCGTGGTGCTATCTATTTTAACTCTGTTTCAACCTTTCTTGTTAATTCTTCTGAGAGCCCTTCCTCTCTTTGGAATGAGTCAAATGAAATTCAGGTTAAGACATAATTGGTTGCTTCTGAAGGAGTACAAGCAGGAGAGTAGGAATAAATGTAGTCCAAACTTCTTTTGTAGATCCACAGTATGCTCACTACTTTTAAAATTCCTTTGAATATGTATTGGACCTGAACATAACTTTTAGCACAACACAGCTTGATACAATTGTCCACACAGCACAGGCCTCATACAAAGGAGAACCTTTTTTTCCTTTTTTTTTTTTTTTTTTTACACTAACCCCCCTATTGTCTCGGTTGTATAGTGAGGTTATCTGTATTTCTTATAATAAATTATTAAAAACTGAATGTGAAATTGTACCGTCCCTCCCAAAGATATTAAATATCAAAACAATTTAAATTTAATTATAGTTGACAAACACACTGCATCTACAGTTTTCAAAATTCTGGGGTGGATTCTTATAATTTCACAAAATTAGTCCCTTTTTTTCCTAAGGTCTTCTCTGCAAAATGAATGATATTCTGCCTTTTTTTTTTTTTTTTCCCTTCACTGAAGAACCATCTGTTATTATGAATCTCTTCTTTGGGTAGCTAGATGGTATACCATCTACCTGAAATATTGTATTAGTCTTCACTTGGATAAAACGAATATGTAGTGCTGCTCTGATTCCATATTCTTGAAAGCAGAAACAACTGTGTAGACTTCAGACAGCTTCTAAGAGAAAGCTAGATAAGCACAGTTAAGGTAATGCCTAATCTGAGCTTTTGTAATAAGGCTTGAATGAGTTAAAGCTGAGGGATTTCTTAAATAGAGAACAAAGCTTCCAATATATGGTTTGTGTACCTCTGCCTGGAAAAGATCTAATAGCCATAATTGAAATGATCAGCAATATTTCAAGGGTGATGTGCAAATTAAATTTTCTTTCTCCAGTTAAACACTAAGTATGCTTAGAGTAAACCTCCAGACTTGATTTTATCTTTTCTTATAAAACATTAACATATGAAAAACAAGTACATTGCACTCAATATGTAAAATAAATGGGTTTAAATTTGAGGGAAATTGGTATGACCATTTTTAATAGCTTGAAAAAAAGTAATTTAGAGGAAAGGCAAGTAAATAGGTATGCCACGTTGCTTATTGACATGGAATGTCAATTATTTGATGGAATTCTAGGGTTATCAAAGGGATGTTCAAGATAATAAAGAGAACATTATACCAATACACTGCATCATTGCTCAGACAGAGGGGTCCAGCTGCCAACCAGATGTTTGGTATTATTGTGCCTTTGAGAGGCAGCTGGCTCTGTGCTGCTCTGGGTATTAATGTAGGCTCTTCTGGGTTCTGCAAATATCTGTCCTCTTGCAACTGATGGGCTTGGAGCAAGTTTGTCTCCTGTGCATAAAGACATATTTTCTCAGCATCAGGTAATATCTTCTACCTGTTTCCATGTTTTATGGCATTGTGTTTTGGCTGTGGACAGAGGGACAGGTGCTATATGCAGCTCATAGTTAATGCTGAAAATTTTTTTGCTCTGAATTTTAAAGGGTCTGTTTGTTTACATTGAATGGTCCTGAATTGAAGTTTGAAGTAGTTGGTATCTGCTGCCTTTTGATTTAAAAGACAAATAATAAAGTGTGAAAGAAATGGGGATCTAATCGGGAGATGTTTCACTGTGATCAAATATTCATACTGATACTGTGCATTTTCACAGTCAAGTAAATGAGAAGCTTAACAAGTTTGATTGTAAAGGCAGTATTATTACCTGCTGCAGAGAATACTGAAGACTATATGTCCTGAATTTAATATGCCTGGGACGTCTTGTCTTTCTGGTCACAATGAAAGGACCTGGATGAGTCTTACCAAAGTTACTCAGTGGTATTGGGGAAGTTATTATTTCCTTCCCTGTTTTAATAACCAGTCAGTCTGTGATATCACATCACTAAGAAATCACAGCTGAGATTTACTTGTACTTGGTGGAAGCATGAGATGCAATTCTACTGATAAATGAACATTCACATTGATAGAATCAAGTGGTTGCTATGCTATTTGGAAAGCTTACAGAAAATATTGCAAAGTACAAATATACACTGAATATATTAATAGTAATATAGAATCCCTTAATTAAACCTTAAAATTCCCTTTTTTTTTTCCTAATTGCTAATGTAACTTTATTAATGCAGTAGCATAGAATTTTTGGGTGTGTAACTTTTACACATTGTAGCAATAAATGACTGGTATATTACGCAGATTTCTCGTGTGATTCGCACTCCTCGTGGAAATGCTCTTTTAGTTGGAGTTGGTGGCTCAGGAAAGCAGAGCTTGACAAGACTGGCATCCTTCATAGCTGGCTATGATATGTTCCAGATAGTGTTAACAAGGTGAGCATTAGTTGGAACTAAAGTAAATAAGTGCTTTGTGCCTTAAGTCTTTCTGTAAATGAAGCGTGCTCCCAGTTTCTGCAATGAAAGGAACAAGTTTACTGTTGTCTAAGCACTGTTACATAGAGTGGAAAGACATGAAGATCCTTTGAAACTTACTACACTTGCTTGATTTTCTACAATAATTCTGAACTTTTACCATCTCTGGAGTAGTAAACTGTTTTGTATGTATCACAGAAAGAGAAGGAATATTGGCAGTGACAAGTTATCTTTATGTCTTTATACAGTACATTAAACTGTACTGAAAGTGTTTGTAGGTGGTATCTATCCATAATGCCTTTATGAATTTATATTATAATATTTGAAATGCTGCCTATGTGAGGAGGTTGAATCCTCATCCTTGCCATTGGTAGGAAGATTTTTTTGGTAGATCTTCAGTATATGTTAGTATTTTGACTGTCTTTTCCAAGTATATTTTGTCATATTGTTCCACCTAATGTGATTTCTTTTGAAATATTTCACAAAAGATAAATAAATAAAAAAATTATATATAATATATAAATTATATATATATTATATAAATAAAAAAATATAAATGCTTCTCTGAATGACTTAGAATGAAAACCTCCCAAAGTGTCTGTAGGACAAGTCAATGATCAGGAAATATTTTTGACACTCAAATGAGATGTCATTCTAGAGAAGCTAAATTATTTTAAATCTGTTGCAGCTATGTTGACTACAGAAGAAATTGTATATTCACATGTAGGAATGCATATTGGTGAGGCTCTCCTGAGAGGATCTATCTGAAATAAGCAGCTTTTTACCTTAAAGTACAATAATTTTTTCTTACTTAAATTTGATTGTTGGTTTTTTGGTTTTGGTTTGTTTGTTTGTTTGTTTGTTTTTAATAATCAGAAGACTTCTTTAAAAAGGAATGAATATTTGTTCAACTATCCTGTTTTCATAGATCATACAACACTTCAAACTTTATGGAAGATCTGAAACTCTTATACAGAACAGCAGGACTGCAAGGCAAAGGCATCTGTTTTCTTTTTACAGACAGTGACATCAAAGATGAGTCTTTCTTGGAATACTTGAACAATGTTTTATCATCAGGAGAGGTAAGATGCCTTCTCATGCAAAACTTCTTTTTAAAATGTATAATTTTAAAATAAAATAACTGCATTTATTTGATTATTGTTTTATATGTTTATGTCAAGAGGAACACTTACAAAAAGTGCTTTTTATCACTGGAGTATTTGTAAAAATGGAGACAATGTGTTATACTAGGTTAGAGTAAGACAAGCTGTCAGGGGCAAAAGAATAGCTTTAAAAAAAAATCGAGACTTGTGGAACATCACTGATGTTTTCAAAGGTTGTCTGTTAAATTATCTATCTCATTAGTGAACATTTAGTTTTTGTATGGTCAATTTATGTCAGGAATAGATGGGATGGATTTTATTGATTTTATTGATTTATTTGGTTGTTTATTTATCCAGGGTTATGTTTCAGAGTAATTACTGCTAGTTATTAGAATATAAAGATAAGAAATCAAAACCATTAGAAAGTGGGTTTTGCATTTTCAGCAAGTTAAGTTTCAGCGTGTTTAATGGAATAATTTCAGCATAAGTTGTGGTTTGATGGAGTGGGTTGGTCCTAATAATGTCAGGGTCTGAGACACATGACCCTTCCTACAATGCTATGTATTAAATGAACCTTATACTATATATTCTATGTTGCATCATCTCATGAAGCATGAAAAATCTTTATTTTTCTCAAAGGTGTCCAACTTATTTGCACGGGATGAAGTAGATGAGATCATTTATGACCTTATTCCGTCCTTCAGAAAGCAACATCCACGTAGACCTCCAACCAGTGAGGCTCTATATGACTATTTCATGGCTAGAGTCCGTCAAAACCTTCATGTAGTTCTCTGCTTTTCACCAGTAGGTGAAAAATTCCGAAATAGAGCCCTGAAGTTCCCTGCTCTCATTTCTGGATGCACTATAGATTGGTTCAGCCGATGGCCTAAGAATGCTCTAATGGCAGGTATGTATAGCTTTTATCTTTGAAGATATGTAATTTTCTGATTGGTGGTCATGTAGTTATTTTAATTGTGTTGAATTTTGCCAGAAGAAACGTACTTGGTTCTAAAATTTAATATAGATGTTTTCTTTTTTAAAACTTGCTGTATTAAGATGTTGAAATATTTCTAACAGATGAAAGGTTTTGAACACAGTTTGAAGAAAAATTTCCCTTGAAGATGGCTTAAAGACATTAGTAAAGAAGGCAAAAATACTGCTAATGAAAGAGATTATTTGTGACTGTGCATGTAATAGGGCATACAGAGGAAGGCTGTGATTGTGCAGTCTCTGATAACTAGTAGTTAGGTTCAGAGTGAAAAAGCAGTTGCACACTTTGGAGGTGTGGAATAATGTTTAGAATCTGATGGTGAAGAGTAAAGAAGATTGGGATTTCAGAAACTGGGTGAAAACCGACATAATACATGCTGATGTGTTTTATATTGCCTTGTTTGTAAGATGTTTTCCTGAATACTTACTTACATCTAGGTTTTCTTTCTCTCCCAAGTATCTGAACATTTCCTGTCCTCATTTGATATGGACTGCACTGCTGATACAAAGAGGGAAATTGTGCAATGTATGGGCTCATTCCAGGATGGAGTGGCAGAAAAGTGTTCTGATTACTTTCAAAGATACAGACGTTCCACACATGTGACTCCCAAATCCTACCTGTCCTTTATTCAGGGCTATAAAACCACATACAAAGAAAAGCATGCTGAGGTGCAAACATTAGCAAACAGGTAAGCTAATCAGTTTGCTATTGTCTTTCTGTAGTTTCCTTCCTCAGGAGGGTGTATTCTGATACGTCTCATTTCAATGCATGGCTCGTCTCGTTGCACAGCAAGAAGGTGGTTAATTCCTGAAATTGTGGAAATGCATAACTTGATCAATTATTGTAGTTACTCTTGCCATGTAAGTTAAAGACTGTCTATATTTGGATTTGGAGAAAGAGTACCGCTGTATAAAAAATTAGGGTGATGGGAAAAGAGGTGAATATAAATTATTCCCATGTATTTTTAGTGAGTAAAAGAAAACATCTACATGTAATTTCATAATATATTCACAATAGCATTTAATTTACCAGAGAGGAATTTTGTTTTCTTGCTGAACAGTTGTGTCTCCCTAATACAAACATGTAATACATACCCATGGTGGTTTTGGTTTTGTGATCGTAGAGCCTCACATAGATTGCTGAGGGTTTTTTTGTTTTGTTTTGTTTTATTTTGGTTTTATTTGGTAATAATTGTAGATTATTAAAGTAGTTTTGATATACTCATTCCTCTTTTCAGATGCTTTATTAAACTAATGAGATCTATTTGCAGATATATCTTCATGTCAGAAACAGTAAATTATAATGTAAAATTAGCATTTAGTGTATCAATTGGTATCACTCTTGAGAAAAATTTTGAAAGATTGTCAGAAAGAACTGGAAACCTTTAAGAAAGACTCAAACTGGTTTATTTCCTTTTGAAACATTCTTTGGCTCCAAAATCAATTTGAGTTAGAAATCTGTAGTTACCTTATGGGTGAAGACTTGTAAAACAGTGGGATCTGGTCCTGTTTTCTACCTTCAAATGTACCAGGTTAGTTCATGCATGCCAGTTTGATTCACTTAACCTTTGTACCTTAGTTGCCTGGTGTGGCAGGTGCTAAACTTTGTCTATTTACCTGTATTTGTTCAGGTATCAAAGGACTACTTAGCCTTTGCAATAGCACTCTCTGTAGAGGCCACTTAAACTTGCCTGAAAAGTCCCAAGTGAAGACTTACTTTTTGATAGAAAAAAAGCACTGTTGAAGAGGCATTTTAATGCTGAGTTAGAGCAGTCTTGTTGCAATACTATTTTTCTGTTACTCTCGTTTGGTTCTTTTGGGTTCTTTTCAGTATTCTCTTCAAAGAAGAAATAGTGACTTGATATATTTCTCAGAATTTTAGTGAAAATGCTTTCTGCTTTATAGAACTCAGTCCTTTGGGTGCCAGCTTGGAGCTCAACAGGGACAGTGACATATGGAACCAACATATATGATTTTTATATAATGATAAAGGCATACAGTTTGAGTTAGAAGTGGGTAAAATTTCAAGCCACAGACTTTATTCATGTACTTTATTGCTCACTTTATTGATTCTGAAGACATCAGACACTCGTGTGAAAGTTCCTGAACAACTTTTATTTTTGGTGTAAAACATCTTTTGGTACTGTTGATTCAAATTGATGTGATTCATTCTAGAGATGGAATGATTTGGAAAATGGAGTGTAAATTACATATGTAATTATGTGCTTCTTATTTTTTTTTAAACTCCAGAATAAATACTGGACTGGAAAAATTGAAAGAGGCCTCTGAGTCAGTGGCAGCTCTAAGCAGAGAGCTGGAGGTAAAAGAAAAGGAACTTCAAATTGCCAATGAAAAAGCTGACATGGTACGTACAGCCTTCAAAGTGTATTGCTGTTTGATTTCTTTTTCTCCTATTTCTTCTATTTTGAAAAGATCAGTCAAGTAAAGTGAAGTGCTGGAAAATAAGGATCTGGAGTTTTCTGGTTTTGGAATTGAACTGATACAATTTTACAACAAAAATTAATAAATTCTTTTAACTAGGATTTTTCTTTAATATTTGGCATATGGGTTTACTCACATTCTAGGTATTGAAAGAAGTTACAGTAAAAGCACAGGCTGCTGAGAACGTGAAGGGTGAAGTTCAAAAAGTGAAAGACAAAGCTCAAGCTATTGTAGACAGCATCTCAGTTGACAAAGCCATTGCTGAAGAGAAGTTAGAAGCTGCTAAGCCTGCTTTGGAAGAGGCAGAAGCAGCCTTACAGGTTAGTACTTAAACCATGTATAACATTATTTTACTACTAAGAAGGTGGATATCTTTGAAATATAAGATTGTAGGTGCATTACATAGCTCTTCAGTTGACAAAAAATGTGTGCAAATAAACATACTTATTTTGAGATTGTTTAGGTTCAGTTTTGTTTTTCTTTTTTACAGGAGTACCAAACCCCAAATAAGCAGTTTTCAGACAAGGGCAAGTTTTAACTTTCATTTGAAACTGTAATTGGTATATGGTGTGTTGCAGGTTGTTATTAGACCAGTAATTGAATTTGATACTGTTAAATAACTTGTGTGCTATAAGAAGTGCTTTCTATGTAAAATCAGTTATAATTCCATCCAAATCTAAACCTCCTATTTTAAGTTTTCACAAATAAATTGCATTTTGAATATGTTTGCTGGACCACTATTTTCTGTTTTCTTAAAAAAAAATTAATTATTTTTTCCTGCGAGTTGTGGCATTACCAATATTTCTAGTGTTCACCATGGGACTTCATTTCTTTCAAAATACTCTTTTTGTAAATCTTTTTTAATAGAATGATAGCACCTTGTCCATGTCTTTAAGATGAAAATATTAATATTAGTTGATCTTGCATAATATTTTCTTTTAATGCTTGTTCAACTGACTGTACGAGAATGTTCCTCAAGGCATTTTGCTGTGAGCAGCAGCAGTGGAATCTGAAGTATACCTATTAGAGGCTAGCAGGGAGCTGGCATCTCAAGAAACTGAAAAGAATGCAGAAAATACCTCAAAAGAAAAAAGACTGATTTGGGGGAATGCCATGGTAGTCTAGTATAGAGAAGTTTTCATGGCTCTTCTGAATCCATGACTTCACTTCGAGGGAGAGATTTTTAACAATCTCTGACTGCTGTGATTCTTAAAGGGCAGAGTGTAAAATTCTAAATGCTGGCTGATGACATGACAGCTGGTAAGAGTGGAATAAAAACAGGTCTGTATCCTAAGAGCCTGATACTTAGCTACAGGAAAAAGGTTAAAAAAACAACAACAAAATAACTAACCCTATGGTGACCAAGTATTCTGACAAGTGAAAAAACCCCAAACAATGTTAACTGGTCAGTGTCTGAAGTATAAAGAGAGCACTAGTGGTTTGTGTCCCGTCTTACATCTTATTTCAGCTTATTTTCTGACTTGGCTGAAAGTTGCTGAACCAAAACAATACTGCTCTTCTTGAAATGTAGGGTGCTAATAAATGAAAATCCAATTATATGAAAAAGCTACACTAGCATTATTGTGAGACTTCACAATGGGGAAAGGTATTTGGGCTTAGTCTTGAAATTCTTGCATTTTCTATAATAAGTTGCTTTGCTTGTGTCTAAAGGGAAGTGACAAACTATCAGCATGTATATATGTATTCTCAGCATGCATTCTTTAATTCATTCAGAAACTCCCTTAAGGAAGAAAATTCTCTGTATGAGTCTGCATCGTTCAAAAAATGAATCTCATAATCATTACAGGTTTTCAAATTTCCATCTAGGGATTCCAGTAGTAGAATTCTGCTTGCAGTTTGGACAAAAGCCTATTAAAATATTTGATAAATATAAAGATCACTACCCAGATGGAAAAAGTAACTTTGCGGTTAGCTGTTTCACTCAATTTTTTACATATTTTAGGGGTGTTAAATACTATATTAAGAGACAGGTAGGTACAGAACAACTTATAAGTATTTCTAAATGTATAGTGGCATTAGTTTTTTAAAGTTTGAGTAAGAATTGTCACAGCTTAATAAAACTTAGATGCACTTTGCCCTGCAATAAAAATAGCACAATAAATGCACATCTATAAGTAAGTAAATAAATAAATAGAAGTTAAATGCAACAATTTTTTCACAATTTGGATGCTAGCAAAAAAGGCTGTGCTGAATTTCCTAGCAGTCACTAAGAAACACTGGTTAAAGTTCCCACACAGATATCTGGATAAAATTCTGCTGAATTATTTGGTGCCCACTGAATCCAATGAGCAGCAAAACATTGAAGGGAAACATAAGACCACCAGAAGGAAGGTGACCTGGATAATCTACAATAATTTTCAATCCCTTTATTGAAGTACAGACACAAGTAATTAAAATCTTCTTTCATGAATTCCCAGTGAGGCATGTGCTAGGCTAGAAGCAAGGTGTCATAACACTTACAGTAACCTGTTGCTTACTATTTGTCACTGTCACATACTCGAACTGATTAAACAGCCTGTGAATAAGCAAAGCTTCTGATCAGAGTTGTGTCTGTTCGAGGGGTGTGTCTGCTCACTAGCAGTTACTACTGTTCAGTGTTTTTTGCTCTGTATGTGGTGCAGTTAAACCCTACTGCTCCAATCAATTCTTCTTTAAGGAGACATCTTCAGTAGACTTTTCTCATAATCCTTTCTGATTCATGACTGCAGTAGAGTTGTGAGTTACAGTATTACAGGCCCCTTTATAGGGCCTAAGTTTTCATACATTATTACAATGTATTTTTCTCACAGGCATGCTTCTGCACCTGGAATGTTCCCAGTAAGATGGATTAGAAGGTGAAAATCTATATAATATATATAATCTATATGCATATCAGACCTTCTCACTGTTTTCCTTAATTCACCTTCATTTGCCAGATGTCAAAGAATGTATTTTCCTTTCTAGACTCAGTTTCTGGTCAATACGTATACATAAAAAAAAATTGATAAAATGTCAAGATGTTTCTGGTTTTCGCTTCACTTTGTCAAAACTATGTGTGGTAGTTTTACATTGTTAGGTGCTGCTGTGCTGAGGTTTCCTAGTAGCTGATAGGAGTTAGTATGGAAAATCTTGTTGGGGGGTCCTTCTAGCTTCATGCTTTAGAGGTAAAAGTAAATATAAATAATTTCTTTTTCTCCCATGGATTAATACTGTTGGCGACCTGGTGCTCTATGTCTTATTAGATAAACAATAACAGTAATTTCTTTGCCTCTTGTTTTAAATTCACAGACAATAAAACCTACCGACATTGCCACTGTGCGCACCCTGGGACGACCTCCCCACCTCATCATGCGTATCATGGACTGCGTGTTACTGCTCTTCCAGCGCAAGGTGAACAGTGTGAAAATTGATCAGGAAAAACGCTGTACTGTCCCATCGTGGCAAGAATCTTTGAAACTTATGACAGCAGGGAACTTCTTGCAGAACCTACAGGTGCTTGTGCAACCTACTTTTTCATATACTTTTTTTTTAATATAGGAAAATATAGGACAGTGTTAACTCTGGTATTCATAGGAGAATAAATGTGCAAGGGAAATCACACACACAATAGATCTTTAATAGATAATAGATAAGTTAAGGGCTTAAAAATAAGTATGTCACAATGAAATAAATTTGAATCCTTCTGGCAAAGCCGTGTCATAAATCAATTATAGTTTTTCCTAAGTAAGGCAATGAAATTACTTTCAGTGACAAATGATTCAAAGCTTTAAACATTTGGTTTGAATAGCCATTACTTATCTGTTTCATTAAAGCTAATAGAAAATATCTTTTTTTCTCTTATCTAACTTTTCATTAATTCTCAGCATTACAACTTGTGCACTGGCTTGCAACAGAGTGGTTGATTATTAGGGTAAATGCAACCAGAAGTTTTTAAATTTTGGGGGTTTCAGGTCCGTAGCATGGGTCTAGGGAAATGGAAAGAGTAACTACTAGACAAAGCCATTTTCATAACTTAAACTAATAATATTACAGTTCATCTAGTTGGAATAAATGATGCCTTGTCCTGCCCCGCTGGATGTTATAGCACTGATTTCTGCTTTTTGAGTTTATTTAATCTGTCCCTGATCTAGTGGGAAATCACAGATTGCAGGCTTGACCAGCTTGGTATGGTTGGTAGTGCCATAGATGTTATTTATGTAATATTCACATTGCATCTACTTGTAAGGATTTTTGATTTACTGAAGGGCTTCAGCCTTTCATTTTGGTTGTGCATAACTAAACCTGTTTGTGCTTCAGGGAACAGCTATTTTTCAAGTTTGTCAGCCATAGACTTTCATTATACCTTGCAAATAAATTTGAGGGAGAAAATGGAGAGCTTTTGAGAAGGAAAATGGAAACTGTTTTTTGGAGAAAAGACAGAGTCAAAATTCAAAATACATTTAAATTCAAATACATTCCACTAATGAGATGAAGTAATTTAAGGATAAGATAGCTGGCTTACCCTTTGAAAGGACTCTCTTGTAGAATGTATGTTTATGAACCAGAGCTAAGCATTTCCTTTTCTTTTTGAAGATTGCTAAGACACTTACTCTGTTTTAAGCAAAATGGAACTTCAAGAATGATATTAGTGATATTTTGTATCAACAATTAACTGTGTAATTATAATAGTGAGTGTAAGATAGCAAAGGTCATAAATGAAGGCAAACTTTTCCATTTTGTAAGAGTATAGAACAGAGTCAAATGTCTTTGTAAAGTTCTCAAAGATGCATGAGACAAAGACCTTCATATTAGTTGGTTGTCAGTAACACAATCTTCTCAGTGTTCTGTGTGTTCTGAAACACAGGTGTATATTTTACATTTATTACATACATTATGTATATTACACTCTTTAAACTTTTTTTCAGCAATTTCCAAAGGACACAATTAATGAAGAAGTGGTAGAACTTTTGAGCCCTTATTTTGAAATGGCGGACTACAACATTGAGACAGCTAAGAGAGTATGTGGGAATGTTGCTGGCCTTTGCTCATGGACCAAAGCTATGGCTGTATTTTTTTCTATCAACAAAGAAGTATTACCCTTAAAGGTATGTCTGTTAGTCAGTCCCAAACACACTTTTTTCCTTCTCCTTACACCTGTTTGCACTTAAGAAAATTGAATCTGCTGGAAATGCCGACTGCTTTATTTGAGATGATGCTTGTCTCTCTAGTAATTTATTATCTTGAACAGTGGAATTCTACAACAGAATATATTTCAAATGCACTTCACTTCTAAGTCGTCAAAATTATGAAAGAGATTGTGCAGTTTTATGCCTCTGGACCTCTTCTGAGTGGGGTTGAAACATTTGTCATCTAGTTAAATTCACTGTTGCAATAGCTTTACCTTAATGAAGGATTAAGTAGGAAAAAGCCCTCGATCTGGTTATTTTAATGTTCCAGGTCTCAGTTCATAAGCAGACTGTACAGAGACTCTGTTCATCAGTGTTATTTAGAGAAAAACAGGCCTAAATACTTATGAAGAACATGGTCAAGCATGATTCTAACACAGAATACCTTGTATTTACAATAGCAAAGACCAAGAGGGAAGCGAGATTTGTAGTTAAACAAAGCATATTGGTTGAAGATACTGAATAGGCTTCTAGTGGCATCACCCTTTTCTGCAGCCTAGGTCAGACTAACTTTTGTGTCAGATAAAGAATGACTGGTATTCCCAGAAGTTTTTCTAATATTTTTTTCTAATTGATGTTAAACCAATTGCTTAACTGCAGCTACCTGAATGCAGTGGGAAGTTAGTTTGTTGTAAAAATCAAATAAAAAGTTTTGCTGAATGATGAAATCTCTAAAGAACAATTTTATTTTGAAATGTACTATGGGAAAACTCTTTGAAATACCTCATAGCAAGAGCTTTGGGATTCTCTGCACATGAATAAACTTTTATGTTTGTATGCTCCATAGGCTAATTTAGCAATTCAGGAGAATCGCCTAAACACTGCTATGCTGGATCTGCAGAAAGCTCAGGAGGAACTGGGAGCCAAGCAAGAAGAATTAGATATTGTGCAGGCAGAGTATGAGACTGCAATGAGAGAAAAACAGGTGAACTGCTTTTTGCAGAAAAGTAGTTTCTACCCTTATTTTAAGGAATACTTAATACATTCTTTCAATTTCAATGTTTTTCCTTGGAAGGGATGTTGTTGGACAAGGAGATAAGAGATAGATATTTTTTGGATACTACCTCTTTGATTCCTACCTCTCTCATTTACCACTAATCCTCTACCCTCTTCCCTCCTACCTCTTAAAAAGGTATATCTGTGTATAATGTATTTGAAATTCTGGGTATAATTCCCCAGAATTAAGCGGTATCAGGAATTTTACATATTATTTAACAACTATGACAAAATGAAAGTTAAGAACAGAAATATTAAGAAGTTGAATCTTCTTTCTGACAGATGTTGATAATTTGTCCTGATAAATTTCTTCCATCTGACTTTCCCTTCTTCTCTACATGGTGATATAAATGTTTGAGAGTATATTTTATAGCTGTCATTTATTGACTGTTTTTACTAGATATAGAGATCCTTCTGGCCTATCAGATACATGACTATAAACCATTTTTCTTGGTGTATGGTTTTCTCTAGACTTTGCTGGAAGATGCTGAACGTTGCCGACATAAAATGCAAACTGCCTCAAGTCTTATAAGTGGCTTAGCAGGTGAAAAAGAGAGGTGGACAGAACAGAGTAAAGAGTTTGCCGTGCAAACCAAGAGGCTAGTTGGTAAGTTTGCGTCCACACCTTTGAACTTGGAAGTGAGTTCCTTGAGTTTTAATGGATTGTGACACTTAGGTGAAAAATACAATATGAGGCTAAAGTTCATATTTAAAAAAAAAAGGATAATGGACGTTGTGAATGCAGTGGAACATATTTGGGACACTGATGTTTTAACCTGACTGATGTTTGTAGGTAAAAGTGCAAAGAGAGCGATATGTTAACAAATGCCAATAAAATGTATATAACTGAGAATACACACAGAAGAGAGGAAGACTGATATTCAGGCATTGATATTTATATGTAGAAATCAATATTTGTAATGGCAGCTAATAATGTTCATAAAACTTTTGTTTCTTAGAAGTTAATTTTTATTTTATAAATTTATACTTGTAATCTAAAGTACTTTGTAATAAATAATTAGTTAGGTCAATAAATGAAATTTATCTTGTCCTTTACTGTGGGCTGAAGTTTCTTCTCTGACTTTTGCCTTGAAAGTCTGCAAAAATCAGATATTGTTGTACAGGTTGTAGTACAGTAGCTAGGTTGTATTTTATTTGCTGATATAATATGCATATGTGTATTAAATTTTTACCCATTAAAAAATTTTACACATTAAAAATGTGTGTTACCTTCCCCACAAACTCATCAAGGTTTTTTTATAGATAACTTGAAAATGTCTAAAAAGTATTAGAGCTCAGTATAAATGTATTATATCTTCTCCAGTTTGAATCTTGTATTCTTACTTCAGAGGTACAAAAACCCCCACTTAGGGTGTCATGAAATTTAGGGGGAAAATTTTGAAGCTGAACAGAAGATTAAGACCTGTCACACTTAATACCTTCATAATGTCATCTGTTACAATTTTTAGTAGTAGTACTCATATTTGTAACTGATTTACAATTAATTTAATTGAATTAATACTTATAAATAAAGGGTTCTTTCTCCTCCAATTAATTTAGTTGAATTAATACTTATAAATAAAGGGTTCTTTCTCCTCCAAAAAATATTATTTAAGCCTGTTCTCATGATTGTGCAAGGAAACGATGGAATTGGAATTTTATGAGTAAGTTTATTCTTCCATGACCTGCTTCTGCAGGATGTAGTGTTTGGAATAGTGGGTTTGTGTGTGTGTGTGGGTTGGGTTTGACTTTGCTGAGCTGCCAGATGCCCATCTCTTGATTCCTAAAGTTGCATTGTAAGGATAAAGTAAACAAGGCATCTACTGAAATGTAGTGTTTTCTTATTATCTAATGAGCCTTGGGAAAAAGGCTGATTTGCCTTCTTTGTGGGTCAAAGTATGTTCTTCAGTTAACAGCTAAAACATGTAATAACTAGGGAAGGGAACAGCTCACGTGTTAATAGAATTGGAAAGGTTGTAATGCTTTGTTTTCTTTCTTTTTAAAATTTTTTTCCTTTTTCTCTTTAAGGTGATGTACTCTTGGCTACAGCTTTTCTGTCCTATTCTGGTCCTTTTAACCAAGAGTTCCGCAGTCTTCTGTTGAATGACTGGCAGAAGGAAATGAAAAGCCGAAAAATACCCTTTTGTTACAACTTGAACCTCATAGAAATGTTGACTGATGTTCCAACTATAAGTGAATGGAACCTGCAAGGATTGCCAAATGATGACTTATCCATACAGAATGGAATCATTGTCACTAAAGCATCTCGTTATCCTTTATTAATTGATCCACAGGCACAGGGAAAAATTTGGATTAAAAATAAGGAAGGCAGAAATGAACTTCAGGTAATAGAAATGCTGGTGCTTTCATGATCTCTAGAAACTCTTAGCTTGCAAAATATTACAATGCAGTGATTCACATAATGCTTAGCAAATGACTTTTATATAAAATGTCTATTCTGGCTATAAAGGACATCTCAGATATATTTTGTTACATTTGAGATTTGCCTAGATATGAAAGTGTACATTTGAAGCCTATTAGCTCCAGTGACTCATTCATTTGTTTAATGAATTTATTTTAATGAAACATAAACTGTTGGAAAATTGGCTGGATGGGCAATGTCTGATAAATCGGTATGTTTGCAGAATACTGTGTTAGGAAAAAAACACCAACTAGTTGATTAATACAAGTTCCTCTAAATGTTTAAAAATGAAGGTTCATAGCACGATATTTTTATCATCTTTTAATCAGAAATTATTGTTTATTTCTGTTATCTTAGTATGGAGGTCAGGTGCTAAGTATTCTGCAAGTATACAGGGAAGACAGTAGTACCACAACATACAGTCTCAGGCAAGAAACGCCAATTCTGTGCAAACATGAAAATATGAAAAAGAAAGTCCTTACAATTATGATTACACCAATAAACCACCTTAAAAATAAAATGCCTGAAAACCATAAAGAGGAGGTTGAGGGGTGATAATAGAGTGGCTCTGAAAGTACTGTTACCAGTTTCATATTGATTTTGTCTTGGTGTGAAACCCTTTAATGGATGCCTAGCTAGTTATGTTAAAAATTATTATTAGTTTGTTTACAGCTTCATTAAAATCTAAGCTGAATGTGCTTTGTGCACATGTTAAAAATTAATCAGGTTATACTGAGGACTACTTTTTAAAGCAAAGACTGTTTAGGGTCTTGTTTGATGTAACCACCTAATTTTCAAGAAGGAAAAAAAACAAACCAGAAGAGCCCTGATCTTGGAATTGACTCTGCTGCAGTTTGACCTGGGGATGTTACACAGGATAAAATGGAAGGTGCTAAAAGGTTCCTGTGAATTTTTACAGTGAAATTCTTGTGTAGTTGCACTCATAGGATATAAAACCTGCAAGTGCTCAGTGCTGCTTTGCTTCTACTTTTGTAGTTGAAAAATAGAAGTTTGGTTTCATGAGATCTGGGAGAGAATATGGTAATTTGATGCTACCTTTTCTTGTGGTCACAATCTTCAGCTTAATAGTAGTCTACTCATCAGATAATTGTTTTTAGCAGTAATTTAAATAGAATGAAATAATTTATAAATACTAAAAAAGCCATAAAGCTTGAAAAGTATAATATATAGGTCTCTTCTTATATTTTTAGATCACTTCTTTGAATCACAAGTATTTTAGAAATCATTTAGAAGACAGCCTTTCTTTGGGAAGGCCTCTCTTAGTAGAAGATGTTGGAGAAGAACTTGACCCAGCACTTGATAATGTTTTGGAAAGAAACATCATTAAAACAGGTTCAGCTAACAAGGTAAAAATAAAACAAATGAGCAAACAAGTGGAAATGACCCTCCCCTCCCCTCCCCTCCCCTCCCCTCCTCCCTCCCCTCCCTCCCTCCCCCTCCTCCCTCCCTCCCCTCCCCTCCTCCTCCCCTCCCTCCCTCCCCCCTCCCCTCCTCCTCCCCTCCTCCTCCTCCTTTCCCCACACCCATAACAAAATAACTCCTTATAAATATAGAACTATAAAAATTAAAGTAATTTAAATTTGATTAATTCTAATTAAAAAAAAAAAGATAGAGTTTAAGATCACAAATACTCAATATATTTAATGTATAGAGTTCCTTATAATTTTCCTTATTGCAATTTAAGAAAATTGAAATAATCTGTGAATGGGTCACTTTATGTGGTCCATAGATATTCTCAGCAAATTGTTTGCATCAGATGTATAATTTAAAACTATTTTTATGCCTTTAAACAGAAAAGTGTAGCCTTTTTTTTTCCTATTTGCAGTATCTGAAAGTGTGTGTACTGGTTCTTGATGTCTCAAGATTTCTTTTTAATACTTTTCTTAAGGTGAAAGTTGGTGATAAGGAAGTAGATGTTATGGATGGCTTCAGACTTTACATTACTACAAAACTGTCAAATCCGTGCTACTCTCCTGAAATTAGTGCTCGAACCTCCATAATTGACTTTACTGTGACGATGAAAGGTCTTGAAAATCAACTCTTAGGCAGAGTCATTCTCACAGAGAAACAGGTAAAAGAATTGATTGTATTTATTTTCCAGGCTGTACCTTTTTACATATACCTGTAGAATGCTTTTCTTTAATTTTAATTTGTTCATTTTTATTCTCATATTGCAGGGTAACTTTCTGACTCTCTCTATTGTGATTGTTCTTAATATAACCTATTTGTGGTGGTTTAAAAACTGGCACATAAGCAATTGACTCATTCATGTGGAAGTTTCTATTTATTTTTATTGTTGCAACCTTAC
This sequence comes from Myiozetetes cayanensis, assembly GCF_022539395.1. Lineage (NCBI taxonomy): Eukaryota > Metazoa > Chordata > Aves > Passeriformes > Tyrannidae > Myiozetetes > Myiozetetes cayanensis. Next base: position 73,059,282 of record NW_026086604.1, on the reverse strand, counting down.
CATGTTCACCTTATTTTTTTCTGCCTCAGTGAGTTACAACCTCATGAGAATGGCCTGTGAAAAGGAAAAGGGCTTGGATTAAAAACTGATGTTCTTCTGTCTACATGCTGTGGAGCTCAGGGCAATATAAAATCATAGAGTCATAGAGTCAGATGGGTTGGAAAGGACCTCTGAGATCATCAACCCTTGATGCACTACCACCACAATTACTGGACTATGGCACTAAGTGCCACATCTAGTCCCTTCTTAAACACCTCCAGGGACAGAGAATCCACCACCTCCCTGGGACATAACTTGGTGAAAAGGATTCAGACTTAGCTACTTCCTTGCTCCAAGGGGAAACCTACTGATTTTGATGTTGCAGATATATTAGTTGAGGAAGTCCAAGTTCAGGATGACAATCCCAATCAACGTGCCACCAGCATTTCTGGAGAGAGGCTGATTGGTATGTTTTAAACTATTGAACACTTAATCCCTGTAGCTACAAAATCATGCAATGCTGATATCTTAAAAGACACTATGCATCCATGACTGTGTATTTACTAAGATTTTAGCAATAGTTCCAGGTTACCTTCACTAGAGAGGAATGAGATGAATGTCTTTGTTCCCTTATAGTGGCATTTGTTAAGGTCCTCCTGTTCTTCCAACACCACCCTCCCCCGCCCAAACGTAAGATGTTTCTTGTTAATGGCCTCAGTCATCTTGTTCATGTCAAGTAGTTGCATTTCATTCTCAAACAGTCCACAGATCTCATGAGAGAAATCACAATCATTCTGTGACAGTCCATATTTTGTCAGATGTGTTCATTGCACCATCAGCTTTGCTTCAACCACAGACAACTTGACAATCCGCTGTGTAATGAAATTATCACTGTTTATCTGAAACATGCTGTGATGTGTATATTCACAAAGCCTTATGCCAAACTTCACTTCTTGGGCCTTGCAATACAGCACATTCCTGCAGATGAAAGTCAGTTTATCAACAAATTCCTTCAGTCATTGCAGTTTCAGTATGCTTGCTTGCAAGATGCAGTCTAGCAACCATGGTGGTAGTGGATCAAGGGTTGGACTTGATGATCTCAGAGGTCCTTTCCAACCCTGCTGATTCTATGATTCTGTGATAATTGAATTTGAGAGACTTGATATATGTCTGAATGTAGTATAACATGATATTTTATTGATATCATTATTTTGATACATTAACTGTTAAGAAATTGAACAAAAAGAATTGTTTATTTAATATCATGGATATTGCAGATTAGTAGTGGAGTTATAATATGCAAGAACTGTTTATGGCTTTTTGAATTTTCGCATTCATATTTCAATATCTGTGCTGGAAAAAGGCTCCGGATTCATGAGGAATAAATTTAATCTAAGGATCCTACACTTTAGTTGGGTAATTCTGTTTCCAACTTGTTTCTCAGCCTCTTCTTGTGCGAAAACAGCTTTAGTTTTTAAAATGCATTGCACTCCACAGTGTGTTTAACCTTTTAAACTGAACTCAGCAAAACATGAAATTTAATTTGGCTCGGCATGTTAATTATTATATTTAATTGGATGCTAACTCTCTTTTAATGCTGTTCTTTTAATAAAGGATTTCAGATTCATCAAACTTACATGATGCCTCTCTTGCTTCCTAAAATTGTTACCTGTTTTTCTTTAGTTTCATGAGGCATCAGTTGATTAAAATGCAGTTAACTGTAGTTTTCTTGACTGTTTTCATCAGTTTTTGTCAGAATCTTTTGAATCTGTAAGCACATCTTCTAAGTTATGTGGCATTTACATTATTCTATAATGCTTGTAAAATAATCTTTTCTACCTGATGATGATTATGATGTTTCAATGTACCTTTTGTACAAGTGACAAGAAAAACCCCTAAATCTGATACTAGTAAGATGATTTTTCTTAATTTCCTTATTAAGGTAAAAGGACATTCTTTAAAAGAAATGAATGCTTGAATTCATTGTATAAGGAGAATGTAGGAGTGAGAAGACCACAAGTTCAGAATGTGGGAAAACAAAATAGCAATTTCCAACTTGTAACAGTGTTGCAAATCTGCATAAATGAAACCCTTTCCTTAAGCGTTGATGGAGGTCTCAGGTCCATTAGGCCTCTAGAGCTATTTGAGAGGTCAAGTATTTCTTAGTGTTGTCCCTGTTTCTTCGGAATATTAGCAGTCAGTGAGCAGTGCAGAAGTGGACTTGGCAAGAGTGGAGTGAACAAAGACTTACAAGTTAGTTAAAACTATTCACCACACCTTTGTAAACAGAGAAGGAGTGATTCTGTAGACATAGCCAATATTTCTACCAACTGGCTCACTTACTGCTGATTCATGAGATTCATATTATCTTTATCTTATGAAAGACTTAACTCATCCTGTCCCTTTTCTTTCTTTTTACTTCACTGTAATGTATTGAAATATTTTGTAATATTGAAATATTTTTATCTGAGTGATTAATTTGTAATAAGTTTTTAGAAGTTAATTTTAAAAGTATTGTAAGAATGAACTTTTATTGTAAGAAAGGACTTTTATCTCTGAAGAATACATTTTTCTAGATATTTCCAACAGGTTTGGTGTTTTTTTAATGTGAAACAGTTGATTAACAGGTATCCATTTTTATATATGAGCACTGGAAAACAAACTAGGTACCACACAGACTATATTATTAAAAATAATCAAACACTCAAGTTCTACATATTTTCTTAATCAATGAACCATTTTAGTGAGAGGCTGAAGTTATCCCTGGTTGATGAAAGAGTATTTTCAGAGGCACTTCTTGAAATATTTGCTCCCTTATTTGATGACTGAGGACGACCATTGTAACTGAGACTAAATTTTCAATATGCTGATTGAAAAACAAGGCATAAATGAGGATGAGATCAGATGGAATGAAAAAAAAAAAATCCTATGACTGGAAAGGTGTTTGCACTTGTCTTTTTTGAAACAGAAAGGGAAGAAAAACAATTACTATTCTGAATGTCTTATTCTTTTAGGGCATGGTATGAGCATGTTCCATAGTATTTGTTGAAATGATTTGTTAATGCCTACTTATGTACCCAGTTCAGAAACCTGGTAATAGACCTTGTGTCAGAAATACCACTGAAATTCTTACCCCCAAATTACTGCAGTTACTCTTGACTTACACTGTTTTAGTAGGATCAGTATTTTTAAACTGTTTTATTTTAATTTCATTTTTGATTGATTTTCTACTTTCCAAATATTACCACATATTGCAATAGGAATTAGAGAAAGAAAGAACTGATCTTATTGAAGATGTGACTATGAACAAAAGGAGGATTAAGGACCTAGAAGATAACCTTTTGTTCCGACTTACAAGCACCAAGAGTTCTCTGGCAGATGATGAGAGTCTGCTAACTGTATTGACTAACACTAAGAAGACTGCTGAAGAAGTAACAGAGAAACTGAAAACTTCTGCTGAAACTGAAGTACAGATCAACTCAGCCCGCGAAGAGTATAGACCTGGTGAGTGAAGGTAGTGATGAAAGACAAATGGCTAGAACATGTATTTAAAACATCAATACTTGGAGTAGGAGAAATAGTAGGATAAGATCAGGAAGACCATAATTTGTGATCTTTGTTTTCCCATAAGTAAAACGTATCTAGGAAATGTCATATTGCGTGATCATGGAGAAAATAGTCAATGTTATGGTTCACGTGGAATTTATGAAATGGAGTGATCTCTTGGCTTTGTAGACTTCCCATTGCTGTATATACAGGTATGCCAGTCATTAGGGTTTTTAGGTAACTGTATGTTTGAGTTCAACATGTTGACATTCGTTTACAGGCCCAGTATATTGGTAAATAAAGGGAAAACTTTCTGGAATTATCTGCATTTTAGGGAATGTATAAAATAGCACAGTTAGTGTATCAGAAAGCTTTGCGGAATTTGTAAAACCTTTGTATTTAAAACTAATGACTACTAAAAGTAAGTTAAATCAGTGCTGGGTAAGTTAAATCAATATGGTTCATTTGTCTTTTATATGGCTCCTGTAAAAGTCTGTAAAGAGTAATTTGTTTGGACATTCAAACAGTATTTCAAACAACCATAATTTTTATACCTTCTACTAACAATCTGAATATTACAGTGTACCATCCAGCTGCTCTCCAGATATGCTCATATTTGAAACTAGGTTTTACATAGTAAGCATTAATTGCAGAAAAGATTTTTTTTTACTCACGTATAAATGAGAATGAAATGAATTATTTTATTATTTTACTGGGCACTAAAGAATACAATAACTCAAGGAACTTCAGTTATCATTATTATTAAACCCACCTCTACATGTTGTAGACACATGAAGTTTTCTGCTCTGCATTTCTACTTTGAACACATTCTTGTATCTTGTTCTTCAGTTGCAACTCGAGGAAGCATCTTGTACTTCCTTATTACTGAGATGAGCATGGTCAATGTCATGTATCAGACTTCGCTTCGGCAGTTTTTGTGGCTTTTTGACCGCTCCCTAGCCAGGTAATTTAGCTAACAATAAGTTGTATTTACCCAGTCCTGGAGGTGCTTGTAGTACTGTAAAGATTTCTTGTAAGCTAATATCAGAAAGAAGACTTGTTTCTTACAGTCTTGACCATGAATTGTCAGTTTAAATACCCATAAGGCTTTGTCTGTTAGTTACCAAGGCAATGAACCTTCTAATGTACATGCAGACCTTCAAAATTGGGCATTAGACAATTAAAACCCATTATACCACATTGATTTTCAGGTGTGCAAAAAGGCTTGATCAGAATTTTTTTTTTCTTGTTGCTCCTTCAATCTGAAAGTTGTTGCTAGCTTGCTGTCTGATATTTTGTGCTTGTGATCTGTTATCTTTTATGTTTTCAAAATACAAGACTATGGCTTTTTGTCATATTCAACTGCAGACCTTTCTTCTGACAGGTCTACCAAGAGCCCTATAACCAGCAAGAGGATTACTAATATCATTGAACATATGACATATGAAGTGTTCAAATATACTGCCCGAGGACTCTATGAGGAGCACAAATTTCTCTTCACATTATTGCTTACATTGAAGATTGATATACAAAGAAACAGAGTGAAGCACGAAGAATTTCTGACACTTATTAAAGGTTGGAGCTATGGAACAATTTTAAGTAGAGCACATATATAATTATAGAAAATTCACTTAGTTATTTCTCCAAGCCAACCTACTTCTTCCTTTTGCACATTAGAAGTTAGTCAATTGTAAGAATACATGGTTATCTTTCTGATCTGGTGACAGATAACATTGTATGGTAGATCTAATTTATAGCAGCACACTGAATATTGATAAATATATCTTTGGAATCATGAGAATTTGAAAGGAATATTGTTAAGTATCCTTTCATAGTTTATCTCTGCTGCTCAAATACCATTAGCTATGTGTTTGATTTAGAAAAAATATTATTGTAATAAAAGTATTTTAGTTTATTTGATAAATGCAGCAAATATGAACAGAAAGTGATGCTAACAGTTTATAAAAAATATCAGAATCTTAGATGAATGTGACAAGTTCATGGATTTGGTATTAGCTGTATAACAAGCACTGTGTTCACTTGGAAGTTTGAATTCATTTTGTATTATCTTTACAAGAGGCTTAATTTTCCTGGCAACATTTATTTATGGATTATAACTGTGAATTTTTCCGTGTTGAATCTTCAGAATATCTTTTCCCAAAAAGTATTTATTTCCAGGCACATTGCACCAAAAAAACCAGTAAAACTTCAAAAGATAAATTAATTAAGAAAGATTACATTTAAGGTATACAAGAAAATATTAAAAATTAACCAAATTATAAACTCTGCTTCATAAAATATGGCATTACTTCATAAAGTAGAAAACCCCTGTAACCTCGTGATTGAAAATCTAGATTCTTGTATTTGGTGTTTTATTTTGTTTTTCTTTCTTTTAGTTTCAGTTGAATTTTAAGGAAGGCAAATGTATATATTGGCAAATATATATATATATTATATAGTATTATCTACTTCAACAAAAATATCAAAGACAAAAACATTGAAATGAACCCAAAACCAAGCTTATTCTTTTGCAGTAAAACATAGATTTATTTTGCAATGAGAAGCTGTTATGGATTTTAGAAAATTATGTAAATTTAGATGAAACATAAGATTTGACAGTAAATATTGAATGTTACCTAACTCAGAAATTTCTTTATGAGCTTCCTTAGTTATTAAATCATCTTTCTCCAGTTTGGGAAAACTTAATCATGTGAAATAGTCTTGTAATATCTAGTTTACGTTTTCGAATAGGTCTTATTTATTTATTTATTTGATTTTTTTTTTTTGTATATGTGTCTCCAACAGTTCTAGTTGTAACCAAGTTCAATTTCTTGCAGGTGGTGCTTCCCTAGACCTTAAAGCTTGTCCTCCTAAGCCAGCTAAATGGATTCTGGATATGACTTGGCTGAACTTGGTGGAGCTCAGTAAACTTGAACAGTTTTCAGATATACTTGATCAAGTAAGTAAGAGCTTTTTAAAATTAATCTCTCATTTGACAGTGATTGTCCGATAGTTATCAAACCATGTGGTGGAAAACTGGTTTATTTTATAGAGCAGAATGAAACTGACAGCCGGTACTCAGAGTTGTGGCCCTGACTTCTTAACAGCCTCTGTTGATGAAAGGACTTAACCAACCCCCCCCCAATGAAAATAAGAAGAAAGTAGGATGTGCACACTTTATATAATTATAATATTTTCAGATTGGGATACAACTTGCTATTATCCAATTTATGTATTGTAACTTGAATCTTCTTTCAGTTGTTAAATTTTTTTGCATCCCTGTTGTGCATTCTTACACTATGTATTATGATTCTTATTCCAGTATTTCTCTGATTACATGGAGTAAAAGTTAGGGAAAGGGTGTTCAGTAAATTCAACACTTGTATGGAACAGTTTTAGTGGACACTGAGTGTATTGCAGCTAAGTAAGTAAATAGCATTCAGTATATGTGAAGAGTACTTTCTGTTCATTCATGTGGAGAGCAGTTATCCACCTAGCATTCTCAAAGCTGTGTCTGTGCCTAGCTATCTGTGTTCTGACATTCCTATGCTATTACATCATTAATGAAAAATACTGAGTAGTAGCTCTGGTTTTCAGAATATGAATGCATAAGGATGTTGTTGCATTGTGCAATTCCATACTTAAAGCCTGAAAGATTATCCTATAATTTTTAATAGCCTTATTAAATCTGTGTGCTGATATTGCTAAACAAATCCCTGTGTGTGGATTACATGTCTATGACTCTCATTAAAAATTTGTGACCTACTGGGAGTGCAAATATGACTTGTCTGTTTAGTGAGATTTATTCCTTTGATGATATAACTGCAGATTTCCAGTGCAGGAGAAACAGTGGAAAATCTGGTTTGATAGTAAGAATCCTGAAGAAGAATTGGTTCCTAGTGGCTATGGTCAATCTCTGGACAGCTTCAGACATCTTCTTCTCATCAGATCTTGGTGTCCTGACAGGACCATAGCTCAGGTACTTTTATGTAGCCAACATGGTCTATTTAGGTATCACTAGAATAAACAGTTACTGGATTGCAGTTCATTGTTATTTTATGTAATGCTGAGCACCTTCCTGTAATGGACCATTACATTGCATTTTCTGAAATTCGTTTTAGAAAATTTATGCATTTGTTACAAGGGCAGCATTAGCAAAGTTATTCTAATGTATTGAACAAATATTATCCAATGATTTCATTTTGGAAATAGGATTTCTGCTGGAATCTTATGTGTTTATCCAGATCTCTTTATCAGTTCAGAAGGTACTTTTCACTGTCCTTGCTTACTCATTGGAATTTTAGAAGTGTCCCCACGTTACACTGAAGTAAAATATTTTAGGGAACTCAGTTGTCTGAGAGAAAATGAAATATGAAAACAATTTAACTGAGGAACCATTTCCTGCATGGAAGAATTAGACCTGTTTTAGAAAAATCTGTTTTAAACTCTGTTCAAAAGTTTTAATTTAAAACCGTCTATTTAAAAAGGAGATAAGTATAAAATTGAAGTTTATTAAACAGACTGTTTTTAAGAAAAATCAACTTCTAGGAGCCTACTTTTAATCTTTATATTCTTCTCCAGTGCAAAAGAAAAAAAACTATTGAATTTCTGGCAATTCAGAGCAATTAATGACAAATTACTGAAATTGCAATGCATCACTAAAAGCATGGTATTTTTATGGATGCACATCTTTAGACATTGTGATTGGATTCAGAGAAATCCCATAGGAAGAGAAGTCAGTAGGTTAAACAGTACAGTATAAAAAATATCTCTGTGATATGTGCTATATGACTGAAATGGATCATGCAAAATTAGTTCTTCAGTACTGTTAATGGGGGCAAGATACACTTTCATCTTATGATTTCGTGAAAACTGATAGTTCATCAAATGCTTAATGCTGATTATCTTTTGTCTTTGAGAAATAATCTAGAGGTATTAAGGGGAAGATTTATCTAAGATGAAAGCATTGTAATGGGAAAGAGTACAAGAAATATCATCTCAAGACTGTTTGAAAGAACCTTTCCTATTTCTTAGAAGAAGAAGAATAATAATCTAAAACTTTTAAAGATAAATAAAAAAGAATAAAAGAGATGATCTTCACCCATTCCTCTGGATCTTTTACTTACTGATAGTTATTTTCATCATTACTACAGTTAATTCATTGTTTGTTTAACCATGAAAGTGGGAAAGGCCTAACAGCTTTGAAGCCCATCTTTAATGCTTTTCTTCTTTTTTTTCTAGATTTTAAGGCTTTGAGTCACACTGTCTAATGGAGACATGATATGTAAAAAATTTTCTTTTTCTGGAGTTTTATCCAGGTTTTTTTAATACTGTAATTATAGGTATTATATATAACAATACATGCAGACATATGTAATATAATCATTATTTAAAAAAATTTAATTGGTCTTATAATTCTGTAAGAAATAACACCATCAAAAACAGTATGATGTGTTGACATGTAAAAATAAACTTGTTGCGTATTTTTATTTCTGATATAAATTTTTATCAGCCTTTGCTCTTCAGTTGACTTATTGGTTTATACTGAGAAGAAAACTATTAAATGGTTAGGTCACAGTTTAAATTTATCCTTTGTAATATAGGCAAGAAAATACATCACTGACACTATGGGCGAGAAATACGCAGAGGGAGTCATCCTGGATTTGGAGAAAACATGGGAAGAGTCAGATCCACGTACTCCCCTCATATGCTTGCTTTCCATGGGCTCTGATCCTACGGACTCCATTATTGCTCTGGGAAAAAGACTAAAGACAGAAACGTGCTGTGTTTCCATGGGCCAGGGACAAGAAATCCATGCTCGTAAACTTCTACATCAGACAATGGCTCATGTAAGTGACAACAATCTGAATGCTTTTTGCAGCTGTATTAAACACTTAGAAATAAAAATCCTGTCATGAAATAAAGTTGCTTGGTGGGTAGTTAATGCTAATGCAAGAACCTATGTTTATTTATATAAATGTCTTAAGCAATAGAACTGTCTTTTCAGTCATTTAGTTTGACAGAAAAAATTTTTTGATACTGTACAGATGTTTTTCATTGAAAATTGAGTGTTTTGCATATAAAATTGAGTTTTTGTTGTAGATTGCTGAATGATAAATGTAGCTGAATTGATTTTTGTTTGGTTACATGTCCAGTAAATATTCTTCAGCAAGCACTTCAGAACATTTTTTCAGTCTTGTATTTTTACTAATACAAATGCATTTTGTTGAATCAAGAAAATTAATTTCAAATATACTATTGATAGCTACATAAACTTGAGAAAAACAAGGCTGTATAGCAAAATATTTTGTATTGTTGTAGTCTGGATTGGGACTTGGGAGGGACCATCTGGTAGCACAGGCATTTTACAAGTGAAACGTGGAGCAATTAAAGAACAAAATCATCTGTATGAGAAAGAAAAGGTGAGGTGTTCCAATTTAGCAGGTTTTGCCCCTCAGGTGATAGTACTGCTATGCCTGCTGATGTGAAAAAATTAAGCTTCTTACACTCCTGTGGTATGAGCTTCTTCCCTGTCTGTATAATCTGTTTTTCTTTGACTTTTGCCTCTTGACAACTTGGTTCTTGTTCGACAACTTCTCATAAAGAGCTAATTAGCAGATTAGGTGAAAATAAACTAATTCAAAAATAGGGAGGAGAAGCACCTTTTGTTTAGTTAAGAGAAATGCAGTTATTTTCCCTCATTGTGTGACATATCCTCTTAATGAAGAAGTATATGAGATGTCTATATGTAGTATGGTAATTCATATGAGAAAGTTTGATACTTATGGATTGATAGCAGTACGTAAGCCAAAATTTATCAGTGTTTATCTGCAATATAGTCATGGCAAGGTATGTTTTAAATGTACTGAAATGGAAAAGGTAGAGATTTCTTGAGAAGACCAGCTGGGACAAGTAAGGACCACTTCTTTACATGAAAAAACCAAATAAGCTAACACCACCTCCAGAAGGAAAAGCCCACAGCTTAGCTCACGAAGAGTGATTTCAGTTTGTGAACAATGTTGATAACTTCATATTCTGTTGTTTTAAACTAGGGAGGTTGGGCACTTCTGCAAAACTGCCACCTTGGACTTGACTTTTTGGATGAGTTGATGGACACTCTAATAGAGACAGAGCATGTCCATGAAAGCTTTCGACTGTGGATGACAACTGACATTCACAAACAGTTCCCCATCACCCTTCTTCAAATGTCTATTAAGTTTACCAATGAACCACCGCAAGGGCTCAGAGCTGGGCTAAAGAGAACATATGGTGGTGAGTGCTGGAATGGTAGTGATTTAAAACCAAATTTTGGACTTGGGTATTATCGTGTGGTCATGTTACAGCCAATGATAAGCTAGTACGAGGGACTGATCACAGTGATGCCAGCACACATATCTTGGTCCCTGTTTTGAGCTAAAAGTTGTGAAAATTAAGAAGAAGAGAAGGTCTGCTGAAGTTCTGTTGCCAGATCTAATTGGACAGCAGAACAGGAAATGCTTTTTCTTTTCTCAAATGATGGCTTTTAGTATCTTAGTTCAAAGTGTTTGAATCTTTGATCTTCTGTCTTTTGGTAGGAAAAGTAGGTGTTGTATTTGCTGGCTATCAGGTGCTCTTTACATTACATAAAACAAAGGACAAAGAGTCTGTGTGGAAAGCAACTTTATGTGAATTCAGCAATTAGTAAATTGTGGGTTTTTTTTCCCTGAAGTTTACTTTTTTAATTTGAGTAGCTTGATAACATGCCATAAACTGTCCCCAGCATAGAACACTTTGTGGGACGATAATTAAACTCTTGGGAGAGGCAGGGAGCCAACTGAAGATCTCTAGAGTGAGATTTTATCACTGATTTGAAGTAGTTTCTAAAAGGACTATCACTGTGATTCTTATTAAGTCCATTTACAATCAATAGGTGTCAGCCAGGATTTACTAGATTCCAGTAAAATGGTACAATGGAAACCACTGTTGTATGCTGTAGCCTTTCTACACTCCACCGTTCAAGAAAGGCGCAAGTTTGGATCTCTGGGTTGGAATATACCCTATGAGTTTAATCAAGCTGATTTCAATGCTACTGTGCGCTTCATTCAAAACCACTTGAATCGCATGGATACCAAGAAGGTAATCAGTGCTTTTGTGGGGAAGGTATATTGAGATGATAGATCTTCCTAGTAGTGAAATGAATATAAATGCTTCCTAATAACTGAAATACAAGTATGATTTTAACTTATTTTCTTTCCCCACAAACATTCAATATTCCAAGTATATATGTATTAGGGCAGCAGATTAAATTAGATTTTTAATCCAGTGTGTGTTAAATTTCTATATTAACCTGTATGTTAAAAAAAGACCCCCCCAGCCATCTCAGAAATCTAAATCTTAAAAGTACAGACCTTTTCAATGCTAATTACATCAATTAGTTAAAAATGGGTGACTGTATTTCAAATACTCTTTTCAGGGGATCTCCTGGAATACTGTTTGTTACATGATAGGTGAGATCCAGTATGGTGGTCGTGTGACAGATGACTACGACAAAAGACTCATGAACACCTTTGTAAAGGTTTGGTTCAATGAAAATATATTTAATCAGGAATTCAGCTTCTACAAAGGATACAGCATACCTAAATGTACTATGGTGGATCAATACCTTCACTACATACAGGTTGGTAAATGAAAGCTAATCACTCATTTCTCATAAATTCCTGTTTCCCTATATTTTTCTTTTCTTCTGAATGCCTGTATTTTGTCTTTTATTCACAGATTCTTTATTGATTTCTAGCACTCTGCATATCTATTAGTGACAACTAATTGTTTTCATCAATGTTATCATCATCATGACAGGAATATTTTCTTTTTCCTGTGGTTTGCTTGAGTGACTTATCTGGGGGCACACAGTTATTAAAGAGGGCAAAAATGGAGTCCAGACATTGGGTAAAACCTCACAGAAATAAAATATGTAGATACATGAAAGTACAAGCTTACTATTAAAATAGCACACGGATGTTATTACTGAATTTGTTTGATGTGATCTGGGCTGTGACAGAACAAATAGATCACAGCAAGTTATTTGCCCTAAGACTGTTTAAAAAATCTAGCTTACTTTACAGTGTAAGGTGTTTTTTTTTCTGTTCATTATTTGGTTTTGCTGTATGTTGTTTTTTTGTTTGTTTAGGTTTTTTTTTTTTTTTTTGGGGGGGGGATTTTTTAATGATTAACTTATAAATCCATATCCAGTTGTGCTCTTTTTGTATTTTACTATGTAGAGCCTTCCTGCTTATGACACACCCGAGGTGTTTGGTTTGCACCCCAATGCAGATATCACTTACCAAAGTAAAGTTTCCAAAGATGTATTGGACATCATCCTCAGCATTCAGCCTAAAGATAGCTCTGGTGGAGGAGGTGAAACCCGAGAGGCGGTTGTAGCCAGACTGGCTGATGATATGCTGGAAAAGCTTCCTGCTGATTATGTACCATATGAAGTGAGTTAATGAAATCCTGTCAAAAACGTTTGCTCCATCTTGCTTTTTATGGATAAAAAAAGAAAAACCAAACAACTTTTTTCAAAGCATGTCTGAATTCATTCATACAGGCAATACTTCCAATATATATTGAAGTCTGACCAGACTCTTAATGTTTATAATGAGGTCACTAAATGTGGACTTGAAGTGCTTTTGTAAGAACATTTTAAGAAATATTAAACCATTTAATGCTTAAGATGTCATTTGTACTATAGAGGAGGTAGAATCATCAGCTTTTGACTGAGGTTATTGACACTATAAAATTTCTAGTTATGTTCATGCAGTTGTTAATTTGTTAACTTTACTAACTTCTAATTAAAAATTTATCAGTGAGTTTGGTTAGAATACAAAGCTGCCTGGTAATGCGATAGTTCCCAGGCATTGCTGATAAATAGCACTGCTGTTTATAGACAAAGTAGCTTGGGCAATTAGTCCTGATTGGTTTGTGCAAAGTGAGCCTTGGAACTGTCCGTTGGATTTAAATCTGAATGCCTTGAAATAGGGTAAACAGCCCACATGCTCTTTAAATGACATTAACTTATAGAATGATATACAGAATAAATCATGAGTTAGACTAAAAACACAGCCAATCTCGTCATCCTAGATTTCTCGTGGAACAAATCCGGTATTTGTCTTGCAGAGGATTCAAGGGAGGTGCCAAACTGACCATTTAAGTCCACAAATAAAAGTGTTACATCCTAAAAATCATACTGGGGCCTAACGTGGACATAAGGCCAGCTTTGTTTTTTCACTTCTATTGAAGGATCTTTGGTTTCTACTTACAGGTAAAAGAAAAGCTAAAGAACATGGGAGCTTTTCAGCCTATGAACATATTTTTGCGACAGGAGATTGAACAAATGCAGAGAGTTATTTCTTTAGTGAGAAGCACTCTGACTGATCTAAAACTTGCCATTGATGGGACAATAGTTATGAGTGAAAATCTAAGGGATGCTTTAGACTGCATGTATGATGGAAGGATTCCTGCTAGCTGGAAAAAAGTAGGTGTACATAACTTGTTATGGAAAGAAAAAAACCTCTATTTCTGAAGAGCTAGATTAAACTGTTAGACTTATAGTAAATAGGTTTTTTCAATCTGTGTTTCGAAAGTGTTTACCAGAACTGTGCAACTGCTGGAATAGATTTTGTGCTAAAATAAACACAGTGAAAACGAGCCTTCTTTCATTTATAAAAATAGAAGTGAATGTGGAGGTTTCAGGTGTTTCCCATTTTCACAGCCTGTTGCTTGTTGGCAGGATAAAAAGCTAGAGAGAAGAGAGTAATTTAAAATGTGATGATGGATTTTAAAAAATAGCACCCACATTAGTGGACTACGCTGGTGCTGTTCTTTGAGTTTAAGACTAGTAGTCATATCATCACAGAAAAGTAGGCACTGGAAAGGACCACACTTGTGAAAGTGGAGTCAATTAAAGGAGGTTTCCCAGGGGTCTCCAGAATCAAGAGTCCACAATCTCTCTGAGCAATCTATTCCAGTGCTGATCACATTCACAGTAAAAACCAACCAATCAATCAAACACCAGCCAACCAAATAAAAAAACCCCTTGGATTTAAATGGAATTTCTGACATTTCATCTTGTGCCCACTACCTTTTGTCCTACTACTGACAAGGATCTGGCATCATCTTCTTCCATTCTCTACACATGAGGTATAAATATTTATAATATCTCCTTTGAGTCTTCTGTTCTCCAGGCTAGATAATTACAACTCTCAGGAATTATTTTCAGGGACAACTAGAGCTGTTAATGGCAACTGATGGAAAGAAAAACGGGGAGGTTTTTTTTGTTGTTTGTTTTTACTCACAAAGTGTTTTCATGGTACAAAACCTAGACCAAAGCAGATGCTTCACAGAGCAACTATTCAAAGAGACAAATCATATCTTCACATTGCTTAAGATCAGTTTTCCCTAGCTTTTTTTTTTTTTTTTTTCCCAGAGGAATAAAACACCAGAATAGCTTTGGCAGAAATCATGTTATCTTGATTTATTGACCTTGGGATTAAAGACATGTATACTATTTTTCTTCCTAGTTTAAACAGCTATCTAACTTTGCAAAAATGTAATAAAATGGAAAGTTACCACAGAGAGCACTATGCATGTGTAGATGGAATGGTAGACATGAATTTGAAGAGAGAAAGACTTTTCTTCAGGTTTCAGTGGGATGCAATATTGAAGCATCAGGTTAAAAGTCAAGATATGAAAGATGATCTTCAAAGATGCTTTGCTAATATTATGTTGTTTACTACCCTGTGAGGAGTTACCTTTTCTTGACATGAATATGCTATTTTAAAAGATATTTACTGTTTTTAGGCATCTTGGGCTTCCAGTACTCTTGGTTTCTGGTTTACTGAGCTTCTAGAAAGAAATCACCAATTTTACAAATGGATTTTTGAAAGTCGACCAAACTGTTTCTGGATGGCAGGGTTTTTTAATCCTCAAGGATTTTTAACTGCAGTGAGGCAGGTAAAGTGGCTTTGAAGTCTCATTCTGCCTTTTTTTTTTCTTTTACATTACATTTACATTACTTTAAAAAAAATATAGTGTGTGATAAAGGATGAGTTTGTACATGTGACTTCATCATGTCAGCAGGGAAGATACACGCGACTGTCTAACATTTTCTAAGTGAACTGTTCTTCCTTTCCACATACTTTTTTAGTATTTCAACCACTAATGTGTTAAAATGTATTTCTGTATTGACCAAGGCCAAAATAAGTAGGGGCTAACTTGCAACATTATTAAGGTAGACTGGAGAATGATTGTCTCATGTTTCCTTTGAAGTATCCCTGAGAATGGGTGTTAAGCCCATGACTTTATTTTCCTTTTTTTTTTTCTTTTTTCCCCTTCTCTTTTGCTCTGTGTTCAGTACTTACCTGGCTGGATACTGCAGAGAAAAGCTATTCCCAGTTTGTCTTACATTTCACTTCTATAATTCAGTAGCTGATTCAGTCTCTTTTCACGAAGTGGGAAAGACTTTATCAGTGGATATGAGATTTGACATATTTGATAATGTACATATGGCTGTCAGCTTGGTGATTGTGTTGGTTGTTCAGCGTGCTAGTTGCATTTGACAAATGAACTACTTTTTACATTAAAAGGAAGCAATAAATACCTGTGTTGGTCAACATTAAAGGGACATATTGGAGACAATAAGTGTCTGGAGTATGTAAAATTGGAAAAGAATACTCAGGCAGGAATGTAATGGGACGTCAGGGAAAAAACCCAAACTTTTGGAGGAGAAAATGAAGATTTAGGAGAAGGAAAAAATCTCCCCTCCTAGTCTGAGGTCTCGGTAGTGTAATCTGAAATTCTAATTGGTGACTTGTGTTAAAATTGCAGGAATAACCTTGGAATTATATAACAAGATATTTCTTTTGAGTAAACAGTCCTAAACTGTGATTTGGTTTTGCACCCAAGCTTGTGGAAAAAGTTTAGTAGGAGGATTTGAAAGAATTGGAATCTACAGAACTTTCCAGTTCCATAAAAAGAGGTTGTGGATACATAACAACCTAATATCCCAAGTAAATATCCAAATGACTTTCTGGGCTTTGCTGTGTGATGAAACAAATAGAAATGAGAAAGATGAAAAGCCAGAATGATCATTAACTATAAATATTTTATTATTTTAAAGCATCTAATTAACTGCAGTAAGGGGCGAGCATTAATTCCACTTACTTCCAACAAAGATCTTGGAAAACATTTACAAGACCGGGATAAAACTTTGGTTTGCCATAACTTAATGACCTGGGATAGTAAGGAACTGGGCAATTAGGAACTGAGTGCTGTCCAATGCATTAGATAGACTAAATTTGAAGTATATGTTAAATCTTAAGCATTTCTATCTTCAAGTGCTCTCTAGTGTTGTTTTTTTTTTTAATAGCTTTAATGCTGAATGAGCTCTTAGTCATTAATAAGAATACTATATTTGATTTTCAAAATATTTTTTCACTTTTGTAGTGCCATACCTTCAGTACCTTAGAGACAAGTCAAACTGCTGTAAATATGAATATCATAAAAAGTTGGGGTTTTTTGCATGGAAGAGGATATGTTATGACCATAGAAATATTTTTCCAGTAATTACTGAGAAAAATGGTTCTGTGCGCATGTGAAAATGTAACCTTCTAACTT
The DNA here is from genome assembly GCF_022539395.1 of Myiozetetes cayanensis. Lineage (NCBI taxonomy): Eukaryota > Metazoa > Chordata > Aves > Passeriformes > Tyrannidae > Myiozetetes > Myiozetetes cayanensis. The sequence goes on along the minus strand of NW_026086604.1, from coordinate 73,042,107 downwards.
TTGTCTGGTTTGGGTAGGAAATAACAAGGGCTAACAAAGGATGGGCTCTTGACAATGTAGTGCTGTGCAATGAGGTCACTAAATGGATGAAGGATGATATCACAAACCCTCCTTTGGAAGGTGTCTATGTTTATGGGCTGTATTTGGAAGGAGCTGGCTGGGACAAAAGAAACATGAGACTGACTGAATCTAAGCCGAAGGTGCTCTTTGAGATGATGCCAGTTATAAGGATATATGCAGAGAATAACAGTAAGTAATTGTATTGTAAAGGATGTCATTTTGATAGAATTTAATGATTTAACTACATGGAAATCTTTCAGGCTGTAGGGATTTCATGATGCTGTTGCCATTCATTGTATACATATCAAATCTTTTTCAATGGGGAAGTCTTCCCAGTCTTCCATTTAAAGTATGCTTTCAGACTTCCTTGGTAATTGATTATGGGCACTTTTCCCGCTAATATGTAGATAGATACCTTCTGGTCTTAATGGTGTTAATAACTTTTTAACCCATTTGCCGGTGAACTGTACATATTGACAATGTGTGTCCCAGATTTAGAACATCAACATTCATATAAATAAACTTTGTAACCTCTGTAACCTCTGTAACCTAAACACAAATAACCTCTTTTCACATGCTAAAGGAATGTATATATATATATATATAAAACATATAACCATGTAATAATAATGGCCAGTCTTCGCGAGCGAAGATCCGGGGAAGGTCTTTCCACCTTCCAGCCTGCGCATTGGATTTTTTAGGTGAGACACAGTGTGCGCGGAACTGAGCCCACCCTTTAATCCTAAGGTTCATCTGCCGGGGCCAAGCGAGCTTGGACGGTGGCAGTGAGGTCCTTAGGACGTAGGTGGGTTGCCTTTAAGGGCTAACGAGCCCCACCTGCCCGGGAGTGGCCCTGACCGGGAATCGAACCCGGGTCTCCGCGATGATAGCGCGGCGCCTTTACCACTAGACCACCAGGGGATAACCATGTATACACAACATAAAAGGTATACATGGGGTTGTATATATATATATATAAGGTGTTTATAGAGAACATGTTTTATATGTAATGTGTATATTTATAAAAAAAAAAAAATGCATTTTTTCGTGGACAAGACTACTTTTGAGCTAACAGAAGCAAGCAAGAGGTAGAGTGAGATGGTGGAGGTGGAAGATGTTTTGTCTTTGAGACAAAAAAGGAATTTAAGAATGGGAAAGAAACTTGTGGGCCTGAAGGTACTATTATGTGAAAATGTGTAATTTGTGTTTATTTGGTGTTTTTTTCCATACAGAATAGGAAATGCTGTTGAATAAGGATGTAAAATAGAATAGAACTATCCACCACAGAAGATAAAATTGGAAAAGTCTGTTGAAAAGCATTCCACCTCTAAAAGCAAAGCTTGGTTACATGCTATTGTGAATAGCTGATCTTTTATAAAAGGCATGATCAACAGACAAGATACTAAACAATGAACACTGAAGTATTGAACTGTTGACTAGATCACTGTTCTAATTCTGAAGTGAAGTAGTTGACAACTTGTGCTCTCATATACTAAATGGATTTCAAAATAGGGCATTTTTAATTTTGACATATTGGTAAGGAGTAATGTTCAGTGGGGAGATTGAACTAATAAGAGCACTAATTACTCTAGCGAGTCCATTTACATTTCTTGCCACACAGAGTTCCTATATGCCGATGTTAAATCTTAAACCTACAGTAACTTCAAACCACATATGGCCTTCAGCTGACAACAGCACAGTAATGAATAGTGTGAGAATCTAGTAAAAGTGTTTCTTGGTGCTGATGGAGAGGAGTGTCTGTTGAACTTTGACTCAGTTTTTCATCTACCTTATGACTAATCCCTTAGGGTCCTGTTCTGTCAACTTTGTTTAATTGCTTTTTATGTCTCTTCTGTCTTTTCAGCTGCAAAAGATCCACATCTGTATTCATGTCCAATCTACAAAAAGACCAGTCGAACAGATATGAATTACATTGCTGCTATAGATCTTAAAACTCGTCAACCTCCAGAGCACTGGGTACTGCGTGGAGTAGCACTTCTGTGTGATGTCAAGTAATGTTAGAGAAAAAAAGGTTTCCAAGAGTTCTTTTCTGTTTTTAAATGTAAAGATCAATATATAGTTAAATATACAATTCAACACTTCTAAAAATAGTATTTCTAAGGCATAGACTACATTACGATATTTTTAGAAAATTGTTCTCAAGAAAACTCTACAATAGGCTTATAATCTTAGAGTGATATTAAGTTTGATGTCTTTGGCAAATCATGACAAATATTTAGTGTTACTGTTTCCTAAATGTGCATAAACACTCCTCCTGTGTGCTTAATTTTACCTTGAATAAAGATTAATTGATTTGAATGTGGTTAATTTTTTGGTAGTAAATATTCTTGTATCAGGAGTTACCTTCAAGTAGAGAAATGCAAAGCACCTTTTTTATTTTGTTTTTAATTTTTTTTTATTTTGTGTGTATCTATGGAAACTTAAGCCCAGTTGCTCATTCATATTAGTTGAAATTCCTCAAGATGGTGTTCCAGGATTTATTTCCTAGCTGATAGTTTTTACCTTACTTACTGTCTAAATTAGGAGGGTGACACTGGAAAAATGTCACACCTGTTTCACTACTTGGAAAACAATTTCATTGTGTTACATAGGAAAACAAGCATTTGACAGCTGCCAGAATTCCTTACTCTCTCTTTCATGACTTAAAAATATGTAATGGATCGGAAGAAAATAGTTCCATAAGAATGTCTGGATATTTTTTGATGTGCCACTATACCAGATTTGAGTAAATCTTCATCAAGGTTATTAGTAGATGGGGTTCTGTAAATTTTTTTCCCTTTCTGCCTTTTTATTTATGTGCTACAGCCTTTTTTGTTGTTTTAGCTAAATATAAAAATGTTCATTTAGGAATACATCTTAAAAGAGTGTTGTCAGAAGCTCCATTTAGTTGGACACTTGGTTTCACACACCAAGTACAGTTATTTAATCATTTAGAAAGCCAGTTGCTGAGTTCAGTAGGTTGTGTATCTTAGCGGTCCACTAGTCATTCCCAGTAATGGCTACTGCAGAAGAGGAAGCAATAAAAGCTAGTATTAGTGGTGCATCTGTCATTCCTAAATGCTGCAATTGAGAAGCTGTTTTCAATTTTATCTCAGATCAATACAGGGAGACTTCAACATTAATTTCTACCGTCAAATCAGTTATTAAACTTAGGTGGAACATTGATTCTGTCAAAAAAATTCTAGTTGTAGAGACCTTTCCATCTTAGAAGGATTATTACTTTTTTTATTTATTTTAAATAGCTCACAGTAAAACATATGAAATGTGTGGAAATCTTTTTTAGGAAATACTTTTAATTTAGACATGGCAATAAATTAATAAAGATAGAAGGGTTGAAGTTCTTTACTGGACCTCAAAGCATCAGGTTCCAACTCGCAGGAGATCCTCCAGATGCTCATTGGAGTTCTAAATTGCTGTGAACTTGTGTCTTTCACGAAGACCTTCCTCTCTGAAGGAGATGCACATACTTCATCCTTGTGCAAGTCATTCACACTGAGAATTTACAAGCCACAGGCCCTTCAAATCCCACCTTTCAAACACTGGATTTGTTGTACCATCATTGCTGCAGACACAGTGGAAATGTCAAACCCGATGGTAATTCTGAGTGAGTGAACTATGCACATTTTTTCAGATTGTGATCTTCTGTGAGGGTAGTGGGGAAAAGGGTAGTTCCCTACACTGGTGATCCTAGTTATGCCAAATACTGTTAGCGAAGGAACAGTCACTGTTATGTTAGTTGGCCCTGGTTGCTGTCATGGACCCACTCTGCTTTTTGTTCAGGTGCCATGGGACTGTGTCCTTGTCAGAGAGCACCTTGCCCTGCCTACCCTGCTGTGGCTCTTGGTTTCTACCTCCACTGTCCTTTCCAAGCAACCTGCCTTTGCTGTTCCCTGACATATGCCATAAAACAGGGGAAAAAAATGAACTGTTTCTTGTTCATCTTCATAGCTGAAATGGGTAATGAAGTCTTTCTGTGGAAAGGAACTTCAATAAAACAATCAACCCTACCTGATGTATTATAGAACTGGATGTATAGAACTGTTTGACTTTGCTATTGGTACTGAATGGATTGCTCAAGAAATACCATTCACAGACTTCAATTGTGCAGCTATTAATCATTCAGCATTATAAGTCTGAGGGTCCAGAAAAATTCAGGATTACTGAAGGTATTCTCTATATGTTTTTTGATATTGGGCATGATAAATACATGGATTTTGGAGAATATTTAAAAACAAATCTTATACAATTTTATCTTAGAAATTAATGGTAAAATAACCTTCTGAATAAGATGAAGATATTAGAGCTTCATGAGAATCCTTTGAAATCCTCATAATTTTAAAATTATTTAAAATAAGCAACCTAATCTTTCGAATATATGCTCTGCTGTGTAGGCTATACTGCAGAGAAAGGTCTTGCTAGCTTCTCTTCAGAAAAGTGTTTTTCCCTGATATCTGTGCCTAAACTCCTACTTCTTAGCTCACAGATCACTTACATTGAAACTTTTGTTCTCGCTCTTGTGATTTTTTCCACTTTCAGAGATTATAAGAAAGAAGAAAAAATTGGTTTATATCAGTGTATGCAATACAATTCCAAATTAGCAGTAAGTACGGTTGTCATCGTTGAAAAGGATCTTTTTTTTAATCAAAAGTACTGCTATAGTATATGTACAAACTAGCATTAATAAGAAAGTGCTTCTTATTCTGAAATAGCATTCATTAAATTATTTTCATAATTAAATCAACATTGAAGAAAATTCAATTTTTCTTTATTATGTGGAGTTCTTTTTTCCATTCCTTGCTTGGATATTTATCCTGTTTTAATTATCCAGAGCTGGATGTTCAAAGTGGTTTCCTAATGAATCTTCAAGTAAAGCTTGACTAATGTTCATATACCTACAGATCTATGTGGCCTGATGGGACTCATCCCAGAATCCTCAAAGAGCTGGGTGATCTCATTGCAAAACCTCTTTTGATGATTTTTGAGCAGTCTTGTGAATCTGGAGAGGTCCCAATTGACTGTGAGCTGGTGAACATTGCTCTGATTTTCAAGAAGGGCAAGGAGGACCCCAGAAACTACAGACCTGTCAGTCTCATATCAGTGCCTAGTATAAAGTTAAGGGAACGTTATTTTGGGAGATTTTGAAAAATGCCTGAAAGACAATGCAGTCATTGGTCACAGCCAGCACGGTTTCATGAGAGGAAAGTCCTGCTCATCAAACCTGATTTCCTTCTATGACAAGGTAACCCACCTAACTGATCAAGGAAAGCCAGCTGACATAAACTTTTTGGATTTTAGTAAACCTTTTGATACTGTCTCTGGACAAACTGTCCATCACACAGTTGGATAAACACATTATGTGATGGGTGAGCAGTTGGCTCAGGGGTCAAACACAGAGGGCAATAGTGAATGGGGAAACATCAGACTGGTGACCTGTCACTAAGTGGGGTTCCACAGGACTCCACCTTAGGCCCTGTGCTCTTCAACATCTTCATAAATTACTTGGATACAGGACTAGAAGGGGTACTAAGCAAGTCTGCAGATGACACAAAACTCGGAGGAGCTGTTGACGCCCTTGAAGGCAGGGAGGCCCTGCAGAGAGACCTCGACAAATCAGAGGGTTGGCCAGTCATCAACCATATGAAGTTCAACAAGGGAAAGTGCCGGATTCTGCACCTGGGATCGGACAACCCTGGATGTATGTACAGACTGAGGAATGAGATGGAAATGGAATGGAAAGCAGTGCTATGGAAAGGGACCTGGGGGTCCTGGTTGATAGCAAGTTGAATATGAGTCAGCAGTGCCCTGGCAGCCAGGAGGACCAACTGTGTCCTGGGGGGCATCAGGCAAAGCATCACCAGCAGGTCAAGGGATGGGGCTCTGAGCAACCTGATCTACTTGAAGATTGCAAGGGGTTGGACTAGTTGACTTTTAAAGGTCGCTTCCAACCCAAGCCAACCTATTATTCTATGATTTTATAACTTGCATAAATCAGTTCTGTTAATGGTTTGCATAAAATATGTGGATGAGACAAAATAGTAACACTTGCAACCAAAGATCAAATGTCTTTTTGTGGTCCAAGAAAAAATGTTTACTTCATGTCACCCATAAAATGTTTTGCATTTCTTCTTGGCACTGCATTGTGGAATAGTAAAGCTCAAAAATGTACATCATAGAAGAGTTACATGTTGAATTTCCATTTTAAGCATTTAGAAGATATTTTATCATTCTGAAAAAAAGTGGGCCAACAAATAAGCAAATTTTGCAAGGAAAAAAACCCCATCAAACACTTGACATATGTTTTCCTTTTTGCATTTTGGTCTGTAAATTCAACACAGTAATCCTTGCTTCATGAAGGCAAATAAAACTGTTCTTTATTCTCTCAAAGCAAGATGTGTCAGGTTAGTTATATTTGAAGTTCAGTATGTTTATTCCTTGGATAAAGTGAGAAGCCAATTAAGAAATGCATGATCTATGCATAACAGAAGAAATTTCACCACAGCAGGAAGTATGACAGAGCATAATGGAAATGAAATCCTTATGAAGAGACATGCTAGTTGTGATCTTTGAATTACAAAAATTAGATCAATTGGCATTAGTATTAAACTGTGTTATGTCAACACAATAAAAAATGTGCATGATCCCTACATACTAAATGAGAAATTTATGAGTTTATCTTTGCTTTTAGGCAGATTTCAGTGAATCTCTTCTTGTTTTATCCTTTTGAAAATGAAAGAGGTAATAATAATGCTACAGGAGCTAATTGTATTCACTGGATAAACCCCTGGTGAATGAAGTCTTGTATGGCCAGAGATCTCAGAATATCACTTCAAGAATAGGACAATCTGTGTTGAATGAGTCCTTATGTTTGAGAAGAAGAAAACCTGGCAAAAAAGGGAATAGGAAGGACCATGTATGAAAGCTGAGGTGGATCAGAATATTCTCGATATTTTAATGCATATTTTATTTGCTGAAATAGTTAAATTTTAGTGAAAATGCTTTCTAGGTCTGTTACTTGTACTTAGGGATGTTGTGGTATCACAGGATTGTTGAGGCTGGCAGGGACCTCTGGATGTTATCTTGTCTGAACCTCTGCTCACACAGCCTCTCCTAGAGTTGACTGCTTAGAGTTTTGTCCAGGTAGCTTTTGAATTTCTCCAGATGTAGTGGTTTTGAGTCTAGGCCCTCCTTGGTGACCAGGTTGTAACCAAGGAACCAAGGCCATGTTCCTAGTATTCCATAAGATTTTTACGTAAGCCAGAGTATAAATAAGAAGAGAGAGGAAGCTCTCGCTCTCTTTCTTCTGGCGGACCGAAGGCGAAGGTAGCTTTGCTGTTGCTCTGCCCAGGCGAGGGAGTGAGGCCTGGTGCACCTACTCGGCCTTGAGAGGCAAAGAGTGCCGGCGGTTGTGTGGTGCGGTTCGCTGTTTCTCTTGAGGGAAATACTTGCTTTGTATCCCTTTTTATCCCTTTTTCCCTTTTCCCTTTCCCTTCCCTTTTCCCTTTTGGGAGGTTCCCTATGGGTGTAATAGTGTATATAATTCTCTCTCTATATATAAATGTTTCACTTGAATTCAGTTTGGTTTGGGTTCTTTTGATTTCTTTTTCGTGATCTTTTCGGTCAGCTGGGAGAGAGGGAGAGGGAAGGTTTTGTCCCTGGGGTCCGGGTACTTGGCTGGGAGCCAAGTCCAACCTGGGACACCAGAGATGGGGGAAACACAGCAACTGCTCTGGACAACCTCTGCCAGTGCTCAGTCATCCTCACAGTAAAAAAGTGTTTTCTGATCTTCAGGCAGAACCTCCTGTGTTTCAGTTTGTGCCCATTGCCTCTGGTCCTGTCACTGGGTACCACTAAGAAGAGCATGGCTCTTGTCCTCTTTGCACCCTCCCTTCAGGTATGTATGTAGGTTAATAAGATTTCCCTGTGAGCTTTCTCTTCTCCAGGCTGAACAGTCCAAGCTCTCTCAGGCTTGCCTTATGGGAGAGATACTCCAGTCCCTTTATTGGACTACTGACCTTTTGCTGGACTCCCTTCAGTATCTCTGTAGATTTTATGGCAGATTTCTTTTACAAGAGTTGGCATATGTTTTGTTCCTAACTACTAATAATGGCCAGTCTTTGCGAGCGAAGATCCGGGGAAGGTCTTTACACCTTCCAGCCTGCGCATTGGATTTTTTAGGTGAGACACAGTGTGCGCGGAACTGAGCCCACCCTTTAATCCTAAGGTTCATCTGCCGGGGCCAAGTGAGCTTGGACAGTGGCAGCGAGGTCCTCAGGACGTAGATGGATTGCCTTTACAGGGCTAACGATCTCCATCTGCCCGGGAGTGGCCCTGACCGGGAATCGAACCCGGGCCTCCGTGGTGACAGCGCCACGCCCTTACCACTAGACCACCAGGGGCTCCAGTGTTCCTAACTACACGTGTCATAAGAGCAGGGATTTTAACTACAACGGGGCAACTGGTTTGCTATTCCAGGTTTTGAACTGTTGTGCTTTTACCAGAAACATTCATTCAAATGGATCAAAAAGTGTATTGTATATAAAGGGGTGGTGTACCTGCCTCTTTAGTCTGGTTAATGCACTGCTGGTTGGCTGCCTTGTAATGAAAATTGGTAATTTTAAAAATATATTTCTTTGACATGAAATTAAAATACATTGCTTTGTTTGTAATGCCACCTGTATATATGTAACTACAAAACAATTACTGAGACTGGCAATATGTTACGCAGGTGCTGGATGTTAGATATGTATAATGTACTTGTGCTTTTCTCACACTAGATAGGAAAGTTTCAAGAGTACATTGTGGTTTGAATTATTGTATCAAAGCTTTGACAATTCTATTACCATTCCAAATTGTCCTAATGACTTGATTGTGTGGTAGATGTTGCCTATGACTATACTGCAAGCATCAGTATTTGACAGTTTATATTGAGGAATTGGGCCCATCTGGAATTTTGAAGTTCTCAGTGAATTTAGTCCCATCAGTTTTTAGGTTTTTTTTTTCCTAGTATCGGTGCATTGAGAATATGGAAATCAGGTATATTCCAAGAATTAAATTGTTGGTATTCACAAAAGGGTCTGACACTTAAAAGCATCAAAACAGTACGGGGGGTACATTCACAGGCCTTGCTGCCTTGCTCCTTCCCCTTCTCCTCCTCAGTCCTCTGAGCACCCAACACCCCTCGACTGGCGTGCGACCTTCAGCGTTTGCTCTTTCTCACAGGACCAGCCAACCTCTGCCAATGGCCTGGGCAGAAGCAGCAGCCCTTGCCAGCTCCCTCTGCCCACCAGCAGGTATGGCAGTCCCTTGACCCCTCAGCATTCCCTGCTCCTCAGCCCCTCCAGCTCCCAGGCCTGCCCTGGCTCCTGCAGCCCTGCTGGCACCTCCAGCAGTCACAGCACCCCTGTCCCCCTGCCAGCTGAGGCACCTTGGCTCTGCACGGCACGGCAAGCAAAGCTGGCATTGCCTGCAGGTATTGCACCTCTGTTCAAGCAAGAGCTTTTACAGAAAATGTGGCAGGATCTTGGGGCCATCTGCATTTTTGCTGTCCCCTGTGCAACCCCATGGCTGTAGCACAGCAGCTCACCCTGCAGGGATGGTCCCTCAAACAAGCTGCCACTCAGAACAGAGGGATGTCTGTGTTCAGGGCCAGCTCAGCAGGTGTCCCAGGAGACTCTCCCAGCCCCGAGCCCCCCATCTCCCTTGGCCCCTGTGCACGTGTGCCAGTGACTCTGGGCATTGACTGCTGCAACCCCCACCCATATCTTCTGCTCGCAGGGACACAGACAGACCTGCCCCCACCAGCCCCCTCGGCATGCAGCCATGGCACTGCTCCTCCGTCAGGCATTGCCCTGCAGCGGAGCCGGGGCTGCAGGAAGCCACCAGTCCCACCAGTGCGGGACAAGAAGCACAGCCTTACCAGCTCAGCCAACCCCTCAGGGACACCCCTGGGCAGTGGCAGGCCTCCAGACGCAAGCGTCCCCATGGAGTTGGACACCACACCAGGCATTGACATCAGTCTGAGCAGTGATGTCCCCACGGAGGATGACACCCCTTCAGGCTGCGACCTCTCGCTGGCCAGCGATGTCCCCATGGATGAGGACACCTCCCTGCCCAGCCACACCACTGCCAGTCAATCAGGCTCACTCCACGTCCAAGCTGTCGGGGCCCCTGGGTTGACCCCAGCCAGGGGTCACAAGGTCCTGCTGAAAGGGAGTCGGTGCCACTTGGATTGCTCCCAGGAAGCCGTGGGCACCAGCTGGGATGATTGCAGCAGTGTCCCCCTGCCCATGGACCATTCCGGCACCAGTGGCACCAGCCCCCAGCCCGAGAACACCTCGCTCTGTCCGCCCAAGAAGATGCCGCCAACTGACTGCAGTGTCCCCAAACCTTCCAAAGCCGTCCTGAGCACAGGGCACTGCAACGCAGGCGGCACCGAGCCCCAGGACCCTCAGCAGGGTGCGGGCACAGACCTGCCACCGCCTCAGAGCAGCGTGTCACCAGGTGGCAGCACTCTGACTCCAGAAAGGTGGGCCACAAAGAGGAAGCGACTCTTGGCCAAGCACTGGGAGCAAGTGCAAGGCTCCCACAGCCAGGGCTGGGGCAGAAAGTTGTTGAAGGACAGATCATCTGGGGATCTGTCCCAGTTTGAGGGATAGATCGTTTGGGGATCTATCCAAGTCAGAGGCAGGGAGGAAGGGAGGGTGTTTATGTAGATAGAGAGGTAGATAGAGATTAGATAGATATGTAGTGTAGTTGTAGATGTAGACATTGATGACTGTTTTCTTCTGGTTATCAATTAAAAGATTTTATTTCATAACCTGCCTGAGTCTGCATGGAAGGTTAGGGGAGAGACTGCAGAGTGGCACTGGGAAATGGCACCAAGCAGATCCGCCAAGGCTCAAAGGGCTCCAAGGGCGCCCAAAGGGCACCCCAGGCCTGAGTCAGTGCCAGAGGTGCAGGCACTCACGGAGGGGGACTCCCCTGTCCCCTTCCCCTGGGGAAGCAGCCCTTTGGCATAAGAGGCAGGACAGATGGGTCCACACAGGACTCATGCAAACGGCCCCGTACCAAAACCAGCCCTGAGCACAGCCTGGGCACCGTCCTCCCACTCTGGGGCTTTAGAAGGCTGCTCCCACTGCTCCCAGCGAGCCCACCATGCCCCCAGTCGTCCCACTGCAGCCCCAAACGGAGCTTCTCCAGGCTGCCCCGGGGCTGCATTGGACAGGGGCAGTAAGGGAGCGGGAAGAATGTGTTGGGAACCATATCCAGGGCCTCACAGAAGTCCAGGGAGATGACATCCATAGATCTCTGGGAGGTAGCACTTGGAATGCATCGAGCTCTGTCGGGAGGTGGATGACAAACCACTCGGGAGCTGATGGGTCAGGACCAAAGGGCAGGCTGGGAATGGGGACACTGCTGAGGGCACTGCGGGGACACTGCGGGCTTCCTGAGCAGCAGCAGGATGGGGATGAGAGCTCAACAGGTAGTGCAAAGCAGCCTCAAAGTCACAGTCCCTGGCTCTCGTGGGGCATTCAACTACCCTGAGAGCAGCCGGAGAAGCAACGCAGCCAAGCACAAACAGTCCAGGAGCCTCCTGGAAAGCCCTGGTGACAACTTCCTGACCCAGAGGGTGGAGCCTACCACTCCACCTCTGTGGAGGTGGAGCACCTGCCCAGCTGCTGCAGCTCAGACTAACACACGGGAAAGGCCTTGTTGGAGATGGGAAGGGAAGGGAAGGGACAACCTTGGCTGTCGAGACCATGGCACTGTGGTCTTCTGAAATTCCAGGTATTGGGAGACACATAAATACCAGGAGACAGAGGAGATAACTAAGAAGAATAAACTTTTATTCCAATAAAAGGGAGAGTTCACTGAACAAAGCTCAGTGAGGTCTCTCGACTCAGTGGAGGCTGCAACTCCCTGTCGTCCCCTTTGCCCGCAGCGCTGCTCCCTCCCCAGCATTTCTGCACCGGCTGACATACTCAGGGGTTACAGGCTTCCCTGCATGCCTGCTCTGTGCCCTCCATTGCGTCCTGAGGAGGGGGCCCTGGCCCATTTCAAACTGGAAGCCACAGCAGACTTCAGAAGGGGGGATGTGGCCACCTGAGACCTTCTGCGCTGCTGTCTTGGGGCACCGCTTTGCAATCAACAGTTGAACCACCAGTAGCTTTCTGCTCCTTACCGCAAACTGCAACTACCCTGCAAACCGTCTATTCTAGAAAGACAGTAAATTCTCTTAGAGAAATCTAAAATTTCTGACCAGTAGCTCTCAAGAGACCAATTTACATGACAGTTGGTAGCAGTATGTGTTCTACTATTTTTTATGCAGAAGTAATGATCATGACCTCATGGAGCCATTTTTCAGTGAAGTAAAGTGTGATGTTATTCATCATTGTTATTACAGGTAGTCAGCCCTTAGGTTCAGTTTTTTAATTTCTATTTAAAAGAGCCAACTGATTTTTACTTTTCAAATTGCTTTTGTAAGTTGCAGAATTCCTTGACATCAGCTCATACCATCTCACCTAACTGATGCCTGTTTCCTAGGCAATATTAAGCCACTTCAGTGAAGCTGAGAATCTCATGTGAAATTGCCACTCTCCCAAACCAATTCAAGGATAAAGTGACATGTTTATACTATTGTAATGATAAGATTAGACTGCAATTAATTTTAAGACAATAATAAGCAGTTGCTTGTAGTTTATATTTTACATTAAAAATGTACAGTGTAGTAGTCATTAACTTGATATTACAGACACTGAGTTAGCCATATTCTGGGATTCTGTGATCCCAGTTAAACATGCAAGGCGCAGAAAGGAAAAGATCGAAGTCACAACTAGTGACAAGTTGCATTCATCATTCATCCTTGTGAGAAGTGTTGAGGCTGGGAGGGAAAGACTGACCATCACTTCTTTTCACTGTGCTTCTTTTTCCTTTCTCCTCTTTACATCTTTCTACATTTTTGTGTCAGTAGTATTACAGTGTTCTCTGAGTTGATATATGATTCAGCACTCTGCTGAATCACAGACTTGACCATATAAAACATTTTACTGCAAGAGAAATGAAAAGAACAGCTACTCTGACACCACCTCTCTTTTCCTGAAGCTGCTGGAGCTGAGGCTCGCTAGGTGTCAGCAAAGTAGTCCAGAAAAAAAGTGTGGTTTGTTTTTTTTTTTATCTGAGATTCAATAAAGGAAGTAGCAGTTACAAGTTCATGCATGTAGCCAAAAGTTTAAAGCATATTAGGTGGTTGTTTTAGTTCATGTTAAACTTACCTAGAAAGCCAGTATTATTGTCCTTTCCATGCCACTAGCTTTGTTTTTATTTCATAGTCAAACTGCTTTCCACACATAAAAAGTCTTATTGTGTGTTTAGGGAATAGTGACTCTGTGTTGCATTTCAGGCAATAAATGAGAAAGAGTGTAAGCTAGAAAAATGATTAGATTGTGAACTTTTCAAAATACCCAATTTGCTCAGACGTGAGTTCTGCAGTCTGTCATGAGTAATTTTGTCTCCCATTTACTGTATTACCCGGTTCTGTTGTTTCTTCTAAAACAAGAAATAGAAATAGAAATTCTGTCTTTTTAAATTTTATTATTTTTAATTTTTATTCTACTAATTGATAAAAACTGATGTATTTTCTCTGGCTTTCAGCTGGCTTCTGACACAGAAGATAGCATCTGGCTTCACACTCAAGGGAATTGTGCTTGCCAGCCATTCAGATGTCATCTTCCACTGGCTTCATTCTGGCTAATGCTGGGCTCAGCAGTGGGTGTTTATTTTATTTGTTGACAAACATTAGCTGATAGATCAGCCTCCCCCAAAACCTTGTCTTCCTTTCCCACTGGCGTTTTAAATATTTTGACTTACTCTTAGGGTTGTTTGTAAAGTCTTGCCTTGATGCTCAAATAGTGAGGAACCAAACAGCTCAGAAAAGCCTTTTAATGGTCACCACAAAGTTAGTTTTACCTGGAACTTCTGTAACAATAGCCATAGCTTGCACCTGAAGAACAAGCAGCTTCCACTACATGAGATGCAATAAAATGTAACTGATACAATCCACACACAGGTGCATAGTTGTATACATTTCAGTACATACACATTCATATGGATAGGAAAAATATAGTTTTTTAAGTTTTCAAAATGCTTGGTATATTATACTCTTTCAAATAGATTTACTTTATTTATTTTTTATACTGGATGGTTGGTATCCATATAGAAACAACTGGTAAGTGACTTACGGAACTGTCTGTGGAGAGTGGAGCTTATTTCTGTATTTATTTATGGAATTGATTCAACCTCTGAGCAGGAAAACATAGATATTGGGTTATTGAGGAGGCTGAAAAGTTCATCCTCGGTGTCTGGTGAAATTTGTTGAGTTAGAAATGAGTGATGCTATAAGGCGAGAAGCAATGACCTCTTGAGGCTCAAGAAAGATTCTCAATAAAAATGAGTTGGCCAGATCTAACACTATGAAGTATTAAATATGTGAAACTGATGTTTGATGTTAAGCTACTGCAAATGTTCATGATGATGCATCCTCTAAAGAAGTAAAGACTGAATTTAATTATTCTTACCTTTTTATATTTCTTGGTATTTATGGCTTAAAATTTACTTTTGAAGAGACAGTTTTGAAGATAGTGCTCATCAATACTACTGCAATGTTTAACTTCTGCTGTGTTAGAGGGAATTGCCCTATTTAAAAGCTGTGGATCATGTAAACTATTTTGTTAGTGGACTAATGTACATAGGACAGAGAACAAATGTTGTCTTTTACCTTTCCCATATAGGGAACATTTGTCCAGAAACAGAAGAAATCCAAGATGTAATAATTACTTTGATGGTAATTCAGTAAAGAAGTAATATGGGTTTTCTGTTTACATAAGTTTATAATAATTTAAACTTCTCTCTTTTTTTTTTTTTTTTTTAACATGGAAAGAAAACTCATTTAAAAAATAAAAATAATATCCATGCTAAAAATAAACAACATAATATGAAAAAATTGTCATGTAATTGTTAAGAATGTAAAAATGGTGTGAGAGTCATTGTCAATACTACATGAGAAGGAATGTTTTCTGTCTTAAACTGTGAATGAATAAATGCATGAGTAAGAAATTGCATGTAGCAATTCCTATAAATCCATGGCTTTAGGTGTGCATAGCAATGCAGGAATAACAACAACAATAATAATAATAATGATAATAATAATCCTGTATAATTTTTCAATAGTAGTTTTTAAATATCCTGAAACCCACCATAACTGACTGCATGCTTGTTTGCTTGTTCTGAAACTTGTTAAGAAGAGATATGTTTTCATGTTATGTTAGCTTTTGATACATTAATTATTTTCTCAGATTGGGCATTAGTGTATGGACACTCCCTGCTTTAAACTGAATGAATAAGATCAAGTAGCTATATGTAGCATATTCTATTCTGAGGAGTAGATCCTGCGCTGTAAGTAAATCAAGTGCACCTACTTTCAGGACCCTTCAAATTATTCTCCATGAAGTCTAAATGAGGTGTGCTGGTGATAAAAATCATTACCAGGTCTTGTTTGTAGATCTCTCTTTTGCTGTGTACAACACAGTGTTTCTTGTGGCATATGGTAGAGTTTTGCTGTATGAGTTAGATTTGAAATAATGTTAGCACTGGTTATTTTATAATAATGAAATAATTTCAAATACTGTAAGAAATGTTGCTAGGGCTTATTGTAGAAGCCTGAAATCGATTTTGCTGGCAAATGGAAAACAGGAACAACAGATTGCAGTTGTAGCATGATTGCTACGTGATGTCCATTTGGCTATCGATGCATTGAAACACTGTAGAGAAGGTGTGGGAGTATCCAAGCAAGACAACAGCTGTCACTGAAATCAGGCATACCAAGCTAGAGGAGTTTCCGAGGGACAGAGCTCACAGTAAGAGACTCAAAGGTTTGGTTCATTGCTGCATGCGCTCTGTGAAGCAGTCAGTCTTCAGTTTCAAGAATACGATGAACAAAGGGACATCCTGTACGAAATGTGTTGTGTTTTATTTTTTAAGTGACAAGCCTTTCCTCATCTCTCAGGGCTTTTGTTCTTTCAAAGGTACCCTGTCTTAGTCTCATGAGCGTATCTTTGCAGCAGGAAAGACGCACCAGGCTTTGGGAAAAAAAAAAGGAAAAAGCTTGCTGCAGATAAACTGGCTGCAATAAAGAGTCATAAAGCTTTGACTTTCTTTAAATAACCTTGATTTCTTTAATTTGTTTAACATTAATATTTTATGGAAAATATGTCTTAAATGCTTAATGTTCTGGCTTTCTGAGCTCTTCAAATTTATTTTGCTGCTATAGCTAAGCAGTCATAATGGAGAATTACAACAGTAGCATAAAATCTTAGGGTTTGTGTTCTAAGTATACTTCTGCTCATAAAAGCATTTAATGAGGTGAATTAAGAGTGTGGTTCAGGCCTCTTTGGCTATTTCTTTGAATTGTGTATAAAACAGTTTAGGAAAAAAAAAGAGTAAGAAAAAGTAGATAATTAGGGCAGAACTGTCTTAATGTTGCATATTTCTTCATTGGTATAATAAAAGTCGTTGACTTAATTTTTATGGACACTCCCTCTACCCAAAAAAAAAAAAAAAAAGACATCAGAAAAATCATGCATACATTTGAATGCAGTAGAACTTTCTGGTGAAAAAAAAAAATATTTAAAACTTGCTTACATGGAAGACACTAGCCTGAAAGGTTTTCTTTTGAAACTATTAATTCTTAAAACCTTTGGGTAGATTGTTGCTTTGCATATAGTTTGTTTAGTATCATAGAATATCCTGGTTTGGAAGGGACTCACAAGGATCATCAAAGTCCATCTCCTTGCCCTGCACAGGAACATCCCCAAGATTCACATCCATGTGCCTGAGAGTGTTGTCCAAATGCTTCTGGAACTCAGGCAGACTTGGTACTGTGGGGACTTCCCTGGGCAGCCTCTTCCAGTGCCCAACCACCCTCTGGGTGAAGAACCTTTTTCTACTATCCAGTTTAAACCTCCCTGACACAGCTTCATGCCAGTTCCTTGGGTCCTGTCACTGGTCACAGGAAGTTGTAGACTGCAAGGAGGTCTCTCTTCAGTCTCCTCCAGGCTGAACAGACCAAGTTATCTCAGCATCTCTGTTGCCCTGCTTTGGACACTCTCCAATAGCTTAATATCTTTCTTGTATTGTGGTGCCCAAAACCACAAAAAATATTCGAGGTGAGGCCGCCCCAGTGCAGAGCAATATAGGACAGTCCCCTCCCTCGACTGGCTGGTGATGCTTTGCCTGACGATCCCCAAGACATGGTTGACCCTCCTGGCTGCCAAGGCACTGCTGACTCATATTCAACTTGCCATTGACCAGGACCACAGGTCCCTTTTCACAGTTCTGCTCTACAGTCTCTCTTTCCCAGGTCTGTACATACATCCAGTGTTGCCTTGTCCCAGGTATCGAATCTGGCACTTGCCCTTGTTAAACTTCATACTCTTGGTGACTCGTCAGTGTCTCTGCAGGGCCTTTCTGCCTCTGAGGGAGTGGACAAGACTTCCAATAGGGGTGTGACTATGCAAAGCAAACTAATGAATATGTACACAGTATGTGTAATGAAAAGCCTTGTCCATCTGTCATTTGGCACGTTAGATTAGAGGAGCTATCCTCCGAACATCCAGTGATGAATAAAGGAGTATGCCCTTTTAAACATCAACAAATTGGTGCTGAGAAGTTTGTTTCTGCTGCTTTTTGACATCACTATGTAAAGAAAAATAAAAACAACCCCTTTGATATAACCATCTCTTGAATGTGTGCTTAAAGGCACATGCTGAAGTATTTATAAAAATGGAGATTCTTAATTGTAATATGTTTGAAAATTAGTAGTATTTACAGTGAGGCTGGATGCAAGCATACATCTTATGTTTTCTGGGGATATGTAAAAACAAGTCCAACCTCTGTCTTCGGTAGTCTCTAATCAAGTGATATGTCCTTGAATAAATAAAAAATATATTATATGGTTTTCAAATCAGTCTACTGCAGCTTAGCTTCAGCTTATCTCTGAGAGACATAGTATGCTGCTGTACTGGCTGATAGGAAATTTTGTAGGCACTGGAGATTTAACTATAGAAAACCTGCAAGGTAAAATTATTCTTTTGCTATTTTTAATGAAAATTAAAAGTGGCATTAAGAAATTTAAAGTGATTAGTGAAGTACTTAAAATGGTTTTATCTAGAATGGACATGAGTTATAAGTGAAAAGCTGTTGATTTAAGCCATAATGTCTTGAATGCTATGTGCTGAAAACTAAAATTAAGAGCAGGAAAGTTGTATTTTAGTAAAGAAGATGTACAAGTTCCTTAAGAAGCATTGCATATGATGAAAACACATTGTAAGGGAATTGAGTATAGTTGACCACCAAAGACAGGGAGAGTGTCTGAATAGAAACTGGTTCTTTGAGTCAATGCACGACTACACAGCAAGTCTTAAGGTTGATAGAAATTCTCCAAACTACCTTCCCTGAGAAAGCGATGTAGCAATTAAACATATTCCTTTTCAGCTGGTGCTATTATAAGGGGAACATAAGCCATAGCTGATGGCAAAATTTATTTGATACTACATGCAAATTACTCTTTTTATAATTTCTGGTGTCTTGGCCAAACATTTGCAGTTGAGGATGAAACTGTGGTTTATATGTGTAGTGCAGGGTTGTCAGGGCTGTTATTAGCCTTTGTCGATAATTTAGTCTTCAGTTTTCCCCTGACTTTTCCAACATGCAGATTAGAGACTCTTTATCCACAATGATTTCTTGTGACTCGGGGGCAAGAAAAATCTCCTTGGGATCCTGCTTCCTTGCAAGCTGCCGTGGCCATGCGCAGGAGGACAAAGATATCAGTTGAGAGGGGAGCAGCTGAGAATGTCAAGAAAGAGAAGAAAGAATGGGGAATAAAGCCAAGATTGGCATATGGAAGAGGTAGATGACAACATAAGGAAGATCCAGGGTATGGTTAAAAGCAGGTGGGAGTAGTGGGAGAAGGAAGAGATATGAGCTGATTAGGGAACATGAAGGTTTACGACTCGAAAACAGGGAAGAAGAAAACTAACAGATGAAGTAGAGGGGGAAATGAGGTAACAAAATCAGCACAGGAGCATAAAAACAGGAACAGCCTTTTGCAACAGCTGTAGGGTTCTATTGTAAAGCATGTCTGCACCAACGATTCCTGTATCTTGCTACAATTTATTGGAAGAAGAATGGAAGTGAGACTTAGCAGTTATAAGTGTATTCTCCCATATGTTGGCATTACTACGAAAATCCCTAAAGATAATTTCTGGGTAGTTAATTACCCTGAAGTGTTTGTTGCTGTTCTCTATTCTCAATTGGGAGCCAGTAATGAGCGCTGTGGCTCTTTGTTTCTTTCAGACAACCAATCCCTGTCCAGTTTCCCAAACTGTTATCAATTTCAAGCTTTACAGTTTTGAGCTTTTTAAAAAAGAAATTGTTTTAAACATTTTTATACAAATAATATATTTATTCTTTCAGTCAAAACTTTTTTTTCGTAAAACCTTTTTTTTCTGAAATGATAAAACCCAAAGCAGTGAAATGACCAAATGTTAGCATTTAAAGTGTTTCTGTGAATTTCTTTTTGTTCCTGTTGTTTCTATGGAGTAGTCATTGTTGCTATGTATTTTCTCTCTCTGTGGTTGCCTGAACATGACTAGCTGGGTCAACATGCTCATGGTGTTAGTGGGCAGTAACATGATTGTTGCTTGATTAGAGGAGGTATTTTAGAAACAGATTTCAGAGATAGAAAAACCCCTATAATATCTAAATTTCCCTAGCAATGGCATAATCTTGAGTAATTAACTAAACAAACTGCCATGAACTGCGATGAGTTAACAACCTTTATATTGGAAAAAGAAGGCAGGGATGGAAGTAAATCTACATGGTATTTGATATTGTGGTGTCCTGAGCTTTGCTGCTACTCAGTGTACACTTATGCATATCAATCTAAAATCTCTAGAGCAATGAAGCAGTGATCCTTTAATTATTTTAATCAATATTATGCACTCAGACAGGTTAAGTAGTTACCTGCCATAGCTGAATAAACTTGACTAAAAGAACCGCCTTTCAGTCTGTGTTCTCATGGGTGCACTCAGATGGATGCACTTCCACCTAAAGGGCATGCAGATGCCTCACAGCAAGCTTTTGGGAAATATTTTGAGTAGTGAAAATTTTAACAGTTAATGGGCTGTTTTTCAAACATGTGAGCTTCTTGTCCCACTTTTTGTGTTATGTTGGACTACTGAATTTTGGCCACATGTGTTGCCTTTGTAATTCTGAGAAATGTTAAATGCAACTCATAAACTATCAAAACAGAAATATTGTGTTACTTAATTTCTTGTGCAAGTTTTCTTCAGAGGCTGCAAAATTTCCAAGTCGATCAGACCCCACAGCCTTGCAGTTTAGAATGTGCTCGAGCGTGAAACTATATTTTGTTATCTTGAATATCATGTTGACAGAGAAAATGCCTTAAGAAAGTTCCTAATGGAACCAAGACAGAATCTGGTACAGAAATGAAGAAGCTAGAGCTGAGACGAGCTGCTGTGGCTAAATTCTGACCCTCGCACAGCACAGCTTCAGTCCAGTGAAAGCTCAGGGATGCCAAGAATTTCCCAGAAAGAATTTACACTTCCAGCGTTCATTTGAATTATTTGCCTCTGAATTACTAGAGATCACCATTTCTGAAGACAAGACACAAAATAAAAATGTCATAGATTGGGAAGGAGAGCTTGAAAGTTAAGCATGTCAGGGAAGACAGTGCACTTAGCCCAGACTGTTTTAGTTATACATCAGGATGAAAACCCAGCTGTTTGCACAAAATCAAAGTTTTACAATAGAAATGACTGCGTAAGATCAACTAGGAATAACAGGATAGTAGAGTATCAACAAAGGAATTGAAACAAATGCTCATTGCCAGCCTTGCCAGTGTGCCATCCTGCGCCAGATGTATAATGAAATCCTGGCAATACAGTGATCACATTGTACTGAGATCATGGGCATCTGAGAGTCCTTATTAAACTGTGAATACTCCATATCCACTGTTTATTGTACCACATTTGCTTTAGGCTTAGAAGCTCATTAAAAAGCTACAATGTGACCTTTAGAATTTTGAGAGGTATAATTTGCTACGTAACTTCAATATTTTGATAGTTTCTCTCAAATGAATTCTAAGCTTGGAAGAAACTGTAATATGGACAAGCCTGCTATCATGATGCATGTTAAAAAATGTGTTGCCAGAAGCAGGCTTAAAGCTATGGGTTTACAGACCCAGTAAATACACATAGCTCCTAGCTCCTGTAAACCAAGAGATGGCAGAAAACTTGTTAGAAAAATCTGTCAAGATACAGTTTAACTGAAATCCCATTTGAAATGAGACCCTCACTATGTATTCTAACAGGAATAATTGGACAAGCTGTGAAAAGAAGTGTATATACACTAGCTATGAAGGCACCTCAGCATTAATCAGGAAAACCTGAAACTACTGTCAAGGCATGATCATACTTTGATGAACTGTGCTTCAAAAAATACTTGAAAAGAATAGGAATGCACAAACCATGAAAGAAATCCTGAACTGATGATATAGAAGCTACAGTAAGGTCAGCAAAAATCTTCTATTACCTATAATGTTACCTTTTGGAAACAGAAGTGTCCTGGTAAGAGTGAAAATGGCAGATTTGTGTGCCTGTATTCGGAGTGATGTTAATTAAAATGGTGACTCACATACCATTTTTGATGACAAAAGATTATTCACTTACACAATGTCTCTACTCGTGATTGAGATAGCCAGCCTTCATATATCTGGTTTATGATTTAATCTGTTGGCCACATGGAGTTAGTGTATTTGGTAGGGTCAGCTTCTGTACTACTTTTTGCTGGCAATATCACCATTACTGATTTAGTGCTGAACACAGATTTTTTTTTCCCCTCTCCCTCCCCACCCCCCAAGGCATCATAATGTGTGACTTCATGTGCTACATGTTATTTCATACTTATTGTGTCCTTGCCTGCTGATGAGATTCTACTCCTGCTTCTCTTCTATGAACTATGGATATTTCATATTCACCTAACAAGAACACATTTAGGAGATCACATGAACACTGGTAGAAAGACTTGTCTTCATTAAAATTTCTCTTTTGAATGAAAAATAGAAGGACAAATTGGGGAAAGAAACTGGTATGGAGAGATCATTAGAAGTAGCTTTTAAGGGAAAGAAAAAGCATCAAATTCCAGTTTCACAGACATTCAGTCTTCTTGCTAATGTATCCTCATGTTGTGAATGTGACTGAAGAGATTACTGATGATATTTTATGGTAATAGGGTGAATGATAAAAAGCTGATGGGCAAAGCTAGACTAAATTAAGTTAATGAATTTGTTCATTTGAATCAACAAAATTTTGACCTTTGAGTTGAGAGACAGAAAAGGATCTGCTATGAGCTGAAGATTCAGTACACTCAGACAAGCAGTTTATTAACTCCATATTTAAACTTAAAAAACGTCATGAACTCCTAAACCGTTGGTAGGGTCAGTGTTTGGAAGTAAATATTTCTCAAAATTATTATCACTTGAGGCTCCCTTTACCTAGATTTTACAGAACTGAAATTATAATAGCTGAAGATTAAGTCATTACAGTGTTTAAACTTAAAACATTTAAAATAAACAGATTATTTTGCTCTCTGTTCAGGATCAGAAAAAGAAAAATAAATTGTCTTGTGAGGGTCTTTGTAATGGAAACAAGTTGAAGGGATATTTTGACAGGACTGCTACTGCAAAAGTCGGATTATGACTAAGAGATGACAGCATGGAGGGAAGCCAGGTGATAAAGTCGGCTTGGATAGAGGTGTGACTAGCACATCCTCTTATCTGAACTAAGGTGCACATATTCCTCATGACTAGAAAGAAGCCTCAGTGCCGAGGTTGTAAGCAAATGAAGTTTTAATTTCAACCGATTCTTTTGTGGATGTTTTGTAAGTTTGTGGATGTTCTCTTCATTTCAACTTGTCTCACTGAAACAGATAGCAAAAGAGACACAGCAAAAGGTATATTCTGTGAATCTGCTACTGAAACTACATACTCTCATGTAACATAAAATTTGTGTCTATTTATATTAGTAAGACTTACCAGACAGGAACTGTGCCTGAGGAATCAGAAGCACATCTTTTGATCTTCCTGAAAACTTTTCCCTGTGAAGCCCTTGTGCAGTTGGGGGGGGGAAGAGGTATGCAGTTACTCTTATTGATAAAGACATTGTGTGTACATTTTATTCTATCTTAAAATGTCACAGGGAGTGAAGCATGTGGGAAAAGATACCACTGAGCTAGTGTTGTAATGCTGCACTTTAACATTATATAAGGAAACTATCAGTGTATAGCATTCCTCCCTACCTCACTTCAATTCTTTTGGCATATTTGAGAAAGATATCTACTGGATTTTTCCCTATGGAAGTATCTATTTTTTTGAAAAGTAACAGTGTGAAAAGAAACATGAAGTCTTTCTTAAAAGACATGGTATAATTTTTAGTATAATCTTTTTCTCTGTTTAGGTTACTTAAGGATTATTAACATTTCCTTTCTATCACAGGTCATGCAGACTTGTTTATCAGGCACTAGAGATAATATGGGAAAGTCTAGCATTCTGAAACTTCAACAATGAACATAAAAGAAAATATTTATTAGTTCCCTATCCACTTATCTGTAATATTACTTTTCAGTTAAGAAATACTTCCCTTTCCAGCACTGCTTTCCATCCCCAGCCATCTGGAAGATGGAGAAATCATGACAGTTGCACCGATAGCCAGAGGGGCTACACATTTATAGCTTCAATGTCCCATGCAAAGGTTTTCAGTGTATCATTGTAGTGTATTTCCTTCCAGAGAGGGAGTAATACTTTCTGTGTTTTATTTTGCTAACAATTTGTGGAGCCATTTGAAACCTTCTGGAGACAAATATGTTCTTCTCTTGGAAGCTGTCCCCCTGTCCTGAAGTATGCTAGCAGAAAACTAAGTGTTAAGAAACTTCTTGCAGCACCAACAGAACACAAGCACGTCTTTGGATCTATGTTGCTTGGAATCCTATTCAACTTTTATTACATGAAAATGAGGTTTCCTCCAGTTACCCGAATATATAATTGGTAGACAGAAATGCTAATTACATTGATGTGCTGTATGATAACAACACTGACTGGTAATAGACTACTTTTTTTTTTTTTTTTTTTTTCCTGAAGGGGCTTGTGAAAGTGTTACACCATTGTCCTGAGCTGTGCTTTACATCCTGCACTTTACAACCATAACAACCATATTGTTCATCAGTCTGTAGGTTAGTTTTCATCAGTTTAGAGATTCACTCATTCTTTAGATGTTGTTTAGATGGAAAACAATGCAATGAGCATTTATATATATAATAATAATGGCCAGTCTTCGCGAGCGAAGATCCGGGGAAGGTCTTTACACCTTCCAGCCTGCGCATTGGATTTTTTAGGTGAGACACAGTGTGCATGGAACTGAGCCCACCCTTTAATCCTAAGGTTCATCTGCCGGGGCCAAGCGAGCTTGGACGGTGGCAGCGAGGTCCTTAGGACGTAGGTGGGTTGCCTTTAAGGGCTAACGAGCCCCACCTGCCCGGGAGTGGCCCTGACCGGGAATCGAACCCGGGTCTCCGCGGTGATAGCGCGGCGCCTTTACCACTAGACCACCAGGGGCTCCAATGAGCATTTATGGACAACATATTGGATGTTGAAGAAGCGAGAGAAAGAAAGAAAGATCAGACCAGCTTCTATTCAACTTGAATATGTTTCATTTAAGTAATCCAAGAAGGACAATATTTTTACTGAAGGTATAGATTAAAAATCTATGTAAACTTACTGGTCAACTCAAAAATAATGGAGACTTTTTTCATGCATAATGAGAATAATGCTTACCAATTTTCATAAGTCCCTTAAAATATGAGTTGTAGGATTGATATTTTTTTGCCAGCTTTTATTTCTTTTTGCTTGGTTCTAAAACCATACAGAATCTGGGCAAGAGCAATCATGCCAAACAATCTGTGTATTTCAGGTAAATTTTTATTGTTTTTCAGGTAGCCTTTGAATGTATAAAGTAAAATGCAGATATGACTGTAAATTTAAAATCAAGGTTTATTTGACAAAATCAGTATACAGTGACTTGCTTCATGGTGAAGTCATTGTTTATGACTTCCTACTGAGCGATACATTTCTCAGACTGTGATATTTTAATATTAGCTAGTGGTTGGGTTTTCCAGGAATCTGTGGGAAATGCGGAAGTCTCTGTAATGAGTGTAAATAGTGATGAGTACATTCACTTTCTAGGTGCCAGACTGGCAGAAGCTTGTAAGTGGATATTTCTTGCTTAGTCTGGGAAAATGCACTATTCAAAATGGCAATGTCTAAGCTGATGTGATCTGCCCATGTGCCTGAACAGTGAACCAGAATTGGGCACTGTAGGGGGAGGAGAGGGATGAGGATCGGGTCCCAGTGTCTGATGAGCTCTTTCAGACTAAGATGAAAGGTAAAGAAAAGGCATTAATATGCATTGACACATTAATAATGGCAATAGAAGTAGCAGGAATGAGATTTGGATACAAAACCAAAGTTTTCTTTGCTCCATATCTCAAGATGAGCTACAAGAAAAATCAAATCCAAATTCTAATTCTAATCAAGCAGAGTTACCTAATCAACCGAAGATCCACTGTGAGTAGGCAAGGGAAAGTGTAGGCAGTCTGACAGGTTTCGAATCAGACATATTTGAGCTCTGGAAGGAAAAGTAGTGTGGAATGTCAGGATTTTGATTATTGGGATGTCAGTAATAGCCCTGTTTAATCAAATGGTCAAACAGTAGTATTATGCACTATGAAAGAAAACTGTTCATGGAAGAGATGGGAGGTTTTTAAAGCAAGTTGGAATACTACGCAAATTGAAGACCCTGCACAGACTGTGAAGGAAAATATTTTGATGTTTATGGCTGTTTTTCACCCAAATGAGTCCTGTTGCAGTAAAGGACTGTTGAGAGGGCAGAGGAATGGAGCAAATAAAGCAAAGACTTTATGAAATATTATCTTTACTTTAAGAAACTTTGAGTGGTTTTTAACCAAGTAGTCATTCAGAAGGCATTATCCTCAATAGGAATACACTAGAATGTCAAGCTCAGAGTTAGGAAAGTTTGAGTAATACTTCCTTAACTATGACTTGTTTTGTTTATTCAAACAAAATGCTTAATTATCTTAAGAAAAATGTCCTATCATTTAGATAACACTGATAGGAAGCTTCATAAATCCATTGAAGCAATTTTTTCTAAAGAAGGGAATTAATTATTGCCCTTTTATTTGACAATATTTCCATGATCAAAAAAATGCTAAACCTAACTGTGCTTGAAAAAGATGTATTTCAACAATAGTAGAGAATATTAAAATATGTGATGAATATGAAAGTGAATTAAAAGGTGTCTGAATTGATAAATTTCAGTCTGATGCTGATTCTTTTTCTTCATTTCCACTTGTCCTTGGAAAACATGAAGTTTCTGTATTAATTCATCACCCAGTTTTTTTCAGATTAATTAAGTCATAACCACTTTGGGTCCTACTGGTGCATTATTTAGACTCTCTGTAAATAAGAAATTCGTCTCACTTGAGGGCTTCTCCTGGTTTAGGAAATGGATACTGGTAGAAACAGTACAGTGTATCAAATCATAAGATTTTTATCAGAACTGTGATGCTGATAGTATCTAGACAGGGTGTAGTTTGACTGTGTGTTGTGATGATTTACTTTTGGTTGTATGTCACACATCAGAAGTGGTTCCTTATCGAGTCATAATAGCAGGATGGTTTAGTTCCCTCAGTCAAAGGTTTCACAGCTGTAAGCTTGGGGAAAGAAAGAAAGAGTTTGAAGATAGAGCTTGTTGCTCCAGTAAGGCTGGATTTAAAAGCTTCTCCTATGTAAGTACTTATTCCCGTCCTCATATCTTGCTACTATCAGCGACATGCAAGGTGTAAATGCTTCACAGAGTTCTCCATCTTGACAGTAATCTTTTGGCTGTATCTTTTGGAGATATACTGCAAAAGAGAAACACAAATTAAACTTTTTTTTTCTTTTTTCTTTTTTTTTTTCTAATTCTATAGAGATAGTAGTAGTAACTGTAGAAAGGGACATTTATGCCTGGTATAGGGGTAGAGTTTAGAGATTTACATGCCTGCAATGATAGCAGAGACTTTAAAAAGAGGGGCAACCAAATGCAGTAGGAAGGTGTACAGACAGGTGATGATAAGACATGGAGAATAGATTGGCACTGCTTATGGCTAGAAAACCAGTGGTCAACTAAAACAATGCAGACTTGCAGCTGGACAAAACGTCTATGAAGGGTGACAAAGAGAACAAAGAAATAACATCTAACAGGTGTAAAATGTAGTTATTAGGATTGTAAGATGGAATTTCAGACGGTAAAGAAAAAGATGCAAAAAAGTCTTAATAAACATGTAAAAGTGTCTCTAAATGTATTCTAGGTGAAGAAGAAGTCATTGTATTTGGGTAAGAAATCAAAAAGATATTACAACCTGTGAAGTATACCAGATGTTGACATCTTGCCACACACTCCCTAGTCCCCACCAGCCTGAGGAGCCAGAGGAGCAGGGGAAGGGTATAACACTAGGAAAAGAGTGGAAACTGTAAGGGCTATGTGTGCAACAATCTTGATCAAGTGATTTCTGAAGTAATGACAGTGGGCTATTGTATTTAACTGTGTGGCAACACTGATTACATACAAGTCTGATTTAGTACAGCAAACTGCTGGAAGGAGAAAACAGCATGAAGGAACAAACAACCCTGTTTCTCAAGAAGGCTTTTGTTTGAGGAGGATTCTGCATATAGGGGTAAAAATTCCGTTTTCTCTTAGTTTTGGTACTATTGTCTTTTGTACTGTAAATTGTTCAATGCTATCACTGACTGCTTATCCACCTTTGAGTGTGCCTATGAAGATGACTGCTAAAACTCACTTTTATTGTTCTTCAATGGAGTGGAATCTTTTTTCAGCAAAGTTAATGCTCTTAATGGAGCAAAAATATCTTGAAGTACTTGCAAAAGGCAGGAGATTCGGACTGCTCCTTACTTCTATTACTGTGGAAACAGTCTGGTATCTGTACGGTAGCAATAGCCTCTCTTTTTATGAGATGGTGCTTTATAACTTTCCAGAGTTTATGCTAATGTTATTCATATGAGGAAGAACTGAATGGTTTTTTTATTTTATTTTTAAAAATGCTTGTATGTTTCATATTACAGACACAATATTATTTCCAGAAGAGTGTAGCCTCAAGAGACAAACCCCAAAAACTTAGTTTAAATGTCTTGGGAGATATGAATGCCAATAGTTTCTTTACTATGTAATTCTCCATTTATATTCATTATATATTCAATAGACTTGTAATTAATTATATAGCAAAAGCAACATTTTGAATGCTGTAAGGTACAAATATTGTAGAAAGTTTTTTAAAAATTAAAAATATGTAAGCATTCAGTGGTTATAAGTATTGTTGTTTCTTCAGTGAAATATATAATTGAAATTAGACCACAGAAAAGATAACATTTTGAGATCATAAATTAGTCTATATTTTTCAGGACAGGGGGCTTGTTTAATGTGGCTATGTCCTAGTATATGCAAGTGGATAGAATGACCTAGCAGAATTTAAATTACCAAGTGTATTTACAATAAAAGTCAATTTTCACATATTAATTCAAAAGTTTAAATGTTTAAACTCTGTATTTCAATAAATTATTAGACAATAACTTCAACATAGGAGTTTCTTCCCTTTAAAACAACCCAAACAACCCAAACCACTAAACTTAAAGCCCTTAGTGAAACTAAACTGCTGTCTCTAAAATCAAATACATGACCATCTTTCTGCAGAGTTTTGGATTTGTCTGTTTCATCTGGAACATATTTTATGGCATAAATAGTTCACTATGTTCACCAGTAACTCAGTTTTACTTTTTAGGATTTGGTTGAGAGTAAGTCACAGTGAAGTAAACTACCTGTAGAAGAAATATTTCTAAAAGAAGGATCTAATGTTATGTCCTCTAAAGTTAAAACTAGTTTTCTTTGCAGTGATGAGGTTTTGTGTTCATGTGAGGAAGCATCTGAATAGATTTTATAAGGCATGATGTTCAAATGCTTGTTTGTGCCTCTGGTACAATGTGCTATGGAGGGAAACGAGGCAGTGGAACAAGACACAGTGTTTAAAATAGGTAAGGGATGGCAGCCAGACTAACATGTATACATTAGCCAAGGCTATTACGTGTATGCATTTGATATCTTCTGGAGAAAAAACTTCTACCATATGTCTTTGTATTACTCTAATGTTTACAACCTTAACATTCAAAATCATGAGATGCAAGGATTTGGACTGTTCAGTTTTGGACCTTTATTCTCGAGCTCTGTAGTAAACAGCAGCAGTTGGCAGTAAGCATACATGGTTTCTCCTGTTGGACCCAACACTACAGACGGACTATTAATCTACTATGAATGCGTAATCCTTCTTTCTTTTCCAGACTGCATAGCCAAACATTCATGTAAACAACTGGATAGAGTTTACATTGGTTGGGTTAGAAAGCAGGATACAAGTCCTCAGCAATGAAAGGTATTTCCTTTCTCTACTAAGATTGCATCAGGCATTTCTGTACTTGGTTTTTATTTGTGTGCTAAATAACTCTGAATATCTTCTAAATTCCGATCCCACCTTTTTGCTTCACTTACCTTGTTCAGCTAATGAGTTCCTAGAGAGCAAGTCAAACCTCAGCACCAAACAAAAGGCAGGGTGAAAAATCATTACAGTCACTGTAATGCCAGCACATACTGTGACAAATTCTGTTGATGACCCATCTGGAAAAGTAAATTATGGCATATTCTACTAAATAAATTTGTGCTGGTTTTGGCTGGGGTAGAGTCAGTTTCCTTCAGAGTGGCTAGTATGGGGCTGTGTTTTGGATTTGTGCTGAACACAGTGGTGATAATATAGAGATGGTTTTGTTATTGCTGAGCAGAGCTTACACAGAGCCAAGGCCTTTTCTGTTTTTTGGACTCCCACATCAGTGAGAAGGCTGGAGCTGCAAGAGAAGTTGGGAGGAGACACAACCAGGACAGATGACTCCAACTAACCAAAGGGATATTCCATACCATATGACATCATGCATTTTATTTTGATGGTGTTTGTCTTCCCAAGTGACCATTACATCTGATGGGGCCCTGCTGTCCTGGAGGTGGCTGAACACATGCCTGCTCAAGGAAAATTGGGAATTAATTCCTTTTCTTGTTTTGCTTGTGTGTGTGGCTTTTGCTTTTCCTATTAATTTGCCTTTATCTTAACCCATGCATTTTCTAGCTTTTACCTTTTTGATTCTCTCCCTGATCCTGCTTGTGGGGGAGTGGATGAGTGACTGCATGGTGCTTGGTTGCTGGCTGGGGTTAAACTACGACAACGTTTCACTGATGAAGTGGAACCATCTGCACACCTGTATATACAAGAAATCATCGTAACACAGAGTAAGTCAAATTAGGTGAATTAATTCCAAAATTCATATGGGATAATTAGAAATTTTTATGACTCATAAATGAGCAGCAAGGGGAAAGCAAGGATCATCTCTTTTGGAGAGCATAGGGAAAATTTTAATTAAAACAATAAACTTTATAGTATAGATTGGAGATAGCACTTTAACATACTGCTAATACCTAAGTGTGAAGGCTGCACAATAATTTAAAGGTGGCAGTTTCGATTTAGTATAACTCCTTGCACAAAGAGATAGTGAAGAGAGTAATCAATTTTCTAGTGCTGAGGGTTACCAAACAAGGCTGAAGTGACAGCAAAAGGCAATGAATGCACAGTGGGAAAGGCAAGTTCACAAATTTAAGGGTTTAGATGCAAGAGCAACAAACTAAGTGAGTAATTATGTGTGCAGTAACAAAAATCAGATGCTGCTGAGGTATGCCTCTTGCTGTTTGTGCCACTGAACATTGATACAGATGCTAAATGTTTATTTGTAATGATGACCTCAATTGCCAAAAGGAGGAAAGGAAGGTTTGGTATAGTTACATTACTCACTCTTTATAATGTGTGCATTAAGCTATCATGAACATCACTAATTATTAAATTGGGACTGAGATAGGGATTTTAAAAAGCTGGTGATTAGTACTGTGATTGAATAGCAAATGCAGTGGTTGATTAGGTGCCATGTATGTGAGCGGCTACACGAGTGGTTATATATTAAAAAGATTGGAAATAGCTACATAAATTCCTTTGTCAGTACAAAGTTGGTGAAAGCAAAGTTGGAGCAGTAGCAAAAAAAATGGCTTAATCTAGCCTACATTTTTCTGATACAGCAGAAAGCAAGTGAAGGGTGGGAGAAAGACTGAAAAATTGTATGCACTTTAAATAAAGGCAGAGTGTGAGGAAATAGTTCTCACAAGTTGACTTTGCTCTTCAGTAGCCTAATGTTCATCTTCATATGTTGATACTTTGATTTCCTCACAGCTGGCCTCTATTTACTTGCCTTTTGCAAGGTTTCATCTTTTCTCTTTTTGTCATCAGTGGATTATGAAGAAACCTCTATGACTGAGGTAAAAGCAGATGGCATGTAGTTATTTCTAGGACAGACATAGTTAAATGGTAGAGATTCTGAATAAGCAGAGTGAATTGTGTTTTACAAGCTTACTGCATCAATGAGGAGCTGTTAAATGAGGGTGTGTATGCCTTAGTCTTACCGGTGGCTGCTGTTGGCACCCCAGAAGATGGGGATGGCTGAATTTCTGATGATTGGCATTATGAAGGTTTAGGCACAAGTATGGAGGCTCATGTGGGTCCGAGAGCTGCACCACCAGTTGAGATGAACAGAGGTATAACAAGTTACAATTGGAAAGAGCAACCAACAATAAAGAATGAGCATCTTCATTCAGTAGTAATAAAACATACTAAAATGGAAAGGCATGCTATGTATTGAAGAAATTGCTTACAGAGCTCTAACAGGCACAGTATTGTCTATTGAGTCATGTGGAGCTCCATTTCAAGATTCATTAACCTCAGAGCTTACATATATCTAGTTCAACAAGCTAACCTAAGTGGGTGAAATCCCTCTGTAAGCATTAAGCTCCTGATTTAACATTTCTGCTCATTGCACAGGTGCATGTTCACACATCCAGAACACCCAGGCTGACTGCTTTAAATAGCCTATCTTTCAATCAGAAGTTAAGAAATTCTGCCTCTGTTATTTGGTAGTATTGTAGAAGCTAAAGAGAAGTACTTCTGTCGGTATTAAGGGTGTCATGTTTTTGATTGTTGTGGAGATTATCCTCTTGTATTGCTTCTACATACTATTGCGGAAGAAAAGTAGCTTAGGCTTAAGCAAAAATCTTTCATTCCCCCAAAGAACAGAGTATATGTTTAGGTAAACCTTTTAAAAATGAAATATTGACTCTTTGTGGTGCTCATGTAACATCAAAAATGAGGAATATGTATTTAAAATGAAATGCAAATGCTAGAGTTCAAAATAAAAGGAAGTTACAATTCCCTAATAGGCTGTCTATAAACATAAAAGAAATGGGCAGTAATAAATATTTTAAAATTATTTAGTTAGCAATAAACAATTAAAGAAAAAGGTCTGTGCTTTGCACTATTTCTTGAAGTTATATTAGCTCTTCAGAATGCTGTCTTTTGTCAAAATGTTGCTTTTGTTCATATACAGACATGGGTGTCTCATAACATCTGTCCAAAAAGAGAGTGCAGTAATTGGATAAAGGTTATATTAGAGAGCTAAATCTAGGGAAGTAATTCCAACTTGCTGTCAGCTGGTTCACCATTGCTTACAGCAATGCAGGTTATTTCTGGGGGTCTGAGCCACTGTTCCCAAAGGTTGGGATGGCACAGAATCACACAATGAATTAGGTTGGAAGAGACTTCTGAGATCATGGAGTCACCACCATGTCAATCAGACCATGTCATTAAGTGCCACATCTAGTCTTTCCTTCAACGCCTCCAGGGACAGTGACTCCACCACCTCCCTGGGCAGTCTATTCTAATATCTAATCACCCTTTCTGTGAAGAAATTCCTTCTAATGTCCAACATAAAACTCCCCTGGTGCAGCCTGGTACAACAGGATTCTCTTTGATGAGCCAATTGACCTGGCTGATCTGCATGCAGAGCTCAAACAGACCAGCATTAAAATTTCCAAGGCTAAGCTACTGGCCTTTTGAGTGCTCAGTGTATCCCATTTAGCAAAACTGGAGCCCGGAAAGGGAAGGAACAGAAAAGAAAAGAGAACAAAAACCAGAGATGATGCTGAGTGAAGCCCACTCCTCCATCCTGACAACTGTGTCCATGGAGGCCTTGCTTCAGAGCTGGAAACCTCATTCCCTGCTGATGCTCCAATCGCAGATGAGGGGTGGGATCATAACTTGCACTACAGTGTTGTGGGTTGGCTTTTTGTATGTATGTTTTAAACTTCACATCAGTTTGCACGAGGAATTTATACCTTTTATTAGCATTATTTGATTTTGACACTATTTAAAAGAAAGTACTTGGAGATGATGAGTAACAAGGCTGAGGAAAACTGAATTCATATTATATTCCTCTGAGACTCTGTATCAGGAGAGATTTTGCTGAATGGGAAGAAAAGTCATTTCACATAGTAAAGTTGGCACCAAGCCCAGTTTCTTTATGGAGGTAAGATAAATGAAAATCAAGGTAGAGATATATTTATTTGATCATATACCTTTTTTTTTTTTCTCTATATCAGCTACTAAATAAAGTTATTAAAGATAATTCCAGTCCCTTTACCAAACTAGATTTTACTTGAAGAAAAGTGGTCTGTGCTCCTGGGAGCAATTTGCTATTCTAAAATGGCTTTCTCTGAAGTGTTTATTGAAATGGAGAAATTATTCCCCATATTCTCTCCATTTGGAATGGAAAGCTACTTTAATACAGCGAATGACCCAAGGAAATGAAGAGTGCAGAGCAAAAAAGTTTTTGATGAAAGCGTGGGAGAGGCAGGCTCAGGAAAGAGACAGTAAAACCATTCGAGGAAATGGGAACATGAAGTGCAAGTGTATGAAGAGATAGTGATGACCACATTTTTCACTGGCAGAGTTATGATGACAATTAGAGACATTTTTTAGGCAGGTGACATACCATACTTTTGGCACTTTAACATTGACCTTTCCATGGATCAGCTTCTTGGAAAGAATGTCTGATTCTTCCACTTCTATAGAATCTTAACTGTAGGGAAGTGAGGCTTGAATTCTGCTGGGTGAGTTCAGGAGGCAGCAGGCATCTCATGCTCAGCTGGCTACTGCTGTTTGAGCTCTGTTTATCACTCTCTGGCTGTGGTTGTGCCCAGCTAGCTCCTTGGACAGCCTGAACAGCCATATTCTTCAGATATTCTGTTAGTAACACCTCCTCTACACCTACAATCCCCTATAATCTGCCCCCACCAAAGGAAATACCACTTGAAAGAAACCTCAGCTCCTCCAAACCATGTCTCTTAAACAGGCTGCTTTTCAGTTTGATTTTTTTGTCTTTCATGTCTGCAACCTGTGTTATAGATTAGGGCAAATATTAATCCTAGGCATATTTGGGCATACTTAATTGGCTCAGATGATCACGTATTATTTAAATTATAAATAATAGTGACAATTTCCTTTTAATTTTATTTGTTAGAACTGAAATTCCCTCAAATGTTGTGAACAAAACTCTAATTGCATGTTTCAGACCTGCTCGTTAGTGTTATTTATTTCCCTTTCATGACATCATGACCACCTCAGCTGATTTTCTCCCTTCTTCTCTGGGACTGCTTTTTGTCTCCCAGGATTCTGTTAATGTGCTTATATATGACATTTTTGAAGGTTTCTCAGGAAAATAAAGAAAGCTGTTTCTAAACCTTCAAGAAGATCGGTGATGTAGCAATGGGTGTTTATAAGGTATGATCATTGTTTTTAGAAGAGACTCATATCCTATTAGGGAAAAAGGTTTAAAAAGGAAAGAAAAAAGGAAAGAAGATAGACAAAGGTTTGTTTTTAGTGGTAGATTAGTGAAGGTAAAAACAATTCTAGAAGTAAGGCTAAACAATGTGAAATCAGACAAGGGAATTTTCCAGGGGAAGAATGGCTTATCAATCACATTATTTTTTTTCTTGAATTAAAACTTGACCATTGCTATCTTAACCTATTTAAGTGGCAAATATTACTGAAAATGTAAGGGTTACAATTGTTATGTGTTTTGCCTAATGCAAAGAATAATGGAAGAAGCATGTAAGACAGCTTTTAAATATTGTGCTGCTGTTGGCACAATGTTAACAATATTAAAGAGATAATAGGACTGTTTTTTCATGTTTAAGTTCATAGACTTATTATATCTGGTTAAGGTTAATGCTTTCATGATTATTTCATTGATTTAAGCATTATCTGGAGAATAAACTGTGTTAGGAATGATTTCAGGTGTAGAAAAAAGAGCATTGTTAAACTTGAAAGGGAAAGATATTTCTTTAGAAACGCAAAATTAATTTTTTCTTTTTTTTTTCCCTCTTAAGTGGGAGATGGCTCAGAATAATAGGGAAAACCCGGGGAAGGAGTTTGGAAAACTTTGTTGTTCATGGGAAATAATTAAGCCAGTAGTAATTTTTAAAGTTGTCATGAAAAACCTCAACTCTTTAGATTTGACAGTTTTTAACGAAATTGGGACTGCATTAAATGTTGTTATGCATGACTGCAACATCAGTAACACATGCTTAGCTGCATATTATTCCTAAAATATAAATGGTTAATAAGGTTACTGAGGAAAATCAGAAAAATATAAGTAACCCCAAGTGTGTTTATGTGCCTGTGTGTCAAGGCTCAGTGAAAGTTAGCTGAAGACAGTTGTGTCCTCATGCCCTCTCTTTCAGTCAGTATCTTGTTGTCTTCTGTCACAGTGACAAATGAAAACATTTCATGGCAGCAACTGTCAAAAGCCCTCTTGTGAGCCATGCATAATCCTTCTATTTCTCAGTCAAGAGCTGCCATGAAAAATGACTTCATATCAGTAAGGAACAACTCCATGATCAAATGGGCTAGCTGTTAGTCACTGGCTGGTGGCCATTTAGATGGGGAATAATGGGCTTTACCTACCCATTTTTCACTGAAAAAGGAAATAAGTCTCTCTTTATAGGCTACCTCATATTACAAATGTAGAATATTTATCTGTGACATAAAAGCCTATTCAAACAGTGCAGTGTCAAACTCTCTATAAATGGATGTGCTGGGTGATACATAAAAAGGTGTTTTGCCTGAGGGTTCCAGCAACTTTGTCTTTCCTGGTATCCATGTAACTTAGAAAAGAAATTTATGCACATTTATTTCTGTAAATGGTATTGCTCTTAATAATTAGCAGCTGCCTGCAATCCAAGTGTTTTTCCTCTATTGCTTTCACCCAATCCTCTATCTCCTCTTACCTGGCTATACAAGACCTTTATTTAATGGAAAATGAGTTGTTAACAAGCAGTGCTGTTAGGTGGGAAGTAGAAACCCGGAGTGCGGTATAAAATTCTCCAGGGAATGAAAGACGTGTGTCCAGCATTACTGATAGTTTAAGTACTTAAAACCAATCACAGATTAAACTTCCTGGGAAGTAAATTTGTAGGCTGTCAAGAGCAGGAAATAAGTAATTAATATATAACATAAAGAAAGAAAAAATATATCTGGAAATTATGCAATTGGTTTGTTTTTATAATATCACTATTTTCATCCCATGAATACCCAGTGAAAATCCATTTATGTTGTATTTTCTTGATGGTCACCAAAGTGAACAGAGTAAATTATTCTAATTAATGGAGAGCAATCCACTCTCAAGGCTAAGAAGTTTTTGAGCAGAATTCATCCTGTCAGATTTGTCCCTCTACTCTCCCGTACTAGTTCCTGTCCTTTGTCATGGAAAAGAGTTGAATATTCAGTGGAGGGCACCAAAGGTGGTTAAGAGACTGGAGCATCTCTCTTATGAGGACAGGTTGAGAAAGTCTGGACTGTTCAAACTCAAGAAAAAATGACTGAAAGGGAACCTGAACCTCATCAATGCATATAAATATTTGAAGGGAGGGTGTCAAGAGGATGAAATGAGTCTCTTTGTGGTTGTGCCAAGCAATATGACAAGTGGCAATAGGCAGAAACTGATGCACAGGAAGTTCCACCTGAACATGAGGAAGAGTTCTTTACTGTGGAGTGACTGCATGCTGGAACAAGTTGCCCAGAGAGGTTGACTATCTCCGTTACTGGAGATATTCAAGAACCACCCTGTGGTCCCTCCCAACCTTACCCATTCTGTGGTTCTGTGATTTTGTGTTTCTGTGACTATGACAGCAATGTCTTTTTAGATTTAGGAATATAATTACAAAACAGAGAGTGGATCATTTGACAATAATACAAAATAAATCTACTAGTAGTTCTCTGCCCTTCAAATTAATGTTTGGGGGGTTGTTTGTTTGTGTGTTTGTTTGCTTCCATGTAGATTTATTTGCATTGTGCAGTACTTGCCAAAAATTGATTTCTGGAAAATGAACCAAACATATCATATCTGACCTTGTTTTGATAGGAAAGATTTTGACTCAAGTCTTGGGGTTTTCAGATCACTATTTACATCACTTTTTTATTTCTTTTCAACAGTAATGTTGGGATCTTGTTTGTGTTTGTATCATCTCACAAAGAAGTTAAATATTTATTTCATATCCCAAGGTTAACATTATCTCCCTTGTTCATATCTTATATTAACCCCCCCCAAAAAAAGGTGCTGTTGAATCTCATACAGTACAGGAAGTTAGTTTTAGCCACTTTGAGATAAAATCAAAATTTGCGAACTTCTGTCTCTAACCCTGTGAAGAATGAGCACAGTCATCATTACCTTTGCCTTTGGTAATGCCATAATTTAGACAAGGGTAATTTCTACAAGCCTTTGCCATTCAGTATATACAAGTTCTATGATGCTGTGCTAAAGCAATCTCTAAATTAACAGTACAAACTGATCGTGAAAGCCAGAATGGTAGCAGACAAGACAGCATCACCTGGAGCTCTGCCTTACATCATCAGTCTCTAGGATAGGGGTGGTTACTTCAAACTGACTAAATCATCAGACCTCACCGTCGGTTGTCAAGAGCCTCAGTGCCTTTATGGACACTCATGACAAACCCTAGAGACAAAAAGCCTTGCATATTTATGCAAATTCATAGAGACAGTGCTTAGTCATGTTGCCAGGTTGAGTCCAGATAAGTGAGAAAAGGAGTCTCTGGTGGATAAATCATGGTGATACTGCAGGATATAAAATCCTTCAGTGTTCAGACAGGCTGGGAGTGGGATCTGTGGTATAAGAAATGCAATGCTGACTGACCTTGATATTAGAGTAAAGTTAGAAAAGCTTGAAACAGGCCCTGGAGCTATGTGAACTATTTCTAAAGCCTTTTTCTTGTGTCAAAGGGGTAAACTGACTCACGTCACTTGGCCTTTTCCTTCTCAGTGGTTCAAGGACAGATATCTTTGCTTTCAGTAAAAAAAAAAAAAAAAAAAAAAGGCTTGATACCTTTCACTCACATTTAAAGTGGGGAATGGGAAACAAGGGAAGAGAAAAAAGGGAGAGGCATACAAATTGATCTTCATAATTGAAAGTCAAAATTATACATTCAATAATATTTTTACATTCCTTTACTTCAAGCTGTAGCCCAGTTTGTGTGTCTCAAGTACTGTGTGTTTAAATTCATACACTTGACTACATATATGCAATTTGCAGAACACATCCAAGTTTTGTATGATACTAATGTCTCGACTGATGCGGCACAGAGCTTTCACAAAGAACTTTCACTTACCAGAAGTCCTGGGAAGAAGTCTTACATCCATCTTTTATATGAAATTTCCTCAGACATTTTCAGTATTGAGGCTGGTGCCTGTTTCAGTCATGCTCAACCACACCATTATTCCATGGCTTGACTGCAAGCAGCTGAGGTCACTTGGTTTGTTCAGCCTGGAGAGGAGGAGACCGAGGGAGACTTCATTGCGGTCTTCAGCATCCTCACAGGGGGAAGTGGAGGGGCCTCTTCTCTCCTGTAACCAGTGACAGGACTCAAGGAAATGTCATGAAGCTGAGTCAGGGGAGGTTTAGGCTGAATGTCAGGAAAAGGTTTTTCACCCAAAAGGTGACTGAGCACTGGAACAGGCTCCCCAGGGAAGTGGTCACAGCACCAAGCCTGTCTGAGTTAAGAAGCATTTGGACAATGTTCTCAGGCCCCAGGCCCGTGGTGTTACTCTTGGGGTGTCCTATGCAGGGCCAGGACTTGGACTTGATTCCTTTCAAGTCAGAATATTCTATGATTCTATGATTTTATGATCCAAAACCTTCTTCAGATGAGTGAGTGTGAGACATAAGGAGTTACACCATTACATCATAATGAAGTTTGTTATACTTTTAATCTGCCTTGCTGACATGCCACATGAAGCATTAGTTTTGAACTTTTTAGTATTGCTTGTCCTTAGGCCTTATTATCACTGCAGACAAAATGTGTTATGAATATGAATATGAAAATGAATAAGAAATGAAGTCACCTCTTAGCATGATCTGGGTGTATATAGTACTCAGTGATGCAGATTTAGAAATTTCTGTTCTTATTATTGTGGTTGCTTTTAGATCTTGTTGCAGGTGGCATTGAATGAATGAAAAATAACAAATATGGTAACTATTTTTAAACAGGAGCAGTGCAGGGAAAGACACTGGAGCAATTCCAGTATAAGATAAGATGAAAGAACAAAGAAAAACAGAAACAGTAGCAAACATTAAATACACATAAATGTAAATTGCATGAGACTGTCATCTAATGAAATATAACTGATTGTCTGGTGGATATGAATTATTATCTGGAGGAAAGAAATGTGGTAGATCTGAATTACAAAGATTTCAATAACTCCTCTTATATGCTATCACAAGCAAAAGTATTAGTTCGAGTTCAATGACACTAAGATTGGTAGGAAACTTGTTTTACTGGGTGCAGGTGAGAAGATGTGATATCTATCTGCTGAAAAGAGTATGTTAGCAGATTTGAATGTGACATACAAGTGGAATTCCTTAAGAACTGCAGGCTGACCATACTAGGAGAAAAAGAAAATTAGAAATAAGTTAATTAAATTTGTTTATTCGATAAAGAAAGGGGCTAGATTTTAGACATGATGAATCGGATGGTTTTGAGGAACAGGGTATTAGAAACGAGATGAAACTAAATAGGCTGCATGCATGCCTCAAATAGTAGAATCACTAGAGACAGAGAAGAAAGATATTATTTATCTCTGTGGGTAGTCAACTCTTATACTGTAAACAAGATGCAAAGATAGTAGGCTAATCGTGTCATCTAGATTTTAGAAGTGCAGTTTTACCTGATACAGCAATTTCAAAGTTTAGCTTCAAAATACTGCCATAGAATATCTTACTGAGTCTCTGGTGGGATACTTTTCATAAGGCTTTTGTAATCATTACAAACTTTACCAAGATGATGGTGAAACACAAAATAATCCCTCTAAAGTTATTAAAACCAGAAACAAACTCCAAATATTATTTTGCTGTTTCTGAGATAGAGAATGTCCTATTGCATAACAAAAGAAAAATAAGGCTACATTTGGCATAAAGGCTCATAAATATATGCACTGAATAGTACACTCTATTTTGAGATATCATGAGCATTTTCAGATACTGTTGTAAAACTGTATAATTGCCAAATTTTAAGTTTTGATTCTCAGTCATTCCTGTCATAGCTGAAAAAGATCTATATAAACTCTATCACTTATGCAATAGTTTATTTAGGAGGACCAGGTAAACTGGTAAAATTTATCTGATACAAATAGATATTTTGGAATGTGTGTTTATTCTAAAGTTTGTGAGGATGTGCGTTTGGCAAAG
Organism: Myiozetetes cayanensis; assembly: GCF_022539395.1. Taxonomy (NCBI): domain Eukaryota; kingdom Metazoa; phylum Chordata; class Aves; order Passeriformes; family Tyrannidae; genus Myiozetetes; species Myiozetetes cayanensis. The sequence goes on along the minus strand of NW_026086604.1, from coordinate 73,001,042 downwards.
CAACTGAAGACTGATACCTGCCTTAATAACATCATATTTCAGTTGTGGACCAAAACATTATGAGATTCTGTAATGTATTTCATCTAATCTGTGTAAAAATGTAGTTAACCATGTAGCTCAAATGCATCAACTGGCACGTCTGAGTTATTTCCAAATGCTTTATTAAATGCCTTATTGTACCTGAGAAGCAGACTTTTTCCGTGGTGCTGGAGGGAGACTTTCCACAGTCTTTATCACCAAAGAGGAGATCAATGATCGTATAGAAATACATGGGAGATCCAAGAGCAAAAATATTGTGTGGTTATGGCATTTCTGTCATACTAAAGAGGCTGGTTAGAGCTACTGGTTTTAGCTTCATTGTCTGCAGCACATTTTTTCTTCATCTGTGACACAGTAAGTGACCAAGTACCTACTTATAAATTATTAAATCAATGATCTACAGTGAAATAAACCTAACAGTACTTTCATTAGGAAAGGTCACCCGGTCTGTTATGAGGAGCTGGCTGAAAGTAATAACTTCCTTAGTTATAGCCATTTTACCTTTCAGTTTTTCTCTCCACAATTATAGTTGCAAACAAATAAAATTTTAGTCAAAGAACATTCAGGTGCTGATCCCTCTTATGATGAAGCCAATATTCTCAGGAAATGAGACACTGATAACTTTCAACATTTAATTTCATTTTGACAGTGAAGGAATTACGAGGGTGAAGGACTAGCCTGAGGTTTTCTAGAGAAGAACCAACTATCTTTTTCTAAGAATTATTAGCATATTAACCTTAAAACTGCACTGTAATAATGTGCTCACTGATAACACTTCAGTTAGAAATTTGGTCCTGGAAATGTCTGTGAGGCAGGGAGCTACCAGGTCCTTTTAAAACATTTGCCTAATTATCTGGAAACCAGAGTTGGAGGTGTTTTCTACAGTGCTCTGGCAACTTAGAGATTGAGGTTCTGTTAAGAATGAAGGAAACAGGTTCACATTTCCGTGCATAAATACTTTTGGTTCTGGTCCTATATCTGTGTCTGTGGTCAGTTTTACCTGTTTAGGTTTTTTTTGTTATTTATCTGCTGACTGAAAAAAATGATTTTGGTTCCCTATTTTCTAAATGTAACAGCTTATAAGACTATTTAACTTTTAATTACTGTAATTATTTGGGTTTTTTACATAGTTCTAAAATTATAGATGAGTTTTTGTCTGATGTATGATGTATTTTAATAAAACTTAAGAGGTTTAACAATGAATTGTGGATGGTTTTGGAAAGGGTAAAATTGTTAGCCTTTCAAATTAAAAAAAGTTGTTTAAAATTTAAAATTATGAGAAATTGTGACAAATGCTTATATTAATACTCATAATTGCAAAGCAATGCATTTATTTGATGATGCCTCTGTTATGGATGCTGAAGTGTATTTCAGGTGAATTTATTATCTTTTTCTTGAACATCCCTTATTATAAATTAATGTCATTTCATAGAAAAATATTAAAGACAGCTGCTGAAACTAGTTTGATTTTTAAACTTCAGGTCTTTTTTTTTTTTTTTATTCGGGACCATTCTTTTTTGGAACCATTCACTGAGCAAGTCATTCCCTTTTCTTCTTTTTAAAATATTTTTTCTTCTGGTATATAAGCCTCATTTTGAAAAGGAAGCTATAAGGGAAACTGATTTTTCTGGCTCTGAAACAGCTTTCTTGACCAAGAAAAAAAGTTGAATTGCTGCTACCTCAATTGTATTCCTAACAGTATTTGATCTCAGATGATTCTTTAAGCACTTTGTACATGAGATTCCTAGGGGTGATGTCCTGAAACTACATTTTAAACTGTGTATGAGGGGGAATAGGTAATTGTTTTGCAAAAAAAAGAAACGATGAAGACTTTTTACAAGCATTGAGAGTGAAAGGGATTTATTAGCGATCATTACTAATGGACCTGCTGAGATAAAAAGTATAGAAACCCCTTGTTATCTACTAATTATCTCACTTGATTTTACATTTTAAAAATATCATTCTACTTTTACATTGCATTTGCAAGATACCCAGGCACTGTTTACATCAACAAATAGTTCTTTAGCCTCCAACTGAACAACATGACTTTATTAAAATTCTCTTGAATATACAGAAATAGAAGAAAAACCAAAAAGAAACTAATTTCCCTGGTCAAAAAGAAGGCAAGACTCCCTGAGTCAAGAGCTTTGAGGTCTCCACATTTACTGAATAATGGCATTTTATGATCATTTGAAAATAGAAGGAGGTTTTTCTGAACAATGAGTCTAATTTTGGGTTGCTATTGAATAGAGTAATATGAAAAAAAATAGATTACTATCCTATCTTGTCAATTTCAATATTTCAGTGCACAGTCAAGTCCTATTGTATGCCAAATGAATATTTTCTACAGACTTAAAAATACTGATCATATAAATTCAAAAACGTTAAAAATGCATCTAATCTGTAAATATGTCTGCATAATGTAAAGTACATGTTCTACTAAAGATCCATGTGGCTGCAACGTTTTTTAGGTCCTATGTGGAAAAAAGCCACGGGGTGCTTTTGAAGTTACAGTGAAGAACAACAGCACATTTTTGTATAACCTAGTGTTTTAATTTGCTTATTTATTTCTTTGCTTATTTAATAATTTGTGTGATATCAAAGTGTTAATGAACAGTAATTTTATGATCAGAAAAGGGAAATTATCAACTTAATAGGCTATTTTTAATCAACAATTTTCTTTTAAAAACTTCCTTTACAATCCGGTGGACACGTGTCCCAGGCCCAAAAGGTGGGCTTTGTTCCTATAGTTCTGACACTGGGATTTATGACAAAAATTGAATAGCTTTTAACTAGCAAGTTTCACATTTTAATCTGAAATATTAATAGTGAGTTTTTAAGGATAAAAATTCCTTGTTTTTGCCACAGGTCTTACTCAACTTCTTCGGTGAGGCAGCAATGAGGGTTGCATTCAGTGCATAGAGGTTTCTCTCTGCTACTTCTTCTCTGAGACTCTTTCCTTCAAGCTGGTGTGAGTTTTCCTTAGGCTGCAGAGCCCATGGCTCTCTGGTGCAGCAACAGCGAAGAGAAAAGGGCATATGTGTTGTGTGTGGGTGTATGTCAGTATATGGTCACCAGTGTGCATCAGGCTAGCCTAGCTAGCAAGTAGGCAATATAACGTTGATTTGGCTTTCAAATTTGACAACCCTAAGAATTTATGGATGTTTTCATTTCTCTTTCTGATTCTTTGTGGGGATCCTCCATGAAACATGGGCAATAGGATCTCAGCCAGCAATTTCGACATAGCACATTCAGGTTACAGTAAGGAAGGTATATTTTTTAGAGTTTCTACATGGTTTAAATACTTAATTTTTAGAGGAGAAATTATTTTTTCAAAGTTTTTACTACAAGTGTGTCCTTTATGATACTCATGTTTTGCTGAAATGTTAATTTCTTTTTAACGAGAAAGTTTAGGACCATCCTTTCTTATTACTTGGTAGGCTTTTTCAGTTACTCATTTTTCCCCAGTCTGCTTCAAGCATTAAATGTTAAATGTTTTATGTTTTCATTTGATGCATTTAAAAATGCACTAAGTCAATTTTAAATGTCTGTGAAATATCTGCCAGATGTTCAAGAGATCTAATCAGTAGCTGATGATGAAAGTGGTTCTTCCTTTAAGTGAGAAACCCCTTTAAAGGTTTAGATCTCACAGTCTTGGTTTAACCCTAGCTGGCAACTAAGTACCAGACAAATATGTGCTTACTCCCCTGCCCCCTGGGGAGTGGGATGTGAACTAAAATCAAATCAGAAGAATCTCAACCAGTGCGTTGAGATAAAACCAGTTTAATAATTGAAATAAAACAAATGCTTCTACTACTAACAACAACAACTATAATGTAATTGTAATGCAAATGGAGATAACAAAAATAGAGAGGTTTAAAATCAAAAAAAGATGAGTGGTGCACAGTACCCTGACTGATGCCCATCCCATCCCTAAGTAGTGACTGACCCCTCCTGGCCAACCCCCTAGTTTATAGTACGGAAAATCCCTTTGGCCAGTTTGGGCCAGCTGTCCTGGCCATGCACCCTCCTGGCTTCTTGCACAACTCCTTGTTGGCAAAGCATGGGAAAAAGAGAAATCTTTGACTTAAGGTAAGCACTGCTCTGCAACAACTAAAACTTCAGTGTGTTATCAACATTATTCTCATACCACATTCAAAATACAACACTGTACCAGCTACTAGGAAGAAAATCACCTATATGCCAGCTGAAGCCATGGCACAGGGCAAGAAGTACCTGTTTTAGAGTGAATTATTGTATGCAAATCTTAGTGAGAGAAAATTTTTATGGACACAACCAATATATGATTACAGGCAGAATTGGAACAATTGATATTGGGGAAAAGAGTCAACGTGCTCCCTTGAAAATACAGATACTTTTCATTGAACTTCTGCTTTCTGCGCTCCCCTTTCCCAAGGTTGCTAAATAATCTAGTGGGTAAATCAGAGCTTTACTATGAAGAAGAAGTGTGGTGGCTGAGTAATACCTAAGAGTTATGGTATTATTCTTTAATTACTAGTGGCTAGCAGGTCATGGAAAGTCAGCAAAAGGGAGCTCTGCCGATGATATGTCTTAATCCTTGTTGCCTCTCAGAATTGATGTTTTAGTGATCATTACCACTCAAAAAAAAAATTATCTGAGTGACTTTAATGGGCTGTCCTATAGCTAGAAACTATTGCCCATTTGAGTGCTGGGTTTAATTATAACTTGGAACAAGAATGACAACTGGATTTTACCCTTTATGTTTTGTAGCTGTTTCAGTCTTTTAAATGGCAAATAATTTTGGTGGGGTTTTTGTTTGGTTTTTTGTTTGTTTGTTTGTTTTTGTTTTGTTTGTTTTTTAAATTTTTTTTTAATTTTAATTTTTTTTTTCTTTTTTTCCTCCAAGTACCACAGCATGTGAACTTTTGGGATAATTGTACTTTCAATGTGCAATTGTGACTGTTGAAAAGAGAATGGGAGTTAAATGTAATTTCTAATGAAGAAAAACAAGGAATAAGAAATTATATATTAATCAAAGGGATGATAGGAAGGAAATTAAATACTTTTTTTCTTACAGGGAATTAGCTAGAATGATATAGCTGAATTAATCTTTTGAACAACTTGAAGTTTGTATAAATCAGAGTGAAATTAGAAATCTCTTTTGAGATTTGATGATCTGTAAAACAAGAATCCATTCCTGAAGTCTAAAGGTGCAGAAAAAGATGTTGAAGTCTAATTCTTTACTATTAGTTACTCCTTGTCCTCTTTATGAACAGTTACAGTGCATTGGGTGAGCTATACAGAGGATTTCCCCAATTCTGATTTTTAAGTTTGTTTGCAGCACTATATTTATAGTTTCTACTTTAGAGACTGAAATTCTAATAGTAACCAATGTTTCAGAAATATCAACAAATACTTATTTGAAGCACATCATTCTTTTTTGAGGTGACATCTCAGTTTTTGCCCTTCCCAATTTACTAAAACACTAAGTTAAAAATATTGCAATTTACTGGAATGCTGAATAGAAGAGTCTGGAACCTGATCGGGGAAAGTATTTTGAGGCAAGGCAGAGGTGCTTAATGTTTTTGCCTCTGTCTTCAACATAGATGATGGACCAAGGGGGTCTCAGTGCCCTGAGCTGGAGGACCATGACTGTGAAAATGGATGTATCCCAGATGACCCTCAAATTGTGTGACATCTGTTGCTCCAGCTGGATCCCTATGAGTCTATGGGGCCTGATGGGATTCGTCCAAAGACCTGACTGGAAGCTGGTGATCATTGTCCTGATTTTCAAAGTAGGGCAAGAGGGAAGACCCCAGAAACTACAGGCCTGTTGGTCTCACTTCAGTGCCTGGTAATGTTAGGGAGAAGATTATTTTGGGAGGTATTGAAAAACACCTGAAAGACAATGCAGACACTGGTTACAGCCAGCACGGCCTCATGGGAGGAAAGTCCTGCTTATCAAACTGATTTCCTTCTGTGACAAGGTAACCCACCTAGATGATCAAGGGAAGCCAGTTGATGTAATCTTTTTGGATTTCAGTAAAGCTTTCAATACTGTCTCTCACAGGATCCTTCTGAATATGAATCTGAATGAATGTGAATGAATATGAAATGTCCTGAATAGAGCTGAATAAGCACATCGAGGGATGGGTGAGCAATTGGTTCAGGAGTCGAGCACAGAGGGCAATAGGGAATGGGGTAACATCAGACTGGTGAGCTGTCACTCGTGGGGTTCCACAGGGCTCCATTTTAGGCCCTGTGCTCTTCAACATCTTCATAAATTACTTGGATGCAGGACTGGAAGGGATACTAAGCAAGTCTGCAGGTGACACAAAACTGGAAGGAGCTGTTGACTCCCTCAAAGGCAGGGAGGCCCTGCAGAGAGATCTTGGCAAATTAGAGAACTGGACAATCACCAACCATATGAAGTTCAATAAGGGAAAGTGCCGAACTCTGCACCTGGGATGGGGCAACCCTGGATGCATGTACAGACTGAGGAATGAGATGGTGGAAAGCAGTGCTGTGGAAAGGGAGCTGAGGATCCTGGTCAGTGGTGAGTTGAATATGAGTCAGCAGTGCCCTGGCAACCAGGAGGGCCAGCCGTGTCCTGGTGGGCATCAGGCAAAGCATCACCAGCAGGTTGATGGAGGGGATTGTCCTGCTCTGCTTTGCACACATTGTGTGCAGTTTTGGGCCCCACAATATAAGAATGATATTAAGCTATTAGAGAATGCGTGAAGGAGGGCAGTGAAGCTGGTGATGGGCCTTGAGGGGAAGCCATATGAGGAGCGGCTGAGGGCACTTAGTCTGTTCAGCCTGGAGAAGAGGAGACTGAGGGGAGACCTCATTGCAGTTACAACTTCCTTGTGAGGGGACGAGGAGGGACAGGCACTGCTCTTTTCTCTCTGGTGACCAGTGGCAGGACCTGAGGGAATGGCCTGCAGTTGTGTCAGGGGAGGTTTAGGCTGGATATTAGAAAAAGGTTCTTCACCTAGGGGATGGTTGGGCACTGGAACAGGTGCACCAAACAGGGAACAGGGAAGCACCAAACCTGACAGAGTTCAAGAGTCATTTGGACGATACTCTTGGGCACATGGTGTGACTCTTAGGGGTGGTCCTGTGCAGGGTCAGGAATTGGACCTGATGATCCTTGTGGGTCCCTTCCAACTCAGCACAGTCTGTGATTCTGTGATTTTGTGCCACTTCACTTTAAAAGTGAAGTGATGCAGATGCCCTTCTGCAGACTACAGCTCTCTAAGAAGCACCCAGAATAGCTGTGGAAAACCTAATTATGGTCTCGATGGCAAAAGTTATAACAGCCAATCTTCACTGCACTGTTTTCTGTGAGGAGTTTCTTTATTCCTCAACCCTACCTTGCTGTCAGGACAACTGCACAACCCACTGCAGCTGAGGAAATAGACCTTTTGGTAAGAAGCAAGTTTAGTCACTATCGTCCTCAAGTCACTATCTTGTAACTTGTCTCTATCTTTTGTGCTGAATTCTCTGTCTGAATCAAGCCATTTTTCCAGGGAATCACAGTGGTTTCAGTTGGCTGAAACAATAATATTCCTCCTTCACTTTGCATTTATTTTTTCCATTTCTTGCCATTTCTAGGGAAAAACCTGTCTGATCTATTTTTGTCATGCTTTTGGAACACACTCAGTTCCATTCCCTTTTTCTCCCTCTTAATTTTTCAGGATTATTGCCTGTCTACCTTGTTGCGGGATCCTTGCTTAGCTTAATTTTTTTATGTGAATTAAGTTAATAAATTTTTTGAAGTGTAATGAACACATTTGGAATAAGATTTTATGCCCAAGGAGCTGATTAAAGACAAAATTAATTGTCTCTGAAGGACAATCGTTGCTACAGTCCCTTGCAAAATACCATTTTTACGGGTTTTAAATCTGCATTTAAAACCTGCCTTTAGTTAGGTAATGCCAGCTGCACTTCTGGCATGCTTAAAAGTAGCATTCTGATGCACTGCAATATGTTGTGGACTAAAACTTTTGTTAATAGATGCTATTGGCACATAGGGAAGAAGAAACATGAGAAAAACCTCAATAAACAATTAAATATGGAGTTCTCCCCAGAGAGGTGGATTTCCTGGGACTTCCTTCAGTGATATGAGGAGATATGAGTAAATACTTGAAGAATGAGTTTGTGGATTGTAATTTTACCTTGTTTGGATCAGAAAAAATAGGTGGTAAAGAATAACACTATGTAGTGGGAAATAAATGAGAAAAGAGCAGTTTATAAGTAGATTTGCCACAAGTTATCTGGCTTAGCAGAGACCAGATTTCCTTTGGCCTGTGAAAGAGATAAAGCTTTTGTACAGTAGCATTCCTTTGCACTCCACAGCCCTCCTCACTCCTCCAACCCCCAACAAAATGACCAACAATAAAACCCCATAAGATAAGTGGAGTCTTCCAGGTGTTAGTTCTAATGTAGCTTACTCAGTAAACCTACTAATGAGCAGGTTAAACATGTTTAGTTGGCTTAAGAGGAACTGAGCAGATCCATTTGTATTTAGCTTGAAAACAACAAAAAACTCCTGAGATATCATACTCTCCAGGGATGCTCCTGAACTTCTCATGAAGTTACAGGAAAGTTGGGAAGGTGCCAGATAATCACTGTTCTTGCTTCAGTGTCCTCTTATCTTGGGTGATTACTAAGGTCTTTTTGAATAGAGATATTTTTTCAAGCACTTCTCTGACTTCTTTTTGCACAGCCCTTTCATTTTTACTTTGGTTTGTTTCCCTTTTAAGACTGTACATCACAAGGGTAGCATTAATTGACATTGGCTTTGACACTTGGAGATCATTAATTCAAAGTGTATGACTTAATTTGTCAAGACTCTAAGGGAGCTGTGTAGTTCTAGACTGTATCTGACAGAATCACAAAACCGTTTGTGACTGACCCTCTTGCCAAGGCAGGGTCCCCTAGACCAGGTTACACAGGAACACATCCAAGTGGGATTTGAATGTCTCCAGAGAGGGAGAATTCAGAGAATTCACAACCTCCCTGGTCAGCCTGCTCTAATGCTCTTCCACCCTCAACATAAAGAAGTTCCTCATGTTAGGGTGGAACTTCTTGTATTTGAGTTTATGGCCACGGCTCCTTGTCCTGTTGCTGGCCTCCACAGAAGAGTCTGGCACCATTCTCTTGACACCAGCCTTTGAGACTTCTCCAGACTAAATAAGCTCAGCTCTCACAGCCTCTCCTCACAAGAGAGATGCTCCAGGCCTGTCATCATTTTTGTGACCCTTCACTAGAGTCTCTCCAGTATAGCCTTTTCTTCTTGTACTGAGGAACCCAGAACTGCACACAGTTCTCCAGATATAGCCTCACTAGGGCCAAGTAGAGGGGCCCTTGACCTGCTGGCCGCACTCTTCCTGATGCTCACCAGGATACCATTGGCCCTCCTGGCTGCAAGGACACACTGCTGGCTCATAGTCAACTTGCCATCCACCAAGACCTAAAGAAGGTGCTCCAACCTTTCTTTAGAACTTGTTGTGAATCTTGGTGAAGGAAATATATCAGTGATTACTACAGTCAATGTTACTATTAGTTGTAGTTTCTTTGACCAACTGCACAGAGATATTAATGTGACTTTCATTTTGTCTTTATTCTCTTCTCCATATGAAGTGGAAAAAAAAATAGAATTTTATAAAATGTATACTTTATTTGGATTATGGATGTTTTCAGTGAACCTTTTTCTGCACAGAGGAGAAATTTAAATGTTATTCACCTATTAGTCAAAAACCTCATTGTGCATGACATCATCCACTCAGTGAAGGGGTTGAGTTGTCAGTCATATCTGTATTTAGATGGTTCTAGAGTCAAGGCCATAAAGGAGAACTGAATAAATCCTACAGGCTTAAATAACTACAGTGTATTAGTGAGATGCAGAAGTGCTGACCTAAGTGAGCCTGCAATCAGATATAAGAGAATGCAATAACTAAGGAATTATGGACCAGAGTGTTGATTAGGGTGAACTGAAGTTACGCATGAAGAATAAAGCTGGCCAGAAAAATTTCTGAATGTTAGAAATTGTGTGATAAGGTGAATTGCAGTGGTTTCTAAGAGATGAAAGCAAGTCCCTTTGAGTTCCTAATTTTCTGTGATAAGGCCTCCCAGACCTGCATTTCTACCACTACTCATTTAAATTTCATAGCTTAGTCCCACCTACTGAGACAGCCAGTCCTACTATTCCATCCAATCCACTGCTTCAAAAGCTCAGGTTGTCAATCCCATCATATCCCCATAGTTTTTCCTTTTCCTCCCTTGATACATCGAAAAGTGCATACTTGGATGCTTCAGGCACTTGATGTCATGTACGTTTTCCACTTTCCACTTTTCTATTTGTATAGCCTGTCAGCTTTTTTCATCCTCTCAGTAAAGAACAGTCACTGTCGATAGCTTTGGGACCCTCTAGAACATACACAAATTTTGCTTTTTTTGGCTGATATCTGCCTCTGGATGTTGAAACCAACCTCAAGCTAATCAGTCTTTTTATTCTATAAAGCTGTTTCACTCAGGCTGTTCATACTTTGAATTTCTAGTGCAATCTATTTTGGGAACATGTGGCAGTCTTGATGTAGTTTAAAGCTTAGAAATAAATCTCCTACTAATTGAGAGATTTGTCTGAACTTAAATGTTCATGTTTGCACTTGAAAATTATTAAAATCTGGGGAGATGTTGTCCTCTAGCAGGACTGCTAATTTGGGCTTTGAGCTGGTTCCTTTGTCCTCTTTCCTTCATGTATTTTTTTACTTGTTGCAGTCGTTGCCCCTGTTGCAGAAGAGCTGTGCTTTTATATATGATATCATCTTGATGTTCCATGCTCAGTCTACGAAACAGCAGCTCCACTAGTTGTAATTTCTCTTTTCCCCTCTGACTCCTTCTGATGATAACAGAAAAAAAAATTTCTTGGAGGTAGGCCAATAGTGAAGCTGACAGTCTCAGAAGCCTCAGTAATATTCCTTCAATGAATTTCCAGGCAGGGTGACTGCAGTGCAGTAGAGCAGATTCTTTAGACAAGGTCAGACTGGTATTCAGCAGAATGCAAATAGAAATTGTAACTCAGCACATACATATCTCACTCTGTCACTTACACTACCTGCTGACAAATTAATAACTCTTCCAGGATTTAAATGCGGATGTTTTTCAAGTCCGTTCACTATTTTGGTGGCAACTATAACATTCTTGGATATATCTACTGCATACATTTCTTTTTCTTTATGAGTTGAATCACTGAGCTGAGAACAATTATTGACTAACTGCTCATATCCCACTGAGTATTACAGAGGGTTGGTGTTAGTTTGCAATGCTGTCTGCAAGCTGTCCATATATCACTGGTTTGAAAGGTATCCCACGTGCCTCTGCATAATGTGGGCAAATGCTGTGTTTTCTTTCCACCTGTCTTACAAAGATGATGTTACTATACCAGTGTCTGTGGCAGAAGAGTGATACTAAAGTGTTCTTGCCATCAGTTACTGCTACTGTCATATTTGGAAGTCATACTGCTGTTACTTTCTGCTCTTCCTGCTTCTATTCTGTGGATCACAGAACCACAATACTCCACACAGTGGATCATATATGTTTTTTGGGAGGTGGCATGTGAATCCTTGACGTATATCAGAGGCTGACTTAGAAATATTCTTACAATATACTGGATTAAATGTGAAGAAAGTTTCTTCTAGTAGATCTGCATGAGGACTTCCAGGTGGAAAAGAGGAAGATCTCTCAGTATTTTTTGTCCCTTACTTTATTTTTGACAAAGATCTGTCTCCAGAGACTAAGGTGAGGGTCTGATCTGGAGAAGAAAGCACCAAAATGTGGATGCAGAGGGGGTTATATAAGTTCTGTCAAGAGCAGGCACATGCTCTGCAGCATCTACAGGACTCTCCAACTATGTATTGCAGGAGAGAGGGTTTTGCAGTAAATACTTATGGTAGGGGGCCAGAGACTTGTCCGGGACAAAGGCTGGAAAGGAGACCCTGCACTCAAGTTGTTGCAGACATAGTTCTTTCTCTGGTGTTGGGGGCGGTAGCTACTCAAGGTGAAGGAGGAAGCTGAGAAATAAGCAAAAGCCTGAACATGTTTAAGAAAACCTTGCTGTGTGTGTTTGGCCCAGTGGTAGTTTTCATTTTCTTAAATGTGAAGATCCTCTCAAGGCTTGCAGAGAGAAGGTGTGGGTAGTTACTTCCTGGTGTTGGCTGCTACATAATTTGCCCAGCTGAAAAACAGGGGCCTGTGTTTGAGCACAGTCTGACCTCTACAACAGCTTACTGTAGAGCTCAGGGACACCTGGGCTCAGGCACACCTGCTGCTCTAGAGGAGGAGAAGGAGAGAAGAGGATGTTAAGAAGACATAAAGAACATGTAAAAATAAGAGAAGAGGGCAAAAGAAAGAAGAAGGAGCTGAACAGGAGAAAGATCTGAAAAGCTGAAAATAACAACTAGCCAGAGATCTCTTAGTTTGCTTTTACACTGAGGTAGCCACGGGAAACAGGCAACCTTCTGCCTGGTATGGTGGCTCAAGTGGAGTCAGGCAGGATCAGAAGGCAAGGAATGATCAGTCTGCTCTCTCCTCTTACCCTGGAGTGAAATTTCTTATTTTCCATATGAGAGCTTTATCTACAATGGATTTCTAATTTATTATTTTTTTTTAATTTCAGCTATATGTCTAACAGTGATGTAGAATGTGTCAAGTGAGGCCATTCTGAAATTAAACAGGTCCAATAACAGTGCAATGATAAATATATACCTGTTATTTTCTGGTTTTAAAGACATAAAACAGACTATGCCTGTACTATATATTAAATGTGTTGTAAATGTGCACAAAATTGTATTCCTGCTTCCAAATGGTCTGAACTGATATTCATACTGCTGCAGTAGTAATGTTTTAACTGGAATAGTAATGTTTTAATTTACTGTTGCATCATATTCCCAAAGAAAATAAGAACATATTTCAGTAAAAAATAATGTGTAATACATCAAAGATTACAGGATAGACACAACCTGCCCTGTTCATCTTCAAGTCAAAATCATGTTACTGTGTATTGAAAATGTTGATTCATTTGTCTTTGATGCTATAGAAGTAATACTGAAAGAGTGAGAAGTCTACACAAGCATGAGATCTCTATACAAACATTTATTAGAAGGAATCATAGAATCATGGAATATTTTGCTTTGGAAGGTGCCCTCAAAGGTCCTGTAGTCCAACCCCTCTTGCAATAAGCAGGTTCATCTTCAACCAGATCAGGTTGCTCAGAGCCCCTTCCAACGTGACCCCAAATGTTGCCAGGGATGGGGTGTCCACCACCTCTCTGGACAACTCATTACAGTGCCTTACCACCCTCATTGTAAAAAATTTTTTATTATATCTAGTCTGAAATTACACCAGTGTTTGTGCTAAAATTTGGCATTTAAAAAAAAAATTAAAGAACGAGATCTTTATCAGTTGAGAGAAAATAACAAAGACATTAATTGTTTTGGCTAGGTTTCCACCACTCTTACCACTCCTTTAGATTGAAAAGAAGTTTTTTTCCTCACTCTGTCATGAAGAATAAAGGGGCAGGGGTGAATAAATAACAAAGTAAATAAATAGTTGTGAATAAATAACAAAGCCTTGATTACTACTCAGTGTTGTAGTCATTATAGAAATGCTGCTATATTAAGACATAGGAAGCTTGACAATGCTGATTAACTCTGTGAGTGCATTTAAACACTGTACAATGTTTATCACTACAAAATCACATTAGCAGTTCACTTTCCATAAATTTAACTTTACTTTCCAGCTAACTAATTATGCATATTAGTTTGGCATCTTCATAAGAAGAAAAATGGAATATATAATACTTCAGAAATTTTACTATGGAGTGATTTTTCGCCAAAACTAAAATGCACAACGATTCTTCTTAGAGTATGTGCTGTAACAAGAGAAAAATTCAAATAGGTCAATATTTATGGTGATATTGTTAGAGATTTTGTGAATTTTCTGCCATAGAAAAAACATTGAAATTATAGACTCATTGGGAGAGAATGGGAATGGGTGCATGCTTTTTCCTCTGAATAGGGAATCAGATCCTGTGTAAACTTTAAATTCAAATGCATCCTGCCTGTTTTGGGGATGGGATGCTTAAATATGACTGAATGGAGAAAGTAGTAGTGTAAAAAAGAATAGGAAACACTTCCATTTCTGAATTGTTTTTTCACTTCACAGTGATTAGCTAATACGATAGCAATCAGAAAGACATATTTTTTTTAGAATTTCTTCACAATTGCTGTGAAGAAAAGCGTATATTGTCACCTTTAAATGAAACCCTTTCCTCACAACACAATGAGTCAAACAGTATTCCTAAAAGAATATGTTAACATGTTGCTTTTGTTCATCTTTTCATCTCTTCTTCAGATGAGATGCAGGGTTCTCAGCCTGAGTAGTTAGCCTGAATTGTTCTTACTGTACTCTTAAACTTTGTATAGCAATTCACTGTTGGGGATGAGGAAAATCAGGAAAGAGCATTCGCTGCATGGAAGGACCAAGGGAAGGGAGAAGTTTCATTTGAAGACTGGAAGACCAACTCTGCTATTGCCTCTACCTGTAACAACCATAATGATTAAGGACTCTACAGTGGTAGCTGTGTTAAACTTGTGAAACCTATTCGTAGGTTGATTTTCCCCATTTTCCCTCATGGACTTTTTGCCTGCCAGGCATAGAGACAGTCCCTCATTGGTCCATGTACCCTGAGGTACGGGCCAATCATGTTTCCCCCAGTTATCTCCTCCCTTGGCCCTGCCTCTAATGTTTATTCATATACATTTACCCAATCTCTGTTAGTGAATTTGCATGCTCCGCCCCATCTCCGCCCACATTCCAGATCCTTCCCTAACAGACCCTATAAAACCCACCATTTTGTGTTAATAAAGTTGAATCAGCCCTTGGCTGTGCAGGTGTTGGGATGGTTGTTGTCTGTCTCTTCCTGGGGCTGCGTCATTCCCTGAACTCTACCTGCTAGCCTTTTCCTCGGCTGCTACCTTAACAGCTAAAAGCTAGCCAAGAACCCCTGTCGCTGGTTCGTTCCTTTCCTCTCTACAAAACTGCGACAATTCACCTTAATTGTTTCCTTTTTTCTTGAGTAACTGAAGACAGATATTTGAAAGGGTCAATCTGCTTTCAATTATGTATATTAGAAGAAGATTTTACTCTGTGATTCTATGCATCAAACATTTGTTGACTATTTAATTTCTGGTTTTTTGAGTTTTTTAAGATTATCTAGACACCCTTACCTTACCACTCAGCACTTCAGAAAGAATAAAAGTCTGGAAAAGATTTGATTTGATTCTTACTTCCTCCTCTTGTGTGCCAGCCATCATTTTTAACATAGAGCTTTTATTATAGATTTTTAGAGTGTCTAATAGAAATCTAGGCTTTAATTTAAATGTCATTTGACTTCACGTTTCATTTCATCCTTTAATTTTGGGGAGTAAAAAAAAGCAACTTTGTACCTCAGTTGGCACTATGACAATAAATATACAATATTTTGTGGAGTATTCAACAGAATCTGCATGATATGCTAGAACCATATTGAAAACATCTTTGAAACAAATATTGATTTTGTTATGTGGTATACCTTTTTGCAGCTTTTCATTTATCAATTGATTTTGATGACCTGTTCAATGATTGTGTTAAAGATTCTTATTTTTACAAGCATTAATATTTATTTTGGTCTTAAAACATTATTATGCAAAGTGGTATATTTGCAGAACTCTAAGCTATAATTAAATGAAAAACTATTAAAAAATAAATAGAAAGAAATTGCAAAAATTTACCACATAAGAATTTTGGCACTGTTTTTTGGATTAGTTCCCATCTGTTTTTCACTGTGCAGTGACTTGTTTATTTCATCTGCTGGCTTGGTGGCCTGAGCTAAACTGATAATAATTGTTTGCTTCACCTGCTTCTATCAATTATTTAAAATATTTGAAATGGTGCCAATCAGCGTAGAACTTGGTACCTTGATTTCTACCTTGAAGACAGCTATAACTTTTCCCCCCGTCTGTCTCATCTCTCTTGGAGAGAGTCCCAAGATCTTGCCATCTATTCCTGAGGCTTTATTCTGCAGTAGTAATGACCAGGAGAAAAAGTAAGTCCATTTGTCAGGTGGTATATGCTAACTCATAGAGGAAGTGAAGCAGCCTGATGACCAACCTTATCTATATTCCTCTGAAGAGACTTTTCTCTAAAGTTTGATTTTCTGGGTTTCCTTCACCTCATTCCAGATGACAAAAGTTAATTTATAGTAATTAAAATTTTTATTTTTTATTTGAAGCTGAAGTTGATGCGTTTTATAGACTCATAAAGTAAGCAAACTCGGGACAGTTACTGGAACTAATGGTAGTTATAAATTTGCACTGTTTGGGACTAGTGTAATAGTGGACTACTCTATGTCACTGTTTACAGTTAGGACACCATGGTAGACTTAACTATTTATAACCATATGTAGAGACACAGAAGGTGAGTACATACTAGGCTATATGATAGCCATTAAAGGTTATGCAATTTTACACATTATATTTGTGAGTTCAGTAGTTCTCTTTACATTTGAGTGTATTGCTGCATTTCTTGTTACACAATATAAAGTCCAGGAAGCAAACATAGGCAGATTTTTTTTTTAATGTGGACAGCATAAAAAAAATTTACATAAATATTTTCTTTTAAAAGGTTGGATTAAATGAAAGTGGCAGAAAAAAAATTTCCTTCTCAGAATTTGCCAAAACAATAAGAAGTTGCAATTGATTTCAACCCCAAATTTGCACACTGAAATGCCAGAAAAATGATCACCACTTTTGACTCTCATTCAATTCTTGCTAAAATTTTTTGTAATGACATACATTAATTTGTAATTTTTATCCACAGAGAGTTTTTATATTAGTATCTTTTATGATATTTTTGAAACTATCTGAGAGTGAGGAAATATAGAATTTCATCACTCCAGCACTAGAGCACTTAAACACATATTTTTCTGAAGTGTGATTATACAGTCCAGTTGATTTTCTAGACAACCTGAGGAGACTTGTTGCTTTAATTTCTCTGTGCGTAGCTGGCTATGAACATATTTGTACATATAAAATACTATGTTAATAAATATGATAACTCTTTGTGCTTTACATAAAATAGTGATAATAAATAGTAGTACTTAAATGTCAGTCTCAAATAATAAATTTGGAGTCCTATGAAAGTATACTGAAGATCACTTTCTAGTCACCTATTTTTAGTTTTGAATTTCAAGGACACCTTTTCTCCACTTTGTTTTTTCTTCTAATGAAATAAGTATGATGCCCTCAAGTGAGAGGGCATCCAAGTGAGAGGTGATAAAAGGAACTCAGCTGCTCTGCAATGTGAATATAATTAAACACTAGGATAGTGTTTAAAAATATTTCTGTGTGCTTGATTCTAATCTGCTTTAGAAAAAATATAGCATCTTCCTGAATCTTTTTGCTACTGCATTGAAGCAATCCTGCTTCAATTATGTGTAAATATTTGACTACATATTCATGGTGAATTTAAAATTGGTGGATAAATAATAGTTGATGCTTCTCCTCTGAAGTATTACCGGCCTAGATGCTTTACTTAATATCATAAATATTTAAAACATATTTATTTTTATATATTAGGTGAAAAATATATAGGATTTATATCAAATTTATTTATATATTTGTGTTATTTGAATTTTACTACCTGTTGAGGGAAGAGAGAAGAAATCGAAATAACATAAATTTACCTTAGGTGTTTGAAGTGGAATACACTCTATGCAGATTTTAAATAGGAGTATCTCTGAAGGTGTGTCTATGTGTGTGTTCAGTTAACAAAGGTTTATGAATTGAAAGGAGTAAGCTTTGTTTCAAAACCAAAATGTCTTGGAAATCCAATCCACCATTATGAAGTGTGATACACTGCTTAGAAGTTAAGCATTCACAATACAGTGCTATTAATTAAAAAATGACTGCTTGACTATGACATGTATTCTGAGATGACAGATAACCACTTATTTCAGAATAAAGCAAATGAGGATTGTTTCTCCCAATATTTTGTTGCCAACTTGCTCTATTCCACATTGAAATGAATCCCTAGGAGTGCTGGGGCTTAAGCTGCAAGTTAGTCCTTGGAGAGCAGTTTTCCAAGGTCTTAGAGAAATAAGTAACAGCTGTCAAACAGCTCATATGCGGTTTTGTTGGGTGCAGATATCAACATTTTGGTAGTGCTGGAAGCCTGCAAGAGCAGTGCATTGTTCCCCCCTGTTGAACTTCAAGAGGTTATTTTCTCTAACCTGTTGAGGTCCCCTGAATGGCTCCAAAACCATTTGATGTTGTGGCAACTTCTCCCAATTTTGTGTCATCCACATATGTGCTGTGGATGCACTCTTTCCCATCATCCAGGTCACAAACGAGGAGGTTGAACAGTATTTGCCCTGTTAATGAGTCCTGGAGCACACAGCTAGTGTCTGGCCTCCAGCTGGACTTTGTGCCACTGATCACCACCCTCTGGGCCTGGCAATTCAGCCAGTTTTCAACCCATCTCACCATGCACTTATCTAATTTGTACTAGCACAGATAGGGAGTGAAGAGTCACTCATTTAATGTCATCATTACACTAGACTTGCTGGTTGTTATGTGTCTGACAGAACTGTAGAAGTGTGAGCAATTAATTCCTTCAATTTCTCTGATGAACCACAAGACTTTTTATTTTGAACAGTTTTATAATAACGTATCCAAGATAAAACTACTTTGAGTATTATTTCACTCAAACTACTGAAAGATAATTTGAGATAATTAAGTCTTAAAAAATGTACAGAATAGTATTGACCTATTAGCAATGACTGGAGACTGGGTCAGAAGTTTAGAATAACAATAAACCAAAACATCTGGTCTAACAGTGAAATGACTGAGCAACCAATAAGCTACTTATATGCCATTTTGCAATTAATCTTAAGGTGTAACAGATTTTTCGCAGTATGAACTTGAGCTACCCACATTATTTTCTCAAAAAATTTTAGTGATCTTTTTATGTACTGTATGTAGAACTTAATAAATACATTTGAAAACAATTTCTTCAGACTTAAATTTGTCCATTTCATTTGTCATCTTCCCAACAGCTGACTGGTTTTGTGTTATTTGCTGCTACCTCAAATGGGTTTAGGCACTGTTAACAGCACAATAACTCAGCTGATCATAAATATATTGCAAAGTTCTTTAAAGGAGCTGCTTCTATCCAATTTTGCTTCCATTTTTTTAAATACAGATCACAGAAAAAAACATGGCATATATGAAATTAAGAAATTGTAATAAAATATGGTCATCTATGTACAATTAAATTTTAGGGCTTTCTTTCAACATTCAGAAAACTATAATAAATTCAAAGAGTCCCACAGGTGACTGTAAAACTTCCAAATTGACATATGAATATAGAACTTCCCAGCTTTGGCCTTAAAATGATCACCGGATTAACTACAATGGTGATAGCAGGTTGTGTTGAGACTGAAAGTATCAGAATGGAAAGATGTGATTAGTAAAATTCATCTATGATCATTTTGGGAATAATTTACTGCCTTGGCAGGAAAGGAGGGTTTATTAATAAACTAGGATTTCATACAGAAGAAAGTAGATTTTATGAGGTATTGGGATAATAGAAGGGATGGAATAGAATAGTATAAAAAGTAAAGTTTGAGCTCTTATGGTGCACATTACCAAATGTGGAAGCTCATCAATTTTTAATAAGATAAATGAATTGAACTATAGGTGTAATATTAAATCCTAGGGTGGTGTTTGATTACTTTGTGAAGGAGATTCTTTGATCTGCTCACCTGGAATCACAGGAGACTGGGATAGAAGTGCTTGGAGTGTTATTTAGCTGTTTTCTTAAAAATGGAGGATCATTTGATGATTTTGATGATAGTCTTTCTATGGTGTCCTAACACCTCAAATTGGTCACCTTAGGAGAACTGGGCTTTTTTTGATCTGGATAAAATGCTTGTGTTTTTTTTTCTTTTAAATTTATTTATTTTTTTATTTAGATGGCTTTGGAGTCATGAAGTAATCTCTGTGGGGAACTGAGAGATCAACTGACCCTGTGAAAGTGAAAACCACGTAAAAGAAAGTTTCTCATTCTTTCATGAATCTAACCAAAAAATGCTAAACAAACTAGGATGCTAAAGACATGTCAGTTACCTCAATACTCCTGGCATCCTCTATGTTTAAAAAGCTGTAGCATCTGGAGACAATGCTGTCTTATAACCAGGAACTTCATTTCAGTGTGCCATATACTTTACAGTTGTTAGTGTATTTATATATAATTTAAGGCAAAATCCTGAAGAACTAACACCTAATCTTGACTGTCCCTTGTCTTCTTGAGCATAGAAGGTATTTGTTTTTTTGTTTTTTTTTTTTTTTTGATAGTTTAACATTTTTAAATCCTCTCTTACATGTCCGTCTTTTCCATATAATGCACAGAGCTGGATGCAGTGCTCCAGCTGGGAGCTTACCAATTGTGAGCAGTATGGAAGATTATGCAAGAATTGAAAGCATTCACATTCTTTATCTGTAATTTTTTCTCATTGAAGGAAAAGTGTAATACTCTGTGTAAGTTTTAGACATGTTTGTTTATGGGAAAACCATCTTCAAAGGGTCCTTAATGAAAATGTTAACATCTTTACAAGTTAGATATTTAGACATTTCTGTATTTAAAAAAACCCCACGTTTCCAAAGGTCCTGTTCTATGTGTCTTAAGAATTTTATTTCTTTTTAGTTACTGGGGAAAAAATGGCTTGTTAAAATGAAGAAAAGTAGAAATGAGAATAAGGAACCAACTTGTTGTAGTGGGTTGACCTTGGCTAAACTCCAGGTGCTCACCCAGCTGCTCTATGACTCCCCAGCCACACCAGGGGGAGAGTAAGATGGAAAAAACTCGGGTTGGGATAAGGTAATTTATTAAAGCAGAAGCCAGGTGAAAGCTTGCACATGCAAAAGTGAAGCAAAAGATAACACGGTTTATTCTCTACTTCCCATCAGCATCGATGTTCAGCCACCTCCAAGAAGCAACACATGTAATGGTTCCTCAGCAGGCAGCCATTGGAAACAATGAATGCCCACCCTCCTGCTCCTGGCCTTAGCTTTTATATCTGAGCTGACATCATATGGTCTGGAATATCCCTTTGGTCAGTTTGGGTCAGCTGGCCTACTTGGGTCTCCTCCCAGAATCCTGCCCTAGATTGAGGAAGGAATGTTACAGTGCTGGTGCTGTGCTCAGCAGTAGCCAAAACACCGGTGTGTTATCAACACCCTTCTGGCTACCAATGCAAAGCACAGCACTGTGAGGGCTGCTGTAGGGAAATGAACTCCAGCTCAACCAGATCCAGTACACAAGTGCAATAAAAAGAGTTCTAAATGAGTAATAAAAATGTCTTGTCCTGGTCTATCTGATGAATACAGTCTCTAAATAGGACTAGATGTAGTATTATCTTAAGCAGTAATGTGTTTTCATGATGGCCTATATCAGAATAGAGGATTAAACCATCCAGATTCTTATGTTGTTCACAGTTGTTATGAAAGCTTATGAAATTCTTAACTCATGTTTGTAAAGTAATTTTTCCAAATGAATGCACAAGTCCTTTGTATGCAATTAAGTATGAAAAGAGTTGGTGTGACTAGAGCACATCTTTCTGAGATGGAAATTATAGGCCTGTGCAGGTACACCTTGCAGTTGCTCTGAAGAAATATCTGTGGAATGGCAATAGTTCTGAACTGTCAGTTAAGTGAATTTCTGCTGAGAAGTGTGCTTGAGACAATATTTATTGAGACAATATTTAAGGTCCCTTCCAACTCAAGCCATTCTATGATTCATTCTATGATTATTGTAGGAAATTGTTCAAATGTAATTTAAAGACTGGTGATACAAAGGTGTACTTATTTGTCATGGTCATGTGTAAATTTTGTAAGAGCAGGGTAGAACAATGTTGTGGAAGGAATGGTAATTGCCATGATGGCATCTAGGAAATAATGCTTATATCTCTTCCAGAAAACTCATAGTAAGTCCTTTTTCTAAGGTCTCTTACAATGGCATATACCTATTCTGTCAGAAAGTAGAGAGGAAATTCTTAAAATAATTTATACATCTTTTCTTATTAATTTTTTTCCACTTTCTGTTTTGGAGAGAGTTCTGAGAGAGAAGAGAAAAGATTGAGATATGTAGGGGGGGTTTTGTCTCCTTCCTGTCATCTGGGGAAAAAAATGCTCAAAAACACATATTCAATTTGAGAATCTGGTTCAGATTAGCTATTCATTTCTTTCTGCATTTGAAAAAATTGAAAATGCTTATTTCAAGTGTCTTTTTTTTATTGATTGTTAGAAAATTTAGTAGACTATTGCTGATGAGTCATATAAATGGTGGCAATTACATTAAATATGTGTGCTACCATCAGTAAAGCAATTGATTGAATTATTATTGTCTAAATTTGTAAACATTTTTATCCTCACAGTTGAAGTTTTAATGATAATTTCTCTTATCTTTTTGATTTTCCAGCATAATTTGGAGTCTCTGCTAAAGGTAACAAACGTAAATTTAAATGTTTAACAATTGTCAGAATAGCAATTGATTCAGTGTTTCATGCTTGACTGATCATTACTTTAGTCAGATGGTATAACGTACATAATTTCATGTGTTTCTCACGCAGAAGGAACTGCAGTGTACAACTCTTCGCTGGAGACTGCTTCTTTCTACCGACAAACAGTGAAACATTCCTATTCCTCTCCACTCTTTCACTTATATTTTTATGCACTTGCTTGTCTTTGAAGAGAACACAAAATTTGAAAGGCCTTTTCCAACTCTGTTATGATCCGATTAGCTGAGAGATGCCTCTACTCAAATTAAGGTGCAAGTGACACTGTATGCTGAAGTCAATAATACAGATTTTATTTAACACTAAATATGAGGTATAGAGATAGAAAGAAATAGAAAAGGGAGGGGGAGGGGAGAGAGAGATATCAAGCAGAAGATAGCCACCAGCTGTGGATCCAGCAACATCACATTGGTCCTTCCTCACCCTGGACTTCTCAGTGGTAGGGGTCCTGAGGTCATTCAAAACTTTTCACTATTTATATATTTTAGCACATTATACATTCTTGGGTCGGTGGGTTTTGCTGGACTTAGTCTGAGCTGATTTTAGCAAAGTTGCTGAGCAGGCTTTCCTTGTCCATTATCAGTGACACATTCTTCTTCCCCAGTTTTGTTTACCTCCCCCTAGTATGAGATAACAGACAAGAGTACCACTTTCATCTTATCTAAAGTTTATGTCAGGTGGCTTAATTCACAGTCCCAGGAAGCTATAGAGGCCTATTGAGAGAGTGGGACGCTTTGGTGGTCTCAGATGCCATCTGTCCCATAACTTTGCTATGGTTGACCAGTGATATGTGTATGGGTAGTTGCCTCTCCATACAGTTTGCCACAGTGGAAACCCTTGTCTAGATGCATTACCTAGGATAGACTAGCCAGACCTCACCAGGCCTGGAGCCAGGTCATTCTGTTTCTCCATTCTGTACTTATCTCATGGCAAAGTCCTTCTGTAGTCTTGACAGTCTTCGAGACAGGCAATTGTGAAGTCCTTAGAAACTCTGGGCCTTTTATTTTCTCAAACCTTTTCATCACATCTTACTTGAATTTTATTTGTCATTCTTCTCATTCTTCATTCCCCTATCCCTCTGCTCCTTTTTTTTTTTTTTTTTTCTTTTTCTACCAGTTTGTTCACAGGAACATCTTGTAACATCACAGTGACTGGAATGCCAAAGGCTTTCTCAGTGAAACTGTATGTTTAAATCCTTACAGATGGTGATTAGAAAAATCTTCTGGATTTCTTTAACCTCCCCCCAAATATTTTGACATGTAAGCTGTCCTCTTAATTGATTAGAAAACTGAAAATTAAAGGTTATGCAGTGGTTCATTTTCATACATTTTAGAATATAAAATGGACAAGTTCTTTCTGAAATGCAATGGTTTCCTGCTACCCTACACTCCCAGAATCCATTTTATAAAGCTTTCTTTTTGTGCTGGGAATTGCTCTGATCAAAAGACATTCACACAGTTTCTTCCTCTTCTAACCAAGAAAAAATGTCTGTAATTTTTAAAATTATTCAAGCAAAAATTGTCAAAATCAAGCTTCTGCCATTAGGCCTTCATTGTTTAAGTGCTACAAAGTCTCCTTCTGACACTCAGCATTCTGCTGCTCTGCTACTGTTTCTGTTTTTATGCGTATTTTGACCTGCATGACCTTGCCATGTAGTCACTTAAACCATTTTAACTCTGCTAAAGGTTTGATGCATGATTGTTCTTTTCCACATCTGCTCACAGTGCAGTGAATCTGTTGTTATTCTGTAATGAGAAAAATACATATTTTATTCCAATGGTTTTGCTTCCCCTTAGAGAAAGTGTTTTATATTAACATAGTTCTTCTGCACTACAGTCCTTTGTTCTATCCTTTTTCACTTTGAAATAACGGTGACAGCTTTCAGAGCAGGAACATGAAACAAAGTTTCACCCTAAATTTTGCTGAGTTCTAGTACCTAGCAAAATGTTATCTCCATTTTGAGCTGTCAGAGAGTTGTACCAGTGCGGTGTAGAGAAGTATGTGCATAATCAGAATAATAGTTAAGCTGTTTGCAAATTACCTCAATAACTGCAGTTATGAGGGAGATTGCCTTGTTCTAGGATGCAATCCTGGCCATATGCAGTCTCACCTATTGAGCAGTGCAAAAAATGAAGATGCTCCAGGGTCTACACTGTGAAATCAGAGTAGAATCTCTGGAAGAGTCTATGGAGCAGCATAAGCTAGCAAATATTTTGTGCAAAGTCAGAAAGTTTAGTAAAGCTGTACTTGAACACCTGCTTTCTATTGTTGGTCATTAATTTCACTGCTACAGGAGAAATGGTAGCCTTACCGGGTAGCCACCTGGTTTTAGGCAGAAATAGCTTTTCATGCAGAAGAATATGAATGCAATCATATGGGAACGGCAGCTAGGCTGTTTGTCTGAAAAAAAATTTTCTTACATACAGCTATATGTGTGAAACTGAGTTTTAAAAGAAAGTTTTAGGATGAAAAGATTGAATTGAGCTTATAATTAATGCTAGCAGTATATGATTTCTGATTCTAAACTGAGTGACGGAGTTAGCATGAGTAAGTGCCTGTGTTAGCAAATGCTCTTCTTTCTTGTAATTGAGCTGTGAGTCATTAGAATTATGGTGTGCTATAAAACTTAATTAGCATTGCAGTATTCTCTCAGGTGATATACATTTTAACAATACTGTATTAATAGTCACACCCCACAAGTCCCTTACAGATTTCATGGTTTAATTATCTCTTCCCAGTTTTTAGAACCTGTCTGGATTGTCCATTCTTTGGCAATGAGTAGCAAAATTCTCCAGGTTTTAGTAAGTTTCTGCATGAAGTAGTTCTGCATTCTGGTTAATATCTATCTAAATTTTGGCTGTCTGGGAAAACAGATAGTCAGGAATAGCCAGCATGGACTTATGAAGGCTAAGTCATGCTTGATTTAATTGCTTTCTACACTGAAATGAGGAAGAGGAAGCAAAAAGAGTGGTTCATGCAATATACCTTCATTTTAGTTAGATTTCTTATGCCATCTGTTACAGTATTTTCACTTGGAAGCTCATGAAATATGTACTGGAAATAAAGATAATTAAGTGGACTGAACATTGTCTGTATCTTCTCATGTAAAATGTAACAATCAATGGTTGAACATCTGTTTGGTTACTGGTAAGAAGCAGAGTGCTCCAGGGGTCAGTGCTGAAGCCCAGGTTATTGATTATCTTTATCACTGGCCTGTGTCATGAGACAGACTCAGTTTTATCAGATCTGTGGATGACAGCAAATGGGGTGAAATGAGTGACATAATAAACTGTCAAACTTCAATCCACAGAGACCCTGGGAAAATTGAGGGTTGGGAAAATGGAAACCTATTAATTTCAGCACAGAAGGAATGCAAAGGTCTGTACCAGCAGTAGAATAACCCATGCACTAAAGGCTGGGAACTGACTGACAGAAAACAGTGCTGCTGAAAAGGAACTGGATATTCTTGTAGATGTCAAGCTGAATATGAATCAGCAATGTATTCTTATCTTAAAGAAGGCAAACCATGCGCTAAAGTTACTTGAGGTGAGCATGGCTAGTACCTTCGAGGGAAGTTACTCTCCACTTGACACTGATGAAGACACACATTAACTACTGTGTCCAGGTGTGGCCCCCTGCTTCAGGCACAGTGTTGAGTAGCTGGAGAGGGTCCACTGGGGAGCTACTAGAGTGATTTGAGGTATACATGTCTCAGGAAGAGAGGTTGAGGAAAGTAGGCTTGCTTATTCTAGAGAAGAGGAGCCTACAAGGGTGGCCTATAGCTACTTGAAAGAATCACAAAGGTGGTGGACACAAACTCTCCTTTTCAGTGGCAAATAATAACCAAGGAAAAATAGTCTCAGGTTGCATCTTTGAAGGTTTATGCTGGACATCAGGAGAAAAAATTTACATAGTAGAGTAGTGCTTCAGTGGAACAGGTAGTGGTGTCTTGATCCTAGAGCTTTTCACAACTTATTAGATAAAGTTCCAGTCAAATTGTTGATGGACTAACTTCGAGCAGGAAAGTGGACTAGAGGTGCTTTCTAAATAATACTTTTATGATTATGGGCATTTTACTTCTGTTACTAACTAGGTCAGTGACAAAAAAGTGGTTTTAAATTTTATGTTCAGAAAAAATTCTGCCTACTGTATTGCTAGGCAAGGCTGTCTTTGTTTGATAATATTCTGTAGATTCATAAAATGAGAGAGAACTTCCTTTCTGTTGACTGGAAACATTGGTCATCATTCTGATTTGAGATCTCTTACATTATTAATATTTTAAAGACTTTTTCCAAGCCAGGATTACTGTTACTGGAACAAAGCTCCACAGCTGAAAACAATGAAATCCCTCCCCATCTTACCTTTTTCCTCTTCTTTCTAACTATGTCAGTTTTAGGTCATATTAAATCTGAAATACTTACTAAAGCCATAATTTTGCAGAAGCTCCTCAATGTGTCATGAAAAAAAAGTAAAAAGCAAATGTAAAAAATTGTATATGTTCATTTTTAACTGAAGGCTCGATGCAGAGAATGAAACAGGGAAGGTTGAGATAAAATATGGAATCATTCCACATGTCCAGTAAAAAAAAAAAATCCTGCAAACTGCTTTAGAGAAGTTTCAACCCATGATGGAGAAAGGTGAAAGACAGCTATGTGACAATGACAGATCCTAGGGCAATGTAAAAATTCTTCCACTGATCTCTACTGATGCTGGTCAGGGTACAGCACATTCTTTGATTGGCTCCCTAACCACAGAGTTTACTCTACTGAGATAAGACTATATAAGACTACAAAGACAGTTCTTCAGGGTAGAATGAGGCCTCTGTTTGTCTGAATAAACAGATGCTAAATTTCATTGCCGCTGTGCTATTTTTTCTGTATCAAAGTTTTTCAATGAACCTTCTTCTGGACAGTCACAAATATTAGAAGAAAGGAGTGGCACCTTTTCAACATAATATTCACTTACTTACTCTAATGCGCAGGGCATGTGAAGGCAAGTGGTATTGGTTCCTGGATAGCTTGGAAAGACTATGTGCTGAAAAACCAACTGTTATATCAGTTTTACTAGTTATGTCACTTATAACACCCTTAAATATGAGTGAGCTGTAGTACTCCTCAGTTCAGACTTCCATCAATACAACATTAAAATGTATTGCAAGCACTCAATGTAATATTAATGAAAATCAATAATAAACAGGTTTCAGAATGCATTTGAAAAATCTTTCTGAACTGTAATCAGCACCTGGCCAGCCACTGGAGGCTTTGGAGGGCCTTAAGGTCTCTTTCTTCATGTGAAGATTGTCAAGTAATATGAGTTTCATATGCTACCACTATTGTATGCTTGCTGTCCCACACTAATTGCTAATCACAAAACACAGTTATAAAATCTGTCATAATTTCTCCATGAATATTACTTCTTTTTTTTTTTCTTTCATTTTCCTTCTTCAAGCCCCAGTAGCTTCTACAATTCAAGTGATGATGCTTAAGATATCACTTTCAGTTTCAGAAGCCATCTTTTTGCATTCATACTACACAAACAGAAACAGTTCATTCATATCTTAACCTTCATATCTTAACCTCATTTCGGAATGGATGTGGGCGTAATGCAGATAAAATGCATTAAATAGTGAGAGCCAAATATCTCCATTTAACAAGACAAGAGAGACCTTGGGATACATACTAAGGACCTAATGTCTATAGGGAATAACAGACTCCCATAGGGAATTGCATGAACAGTATTATATATTTCTGTGGAGTGGATCCTGAGATATGACCAGATAATGGTGCATAATTGAGAGGTAAAAATATTTTGCAATAATATAGATGTCTCTCTCAGTTCTTTTCCCCTTCACTAGTAATACACAGAGAAATTGCATTAGCACAGCTTCCTGTTTACTGTTCGAGATTTAATTATGCTGTCTTCTAATTTAACAACATCTTTCTCTCTCTGTTGCCTAACATAGGGCAATATTCTTTTTCCTCCATATTGTTCTCTGATTTGCTATTGCACTACACTCTGGGAAATTAATTTGTTAAAATACACTGGTACTTGTATTCACAGCCTATGTCTGACTCAGGGAATCCACCTTTGTCACAGCTGTCCTAGAAATAACTTTTAAATGCCATGACAGAGAATGTATGTGCACATACTGTAGATGGGAACACCAAGGAGTTGTTTTAATATGTGAACGTACTTATAGTGATAAAACCTTTGATTGCTGTTATAATAAAATAGTAAAAAGCACATAAGGAAAGCTGGAAAGCTGGCTGTCAGCTGGCAGGCTATCTTCCATCTTCACGTTGTAAACTCTGGAGGAGGTTACAAAGAAAAAACATATGATGACGTAGTTATGATAGTCTTCCTTCTAACACTTGTTGTAATTAATAATAATAACCTTACCAAATCTAAAGGTAAATTTTAAGTTCCTACTTCAATAGTGACTTCTATGAACAAACATAGCTGATGTTTCATCACACTTGGTTGCTATGGAGATTTTATTTCACCAGTAGGAGAGAAAAAATGAATCTTTGGTTCTCACTGTAGGCTTAGTGAGTAATGAATTAATAATATCTGACCAATAGAACAGATTTTGAAGCTCCTAGTGCAGCTTTACAGGAATACAAATGTTTACTGTTTGCCACTTAGGACTAATATCTTCTGAATAGGACTTCCAAATTCTTCCATTAAAAATATATTATTTTCATAAATGCTTTTGGTATTGATTTTGAACTTCAAGGGAATTCACCAAACAACCAGGAAGGTACTCTGTGTCACCTGGGTCAATGATTTTTTTTCTCCTCTTGTCTATTCTGTCATTTGTGTACTGAAGATTGTTTCTCATGCATCATGGAAGTCCTTGTCTGAGCCTTCACGATATGTACGTCCTTTGTTATGTGATTGCCAATTGTTCTGTGATCCAAAGCTAGAATAAATAATGTTTTACCTAAATATGGACAAATTTAAAGTTTTCTGAGAGTAATGCCAAATTGTATCTATGCAAAAACTTATGACAGAAAGTGCTGGAACTTCTTGTCAAATTTGACTTAAAGTGTTGCTTTCTGAAATCGAACACCTTTTGCCCACGGTGATACCCTTGAATTTGTTTATAAAGCTTTACATTTAAAAAATATAGGTTATATGAGGACAAAGATATAAAACCAGAGGAATAATCATTTGCAAAGTCTTAAACTACTGGTAATGTGGAAGGTTTCTGAAGTTCTTTCATGGATTTGTGAGGACCTACTGGAAATATGGAACTATAATCTGTTAAGTCAGTCAAAATATAAGCAAAATAAACTACAGTATTCATCAAGCAACTGGTCCTACTCCAAACAGAATTTTCCCTCTCTTTTTCTTATAGTATAATTTCAAACTGTTTGTAGGACATCTTGGACACTTAAAAGAGCACCCCAGTTTGTCTTGGCTTTGGCTTTATTGGTTGTGCAGTGGAATTCTCTCAACCCCTCCCACTAGATTTTTGCCTCATCTCATAAAGTGCTTATATCTGAGCAGTAAAAATAAATATTATCTACTTTCATGGTTATGGGATCATCTAGGGAAATGGAAGACTTGGATATCCAGTTACTAATTGATTAGACACTCGTATAAAATCAAACCATATCAATAGGAAAGATGAAATGAACAGTTTCCTGAGAGGGAGGAAATGTAGATTCTAATCATTTTCAGCAGTGAAAGAAACCAGTGTGAATCATGCATACATTTTATTCTCCTTATGTTATTAAACTTTAATGTGAATTAACATTTCACTTTTTTTTTTTTTAATAAATGAAATGGTTCAGGACCTGGTTCCCTGCCAAATGCCTGAACCCACAGCAGCAATTCCCTTCCCCCAGTCCTTCTTCCCTTAAGGCAAAGGAAAAAAAACTATAAAAAATTAAAGAACCCAAAATCAAGCTACTTATATAAAAATATATATATACTTACATATATTACAGTTATATACAGTTAAGATGCTATGTACACAGCAAAAGGGAATCCAAACACCCCCCGAAGGGATAGGGAAAGGGGAAAAAGGGACAAAAGGGGACAAAAAGGGACACCAAACAGATATATGCAATCAAACACGAGAACTAGCAAGATAACTAGTAAAACAAATCTCACCACGTCCCTTAGAAAAGCAGGATTGGCAGACACGGCCAGCACTCTCCAAACCTCCACATGACAGGCCAGCGGTCGCTGCAGGCCTCAGCCTTAGATAAGCGAGAGCAACGCAGGGACCCACTGTTCCCGAACCTCGCTGGAAGAGAAGAGAGTGAAGACCTCTCCTCCCTTCTTATTTATACCCCGATTTACGTAAAAATTGTATGGAATACTGGGAACACTGCCTCTTCCTTGGTTGCAAACTGGTCACCAAGGAAGGCCTAGGTTAAAACTACCACAATAAATCAGTACCCAAAGGAAAGAATTTCACTTTTTCTTCACTTCAATCCTGTTTTCTAAAATACTGAAGCAAAATTGCAAAATTAAAATAAATCCATTTCCATCAGGAAAATTAAAGATTTGCTTGCTATAGAGAGAGTTTTGCTTAATTCTGATTTGCATGCTTTGTGAATCTAAATCTAACTTTCTATGAAACTGATACTTTCCAGCATTTATAAAACTGCTAAGAGTCCCTTCTGCCTCTTTCCTACACTTTCTTACTACATGTAAAATTAACCATGCGTGTGCCAAGACAGATACCTACCTTTTATAGATATACACAATGTTTTACAAGTAGATATTTTCTCTTCTGCATGTCATGTATTCCCACCTGAAGTTGTAGCTTCTTTTGCCATGTCTGCAGAATAGGGTAAAACAAAACAAAAGAACCCTGTCCCAGGGAGGGTTGGCTAGTGTTTGTTCTGCTTAATAATTTTGAGATGTTTTCAGAAACCATTCTATCAAAGGGTTGTCAAATAACTCTTCTCAAAAGAGCAATTATCCAGATGTAGTGCTGCAGATTCTCTCCAGGCATCTTCGGGCTTGTTTCCAGTCTAATAATTTGACATCAATATGTCCTATTCTGTCATTTAGTGTAATGCTGCCACTAAACTAGCTACCAATGTAAGGAAACAAATAAACTGTAAGTTGCCAACACCCACAATGTAAGCAATAAAAGCTTTCCAGGAAAATGGAGACCACATAAGAAGCCAGAAATCAGTAAATACTGTTATAAAACATATAAAATATTGTTGTATGTATTAGGAACTATAAAATAGTTCTATAAAATAGTTCTATAAAGTAGTTCCTAATACTATAAAAGTGCTGTCAGGAAATATTAAATTTAAATAAAGATTACTGGCGCTCACACAGATGTAAAACTAAGTCTTTAATATACAGGATGACAAAAACTTTGGTTCATAGCCTAGGACAGAGAGACTATGAATCAGACAAATAAATGAATAAATGTTTGAACAGCTTTGCTGTATGGAATACTCATGTATTCATTTACTCATTCCTCCAATTCAGTTGAATATTCAGATTTCAGATTTGCTTCTTATATCAGTGAGAGTAAAAAATAAAATTTGTATGAAAACTCATTGAAATTCTATTGCTGGAAACACTGTTATAAACAAATCCTTGTAAAAGCGACACCTGAGAAAAGGTCTGGCTTATTTTTCCTGAGTTAAAGTGGTTGAAGTATCAGAGTCTATAGTCCCACTCATCTTTTTCCTAAATAACAGCACTTTCTTCCTGGAGAGGTTTGTTACTATGGTATAGATAAACTATTAATCTCTGTAGCAGTAATTACATATATGTCTGTAATATACTTATTTATAAAAACTATATTGAAGACACAGTTTGATTTCTGTACAGAACTTTTGTACTATATTACCACAGAAATAATTCTGAGTAAAATAGAGATTAATAAATAAAGCAATTTTGTGTACTAGGATAAAATACAGACATTAATATCTTCAACTGCAAAGTAATATTTTGTCCAGCTGATATATAGCTTTGGATATCTATGCAAATAAGTCCCCTAGTTTCTTTGGCAAACAGTCCATGTTTTATTTCTGAACTTTTTTTTAGACTGCTTTTCATCTAGTTGAGAATTGGGAAGAGAAAAATGCATATTTATATTAGAATCAGTAAATGGGCTGGTTTGGTGTTTCACATAGGAAATGAAAGAAATACCTCTTTTTGTGACTTTTAATTCTGAAAGATCACTATCAGTATCAATAAAGAACCAGATACTTTACTTATTTTCTTAAGTAAACCTCAAAGAATTGTAAAGACTATAAGGTTCATTGAATTACTCCATTAACTTCTTGCTTTTGGTTTATCATTATCTTTGTCTTGGTTCTTTCAAGTTATTCTTCATTACTGAAACAGGTTTTAGAGTATGTGCATACAGGACTTCACAGATTTGGTCATGGAAGTAGCAAAGTGCAGCCGTATTTTTTTCTCATGCTTTTCTGTTTTCATTTCAATGCACATTTTCGTTTTGGCCTTCCCATTTAATTGCCTCTCTTTTTGGGAGCTCAGCTCTACTGGATTGCTTCAAACCAGGTACCTCAGTGGGATTTAAGGTTCCAGGTGTTATTTTATATTTTTCTTCTGCCAGTGTATGTGGTATTGTTGTCCCTTTAGAAATGATCTCTGCAACTGTTGAAGCTATTGTACAGATGGAGCTTTATTAAAATGATGAAAAGAGAGCATAATCTTGGCTTTCTAATATAGTTTCTGCCTTTTTTTCAGGGCTGTGTGTAGCCAGATTGAAGCTTGCAGTCCCTTTCCTGCCTCATCAGGTGGCACTTACAGCCCTATGAAAAACATCTTCTGTTTGTTTCAGTGTAGAACACACTGTTTCATTACCTTTGGATTTTGCTTTTTTTTTAATAGGGATGCACTGAAAGCAGCATGCATAGTGATGAACCACAAAATAAATCAGTTGGTCTTCTAATTCCCTTCCCTGTGGATGCGATGCTACTGATATCACTTAGACAGTTATATATGTTGTGTGGTTGTCACTTGCAGTAGCTGAAGCAAAAGTAATAGCAAAGCAAAAAAATTCATCTGTACTGACCCTTGTGTAATTGTACAGTGCAGTCCTTTCTACCTTGATTAATAACCTTGGCAGCAACCATTTGGTCAGATAGTAAAAATCAGTAATAATGGAGCAGTTTTTAAATTTACCATCTGTGTTCTTAAAAAATGACACGTAAGGCTTTATAGTACTGAAGTATGGAGTTTCTTTTGAAAAATTTTATTCATTATATTCATAATCCAAAGTGCATAATCAAATCTGGATTTACTCTATAAGACCTGGAAAATGCTGACCAACATTTCAGAGCAGGTGAATTAACATGATGCTCTTCTATGATGGCAGAATAAGAATATATGTAAAACAATGTAAATATTATCATTTGGATTTCATACAAAGAATTTAAAGTTGAATGCCATGTCAGAAGCTTTACTATTGTGAATGATGTGTTGAGGTTTACTGACTCATAAATGCTTGTAGTGGTTATGTATCTTTATTGAACCATAAGCAATGTAATTTTGAACTAGAAGAACCCAGAAATATATAGAGAAGGAGTTGGTAGACACATGGTCTGTGCCTTTTTCTGAAGCTGTAAAGCAAAATTCCACCCAGAGTGAGGAAGCTTCTGAGAGGAAAACAGCAATAGCAGCTGTTATGACAACTTGCATAGGTTTTGACAGGTATGGTATCCGTATCCAGATAATTCTTCTTTCCCAGAGTGGCAACAACAGTTGACTGATACCTTCTATCAACCACAGTTAAAACAATAAAATAAAATTAATAAATAAGGCAATGGAAATACTTATTAGGAATTATTTATGTACATTAGGAATTATTTATGTACACTTTTAGACCTGTAGGTTGTAACAACCTGCTACTAATCAAATGAAACAAATTTAACTGAGAGATGTGAAAAGGAAAGCTCTGTAATACATTGGTTATATATTATTTTCAGTATGGAGAGAATTAACAAAATGGGTAAAAATTAACACTTTATTTTTCACAAGATTGGCTAAATTGCAATATTCTTAGGACATTGGAGTGATAATATATTTATGCTCTGTGGAGTTCTTTTACTATTTTCACAAATGACAATGAGAACTGACAGGGAAAAAGAGATCAAAGCAGGTGCTGAGATGGGTGTGTCAAATAGATTTTATTTAAATGCTAGATGAGTATAGTATGAGCCTTTCAGAAATCTAAACAGATGTCCACTGATTGTATTTTGTTCGTTTGTTATCAAGCTTTTTGAAGGTGCTAATTCTAACTTCAGTTCAGAGATTTGTGTCCACATGTTGGTGGAGAGTGAGGACAGATGATTAAAATGACAGGTTATAAAAAAGTGGCTATGAAAATCAAAGCTGTAGTTAAACCCTGCTCTCTAAAATAATGAGAAGACTTTCTCAGCTTGTAATAAAAATGTTATCAGCAATTCAGTGAAATGGGTTAAAGAACATTTAACGCTGATAGTGTACAGTCACCAAAACAATAGAAACCACCCCTATATTTAGATCCAAATGATGCAAAATAACACTGATTGTTTGGTATGTTCTATATTCAACATGAAGTGAATGGATCCTTGCATTAGATGGATCTTTGCACATTTTATAACGAAGGGAAGTTGTAATTAAGCAGGAAACTGAAAAGCAGTTTTCTGCAAAACCAAGACAAATCTGCTGGCAACAAAACAATAGCAGGAATGACTACACTGAGATGTTAAATCTGTTGATATCACCTGCATAAGGCTATTAATGATATTCAGAGCACTCATCAGTAAGTAAGCATTTCTCACTAACACCGCATCCATTGCTGACCTTTACGTCCCGATTTTCAAGGGATACATAAAAAGCCTTTATTTGCTTCTGAAATTCAGAAACTTGCTTGAGTTATGGATTAGGGTTTGCATGCATATTAACCCTGACCTGTGGCACCACTAACAGGGTAACAACATAAGGATTTTCAGGTTGCTGCAGATTACAAAGGCAGACATGTTTGTGCAGATGGACCACCCTGACCTGGGGCATCCCCAACAAGACAGTGACATGAAAATGTCAGGATACTACAGACAAAATGGGGTGCCATTATCTTAGCAGAATTAATAACAGCACAGAAATTAACAGGGTATCCCTATCCTAAACACCAGATCATGCTAGAAAATCAACCAAACTAGGGCCACTGGGATAGGGGGAAAGAGGCGCATGCTCTATATTTGAGAAGGGATGAAGGCGATACTGTTTGAGAGGTAGGATGAAAGGTATTATAGAGTTAAGTGCACCTTTTGATAAGGGTGGTTTGAAAGTCCCTGCTGAGCATCTCCATATCTGATAAATGTAGTTTGGAGTAGGACAGTACATCTGCTTTGTACCAACTATACTTGTGTATGACTTACTTCCAAAGTTGGAGGGGCCTGGGATGCTTTCCCCACTGCTGGCAAAGGAACAGCCAGAGGGTATTACTTGCCATCCTAACACTTATTGATTTTATAATATCTTGTAGTTTACCCAAGCTTCGACTTAGATTTCAGTTCCCCATGCAGTTGTGTGCCCATCTGTCTAATGTGCTAAGAATCTCATGTGTCCCCTTAGAAGTCATCTTTCTCTTTCTTGATGGTACAAATAATCTTTTCCCTCATCTTATTTAGTAAAATCAAATTAAACAACGAGCAGTCTTGCTATATTTACTGATATATTTTTGTGTGTATATATATATGTAAAATGACAATAAAAATATTATAATATATAAATATAGAAATACATGATGCAATAACATGAAATATAATTATATATAGTATAAATACATAATAATATTTAAATGTAATATAACACATTTATTAATATATTCAGCATTAGACATCCCTTGTTTTATTTAAGACTTTCTAAAAAGTTTGTGCATTGAAAAGCAGTCTTTTAAAAATTTGTTTGGTCTTACAAGACTGCCTCTTCCTATGTGTCTTGGGACACATATCCTGATTTAGATGTAGTATTTGAAAACACGCATACTCAGCTCAAGCTAATTGAACTGTTGTGGTTTAACTGCAGCCAGCAACTAAATACTATGCAGTTGCTTGATGACTCTGTCTGCCATCAGTAATGTATAATATACTGTTATATATAAGAATAACAACAACACTAACAACAACAATAATGTAATGAAAAAAGATATAACGAAACCAAAAAGAAATAAAACCCAGGAAAGACAAGTGATGCATAATAAAGTTTTTCACCACCCACTGACTGATGCCCAGCCTGTCCCTGACTGATCCCTCCTGGCCAACCCACCAATTTATATACTGGGCATGACTTTCTGTGGTATGGAATTCCCCTTTAGTCAGTTCAGGTCAGTTGTCCTGGCTGTGGTCCCTCCCAGCTTCCTGCCCATTTCCTTACTGGCAGAGCATGAGGCACTGACAAGAATCTTTTATTTTTTTCCCTCCTTTCAAGTTTGCCTACACCTTTGGACGGAATAGTTTAGAAATGAGATTTACAAAGATGAGAAAGAAGGACTAGAGGTTTTAAATAAAATTTATTTGATTGAACTATTGATTGAAGTTATTTTTTGATAGCTTATGAGGTAGTATGTAAATGACATGCGGATAAGAGGGCTCATTGTGGACACCACAGATTTTTTGGGTCAGGTTTGCCTAGAAATTTTGGATATAGCTATTTTTTCTATTTTCCCTCACATACTGTTATGAGTTACACTGCACTGTGAAACAGGTTCTGGAGATTCAGATCTTGAGAAGGTACAGGAAAATTTGATGTGCAATGTGAAGTATTTGAATTTTCAATTTCAAAATATTTTTTCAGTTGTAGAAGTATTAAATTTTTACTCAGTTCTTTTAGCACTGATATGCAGTCTGTATCATGGGAAGCTATTTTTCTCATTGTAAAAATTTAATTTGTATTAAGAAAGAAAGACCACTTCATATTCACCTTCAAGTGGATAAACTCTGGGCTTTGTGTGGAGTTTGATGTTTTTTATTCATTTGCTGTATGAAAAGAAGCTCAGTGTTCAGTTTTAACATGTGCCATCAAGCAGAATGGTAAGAGGGTTCGTAGATGAAGCGTTGACATTAGGGATTTAAGAGCAGTGTTTCGCATAAAACTTTACCCAGTACTGATAGTTAAAGGTTGAATGCATTTCTTACTCTTAAAAGTCTAAACTTTTCAGTCAGCCTGAGCATGCAAATAGGTGAAAACCTGTGGATATGCTATTATTGAGTCAAATTCAAATCAAACTTAAATCAGACTGTAAAACTATGAGAGTTTTTTTTATTTTTTCGTTTCTTTTCCGTCTCTTTTTTTTTTTTTTTTTTTTTTTTTTTGTAGAGTGCATTGGACTGTGTATACAAGAAAACTTGCTACTGAAATTCTACAGGAGATATTATGAATATTCTTTAACCTCAGTTTTCAAAAACTCTTAGAAAAATGCCATGTATTGGATTAAAATAAGTAAAATAAATTAAAAAGCAAGTCTTTACTTTTAGGTATGCTAGTCTTCACAAGACAATTTCTTTGGATAATTCTGTTTAGGTATACAATAACTTACTGCACATTTTGAACATTAGAAGTCTACAACACAAAGTTGTTCAGAGAGAAGCAGAACACGTAGCAGGGAAAAGAGTAATACTGAAATAATTTTTCCATTCACTTTCCCTTGTGAAAGAATATTTAATGCTCTTGGAAACAAACAAACAAAAAAACCCACAACCCCTTTAAAAATTGTTTTGTCCACAAAATTCATCAATGACAATAAACTTAAGAATGATAACTAACCAAATAATTTCAGTTGATCTAATGTAGGACTGTCTGAGTTGAGTAAATTGTGCTGAATAAGAGTCTTGAAAATTTACTTACTCCTCAGACATACTAGTCACAGCCTAGCTGATGTAGCTTGCCTGTAGATGTTAGGCTAAATAAAATAACCCAATTGGTGTGACAGCATACATAGAAAGTCATTTGCATAGCAAAAACTGAGTATTTACTCAGACAAGACATTAGGAAGTAAAAGGATCTTGACACAGTAGTTCTCTCCATCTAAGCCAACAGAGTACACGTAACTGTTCATGTTGAGAGTTAAATAATATTTTACAGGAAATGACTTTTTTTTTTTGCTCTATGTTTTCTTAGAAATAGCAGACAGAAGTGCCTGCTCTTTGCTGATCACCATCTAATGTGCAATATTTCCTCCTTCCTCTGTCTTCTAGTTTATCTTAACAGAAAGGAATGCTTACATTCTGTTTAATGAAGTAGTCCATTAACCCTTACTAGTATAAAGCAGGAGATCATCCCCTTTGGTTTTCTTACAGGTTTTGGCTCATGTCAAGATAAGTAGGGAAAAGGCTGGATGCTTAATCAGGGTATGAATACTGGTGTCCTCAGATACTCTGGGTGGTCCATGACAATGAACATCAGAGGACTCATTTTCATCACTGCACAAAATTAGCTATGTAATGTCTATTGTTCTCTAATTTCTCGCTCGTCACTCTAGAAATGTAATCCCAGGTGTCTCGTTCCTATGCAAGCAGATGTGGAGGCTCATAAACTGAATTGCAACCTGAAGGAATGAGTTCTTCTCAGATCTTTTGGTTGCCAGGGAAACTACATTCTCAGTCTGTGTATGTTTACAATAGCCTCTTTTCCAAAGCTGTCTAAAATTCGTGTTGTGGCACTTGGGAGTGGATTAAGATAGAGATATAGTAATATATGTCTACTAAATGTTATCACCGATTTCTTACATAATATTTACAAAATTAGGTCATACATTTTGTCTCAGAATGTGCATGATTTTAACAAATATGTGACAAATCTGAGAAGTATTTAATATACATTTTGATTCTTTGGGCTGCTTTTCTGTGCTCCACTTATAGATCAGTCTCCATTAGAGTACAGTTAGGTATGGCCTGAATGCCTAAAGAGGTACTTCTCAACAAAAAGGTATTTCAAGAGAAATTTTTCTCCTCCAAACATAGTATATTTTTCCCAATTACTCTGTGGAACAAAAACAGGATGGGGGCTATTGAGTCATGTTACATCAATGGGAATGCTTTAGAACTTGGGAAATACCTTTTATGTGACAGAATTTGGCAATTTCTTTATAATTGTTCAAAATCTTGGTAACATTCCTGTGTACACCTACTCTGGCTAGTATTTAGAGGTTTCTTTAATGTACTAGTATTCTATTTTTCCCTGGAGGACCATAAAGTTAGATTTCAGACAGCAAGAAAATCCAATTTCCAGACCAAGTTATCAGACACGTTTTTTGTTTTAATTAGTCAATAAAATAATCTTCAAAATCCTATCTCTGAAATGTGTTTAGATACTGATGCAGTATAAAATTTGTACTTGTTCTCCATAGAGACCACTTGTGTGACCCTCTGCCTGACTTCCACACCTTTTTTGAGTCAATGCAGTTCTCCAGATTCAGTACAGAAAAAGAGTCTATCCTATGCTGGTACATGGTGTGCATGCAGGCTATTTCTAACTAATTTTCTTCACAGCAGCAGCAGTCTTACTCACGTAATTTCCTCATGGGCAATGAAATACAGAAACACTTGCATTTTCCTCTTCTGTGAAAGCCTATTATCACTAACTTTCTTTCCTTTTTTTTTTTTCATCTTTTATAATTTAAAAAATCATAATAATTGGGCATTTTATCTATAAAGGCAGCTTGCAAGAAGCTATCTGAAAGATTCTGTTGTGCAGAGGCTTAAAATGATCAGTAAAATCCAGACAGCAGAGCAGGTCCATCAGATTGCTTCTCTGAATTATTTCTCAACAAAATGTATTACCAATAATAAAATAAATGAAGTAAACATCTTAAGTGGAAGAATATTAATTTTTAAGTCCCACAGGGACATTAATCCACTTTAAATATGAATCAGAACTGAAGTAGGGTTAAATACTCTGTGTTTACAACCAACAGGCGTCAGTGGGAAGGAAAATGGCCATAAGGTGAATTAGTGACAAGAGCTAGGATTTGAAACACTTGAGTTTGAATAGTGTTCACATTGCCTAGTGAGAAACTATTATTGAAGTGAATGTAATTGCTATGGGCATTGCAAAAATGTAGCATGTATTCCATATTTTTAAAATTAATATAAAAAATTAAGTCATACATATTAAAAGATTGAAAACTGTAGGGTTCTAAGGGCCTGGACTCTTGACTGAAGTTCAAATTATTTTAGCTTATTGAATAAAATTCTGAGGATGAAGACTGTAACTCTGGTTCTTCCACTGTTAAATTAAATCCAAAATTTTACAATATTATCAGAAGTTACAATAAAATATTTTCAAATGAGATTCAAAGCAAAATTTGGTAGTTCAGAGTCTGGATGAAAAGGTAGTATGTGGTGTTTATCCTGTTTTATTATGTTTCCTAGTGTTTGAGGGGAAAAGAAAAAAGTAAAATGTAATTATTCTTCAAGAGCTTGTTGAGATGGGCAGTATTTGTATTGCATGAACAGGTATAACTGTGACACAGCTCTGTTAGCATACAGGAAGACCTTGAGTGAGTGAATCCGTGGACTTGTGCATCAGGAAATGAATAAGTTATAAATTTACCAGGTGATCTGGATCTGCCATTTATTCATTTGACTTTGGAACCTGGCACCCAGTAAACTGCTTTATTTGGAAAAAAAGCATACTTGATGAATAATTATTATGAGATTAATGGCCAGATCATAATAAAGCTGATTTTTTTTTTTCCTTCTAGGACATATAAAGAATCATTTCAAAGATTTCTTTGATGTAGTGATCTCAGAATGTGAAATATATGCCCAAGTCAGTGACCTTGGAGGGCTATTCTACAAATGCATCTTTTACTATAATGTTATGCTAATGTCTTTAAGACATTTGAGAAACTAAAAAAGTCTGTGGAGGAGTTCTGTAGACACCAGTGTGGGAAGTATTTAGAAAGTGAAACAGAACCTTATACATTGGTTGCTCACGCATATTTGAAGCTTTATGTTATGTGAATATCGACTTGAATGGGTAAAGAGGCTCACACAGGAGCTGAGAGCAGCAGCTGGGAAGCTGTGCAGAAGCTGCTGACAAGCAGAACTCAGATCTGTGCCATTAGACTGATGATTTGAAAGAAGAAAAACATAGCTAGGTGTTTTGATAACAGAACTATAAAACTGCTCCTGTTGGCTGCGCTGATGAGGGGACAGGGTATTTATATTTCTGCAATATAACTTGATGGTGGAAAAGAAAATTTTCATACACCAAATGGTTGATACCGAGAAACTATTCAGTACTTTGGCTATTGAGTAGTTGAACCCATGTCACTCCTACTTTTGTGCCCTGTACTGCAGCCTGTGTGTCCAGATAAGAGACTTAATTTTCTGAATTTCGACTTGACTAACTCCCTGAATATCTGGCCCATTTGAAGTAAAAAGCCTAAATTCTAATTTTACATTCATATAACCATCCTTTGAAAATTTATTTTCAAAGCTACTCTGTAGTGTCTCTCTGCAACATCCCTCAAAATCAAAAGAGATAAATTCATTGTCCTTTGTTGAAAGTAATGTCTTTTTAAATCACATTCTTGCATTGCTTTCCCCCCCATCCCCATTTTCAAAGTGGTCATGATACAGTTATTAGAGGTAAGTAAAGCTCCTTAATAAGGGAACATTTCTTTCAAGTCTGCATCCTGTAAAGAAGATGATGTATTAACAGCTTAAAATCTGGTATAACTTTCTTCAATTTGTAGGTACGTATTTGCTATTCTGTTTTCAATCACCATGTAAGTTTTCTTGGACTGCTTCATGTCTTCTACGTACTGGAATGGAGTGGTGAAAGCTTGAAAAAACAAAGAGGGGGAAATGTCTTCTGGGAATATGGATTTCATACAAAATTTTCTTCTGAGGACTTCAAATTTACAGCACTTGAGGGCACCTAATTTCTAGCCAAAATAAATATTTTTTATTTGTAAGTGAATTGCACAGACCAGCTGTCGGTTTGTCTCAGCACCTTCTCTTCTGCTGCTGGCAACATAGATATCAGTACCACACTCAACAGTGAATCTCTTCTTCTGGCTTCTCCTTTAGTGTCTTTCACCGCCTTTGAAGTGTCTAGGGGGGTATTTTTGTTGCTTTGGATTTTTTTTTATGTGAAGCATCATTATTCCAAAGTGGACTCCTTTCAGTAAGAAAATTACTGAACACTGGTCTATACCACTTAGGCCTTTTGATACAAAATTTGCTATGGCTTCTATTATTTGGTCAATCAAGTCTTATTTTAAATTAGTCAACTAATTAATCATCTTCTCAAGTCATGTTTTATTAGAA
Organism: Myiozetetes cayanensis; assembly: GCF_022539395.1. Lineage (NCBI taxonomy): Eukaryota > Metazoa > Chordata > Aves > Passeriformes > Tyrannidae > Myiozetetes > Myiozetetes cayanensis. The sequence continues at coordinate 72,958,067 of NW_026086604.1, read as the reverse complement.
GCAATCTGAGTTTGTTACTAAGTCATACCCCAAAGTTAGCTAAAATATCACAGTTACAAGATGAAGTAGATGGGAAATTCTAGTAAAATCTTAATATTGTGAAGACTTTAGTTTCTCTTGAACTAATGTTTTTATACATTTTAGACATCTTTGGCACACTGATTTTTTTCAAAGAAACACAATGAGATATTTATTATTAGGGTTGACACAAACAAAATATTTCAGAGTTCAAAAGAAATTTGTTTTTATATATCATTTCCTCATGGGAGAAGCCTCTGCAGACTGCTGCTGTAGGTTGGATCTCTTGGCTGATTACCTGTTCTGTAATCTGTAACCTATGTAAAAGGCTGTGCAATTTCCTTTCTTTGCTACAGTGCTCTATGGGAAGTGTGCACTGGTTTTCCACCTGGCTTGTAAAAAAGAATAACAATGCTTTGAATACCAAGGACCTCATATGGTATCTAGCATATGTAAAAGCTTTACATTAACTGTGAATCACAGGCACAATTGTCCTTCTGCTTATGCTGAATCCATCTTGAATCCAGTATGACAACTCAGTGTGGTGTTCCTGCAGTGTTGTGCAGGAGGAGACTATTACGTGTTGACTATTTGTTATCGAATTGTCAGTTAATACCTTTCAGCTACAACTCCTGTCTTTCCTGAATTTGAAAAACTGTGGTTAAAATGAGGATGAAATGTTTTGGCATATTGTAGGAAAAGCATTAACAATTTCATTATGGAGATCAGATGGTCTGCAAATATCCATCTGTATCACTTTTTAGGCCAGAATATATTATGAAGTAGCCACTGTTACTCTGCTCTTGAAAGACATAATTTACCTTTTTGCATAGATGTGAATTTTGATTGTTATTAATAAACAAAGGACAATAAATAAAACCTATCTGGTGTTCAGCTATCTACTGATGGTCCTCAAACATATTTAATAAATATAAGACCCAGGTGTAAAGTAAAGCTACTATGTTCCTTCTGTTATTAATTTCACATTAGATGCCTCTGACTTGCTTTAAATAAAAATTTAAAAAGTCAAGCTTTATTCTGGGAAATTAGTATCTAATATAGATCATGGAACTCTTCAAAGGAGCATTTTCTGAAATGAGATGTGAGGTGAGAGTTGAGATAACTATCAGGTTTCAAATAAGAAATTGGACAGAATATTTTTATGTGGACAGGCTACAAATATATCTGGGTTTTAGAAAACTGACTTCAGTGGAATGCCGAACAGTATTTTACTTTTGAGTAAGACAGGAAAATGTTGACATACCAGAAATGCACTCTGTCATACAGAGACCCTTTTCTTAGTGCTTCCTTCTTTGTGGAAACTGCATCACAAGGTCGTGGTTTGAAGAAGGAAAATACAAGAAGACATTGCCTTGTTGGAGTATCAATGTATTGTGTTCATAGAGTAAATGTGCTTTTTTAGTGATTTTTTTTTCTGTCTTGTATTGCTACATTTGATTGAAAGGTGAGTATGGAGATACTGAAATAATTATTGTAGTAGTGGAACGCAAAGATGGCATGGAGAGCTCCAAAATTTCACTGGTTCAGAATGGTTCTAAAGGTAAACCTACAATTATGGTGGGAGTTTTCTGCTTGAGGTGATTTCTTCTGTACAGTTTGTTTGTTTGTTCGTTTGATTGGTGGTTTTTTTACATTCATTTTTATTTCCTCGGGCATATTGTCAAGAATAAACAAATAGAATACATCCAACTCAGTTAACAATTCTACTGGTCAGCTTCTGGGCAAAGAATTCAGTTCTGGTGAGATTTGGCAGAATGAAATTGGAAACAAGAATTCACTCCCTGAAATTCTTTTAAATTAAGATGGTATTTCAAGGTTTCACACCATATTTAATATGGGAAAAAATTAATCTGCATAAAATCATTGTTTCTATAACTGTATTTTTCTCAAATTCTAAGAAAATTAAATTAACAGTTCTAATTTTCAGAATACTGAATATAGTTTGCACAAAAATGCCCACAACAATAGGCTTTTTTTCCCCATGCTTTTGTTTATTTCCTAACTTGCTGCATTAACTAGGTGGATAGGCATTAAGTATCTCAGATAGTGGTGGAACTGGAACTACCATCATAAAATGATGCTGGTAGTGTGCTTTGTTTCCTATTATATATCCTGTGGGAATAAAATGAATAAATGACACTTCTATCTCAAGGTGTTTTCTCTCCTAATGTATATTTTGACAGCCAACATCAGTACTACTTGGGAACAGAGGGATTTGGACATAGAGCTGGAGTGGACAGTTTTGGAAGTCAATTTGAATTCAGCTAAATTTTTAAAAAAATCGTTGATACATTTGGGGTCATAAAAATCACGGAGAGTCAGGCGCTAGTACAGAAGTCTTTGTAGCCTCTAACATAAGCACATTTACCCTGAGGACTAATTATTCCCAGATTTGTCAGCTTAATTCCAGTGTCTTCTCAGAGTAATAAGAGGGACTGTGCACAAAATGTAAATTCATGCTATGTCCAAGCTTCTGTCTTTTCAAATATGATAGTACTTCTGTCCTCACAAGTAACCATTAAAAAACGTCCTCTCCTAAGGTCATCTCTATTCTGTCATCCTATTCTAAGGTCAGATTAGCAGTTTATGAACTTGAATTAACTGATTTGAGTTGAGATAACCTGATTTGAACTAACTAGCGTTTGTACTCTCACTATGTATCAGATTTTAACAGATGATATAGGATTTTACAGGATGACTTTGCAATGCTGAAATATCTGGAACATAATTTTCAGTTATTAAACTGGAAAAACAAACTAGCTATGGAAGCATGAGCCTTTCCTTTAGAATCCCCTCTTTGGAAAATTTGGTAAGACATAGGAATTACATTTAAGCTTTGAAAATGGGTTTTAGGAAAGAAAAAATTGATTCTGGTCTCAGTGGAAATGCAAACTACGAGAATAGATAGCATGTGCTGTGGCAGAGCAACTGGATTTTCAGCCTGAATGCTCGAGAGTTGTCTGTTTACAGTAGCATAACAAGCTGCCAGTTGTCCTTCTGTTATTTTTTTCTTAAAATCATCCATGCACTTCATTCTTTCTCTTTGCCTTCATATTCTTTTTTTTCTCCTTTCTGCCAAGCTTAGAACTTGTAAATGTATCCTAATAATGTATCCTCTTCTCCTTTCCCTTTCTTTCAGTATTTTCTGTCAGTGAACAGTGACATTGTAAATCTTGGGTGGATATTGCTACCAGAAATACTTCTTATTTTCTGGTCTAGAAATGAATCTCATGCCGCCTATAAATGGAATAGTTTCCTAAGTTCATCTTTATTCACTACTGAGACAAGCTTTAGAAATAGACCTCTTTCAGGATGACTAGCTGTCTGATGTACCATGCTCTTTCTTCTCTAGCTGTGCACCACAGCATGTATTCTCTGCAGAATAATTTCCTAGTGTGAACAGGGTTGTTGTGTGTGGAAATGTAAATGAGCATCATTTTCAATGTACAGCAACAAAAAGGACATCTCCTACACAGGGCTGCAGTATTTTTCTGAGAATGAGGAAAGTGTGTGCTTTCTAACTGTAACTATGGCCTGGCTTGATGGATCAGAATTTGAGTGAGAGCTGTGGTTTAATGGGGAAAAAAAAATTTTTTTGACTTAGTTCTTTTCCTTTACTACTGAAGATTTCTGAAACAGAACTATTAATAAATTAAATGGAAATAAGATGCTGTATCTCTTCTACTGCTTTGTTATATAACCTTACTGATTCTGTTTTTCTTTTACAGAATGTTGGTAAAGATTTGCTTTTGATTCAATGTGTAGAAAAGGGTATAAATCCACTATTTAATAGATTTTACAATGGAATTGCGTGGTGGTCCCTGCAGTTGGTACTGAGAATACCTAAGACAAAAATATTTTTCCCCTGAGTCATTAGCATGATACTTTGGCCAACCTCTTAATTTGTCTCTATATTTGGAAATGGAGATAAAGGAACATATTGACCATATTACCTTGAGTGTTCACCTTGGCCATTAGTACCTGGAGCTTACTTATGTAACACATAAAACAAGCTCCAAAGAGTCCTTATTATTTAGACAGATAAATATACAAATATTTTAAAAATAGTATTCTTGTATTTGGAAGAGGGTCATAGGCAATGTAGGGACCATGGACATGTAATTGGAGTACTTCCCAACCTCAAAAGGGTGTATGTAATAAAGCACTCTTTGGACCTCACCACATAACACTGTAGTCTACTGTTATGCATCAAACTAAAAAAGTTGTTATATTATTAGTTTTATGTATTTGATTCCATCAGTAAAAAGCCAAATATACTTCCAGTATTTTCTTAACTATTGGACATCATTGTGTTTTCATGAGAGTCTATGAAAAAATCTTCATTCTCTTAGCAAAAACCATGTTTTGATATTGAAGAGACCATTTTTCCGGGTTTAATGTTTTATTCTGTATTAAAAAACTGCAAAGACAACACATTTTGACATTCACTTACTATATTGCTACAATACTTTTGAAAATTAATTATAATGTTAAAAACTTATAATAATAATGTAATAAAATAATTTCTCATAAAATAGATTTTTCACTAAGCAGTCATTAACTGTGCTCTCCTTCCCCATATATTTCCTCTGGTTAATATTTATGAATCATTTTATACATACTAGTGTTCAAATACAAAATCCTGGAAGGATGGGTAAAAAAAGGAGAGAAGGGAATAACTACAATAAAGGCTTTTTGGAATTTGTTTTTGTGAAAACACTGAGGGGATAATTGACAAATATGATAGCCTGGCACTGTAGGAAGAACCACCGAAAACCTTCCATAAGAAAAACACTTTCTGATTCTGAGGAAATGTTTGGATGGAAAAATATTGATTCTTTCTGTGCTCATGGGAGATACTGTACAGCCTGCTTGTTTCTCAGTTTTCATGCCATACTGCTCCCTGATGCTGTCAGGGGGACAGGAGGGTTCTGCCAGAGCTCTCTGTTTCTATGTGAAGCTATGTACAAAGGGATTCAGTTCCTGACTTCTAGGCAGCTTTCTCTTCAGCCTGCTCAGTTTCCCAAAGATATCTCTTTAATGAGTTGGAGAGTCCTGAACAGCTATTTCCATCATTCTGTCACCCCATATAAATCATTTCTGTCCCATTATATCTAGTCTCACTATGAAACTAGTAATTAGCTGAATTTTGTATCACTGATGTGTTTGTATAACTCTTTCTAGAATTTTACAACATGAAAAATATATGTACTGAGACTCATAAACTCAGAGATGATTAATGCCTCCTTTTCTCACCAGTTTGTCCAGAAGGAATATATCTGCCCCATAAGTGCCCTGGCAAGCTAACTGATAATAGAGGCCCCTTACCCAGAGAGTTAGCGCTTCAAAGATGTTTCTCCATATCACTGGTATTTTGTCATGCAGCCCTATGTTAGCAGGGGATTCATGAGTCAATATCCTGATCACATTGATCAAGAGTACTCGGGAGTGTAGGAAATGAGGCTGAATATATTCACATTAAGTAGAATTCCAGCAAATATTCTTCAAGTTAGAGATTGCAATCTGGGCAGCAGTTCCAGAGGAATGTGTACTTTCTGATGAATCAGACTGCAGATCTAAGAAGCACAGAATCCCTCTTGTCAGCTCATAGCTAAATGAAGCACAAAAAAACCCTTTGGAAATGAAAACAAAAGGTAGCTAATGATGTGCATTCTTTCTGGACCGTTTCCTGTCCATTTTTTCAAATTAAGGGAGTTAGTTTTTTGATTCTCTGTTTTAGAGAACAAAACACCTTGATGGTGTTCTTTTGCATCTTTTCTGACATGAAAGCAATTTCTAGAAAATCGTCAAATAACAGGGAGCTCTCTCATGGGAAAATGATGATAAGCACAGTCCTGCCTTTGGTGCAGCTAGGATTGGTGTGTCTTGTGCTTTCAATGTCTAGCTGCAAGAAGACTTTGTCCTCTCCTGGACTTCCCAGGGTAGTGGAAGTTGAGAAAGTCTCCTTTGTCTTTCTTCTCCAAATTGATCTAAGTCAGATATGTAAGTGCCTCTCCATGGGTTATGTGCTCCATCTGCCTGCATAGCTGGGCACTCATGGTGCTCTCATAGGCACGTTGGTCATGTCCTTGTTGTCATGGGGGGACCCAGTAGGGACCTAGGTCAGTGACTCTGGCTGCCCCTATGCTGTGGTGTTGGGGGTTAAGGTGTTCATCCCCATGGGGCTTCTTTATTGATCCTGAGCTCTTCATCCTCCCTGGTGCTTCACAGCCTGCTCACCTTCTGCTGCAGCCCCTGGTGAGCCAGTTTCTCAAACAATCCACACCTCCTGCAAACAAGGATATTGTCTCCTTGTCTGCCCACACCTTGAGGGACACCCCAGGTACTCAGTATCCACATCATACCTCAGAAGCCTGGCTTGGTCCACCTGGTTTGCTGAAGAGGTCTCACATGGGGGATTTCCATTAGGGGAGTTACAGTGTTTTGGGATCGTGCTTCAGTGCTTTCCTCTATGCTGCCAGGCCTAGGCAGCTGATCAGCTTCAGAGCAGACCTCAGCCAAAGCCTTGGGGCATTTTGCCTTCCACATATCCTTTGTCACTAGGTTGCCTGTCCCATGAAGCAGCAGGCCCAGTTGGACCTTGACTTTCTTTTGGATGCCAATGTTGCTTGAAACACAGAAAAAATATTTCTTCTTGTTCCTATGATGTGGCCTGTCATTGTCTTTCCATATGTCATTTCAACCTTCCAGCACATTTATCTCCTGCAACTTCATTCCCATCCACATATTTTGTAATCACACATTTGATCCAACCATCCAGATAATTTATAAAGATTAAGTAGTAGGAGTACCAGTATCTGTTCCCTGGGAGCTCCATGCCCCGTGTCTGCCAGTTTGACTTTGAGCCATCCATCACCATCCTTTGAGCTCTGTAACTTAGACCATTTTCAACCCATCTCGTGGTTCATCTATCCAGTCCTAGTTGTTCACAAGGATGTTTTGTGAGAAGCTGTCAAAAGCCTTGCCAAAATCAAGGTAGGCAACATTCATGGCTTGCCCCTCATCCATTCATCAAGTTGTTTTGTCATAGAATGCAGTCAGATTGGTCAAGCACAGTGAATCCATGTTGGTTTTTCGTCAGTTTGCTCTTCTCCAGCAGATCTTCTGCATTCCTAGCTACACCTAATTGCAGATCACTCAAGTGATATTTTTATGTTCCGTTTGGGAGTCTGTCTTCTTTTCCATTTCTCACACACTTCTGAGGAACTGCCTCAGTATCTTAATGTTTTTCCAGGGTGCTTTCTTATACTTGATCCTTTTTCCACTTAGTGAAAAAGGCTCTCCTTGTAAGAAGGTTGTCTCAAAAAATCTCCCAACACTCCTCAGCTCTTTTGCTGTCCAAGTCAGAAGCCCATGAGAGCCCTTCTCACTTTTCCCTAAGGAAGAAGGTGTTTGCTCTTCTGAAGTCTGGGTCTCCTTTCTGCTGCTTGTCTACGTCACACCCCTTAGCTCTGAAACTCTACATACAACCTCACAGTCACTGGGATCTGTGCTGCTGTGTTGCTTTCTTAGCACATATCATAAAGTCACTATGAGAACCATGTCCTGTAGGCCTGAGGACTATTGGAGGTATCTGGAGAAGGTTTAATCCACTTCTTCTGCCTGATCCACAGGTCTGGAGCAAACATCTACTACCAGATCTCTGTTGTTGTTGGTTTTACTGACTTTGACCCAAAGGCACTCTACAAATCACACAATGTGCACTCAAATTGCTGTTCTACAGAATGCACAAACCTCATCCTCTTCTGCCCTTTCTGTCTTTCCTGAGGGCATACACCTGGTTTCTGCAGGACTCAGGACACATGAACTTTCCTGCTGAGATCCTATAATTCAATTGCCATTGTAATGATGTAACTGCTCTACTTTTTCTGTCTTGTTCTCCAGTTGGCAAAGGTTAGTGCACAGGCACTTGAGATGACATGCCATCTTCTTCTGTCCCTGGGAGGAGTGTGGGAGCCCACCCCATGGCTCAGCTCCATGCATGCATTCATCTTGTCCTCTCTGGCCCCACTTGTCTCCAGGCTTCAGACAGAACTTCTCATTAAACTGAGTTTTAGCCTGTTATTGTTAGCCAGCCCACGGACAGTGTGACACAAGCTATGAAGGCATGTGCTGATCAGGTGACATGTATAGCCCTGCCTGCACCCTCGCACTGCACTGACAAGATTCAGGAGAATGCAACCTTGGTATTGTTCCTCTTTCCTTTAGTTCTGGGGGCTCTATTGTCCTATTTTTTTCCCTGGATTATGTTTTGCAATATTGCTGGTGCCCACATTGAAGAAGAAGGTGGAAGTCTGTGAGCTGGGTCAGCTGTGTCAGTCTGTCCATGATGGGCTGGCTTTGGCTCCAGGTGCGCAGCAAACTTTGTGTGCCTCTGTGTCAGGTCAGCAGTTGAGTGTCACGGTGTCCTGCAGAAGGGAAGTCTCATGGCCCTAATGTCCTTTCCTTCTCACTGAGGACTTTGCCCTGTTGAGCAGGAGCTGCTGTGGTTCTCTCTTCTGGGCACCCTTGTTTGTTCTTCCCATCTTTCACTGGAACTCCCTACCTCTTTTTCATCTGAATTTTTCCGGGTGAGGTGTGAGCTGTTGCCCATCAAAGGCAATTGTCTCTAACCAGGTTCTTTTAGATGTTCCACATGGAGAGTTTAATATCAAATGTGATATATTTGGCATTACATGGAATTTTTGTTTAAGTCACACAGCAACGCACTGTATAACATAGCATTTGCAATATATAGTTTCATCATGATACAATGTGATTCCTATTACCAGTCTCTGCGTCCTGACACTGGGTCTCTCCAGTCACTGGCAAGGAGTATGTGGGTTGAAGCCACCACAAGTTTGGTTTTTTCAAAGATTGTTTCATTATTTGTTCAGTTTTATACTTTGTGTTGGGCTGAGACATGTACATGCTTTCCCCTCCACACACCAGGTTGATCACACACCACAAAGATATTGTCTCTACTAATTATCTCAGAGAAGGCTGTTATAGAAACTGATGACTCATTGAAGCAGCCAAATATCCAAAACAAAGGGTACTCTCCTGTTCCCCCTTGTTTGAGATAAGCTTATCTTGCTTTATAATTGATGGTAATTCTTGACATTCTTCAGTTTTGTCCATAAGCAAGATTTGGAGCCCATCACATGGGAAAAGTAATAACTGCTAGGTAGCAGTGCAAGTATTTTAGTGTGTTGCATGTATTTGACCTTTACTCAGTCCGATCCACACAAAAAAAATAAAAATAAAAAAAAGGTTTCTGTTACCTTATTATAGATATGGCAGATTTATGATAAATGGCAGTGAAGGATACATTCTACTTTTCTCTTTCCATGAACTTTTTTCTTCTCTGTGTGTCCTGGACATTTCTTTTCAATTTTATTTTTGGATTATGTGTGCAATATTCAGTGGGTACTTTTTACTCTTGCAGCAGTTATAGTCAGTGGAGTAGGGAGGACTGCATGAATTATAGATGATTGTTAGATCCAAGAATCTTAGAGGAATAACAATGTTATTGGGTAAAATTCAAGTTAGAAATGTGTTCTAATAAATGAACTTAAGTCTTCTTGTATCTGCCAAGAATGCGAAATACCAGCTAAATATCAACTAAGATAATGTAATGTTAAGAAATCAGTCTACCAGAAAGTATTCAGAAAAGAAGATACACTTACTAGAGGAAAGATATTTTGCAGCTGTTATTTTGTACATTACTCTTGGCAGTGATGAGACTGCAGTTAAAATGACTGTAATTAGTATAGTCTCATAATTGTTATTCCTGTGTCTCTCAACCTGAGATGAGGCTGTTCACTTCTTTAGAAGTATATAGGACTCACGGCTCGAGTGCAAGACATATTCTCACGTACATTCTCACATATTAATAGCTCTTTTGAGAAATACATCACAGAACTCACTGAGTTTTGAGTTGTTTGTGTTTGTTTTTGTCAAATCCTATCCATGCAAAATTAAGAACTAGGTGTAGGTTACTACTGTAACTGTATTTTTAGCTACATAATTTCTGAAGGATTAAAAAAGTGTGAAAGCTGCAATGGGCTGTTGACTGTGTAGGAGCATGAGAAGGGGGGAATTTTTGAATGAATCTGTAGCTCGAATTATGAGACATAATAGGTGTGTGGTGAGATATTAGTGATTTCTGAGGAAAATTTCTAACAATAATATACTAACATGAAAAGACATAGAGTTATTAAATGACTTCTTTCCCATCGAATATTTGTAGGAAAAGCTATAATGAAAGCTGGAGATTTTGTGTGTTTCTTTTATTTATTAGTCTCTGCAGATTTAGATATCATGTTGCAAATGTCTTGAAAGAAGCAGAAGAGAACAAAAAAAATAAAAAGAAAGATATTTATAGGGAAATTAGAAAATTCTCAAATTCGTATGAATGTAAAGGTCTCTATACGACAGCCATTAGGGAAATAGGTAGTCTGAAATGAATGAATGAAGGCTTTTCTGGATTCAGTTAGTGCTGTTTGATCCCCCATTTAGACTGAAATGAATGAATGAAAGCTTTTCTGGATTCAGTTAATGCTGGTTTGATCCCACATTTAGTTCTTTCATGAATTTTGAATGGTTTCTATGGGAAGACTTACCTTAAGGCTGTTTCACTCACCAAAGTGACAACATGGTATGTAAAATGACCTCCTGCCCATGGCTGGTAGCAGGAACAACAGCACTTGGAAATTATGCCCCTGGGGAAGTTATAATGGTTTCTCAGAGGATTTGTAGAAGCAACTTGTACTCAGCTTCTTGGCCTGACCATCCTCAGGTGGTATTACCCACTTCATTTTAAATAGGCTTGCTGGAAGGCCACATGTATGTCATTTACTTAGTTTTTATTCTACTACCCAATCCATCTGGGAGCTCTTTGTGGAAGGCTTTACTGGGTGAATTTTTGCATGTTATATCCTGTTTTCGTATAGCTGAGAAATGACTCATACCTCTCAACTGCACCAGCTGTTAGCTGGCTGTAAAAAAGCTTAAATGTATCTCGCTATATTGGAATATTAACGTGCAAATTCATGATTGCAATTGCCAACACAGTGCTGTGCTATAATAGTAGAACAGATAGCTTGCTCCAAAATGCCATCTTATGATTTCTACCATACAGCTGCCTTCTCTATGCCATTCTTGGGCATCTTTAAAGTTGGTCAAATACTGCGTCTGAATTCCCCAACGTGAGCATTTCTACGACTGTCCGCAGTAACCCCAGTTTCCTGGTGGAGGTTTCTAACTCTTGGTGCAATTTCAGTGTAATTATCATACAACAGTTGGCACACTCTAGATGAAGCTATCTACGTGTCCTTGAAGCATAAATCTTTACTAAACAATCTGACTGCATGCATATTTAAATGTTATCAGTAATTTTTGCATTGTTTTCTTGTGAGTCAGGTCACCTGTAGAGAGTTGACCCTGGCCAGATTCCAGGTACCCACTCTCTCCTTCTGCAACTGGACAGAGGAGAGAGAGAAAAAAAAACAGCAGAGGATTCATGAGTTGAGATAAGAGCTGGGAGAGGTCACTTACTGATTACCTTCACGGGCAAAACAGACTCAAAGTGGGGATATTACTTAAATTTATTACTAACAGGATAAGAGCAAAAGAGTGAGAAATAAAATAATCTTTAAAAACACCTTCTTCCCACCCCTCCTTCCATGTTCTCCATCCTCCCCGCCAGAGGTGCAGGGTGATAGGGAATGGGAGTTGTGGTCAGTTGTTGTTTCTGCTGCTGCTCAGGGAGAGAAGTCCTTCCCCTGCTCCCGTGGGGTCCCTCCCACAGGAGACAGTTCTTGATGGACCTCTCCAGCTTGAGTCCATCCCTTGGGCAGCAGTTCTTCCCAAACTGCTGTCCCGTGGGTCACTCCTCCATGGGAAGCAGTCCTTAACGAATGAGCTGTACCGGTGTGAGTCCCCCACAGGGGCTACAAGTCCTACCCGGCAAAAAAATGTGCTCCAGTGTGGGCTTCCCTCTCCACGGACCACAGATCTCCAGCAGGACCCTGCTCCATCTCGGGCCTCCCACGGGGTCACAGCCTCCTTCATGCATCCACCTGCTCCATCATGGGCTCCTCCCTGGGCTGCAGGTGGGTCTCTGCACCCTGATGTTCCTCCATGGGCTGCAGGGGCACAGCTGCCCCACCATGGGCTGCACCACGGGCTGCAGGGCCTCGGCTCTGGCACCTGGAGCACCTCCTGCTTCTCCTTCTGCACTGACCTTGGTGTGTATGTTGTTGTTCCCATATTTGCACTCCACTCTTCCCTGGCTGGAATTCTTTCTGTGCAACAACCTCCTGTTCTTCATTATGTTATCACAGAGGCATTACCATTATTCCTAATTGGCTTGACCTTGGCCAGCATCAGGAAGTCTATCCTGGAGACAGCTGGCATTGGCTCCATGGAACAGGGGAAGCTTCTAGCATCTTCTAACAGAAGCCACCCCTTTAGCCCCTTCCACCACCAAAACCCAGCCATAGAAACCCACTACATCACCTTGGTAGAGGATTGAATTCCATGAGCATGTAAGTACATATGTTTTTGTTGGAGTTTCTGCAGTGAGAATAATTTGACTAACATTTCCCCAAATCATATCTCAGAAGTTTTTCCATTTTTGTAGTTAGTAGTTGAAATATTGAAAAAAGTATGATAAAAACACCCTTTTAGTTGGCTGATTACTTAAATGCTGTATAGAATATTTATTTTGAATGTTCATTTTTAAACTGTAGTACTGTGTCTGTTTTGTAGGGAGGAATAAAATTCTCTACAGTTTTGCAAGTGTGTCTTCAACAGCATTAGTGAAATGGATAATGAAAAGGAGGGTGCTGCTGTCTTATTTATATACATGCATTTTATTCTCGGTAAGGAAAACAGCTACAGATGTACAAGAAAAAGGACCACCTAAAAGAAACATATGAAAAAAGTGGAGAGATAGATCTTTGATTCCTGATTACTTGCAAATTCAAATGTGTTTTTGAAAAGTGTAGCTATATATATACTATCTCAACTATTTTTCCCATGCAGAATGACCATTTGTGGTACTGTTATTTTATAGGTAAAATAGCTGTGAACAAAATGTGATGGCTAGTTTCTTTGGAAAAGGGATGTTTTGAGCTACCTGAATTAATAACAAAAATCTAAATATGAAACTAGAAGCTGACATTAGTGTCTTTAAGGGTTTTATTTTTTTCCTTTACTTTCTTTCTTCCCCCTCCCCTCCCAAATATTTGGTAGTTTTATGATCTTAAGATTATTATTAAGCTATTATTGTACTTTTTAATATTCTGTGCACGTCTGTAACATTTTCCTAACAAATAATACTACTGTCAGCATGAGTCCAAGGGTTTGGGGAGTGCTGCCACAGCATTATATTATATGGACATTATATTGCATTGAGTCTGGTGAAACTTAACTATATTAGTGTTTATATCAGTGGAATTTTTTCTTTTTTTTCTGTGTTTTTAAAAGTCTGTCTACGTAATGCTATATCAACTGAGTTAGATATGATTTTAGTTGAATGAATCATAAATTTTGTTATTCTAAGTATGATCATATAAATATGTTTTTGGTGGAGACAGTAAATACTGAAACCCTGACTTACAGCACTTAGTCTCATTTTTATAACACTAATTTTTAAAAATCCACCATGAAATAAAACCTATGTAAAATGAGTAATTAATTTGCTTTTGGAGGTTCATTTTGAAGAACTATTTTCAATCCAAAATCCCTGTCTGCACTAGGTAGACACAGCAGTAATTTATCTCAGGGTGTGTTCATGATAATATATATAAAAGGCTTTCTCACAAGGTCTTTTTCAACCTTGGAATAAGTTAAATAAAGTCCCTTAGTTGATTATAAGCCATAAACTTGTGTAGCTTTGGTGTTATATTTCTGCCAATGAGTTAGACTTCTCAGTAATGAAATAATTATCCTGATCAATAAAATAAATTAGGAATAAAAGAAGAAGATTCTGGTTAAGATAGTGAATTAGGTGTCGGTATTTCAGTTGTTTAATTTACTTTTATACAAAACCTGAAAAAACTAAAAACAGAAATGCCAAGATTATCTTCTGTTGAACAAATTTTATTTCTAATCTTAAATAAATAATCGTGGCCAGTCAAACCATAAATCTTGCACTCAAAAAAACCTCCTGGAGTTTGATAGGACTTAATGTTGTGATTCTGAAATTCTGCAGCCAGAACTGACAGCCTTCATGAGCCCCTTCCAAACATGCAGATGTATGGAATCAGTGCTGTGGTGTATCAGGTAGGTATGTCAGAGGTAAGAAGCCTATGTTAGTAGAAACCTGTGGCATGGTGTAAGGTTTTTTGATGCTCAGTATGTGATCATTAGAATTAAGGAGCCTGGGAAAAAAAAAATCTGTTGGGTAATTTGTGCCCATAGTAGGACTAGCACATGAAGAAGGAAGAACTGCCCTCTCACTCTACAGCAAGCCCTGTCCACCAGTTGCAAGGTTGACATAACTGTATTTAAAACTAATGATTGTGTGGAAAAAGTAAGTTTAGTGGTGGTAGGAGATATTTTAGGTTATTTGACTATTTACTAAGCAAATTAAACACAAACACACAGGAAGGATGAGAGGCACAGTATCACCTTATCTAAGAGAATAAAGAATATTCAGTTGGCTCCTCCTACAGCCAGTCAAGGAGATCAAGAGTTGTGAAACCCACTAAGATGATACAAGGACAGAAATACATTCCCTAGAGAGCCATTTTAACTGCCACCTTACACATGAATAGGATTTGCTATGGGATGTAGGAGAAAGAGCATTTTGCAATGGATCAGTCGTACTTTCAGGGATTTTATGGAGGGGGATTTTGGTGATGTGTGCAGAGTATAACGGGATTCTTAGGGAAAAGAGCAAAGTCTTGAAAAGGAGGAACCCCAATATGGTGGGGAGGAACTGGCATGGGAAAACAGGGATGAAGACTAAGTGGGTCTGGTCATGTTTAAACAGCTTGCTGCTCTGTAAACTTGTGTGACACAGCTCTTCTGCTTGAACTGCAGTTTGTCCTACGTTCCCTTTCCTCTGTGTGTCTAATCTAATCCTTTCTACTGTATTCAGAAATATGAATAATGAATACATTTTCCAAACCTTCCTAGTGTTGCTTGAGGAATATATTATAAACTGGTATTAAATATTAAGTATGGAGTATAGATTTGCCACATGTAACCATTTTTAACAGTATGAGAAGAAAATTGGTTGCCTAAGTATAGTGGTCCAGAGTGACAATTTCAGGTCTTAAAAATCTGTTTTGAACAAAACAGCCCATTCATAATTACTTAAAGTTTTCTTGTTATATAGAAAAGTTGATGCTAGCAAAAAAAGAAAGCTGAGAGTAGATGGAAGCATTTCTATGTCTTATTTATTAGGTGTGAGTAATGTATGAGACAGCTGAAGTAAACATTTTGATGGATTTTCCTTTCGTTCCATAACTGTGTCTTGTCACTTTTGACATTAAAGTAAATCTACTATACAAAAAGAGAGGGCAGTAGCATGGATTTTTTTGTACCTGTGCAAACGTGTGAGGACCCTTTCACTTCAAGCTGAGTAGAAGAGACAATAATTAGCATTAATTCATCTTTATAGGGCTATATTTATAAAGTAAAACAACAGGTGCCTGATAAAGCAAAACAACTAAAGCTGAGGTCTGGAAACCCACAGTATATGCATTAAGGGGACTTTAGACTTACTCTAGTCTGGTCCTCAGGCACAGAATGTACATTAGAAATTGGACTGCATCTTCTGGTTTAACCCCATCAAAAAGAAATTCATCACTCCACATTGTGAAGCAAAGCACAGCAAGTGGGGACAATCAAAAGATTTGTTTCAACTACTTGTCTGCATAGTTTGTTAGGGAACTATTGTGGCACTGCAGTCTTTCAGTTGTATGAGTGACTGTACAAGGGGAGGAAGGCTGTTCAAGAACACAGCTAGGAAACTTAAAACATCTTTAGAAACAATTAATTATGGGTCACATTATTTGAGGGACATCCCAGAGCCATGGGTACACTCAGCAGATGTGATAGAAGTTATTAGAATGTGTTAAAACTGAGTTTAGTGTTTGATTATGGCTTTAATGATGTTTTATATTATGATTATTCTGCACAGTATATCTTTGAAGGTTTTCTCTACCTTGGTCCTTTTATTTTTTTTAATTATGCAAATAGGTTATTTTGACCTTTTCTTCTTTTTCCTTTGTGTTGAGATGTTTCCCACAATGCCTCACTTCAAAAGCCTAATGATGATGCCGGTTACATTCCTTTCAGTGTCCTAACTTTTATACAGAACATGAGAGACAGAAGCACATTTCTCAGCTATACCCAGTCTTGACAAAATGACTTAAATGTCAAAATGACAAAATTTTTCATCTCAAAATGAATTAATTAAACATGTTAGCAATCACAGGAGGTTTGAATGGCTAGTAGAAGAGTTTTATGGTTGGTTCCAGTAATTTCTCTGGGATAATTATTTGTCTGATCAACAGAATGTATCCATGGGTGGAAGGTAAATGTCAAGTGTTGTTCTACTTTTTCCATATATTTCTACAGTCAAAGTATGCTTTATTTTAAAAGAATCTTTGGTTCTATCACAACAAACAGCCAGATGGCAGTTGGTCCATGTTAACTTGAGAGGGGAACAGCAGAGGTCAGCTTTCAATGTCTGAAATCTTTTCTGAGAAAGAGAAAGGGAGGGAGGGAGGAAGGAAGGACTAGCTATTATTTTAAAAGGGGCTTTCACAGTGATGTTAATGCTTGTTTTTCTGGAAATACCAAATAAAAAAAATTAAAAATGGGAAAATGTGTGGACTATGGGAACTGTTGCCTAAATGGCTGCGGGGAAAAAAGACTCCAAGCCAAATTAGGTAGGAGATAAGATAAGGATACAAAAGTTTTAATGAGCCCCCAGGCTTTCTGGAATACCTTCAGTGCGCGCTCGCTCTTGAAATACAGATGTCCACAGTTTTTATAATGATTTTCACCCAATCCCCGTCCAGCCACCACCCAGGTTCTGCCCTCACCACGCCTCTTGGAAACTGGGTCTGGGGGCGTTTTGGGACCCCCTCTTCTTCATCTTCATCTTCCTCAGAGCACGTAATGTCCTTGGAGGCCTTCCAGAATTCTAGGCCTGAAGGTTGTTGGGTCTATGGCTATATCTTGTTCCGTAGGGTTAGGGTGTTCTTCTACCACACTACCTTGATAAAGAGACTAAACAGGCTATGGAATTTAGGGAATTGATATGGGAATGGGTAACAGGGGTTTGAGCTGGTGTGTTAAGGGTAAAGGGATAATATGCTGCTACTCTAAAATCTACATTTACTACATAACTACTTCTAAGATCTACAAAAATTAAAAAATCAAAGCATCAAAACTCCAAGGTATCAGAACCATAGCATGCAAGCTAAATTTTGGCATTGCTCCTGCCAGATTTTCTACGGAAATGTATAGAAGATGCAGAAAATAGATTTTTTGATTACAGTTTCAAACAAATGTTTAGAAAAAGATGTTCACATAGAAATTCACTATGGGCATATTCCTAAAAGTCATCATTTTGTTTTGGGGAAAAGGAAACAGTTATGTATTTCTTTTTGTTCTCTCAATATTGACATATTTCTCTTGGACAGTAGGAGATATTGCTTTCTCTTTCCTGAATGACTTCTAGGTTTCCACTATATATTGGTTGCACATTGCTTTACAGACATGATTGTCTTTCTTGGGAGCTTAGTCCCAGTTATTGAACCTGAACTGGGAGAATGTATGGACTTTTACAGTTTAGTAACAATCACAGCTGAAACTGGTACTCTCTGATGTAGAGTGCATGACCTGTGGATTTACTAATGTGCCGAATCTCTCATTCACAGTAGTTTTTATGCTCTATATCACTCATTAATCATAGGGATCTTTACATTAGTCAAAACAAAATTAATGGTGTGCTTATGTGCATGTATATATATATGTATGACAGCGTGTGTGTATCTTTGTGAGAAACTGTTTTCCAGCCTTAGGCTTTTCCATGCTTTGTTGATAGTTCTGCATTTACACTGTACATGTCATAATTGTTAAGACAATTTCATGAATGAGGTGCACAAATGTGCTTCTTTTTTCTTCTTAGGGAAGAAGTGAGCACATCATCAGTTTGGGTTCTATTTCATTTTTTTCCAGAGGTATATTTAAGTAAAAAATTTGTCTTTTTACTTAGTGCAATATAGCAATAACCTGGAACTGTCTCCACGGCTGATATGTTTTAGCTATGAAAACTATAACAGTGAGGTAAAAACATTTTTTTTTGAGACTTTGTAGTCTTTGTACCAGCTAATATTTTCTTAGCTTGACTTGCTGGTGTTGCCAGTGTGCACATCTTTCACAAATGGAACTACGCATCCCATTCCCACTCAGTTTGATAGGAGAGCAAAGCGACCTACTCAGGACAGCAGTATCCCTGGAAAAATGAAGCAAGCAGATACAGCTCCTTGGCTGGTACAACCTTGCAATTTCATGTCTTTTCAAGAGTTTACTGCAGTGTGTCAGCTCTAGATTTGGACATTAATAAGGTACGGAAACAGATATTCTCTCTACAGCTACTGTCATTTCATCCTTGAAATTGCAGCAAATGTCCTGACTTTCATGTCCTTACTGATGGGATTGTATGTTAAGAAATCTACTAAAGTTTCATAAAAAAAGCACCCTGGTTTTGTCAGTTGCCAGGAAGAGTAATTTCTGTAGGCTTTTTCATCTCTCTTTCTAAATGCAGAAAGGTCACTGAAATTAACCATTTTGATGTGAAATGCTGCTTTTTAATCTATCAGCATCTATGTAAGGCTGAATGTCACTTTTCATATTTCACAAGGTACAATCACAGCTGTCATATCTTATGCAGTAACACTCCTTTGCCTACTTTTTACAAAAAGGATTAGAATATTTTGGAAGGTGTTTAGTGTTGGTTTTTCAGTGGTTTTTTGGGGTTTTTTTGAGATGATGTAATGTGAAATACTCTTGAAAGTCTTTCATGCAGAGGTTTAGGAAGTCATCATCCTTAGGAAATCATGCTTTATATAGGTCATGCATGTGTACTGCTTTGAGTTTGGTGACCTACTGGGAAGCAGTGAATAAAAACTTCAACTTGCTGTTGCATGAATTATTAATCCACTTGAAATGAATGGCAGCCTTCTTCACAAGGCAGGAAAGAGTCAAGGTAAGATGGCAGGCAAGAAACTAGAGAGACAATACTCTGATCAATTCAGAGGGCTAGACCTGCACTTAATCTGTGTTGATGAGGTAGTAGATGAAAGAGTTAGGAGAAATAGATAATGATGCAGGAAGCTATTGAAGAACTTTGCAGAAGAGCTGCACTATTTCCATGCCCTAATTATGCAGCTGGAAGTTACATCCAGAGACATTTGTTGAGTCCAGAAAACTCACTGTGTCTGTGGATGTTCCTTTTAGATTGCTGGAAGGTAACTTTAAGGCTGTATTCTAAATGGGATTTAGGTTGCTTTTTTACAGGATAGGGAAACATTTTCTGGTTTCTGTGTTGAATACAGTTTGTGACTTTTTGTCTGTGACTTTTAGGAAGGTGATTTTTTTGTGGATAGGGAGAGGCCTGTTGTTTCTTGTGAGTCAAAGCTCTAAGGTAAACCTGCAGATGGTATGTGAAAGGACTGTCTAATACATAAATAGTGAAAGGATACCTGTTCCATCTGAGATTTTAATTTCCCAAGAATTTCACAGCTACGTAGAAAAATACAATGTATATGGCTAATCATATATCACTCTGTATCCAGAAGGACTCACTTGAAAAACTTTTTCCCCCTGTTTTCTCAATACTTTGTCTAATTTCTAACAGTTCTAGTAATCTACAAAACTCAAAAGCTTTGCCCATGTATCTGACTGAAAATTGCATCATTTGGTATACTTGATGTCAATTAAGGTTTTGACAGGGAGAGGTTTCTGTTAAATTCTTCAGTCTTTGATATAAAGTCACATATTTCTGCTTGATAGATAAGTTTCCTTATATAGTGTTTGCCCTTTTGTTACCTTCCGCTAAAGTCTCTAAAACAAACAAACAAAAAAAGTGTAGACAACGGGTTTGCAAATGCAATGGCAAATCATCCTAGTTTTCCTTCTCATGCACATACATGCAGAAACTTGCAGATAATGAAAGGGTATTTCTTAAAGGTGCATGGTCATTCTCTGCTGACAAGCAAACGATTTATCATTCTATCACACTTGTTTTTAAATCTTTTTTTTTTTTTTTTACTTGACTAACAGCCCTCCAGTAACATAAATATTGCAAGATTGCTTCATAACTACCAAGCTTTTGAATGAACAGATTTTGACAAGGACTCTTTAACTGTGCAGAACCAAAAGGTAGACTGGTAATCTTTACTCAAACTTTATTTTAATGGTTCCCAAGGAAGCTTGTACGTGAAAACCTTTACCTCTCTGCTTAAACTGAGTTAGAAGGCTGTCTTTAATATAAAACTGTGCAAAGTGTCCTAGTATGCCAAAGTGGTAGAATATCAGAGGTGGCCTCTGGTATTCTCATCCTGGTCTCTAATATCAGGAGATTGTGTAGATGTAATTTTCACGTATTTTGGCATGAGTAGAAAGGGGGTTTGTTTTTCTTTCTTTTGTAGGCTCTCATGCAATACTATTGTAAAATTTGTAGTGGTAGTTTGGGAGATAACTAAATGATACATTTTGGTTCTCTCAATAAGGACTTCTTTTCTTCCTGTTGCAAAAACCACTGACATGTAAAAATACAGCTTATGATATGGAGACAGGCATGTTCTTTCCAGTGGCAGAGAAATGGTTTATTTTCACAGAAATTGTTGTTCAGTAATAGTGCTGTAGTTCTTTAATGATTCAGAGAGATGAACCACAGTCAATAACATTATGTTTATATCTTGGCATATTGCAAAAACACTGACATTTTTAAAATAATTTCTTTTAGGAAAATGTAAGGGGACTACGTATTACACAGCCTGAAATATGAGAAATATTAAGTAAAATCTCATGGGGGAGATTAGAAGGTTAGTTCTTTGGTTACATGGATTATTCTGCCTAAGGCAGGCATAGAAAAAGTAATTTCTGTTCCCAGGTTCTTTCCTTTCCTATGTTCTTCTGTTTTTCTCTGCACTACACTGGAGACAATATCCTTTCATTATTTTGATTTTGTTGTCTTGAACGTTTACCTACACATTCTCAGTCTCATTTCTGTAAAATAAACCCATTTTAAGTAAAAAAAGAATCGTAACAGAGCCTTCTGTCAAGAGAGCGGTGAAACCAATGTGATGGAGCAGCAACCACCAGAGTGTTGTAAAGAGATAACCAAGGTGATAATAGTTAAGCACAGATCTGCTTTGACCACAGTCCAGGTAATCGTGCTCTTGGGCAGGATTATACATTTAGTTTAAAGTAGCTGGAAGGTAACTTTTCAGAGATACTTCAGCAGCATTACTCCTGCTGTGAGGCCCTTTGCTCCCCTATGGCGTCATCTGCTTTCTAAATGTCAATGCAGTGTTTGACTGCTGCCTGTACTTTGATTCTGTACAGCATTACTCTATAAAAGTTAAAGGTTACTGTTCTACTGGTGGAAAGTGTGTGAATGATTTGCAAGAGCAAAGCTGAAATCATAAAAGGAAGGAACTCAATAGATCAGGGCATGCCCTAAGACATGATGGTACAAAATTAATCAAAAAGCTGTTTCAGCCCCTGTTCCCCCTTTCCACCAACTTAAAGGTTGGGAAAAATAGAGGAAACAGCAAAGAAACCATTTCTGTATGAGACAGATGGCATCTTAAATGTTTTGAAGATACAATTAAGCATTCTTATGGCAAGATATCATTTTCTTAAACTTTTCCAAGTCTAATAGTTAAATTACTGGTACTGAATATTAGTTTTGTGTAGATAAATAAAGATTTTGGAGAGGTTGTGAGGGTTTGTTTATTACACTGAATCTTTTAGGTTATTGCACAGGAAATGCAAGTCCTTTGTATCTGGTCTACTAGCTATTTCTAGAAATGAACAGCAAACTTTGATGCAAAAATTTGCTGAGGCACTGAAAACAGTTTTAGCAGTTACTTTAGTGAATGTATGTCTGATTACAGAACAAGCAACCATATGGAATAATAGCTGTAGGGGTCTGCAAGAGAAATGTTGTTACATATCTGAAGTTTTCTTTTAAGCTTTTCAGCTCATTTATATTAAGCTGTAATTCCCTGAGGACTCAGGAACTAGAGCTGGGATGTCTGGTGCAGAACTGCAGCAAAGCTGCTGGGAGCTTCAGGGAAGAACAGTTGTTCCTTGTGAAAGGTAGTCATGTATCAATATTGAATATTCAACTTTCAATATTGGATGAGTAGAAAGAGATTGCCTTCCTTGCCTCTGGTCATCTGTGTCAGTAGCAGCTAAGATGCTGTACTAACTTGTATTAATACATACATAAATGCTGGCTTTAAAACCTTTCATTGGCAGCCATTTTTTAACCTCCAAATTATTGAAAGAGAAAAAAAGGAAACCCTTTAATTACTTGAGTTTAGAGTAATCTATCATCTTTCATTCTGTAAACATATAAATGGATGTGGACCGCCAGGGATGAAGATCACTAATGCAAGAAGTTGCATATAAGCAACAATTTTTGATTCCAAGTTCTCTGCTGTACGAAATTTAGGTGGCACTTTTTTCAGGTACTGTGTACAGATTGTCTGTCTGTCAAGCTGAGTTTCCTTTCACTAAGTGCCCCTGCATACTTTAATGAATACTTAATAAGGCAAATCATCCTGTGTCTGACAGGCTGTGTGTGCTGTGGTAATCTGTGCAAATCATGTTTTCCTTCTTTTGCTCATTTACTATTCTGTCTCAATGCCTGAACACAAACCTCCTCTACCACTGCAGCTTAAATGTAACCAGTCACTTTGATGATCTGACTAATGCTCAAGTACAACAAGCATGAAGATAAGCATCCTCTGCCAAGAGAATCTCCATCAGCAGCTACTGTGCACAGGGGTGAACTAAGCAAGGGTTGATTTCTTTGTTGCCCAGCACTCTGTACCAGTAGAATCATACCTGTGACAGTCAATGTGTGCCCTATGACTTGTAACTCCACGCTAAAATCGGAGGCAAGATAATTTAGCCTAACCAATATTTGATTATCATGCAGTCTTCTCATATTTTAAAATTGTTTCACCCTTTTCCTTCCTTCTGAATAGTGTTCTTCATAGAAATGTCTTTGCAGCGGCAAAACAGGATGACAGCTAGAGATAAAATGTAGTGTTTGATTTCTCCCAACATCTGACATTCTGTGCAAATATCAGTGTGTCTTTTTGAGTTCACTTCAGAATGTACATTCTCTTTTCCGCTCCCCTCCCCCCCAAATATACAAGATGATATTTAAGAAAACATAGTCCTGATATTAAGTGAACTACAGGTGATTAAGAGCAAACAGACTGTCAAGAAAAGGTTATGGGCTAAAATGTTCCTCGTTGTAATTCCAAATCTTTTCAGTGAACTCTTCCATCATATTCTAATAAAAACAGCCTGCTGCATGAAACTTGGTTTCTGACATTCTTTGTGCCAGTTCTTTCCTGAAAACAATAAAAGTATTTATTCTTGATTTATCTGGAGCTTGTTATTAATCTTTTTAGATAAATTAATAGCATTTTGCCCTAGACCTTGAACCTCTGCATCAGTCAGAACAATGGGTGTCAGCTTCAGTTTCTGTTACCAGGCTGAAAATCTGTATTTGAATCATAGAATATCCTGTATTGGAATGGACCCATAAGGACTGCTGAGTCCATCTCCTGGTCCTGCACAGGACCACCTCAAGAATCACACCATGTGCCTGAGAACATTGTCCAAACACTTCTGGAATTCAGGCAGACTTGGTTCTGTGACTACTACTCTGGGGAGCTGTTCAGTGCCCAACCATCCTCTGGGTGAAGAGTATTTTCCTAATGTTCAACCTAAATGTCCCCTGACACAAATTCTTGCTGTTTCCTGGAGTCCTGTCACTGGTCACCACAGAGAAGAGATCAGTGCCTGCCCCTCCATTTCCTTTATGAGGAAGCTGTAGACAGTGATGAGGTCTCCCCTCAGTCTCCTCTTTTCCAGGCTGAACAGACCAAGTGACCTCAGCCACCTTATATGGTTTCCCCTCCAGACCCTTCACCATCCTTGTGGGCCCTCCTTTGGATGACCTCTAATAGCTTAATGCCTTTTTTATATTGTGGTGCCCAAAACTTCACACAGGACTCAAGGTGAGGCCACACCAGCACAGGGTAGAGTGGGACAATCACATCGCTCAACTGGTTGGTGATGCTGTGCCTGATGCCCCCCAGGACATGGTTGGCCTTCCTGGCTGCCAGGACACTGCTGTCCCATATTCAACTTGCCATTGACTGGGAGCCCTAGGTCCCTTTCTGTTGTGCTACTCTCCAACCTCTTGTTCCCCAGTCTGTCCATACATCCAGGCCTGCCCTGTCCCAGGTGCAGAATCATACAGCTGGTGATTGCCCAGACCTCTGATTTCTCAAGGTCTCTCTGCAGGACTTCTCTTCCTTCAAGGAAGTTAACAGCTCCTCCCAACTTAGCGTTGTTGGCAAACTTACTTAGTATACTTTTGTACCCAAGTTGTTAATGATGGGCCTAAGAGGGAGCCCTGTGGAACACTACGAGTGACAGGTTGCCAGTCTGATGTTCCCCCATTCACTAAGACCCTCTGTGTTTGACCAATTACTCACCCGCCACATGATGTGTTTATCCAGCTGTGTGCTGGATGTTTTGTCCAGAAGGATCTTGTGAGAGATGATATTAAAAGCCTTACTGAAATCCAAAAAGATTAAATCCAGTGGCTTTCCTTCATCAGTGGGTTACATTGTCATAAAAGGAAATTGGGTTTGATAAGCAGGACTTTCCTTTCATGAAGTCGTGCTGGCTGTGATTGATGATTGTGTTCTCCTTCAGGTGTTTTTCAATACCTGCCAGAATAATCTTCTTAATTTTACCATGCACTGAAGTGAGACTAACAGGCCTGTATTTTCCAGGGTCCTCCCTCTTGGCCTTCTTGAAAACTAGGGCTACATTTTCCAGCTTCAAGTCAACTGAGACCTCTCCATAGTCTTTGAAAAACCATGTGATCACCTGGAATAATCTTTCCAATAGTTACAAAGGCAATCTATAGATTGTGACCATTATATCTGAAGAAGAGAGATTATTTCTTTTTTTTTTTTTTTAGAGTTAGTTCTTCATGGTTTAGCTCAAGAAAATGGGGTAATCTCCTGGTGGGAAGGTGGGACAGTGAGGAGGTAGGACTAACACTTCACACAATAGCTGCCTGCTAAATTGGTTTAGTGGTAGTACAAAACAACACCACCATGTAGAGCCTTGATATTTTTTTGACAACAATAACTTTCAGCATAAATTTGATTAATCTGCAAATTATGTCTCTTTTTTTCTTAATGTTTTGATATTGCAGTATTCATAAGCTGTTAATTTAATATGGATCAATCAATGCCGTTATCTGGATTGGTACATAAGGAATTTTCCTCAACAGTGAAATTTAAGAAGTTACATCTGAAGTTAATCAGTATACTAAGTAGAATAGTAGTAGCATTTCATAGAATCATAGAATCATAGAATAGATTGGGTTGGAAAAGACCTCCAAGATCATCAAGTCCAACCCCTGATCCAACTCCAATTACTATATCATGGCACTAAGGGCCATGTCCAATCTCTTTTTAAAAACTTCCAGGGATGGTGAATCTACCACCTCTCTGAGCAGGCCATTCCAATGCCTGATCACCCTTTCTGTAAAGAATTTCTTCCTAACATCTAACCTAAACTTCCCCTGGCAGAGCTTGAGCCCATGTCCCCTTGTCCTGTTGTTGGTTGCCTGGGAGAAGAGACCAACCCCCACCTGGCTATAACTTCCCTTCAGGTCACCTCTAAGCCTTCTCTTCTCTAGACTAAACAATCCCAGCTCCCTCAGCCTCTCCTCATAGGACTTGTGCTCAAGTCCCTTCACCAGCCTAGTTGCTCTTCTCTGGACCTCGCTCCAGCACCTCAATATCCTTTCCATTTCATATAAACTAAAACTTCCATTTTCTTCCCTAGCTAAATCAACATCAGTTGAGTTTTGTTTTCAAAATGGAAAAATATAATTTTAGTAGTGGTTACTGCATCTTGTCTGCAAAAACTCAGCTTCCAACATAGGAAATTCAAACTGATGAGTCTAATATCCAGGTAGAGAAAAACAAAAAACAAACAAACATATGAAACTACAGACTAACAGTACAAAAAACCCTGAATTTTAATAAACTATATTTAGAGACTAAAAAATAAAAAAAAAGAAACTATTTTTATCCTATTTATTGCGAGAGAAGAATAATAGATACAAAGATAACAGTTTGAGAGAACAAAATTATCTGATCACCTGTGGAAACATATCATGGAAGGGAACTCAAATCATTATCTCAATAGATTATATGGAAATTACATGAAGCAGAGCCTTAGAGATTGTAAAGAACTTTCCTGCTATGTTCACAAATATGAATTTACAGGTATTATGCTGTTTACACTAGATCACAGTGTATCATTCTGTCTGCTGCTCTCCCAGTGGTCCTTTTATAACACCATTTTTGGAAGAGGCTGCCCAGGAAGGGCTTGAGTCACCATACCTGGTAGTATTTAAAAGATGTGTAGATGTGACATTTTGAGACATCGTGTAGTGTTGGACTTGGCAGTATCAGTTTGCTGTTTGGATCTGATGATCTTAGAGGCCCTTTCCAACCTAAATGATGCTAAGATTCTGTGTCAACTTTGTTGTCTCTGCTCTCAAAGCAGTGATTCTCTCCTATATCTGTGTAGCTTTTGCCATGTGTTAAACTTAGCAGGCAGGGATCCTAATACATCTAGAAAGTAATCTTGCTGCTTAAAGTGTTTGGGTATGGAATTGGATATTAGGACTTTTGTAAAGTACTATTTTTAAACATGATGGTCCTGGGAACATCATTATATCAAAAACTGTAGGCAGTTGGCCAGACCTTGATACCTACAGAGGATTATGTAAGTGAACACATGCCGGTTTTATCCAGTGGCATCAACTCAGAAAAAGAACTTTCCAAAACCTCAATAGAGAGATATAAACATGATTTTTTTTAGTCAATTACAGAAAGACTTGTTTGACATTAGATATTAGGTTTTTGTTCAATTGAACAATCTCAGCACTTATTTTAACTTCCCCATTTTACCAGATGTCTAGCTTATTTCTTGGTAAACAATAACTACCCAAGCAAAAATGCTATGGTACTCCAAAGAAAAAAGAAGCCTTAAAAATCCCTCTCAGATATCAGCTTCTAACGAACTACAAATCACAGATATTTTTGTCTCTTTCTCCATGTTTTTTAAGCAATTAAAATATGTGTTTGCTTACTTAAATTTATACTTTAAATGTTTTCTCATTATTTAAGCTAAAGGAAATAGGTTTGTGTTTTCTTTTATTTTGATCAAGTGTTAGACTTAATTGCTTGCTGAGTGGACTGATATGACATTGTAATTTAAAAGGAAGACTATGAATGGGACTTTGCCAGGCATCTTCTGGGAAATGTTCTGAAAAAATAAGCCTTATAGTTTGTGTCAAATGTTAATGATTTGTTTTTAAGAGTGACTTTTGTGAACCCCTGTGATTAAACTAGGTCTCGATAGAGGCAATACTACTAATAGAGAGCAGCTGGGCTTGCTATAAATGGGGCTTTCTTTTTGTGGATTGGTTATAAACTTTGCCCTGTGGCTGGTTCTGCTCCAGTAACTGCAGATACTTCAGTTAGCAATGGAGTTTTCATCTTTTCTTTGCTAGATACCAGCTGAAGCCCATATATTCTGATGAGAGAAGAAACTTGTTTTGTTGATGTATATTGCATAGAACAGTTGGAGTTTTATGCAAAAAAATAATGCTAATTTTTCCCAAGGGAAGAAAGGAAAGAAGAGATACAGGGAAGGAGAAGAGAGTCTTCCTTATAGTTGTCTGGCATAACACAATATGCTCAGTGATGTAATTATTCTGTCCTGTACTGTTTTTCAATACTGCAGGTGCTCAGTGTCTCAGAATCTTTTGACATGCCTGCTGTGATATAGCTTTGTGTCCCCACTGCTTTGTTTAGCACTTGTTGGCTCTCAAACTTTTTATTGCAGCATATGGCTGTCTGATATTAGCATTTCACCATGGACAACATAATGAAGCTCCAGCAATCTATTGCTCCCATAAGCCTCGTGCTAGCTGAGTGGTGGTGAACTTATCTGGCAAATATAGTGCTGTTTCAGAAGAACTTGACATGAATTTCTGGAATGTGAACAAGGACCTTTCCACCTTCCCTTTCCTAATTAAAATTGCAAAATTCTAGTTTTTGCTCCAACTCTACTTTAGGTCTTGGCTTCTTTTGATTTTTAAAATACTATTTGTTTTTAAATATCTAGGTTTTGATTGTTTTGCTTTCCCTTCATGTGTAGCAGAGGTCTTC
Source organism: Myiozetetes cayanensis (assembly GCF_022539395.1). NCBI lineage: Eukaryota > Metazoa > Chordata > Aves > Passeriformes > Tyrannidae > Myiozetetes > Myiozetetes cayanensis. The sequence continues at coordinate 72,929,466 of NW_026086604.1, read as the reverse complement.
TTCATGATTTTGGTTTCTATTCTTAACTGAGACAGTGAGATACAGGATCACAAATTGCAATTTTGAAGTGGTGGCCCCATGCCCTAATAATAAGTGGCCCTATTACCTTTTGATTTTGTTTTACTCATATGTTTTTACAATTTTTTACTAGCTTTTGTGTGAAATGATAAGCTGTTCTTACTTTTTTCTGTTCTACTTCCACAGCTTCCTATATTTATGGTCTACACTGAATATTTTGACAAATTGATAGTGTTTAAAAATGTTGACAGATGCAGGAAAACACTAAAGATTTTGAAAGTTTAATAAAATACCATGTAAACTCCACAGCTACAGGAATTTCATTAGGGGGAAAATACTGCATTGTTTAGGAGTGTAATTTTTGAACTTTGTCATCTATTTTTGGAAAAAGGAACAGAAAGTTCAGTGGAGGAACTGAAATCTGAAGATAAATCATGGTGATATATCTGAGTGGAAATTAGCTGTTTATAAAGTTTGGTAAAACTTTATGTATTTATAGTAATAGACCGAAACATACACATTGGCTATCTCATTTGATGAACTGGTGATTTGGAGGAATGTTATTATGTACTGCCTGGGTTAGGAAACTGGCCTGAAATTTTCATCATTTCAGACTTGCTGTCATACTTTAAATCCAGTAGTGCTGTAGTAAGGTGTTTCTTTGATAGTATTAGAGTCAAGGGTAATTCACAGTTGCTCTCATATCGAGCTACAACTTTCAGCCATTTGTTTAATACTTTAGAAATTTTAAAATGAGGCTTTTAGAAATACTCTAATGCATGCAATATGAAGGATCAACATTTGCCACTTAGATGAAATATTTAGAAGACAAGCCTCTGCACTCCTTGCATGGCATTTTCTTAGGACTCAGTCTTCCAGTACAATTGTCAGAAATTCAGAATAATGTTGTTTGCTATTTTAGTCAGATAGGACTCAAAAATTTCACATCAGTTCAGTCCAGTACTTATTATGCAGTCATGATGTTTTATATATTGGTTTAATATATTTATTGGTAATCTTCTCAAAAAACAATGGGATATTTTGCTATTGATGCTTACCCTGGTAGTCTGCTCTGGTACTTGAGTACAGTGATGGTTAGCAGTATGACATTTTCTACATTAAATTCATTTGTAGCTGCTTTTGTTTGTTTCTTCTTTGATGGAGTAGCTTCATTTCTAGGCGCATTTAGAGACGATATTTATATCCTATTTCAGTTCATCATGGGCAGTGCCTATAAAGTTTAAGTGGCATTGAGGTTTCTACTATGGCACAAATTTAACCCAGAAAAAAAAATGTTTAGTCAGACTATAAAGACAGAATTAAACCAATTCCTTTATGGTTGATTTCAGCTGTAGATCTCTGAACCCATGAAAATCATTAAGTGCAATATGAATGCTGGAGGGAAATCCAAGTCTACAGTCCAGTGATGTCAGAATTTTTAAGCATAACATCCTAAATAGTTGCTATGAAAAGGTCAAAGAGCTTCAAGCAGTATGAGTGAACAGATTGCCTGGACCACTCTCAAACATTTATACTGTGCAGGTAATAAAAAGGCAGTAGAAATTACTGTGTGAGGAGCTCCTTAGGTTGACTGAATCCCTACTCAAAGGATAATGTTGATTCCAGTGGCAGAAGAAAAGTATTTAAAGCAAGCGTTTTGTCATCTTGGTATCTTGTGATATGTATGTGCTTAAGTGATTGATCTCTACAGTAATAAATATTATTTGCTTTTATATTAATTGCATGCTAATACTGACCATTAGTAGTGCCAGTCTGAGGAACAACTGAGAAACCACAGCTTCTGATCTTCTAGTGTCTTCAAGTGCCCAATAAAACATTTCGATCAACTGAAGCCTGCCAAGCTGTTATGTTTCTTGTTTCTGTTAGGGAAACAGTCACTGGACTGACCAGGAAACACTGTGTCCTGCCAAACCTGAGCCAGATACAGCAGATGCTGCTGAACAGAAAGACTATGAATTTTTAGGAAAGACCAGAGTGATGGAAAGGCTTTGTCATCACTTCTGTCCAATAGCAAAAGTAATTTATAAAAAACAAGATATCTTAATGTATAATCTACTGTAGTTTTTGGACTACTGTCATAGTTTGCTTAGCTTAAAAGAGAGAGAACTGAGGATATAACAGCACTGTCCTGTTCTTGACTGTACCTGTCAGGGTATCCAACACCCTTCTTCCATATCCTTTTGTTCTGACTGCTTGGTATACAGACCAAATTTGATATGCCATCTGTCTAGCCTTGAGTTAGCTACATGTCTGAGTAAGACATTTTCAAAACCTTCATAGGCACCTGTCCCCTTCACTTGGGTGATGCTTTCAAGCTCAGGCTCTCTCCATTGGGATCTGCCCAAGAAATGCAGCAGGTGTGCCTTTGCCTGGCCACGTGTCTTGCTGCACCTTAGCTTCCTGGCTGGCCATAGACTTGCCTCATCACCATGGACTTCTCTGGGGATCATTGATCTTATGCTGAACTTTATTATCATCTGCAGACTAACTCTGCTCAGCTTCTGTGGGTAACACAAATCTGTGCCTTTGTCAATAAGGGTGCTGTTCTGTCAGGCTTGCTGTCGTGCCCAGGTCACCTCCCTTTACTGAGCAACCCACTTCTGCTACTACCTTCGATAGCTGCCAATACATTTTTTTTTCAATAAAGATTTCCAGTTTGTGATCATGTTGGGGTGAGTTGCCAAACAGAGGATTTTTTTTATAGCACAGGTTTTCTTCAGTGTTTTACAGTTCCATGGTAGAATTTTTATGATAAATCTGTTCCATCCCCTCGTATTTGAGGTTAAAGTGTACAGTGTCTGATCCTCTTCCAGTTTTTGAATCAGGATGTGGGATGGATACAAAGAGCATTGTTCTTTTTTTCTTAAATGTTCTGAAGAATATTTCTATAGCATAGGAATTCATATGGATGCACTTCCAATTATCCTAATGGACCACAATGGTTCACAAAATCATTAAAGTAATCATGCATGCTGATAACTGTGCCCTTGAAATAGACCTAGTAAAACATGTACCTGATTATGAATAAACGGGCATAGGCAGGAAATAGCCAGCACTCAATTTATGTATTGGTTGTTGTTGCATTGGCCTTTGTGAAGTACCTTTTATATAGATCTGTAATTATAGCTGGAGCACAGAGGGTTAAAGGCACTTGCAGGTTAGCCCATTTTTTCGACACCTTATTCAATGATACCCTCTCATATAAGGTACTGGCAAATCCAATACGTCTTTCTGTTAATGGTCAGACAAAATTTGGATTCAATGTTACCAATAAATGAGTCTGCGGAGGATACCAAGCAAACACAGAGACTGTACAAAAAGTGGAGAAAAGTTTACCAGGAGTACAATGAAACTGACATCTGAATCTTCAACAATACCTGGACTCTGAACTCTTAAATCATACTTTATCGAGTTATAAGTTCGTAATGTTAATGCATGCAAGTTCTAAATGTACCCCAGTTATATATTTTATTTTAAAAATCATACTATGGTTCTCCCTCACAAATCCCTATTCTCCCATTGGTTAAAGAATCCTCTGTTCCCATTGGTTGAGATTTGCCGCAGTAAGGCGGTCTCGACACTCCCCTTTGTTACTGTGATAGGGTAAGAGTTAATGTATTCCTAGTGCTAGTATCCCATTGGTTCCTATCCCGTGTCAATCCTAATCTCCTCCCAAGTTTCTAGACCCTTCCTTCCCTGACCCTATAAAAACCCTGTACACTCCTGTGTCTCTAGCTGTTAGTACTCTTGTGTCTTTGTGGCTCTCATTCCATCAATAAACGCCTACAGCAGAGCGCGAACCCTGTGTGCTGCATGTCCCATTCCTACTCCCGGACTGCGGCATGAGTCCTCTGTTTAGATGCCAACATTGCCTTTGCTGTAGATGGCTTTTGGCTGTCTTCAGATGCATGCCGTCTTATGTATAGTGTGGTAAGGTGTAATCTGTAACAATAACCTTTTGGAGTGCTGCAGGATCCTCAGGACTGAAATCCTGAAAATGATGGAATAATTTTATTGGGCTAGGAATGTATTGGGAATGAAAGACATTAGAATGCTGAAGCAAATTTTCTTATGCTGAAGTTGAAACTATTGAACTGAGTTGAAGCCTTTGAAACTCAAATCACCAGTTCTATTTAATATCTTTACTGATGATGTGGATGAGGGGATTGAGTGTACCGTTAGCAAATTTGCAGATGACACCAAACTGGGGGGTAGTGTTGATCTGCTGGAAGGCAGGAGGGCTCTTCAGAGGGACCTGGACAAGCTGGAGAGTTGGGCTGATTTCAGTGGGATGAGGTTCAACAAGGCCAAGTGCCGGGTCCTGCCCTTTGGCCACAACAACCCCTGCAGCGCTACAGGCTGGGCACAGAGTGGCTGGAGAGCAGCCAGGCAGAAAGGGATCTGGGGGTGCTGATTGACAGGAGGCTGAACATGAGCCAGCAGTGTGCCCAGGTGGCCAAGAAGGCCAATGGCATCCTGGCCTGGATCAGGAACAGTGTGGCCAGCAGGAGCAGGGCAGTGATCCTTCCCCTGTACTCAGGGCTGGTGAAGCCACACCTTGAGTATTGTGTTCATTTCTGGGCCCCTCAGTTCAGGAAAGACATTGAGGGGCTGGAGCAGGTCCAGAGAAGAGTAATGAGGCTGGTGAAGGCACTCAAACACAACTCCTGTGAGGAAAGGCTGAGGGAGATGGGGTTGTTTAGCCTGGAGGAGGCTCAGGGGAGAGCTCATCACTCTACAACTCTCTGAAATGAGGTTGTAGCTGGGTGGGCGTCGATCTCTTCTCCCAGGCAACCAGCAGTAGGACAAGACGGCACGGGCTTAAGCTGCGCCAGGGGAAGTTTAAGTTGGATATTAGGAAAACGTTTTTATGGAGAGAGTAATCAGACATTGGAATGGGCTGCAGAGGGAAGTGGTGGATTCACTGTCCCTAGAGGTTTTTAAGATAAGACTGGATGTTGCACTTAGTGTCATGGTCTAGTAACCACGGTGGTGTTGGATCAAGGGTTGGACTTTACGATCTTGGAGGTCTTTTCCAACCTGGTTGATTCTATGATTATATGATCAGGAAGTTATCAAATGCCTTCATAAGTAAGGAGAACTCACTAATATTGCAGTTACAACAGGCTGTTACAATGTCATGAACACATTGCACAGGTTGCTAGCACTAGACTTAAAAATTGTCTACCCTCACAACTGCAGGCATACAAATAAAATAAAATTACATTTCTTCCCCTCCCCACTCCCATAATAATCATCAAGAGAGAAAAAATAAGACTTGAATTTATCTATCCTGTGACTGTTTGCCTTCCCTTCTTTAGTGTAGGCATATTCAAGCAATTTTAAAGTTTTAAATAGTACAGGCTTCCTGGTGATCAACTAGTATTTAATGAACTTCACAAACTTTTGTTGTCATCATTTTATTTCTAAACAACAAGTAACTAGTACACTTTCTTGTGCTACTACTGATAGAAGACACTGGAGATTCCAGATTTTGTCATTTATACTGTCATAATATGTTCAGACTTGTGACATTTGTTTTTGTCATTCTGTGTTTACTAATAGTTTGTCTTGCCATGAACCATCAGCATGCTCATGTTAAGTACAAAACCTCTTCTGTTGGTTGATCTTTTGTATTCAAGCTTCATGGCTGTGGTTTTTGTTCTGAGAGCAGTGTTCTTTCTTTCTGTTATTGGAGATGAGGAAGAAAAGCATCTTATAGATGAATTGACTAACACAACTAGAAGGGGAAAGAAAAAATCACTTGAACTGTCAAGGACCTCTGTGTCTCCTGACCCCTAAGTAAGTAAAATTCCTTAGGTACCTTTCTGTGTCGAGAATCAAGGCCCTTTTCCTTTCTGCAAATTGAAGTACTCCAACTTTCTGTTGCTAAGTGATCCATGTCAATTGCATTTTGCTTGAGTACATAATTTCCCTCAACTCAGTTGCAGGATACTGTAGCTTTTATGGTTTGAAATTCAAGTTTTGACCAGCCAAGTAAGTCTGACTAACTTGCAGCCAATATTGCCATTATGAGAGACAGCTGTCTACCTTGCTGTATTTGACAGAGTTTTCTTCACTATTTCTCTTTCATTAACAATTCTACTGGAATAAAACTAATGTTAAATGAAAAAGAGTTAAAGTAAATACTTCAAAGTTGTCTTATATATGCAGACCTGAGTGACAGTACCAAATTCTGCTTTTTTATGCAAGTGTTTTGAAAACAAATTCTACTTGTGCTACTGACAGGATCATTGAAGTAATCTAGTTATGGTCACAGTGTTATGCTAAAGGGCTTCACCAGGAGTACAATCTCCCCTAGTAACACAGTATATATATACTGTAGCCACTGTTGCAAATGATAATGCTGGGAAAATGCCTTTTCCCTTTGAAGACCAGAGGCCCGGAGCTATGAGCTCATTGAAGGGGTTTTACTTTAAAAATATACAAGGGTCCAAAAATTCACCTGCTGAATTTATTAAAAATTCTTCAGTTCTTTTAATACCTTGAGCGGGCACAAGGGAGAAGACACTACACACGTTTCCTCAGGAGGTCAAATAACACACTTTTATTGGTAAACTTTAGAAAATAAGGGAACTTGACAAAAGTTAAAAGGGCAACATCCAACCAAAAAAAAAAAAAAAAGGTATTGACTTAGCACATCCTAACTCATTTAGCTTAGCAAAATGCGACCTATCCAGTTTAAGCTACCAAAATATCAAGAAAGGAGATAAAGAAAGAGAGAGAGAAAAAGAGGCAATTATAGCTACCAGTTTGAGTCTTATTCAAGTCCAGATTTCACACCTCCAGTTAGGAGGCTCAAAACCACATGATGGCCGTGTGGTGCTGCTTTTATTTGCTCTGGCCCTCCTGTGGCCACTCCCACCACCCAAGGTGGGACTTTCAGTGTGCCAATCACTCTGGGGCTGGATTAGGAGCCCTAGGGGATATGGTGTGGGCAGTGCTCCAGTGTCCAGGACTGACAGCTGGTCTGGGGCTGCCCAAGGTGGCTCCAAGGGGCTGGACTGGTGCAGGGCACCATTCCACCTTTGTGAAATTCTCTGTCCCTTCCCCCAACACACACTTGTGTTGGTCTGAGCCAATACAATTATACGATAATCCAGTGTCTCACACCCTTTCAGAAATATTCACCCTTTCAAACATATCCAGATCACAGGTCACAGATCACAGATTAATGAATGTAATGACTGGTGCTGCACTTGGTGAAATTCTGCTTAGTGCATGTTAGTCTGAAGTTCAGAGATTTAGAGACAGTATTATTTTTCCTTAGTGATCATTTCACTAATGATTTTTGTAAAAATTTTTCTTCTAGTTATTTTCTTTTAAATGTTATGTGGCACATAGAAAAGCCTCAGTCTAAATTCCAAGTTATTCCTTGAATGAAAATTATTTAAGGATCAATAAAAGTGAGCATTTTAATAGTTTATAAACTAAGGGAATACAAAAGCCATAATGTTGTTTGTTTTTTAAAATATACACTTTATATAAGAATAGAGAATGCATTAAATAAAACATTTAAAGCTACATTGTTTGGTTTGGTTTTTTTTTAAAATTTATTTATAAGTGCCCAGGCATAGTTCTGATCACTAGTTTATTGGATTCTAAAAGCAACCTATCTTGCAGAGATGTCAGGTGTTAGATAAATAACAAAATTATTTGCCTTTGTTGAAAACTAGAGTAAATGCTTTATTGTCTCTCTGGAAGTGTTTTCTGTGCTAGACAACTTTGTGTACTGAATACTTGTTTGTCATACTCAAGAATAGCTGTTTGAAGAACAGAGCAGATTGCATCTATGTATTAGCATTTTTGATTGTTGTTTTATCTCCCTCTTTCCTCAGTTGTTTCCTTAAAAATATTTAATTTTAAAGTTTTTTAATAATCATTCTTCCTAATCTGACTCTGTCCTACTTGTTAGGACTAATGTTCCTTTTCTGCTTTAGGTAATCGGACACTGCACAGCTGTTTTCCTGTGTTATCTAGAGATAAAGTAATGCTATTATTTTATATGCCATCAATATTGAGCATATAGTAACAACAGTTTAGTGCAATGGAAGCTACTGGATAGAAGACACTATAGAAGGGTGAAAAGTGAGGTGAAAAAATATTCTTCTGGTCTTTCCCTCTCTCTTGAGATAAAAACAGGTTGTGGAGGGATTGGAGTACTTTACACAACAAAATGTCCAAATCAAACTTTTGAAGACCAACAGAATGAAGGGAAGGGTTTCATGCTTAAGAAAAGTAAGTTCTATAGAAGGGATCTGGGTGACTACAAGAAATCCAGAATATGCCCTGGGGTTTAAAAAAGAGCAATTTGGAAAAGAAAGATTTAAGTTTCATTTTGTATAAAAAGATATAATATTAGAATGATATTAGAATCTCTTTTTGTAAACTGCTCTTTCTTTGAATAAATAAGGCTGTTCTGATTGTCATACAGGAGGCTCTCTCTCAGGTAATCATCCTCACAAATGCACAACAAACATCTATTGGGAATACTTTGTTATTGTCATCCAGGTTGCTAGTATAAGCTAGCATGGTTCAGTGCTCAAAAGGCAGGTATATGTGTTGCTGTTCAAGATTAAGAAAATCTGGATATTAGTACACAGTGCTGTGCAAAACCTAGTTTCTTCATGCAAATAAAGCATTACTGCATCCTTTGCAAATGTCTGCTCTTGGGAATGAACACACTATAAATATAGTCACAGAATCACAGAATTGGTCAACTTCCTTGCTTGATCAGGGAGGTTGGAAGGGACCACAGAAGGTCATCTGGTCCAATCTCCCTGCTCAAGCAGGATCATCCCAGAGCACATGGCACAGGATTGCATCCAGACGGTTCTTGAATATCCCCAGTGAAGGAGACTCCACAACCTCTCTGGGAAATCTGTTCCAGTGCAGGGTCACCTGGACAAAAGAGATCTTCCTCATGTTTGGGTGGAACTCCCTGTGCGTTAGTTTCTGTCCCTTGCCTCTTGTTGGTGCCTCATTGGTTGGTGCTAGCAAGAAAACCTGGCTCCATCTTCCTGACACCCTCCCTTCAGATACTTACACACATTGATGAGGTCACCTCTCAGTTGCCTCTCCTCGAGGGTGAACAGTTTTGCATTTTCATATGGCAATAGTTAAAAAATGGAGCAATGCCAAAGACACATCTGAATTTAGTCTCTCTCAACAAGGGACTATTCTTTGTGCTGTGATATGCCTTATATGTGGAATCAAAAGACCTGCACATAGCTTCTAGCAGAAACTGACTTACTGTGGAGACTAAGGACTGGAAGAATCTATGTATAGTTTATAATTTCATAAAAACTTTGTATAAAAATCTAAGTCTTGAGAAAGACTATAAACAAAAAATTTCAGACTTGAGAAAATTTGGAGAATCTGTATTTAACTGCTTGAGGCAATGAAAACCTAAACTGAGGAAAAAGAAGGAGCATGAAGCATCAAAATTTGAGAAATAAATTATTGTAGGTAAGGAACTGTCTGTAGAGGTTTTTGGACTACAGCTCTGTGTGTCTGGTTGTCAAGATCAAGAAGACCAGTGGCCTACCAGGGAAGTCAGAAAAGTAAAGACATTTCAAATAGATGTGTTCTGAGAGTGCAGGTAGGGTTATGACCTAGAGTAAGCTCCAGAATATGTCTCATAGAAAGAGAGTGTACTGTAAAAAGCCTGACACCTTACTTTCTCTCACTCTTATTCTGGCCATAATAGAGAGAAAAACATGTCTTGTTATACTCTTTTTTAGTCCTGGAAGAAGAAAAAGAGTGAAGAACTAAGGCAGTGATTTTCAGAATATGAGGCATCCTTCACAAAACGTGGTCTGCCCAGCCTCTTCTCTCTTTAACACTGTATATTATTTCCCAGTCATCTGAGACTACCATAATAACAGTTCAAAGATAGGCAACATTCACTAACAGCAAATCTTTTTATTATAATTTTATAAGGCACATGGGCAGTCTCTTATGAATACATAATCAGTGGAAGCTGGGGTTGGGGAATGAATGAGAAGCTCTGTGGAGGTTAGTTGCTGCCTGGGGTTAAATGACACAAAGAGGTAGCTAGAAGAAACATATTTCCTTGCTTGCAATAAGCTAACTTAATATTAGTTTGTTTATAGTGGAATTTCATAACAATCACTGCTTGAATAACATGTGAATCTTTTTGAATAAAAATGGTGAGTTGGGATAGTTGAAGGAATACATGGATGACAAGGTAAATGTTCTCCCCAGAATTTTCTCAGTTACTAGAATGTATTTATATTGCAAAATAATTGACTTAGTTAAACCTGGGCAGAGTTGGAAATGTGGTGTAACTAAGTTTCAGAAGATGAGTAGGTATCCAAGATGCCTAGGTATTCATCTAACATGTAATGTTTGTATCTAATACAGTCTGAAAGGCTGGCTGCAATATTACCCTACTGCAGCTTGAGTGCAACTCTTTCTATTGAAAACCAATTGAAATCAATAATAACGCAGTTCCTTCTGTTTTATATGAGGCTATTCCATAGTTTTTCACTTAATGCACAGCACTGAATGGGGACAAATAATGGCTGAAAGTGATAACTACAGTTCTTGATATGTTTGCTTCATTTTGGTTTCAGCTCACATCCTGAAAGAGAGAAAAAAATGCAGATTTTTTTTCTCCAAGATTGGATTCCGAAGAGTAAATTCATGACTTGCTAAAAAGCCTTTGGTTAGATCACCAGTTCTGTGAATTCATGTCAACATTTGATCTATCAAATTTATTTGCACAAAGGATGATGAAAGTAAACTCCAAACTTGGAAAACCTTGTTATTAGGAAGTGATTATATTAATTAGACCATCAGATGTCATGTTTTTCTGTCAGGCTTCTGCTTCATTTATAATGGATAAATTAGATCAGCTTTGAAGATAATAGGAGGCTGTATAATGTGCAAGACTCCTGCTTTCTTTCTCTGCTGAAATTAAAATGCATGTATCATGTAAAGCACAGGATTTTAGAGAAAGGAAGGGCCCTCATGTTATTCAAAGGGCTGTGTACTGTCCAGAAGAACTGGATTTATTCCTAATTTTTCTGTAGTTAATGGTTCTGTTTGGATTAGATGTATGATATGAGTAAGATGCAGCTATACTGGCTGAAGTTGAATGCCTAAAATTGTAATCTAACATACAGCCAGTGAGAATAAGACATACTAAAAATAAAGAAAGAACAAAATATCAAGGCCTAGCTGTTCATCCTGGCAACCAGTTATGAGAGACACCTGTTTTGCAAGCACTAGCTTAAAATATCTAGGCTTTGTTCCCTGGTGGTGACTTGTCTATGAGTTTGGCTTGTCTACACTTTGAAGGTGAAAAAAAACCCACCAAAAAACAAAGAAAGCTTCCTCAACATATGTATGCATTACAGGTATGGTAAGAGAAAAAAATCCCAAAACACCCAATGCACCAAACTCCAAAATAAAACCACTTACATTCAATGCTATATTTGGAATATATTATGAAAGAGGACAGTACTGCAAAACAGCAGAACACCACCTAATTAGTTTCCCAATGAGTGGTTATTCTGAGTAAAAGCAATACTTGATAATTTATTACTGGGGTGTGAGTTTTTTTTAGAAAGTTCTAATACAAAACCATTTAGATAGGAGGCTTACTTTATATAATAAATATAATGGCCAGTCTTCGCGAGCGAAGATCCGGGGAAGGTCTTTCCACCTTCCAGCCTGCGCATTGGATTTTTTAGGTGAGACACAGTGTGCGCGGAACTGAGCCCACCCTTTAATCCTAAGGTTCATCTGCCGGGGCCAAGCGAGCTTGGACGGTGGCAGCGAGGTCCTTAGGACGTAGGTGGGTTGCCTTTAAGGGCTAACGAGCTCCACCTGCCCGGGAGTGGCCCTGACCCGGAATCGAACCGGGGCCTCGGCAGTGAAAGCGCCGCGCCCTTACCACTAGACCACCAGGGGCTCCGGAGGCTTACTTTACCTCTGTAATTACAAACCTCATGAAATAGTTTAATATTCCTATTAAAATTTTTGAAATCTTAACCCTTGTAAACTTGTTAATTGGTAGCAATCAACTGATGTCTTGGAGCTGTTTAGTCATGAATGTCTAATGAATGTTCAAGATTATTGCCAATACCTTGCAGCTGGTAATAAAGCCTTAATAAGGCAATGTTCCTTTAAGAAATGGATGCAGTTGATAAGATTTCTTTCTCACCTACAGCATCATTTTTTTTCCTGAAACAGTAGGCCAAGGCAAAGAATACATTAAAGTCTATTAGATCAAGATACCTGAAACACAACCATTGCCCTGAGCATGCACCAGATGAATTAAACAACACATGCCACATAAAGGAAGTTGACCTAAATACCTTTTCAACCTCTGTCTTCAGCTAATTCTGGATAGCCTGGGAAAGCAAGGTGTATGGGGAAAAGTACTGATGCATACTGAGCGAGGCAGGACTGGATTACACATCTACTTCAAACAAAGATAAATGCTACACTGATCAAGAGATAGAGAGATGTTTTAATCTGCAATTAAAATAAGTGCTAACTCACTTCCAATGCTTCAAGAACAGGTATTCATCCATACTCTTGCTGACTGATGTTAATATTCATCTCTTTCCATTCTGTTTATTTTCTAAACAATATGTATGATCCTGCTCTGGTCAGACTTGCAGGTTTCCCAGCATCTTTCAAGAAGCATTTATTTAAACAGGTTTTTTTCTTGGCTGGAAAATGCTAACGCCATTACTGTGAAAACCAGCAAAATAATGCTTGAATACAAGTCAAGATCCAAAGCTCTGACAGTTATATCAGTTGATGCTCAAAATCCTAGTGATTAAGAGAAACATGGTACTGCTCTTTCAGCAAATACTCTGGCCATTTTGGAGAAGGCCAGATTATAAAACCCAGCACAGGAAGGAAAAAAATCACAAAACTCTTACTACGTGAAATTTAATCTTTTTTAGTGAAATGTTACCTATGACCCCAATTCCATTCATGTTTTTATCACATATATTCAATCAATTTCCATGTTGTCATTCACAAGCACTGTTCTGTGAGCAGTTTGCAACATGCAGATTTCTCCATTCACCCATTACAGAAGTGTTTATTCAGCTATGCAGATTTTCTTTATTTTCACATATATTGAATAAGAATGGATTTATGAATTCTTGCTGTTTCATGCTCACCACTTCAACTTTTGTAGCAGTACATACAATTCTTTTCTGTCTGTAGCTATTTGAACTTCTGTCTCAGGTGTAGCCATTATCAGTGGGTTTTTTTCTGGTACTGAAACATGTTATTTCCATTGGAAATTAAGGGAAAAAAATTTCCTTTTAACACATGCCTTCAGTCCATTCCTTCAATGTATTGCTCTTTTTTTATTTTAAAACTTTTTCAGTATTTTTTACTAGAAAAATAGATCACAGGACTCACAGAAAAAAAATAAGTAGAATGGGATCTCAGCAGGTCATCTTTACTAACCCCCAGCTCAAACCAGGGCTAGCTTTACTGTTAGATCAATTGTGCAGTGTGTCATCCAGTTGAGCTTTGAAAATCCTTCTGGGTAGAGGTTTTAAGAGTGTCTCACAGCAAACTCTTCCTAAACTTAACCTATGGCACTGTGAAGAATTATGTTTTATGGGAATAATTCTGATTTTTTTTTGTTGTTAAAGTCAGTTACCATTCATAGTGGAGGTTAGTGAATCCCTTTATCATCATCATCTTTTGCACATCCAGGAACTTCTTGCATTTAAGTCTTGAGAATCAGTTATGGTCATATCTGAGTATCAGTACAGATGTAGGAACTCTTATTGAGTGAACGCATCATTTACCACTGCACAATAACCTATTGAAAGGTTCAAGGGTTTGCTGGGGACAGTAACTGCAATTCATATTATTTTAATTGATGTTTTCTTTAGAAAGTCCTTTCTGACTTTGATTAATAGACTTCTACTAAAATTGCACAAAGTGATTTTAGACTTACCATAAAAAACACCTGCAACCCTTTCTGCTCTTCATCCACTGCTGCAGCTGAGACTTTGCCTTGTAAATATTAAGGACATGCAGCTTGAGTGTTTTGACTCTTTTGGAGATGGTGTGTTTCATGCATGCGGTGTTTTATCTTGTTCCTGAAGAATAAGCTTGGGTCACATCCATGACATTGCTCTCATTGGGCAGCAGCCAGAGAGAAAGAAGGTGCTGTCTGTCTGGTTTTGTGTGTATTACAGATAATAAAACATCTGTTGAGACTCTGATAGTAAGCATTCTGCTCTTCAAACAAGAGAGAAATTTCAGCAGGAGAAGGATTTTTTTGTAAGTGAATTTAACATTTGTCAAACTTCTGATGTGGCATACACAAAGCCTGTGCGATTATTAGGTTAGTTTTCTTGAATTTTAATGTGCAGGTATTAATGTCAGTGGGAAGATGAAGATGTGATACGAATGAATGAATTCTGAACGATAGAGAGCTGTCATTTGGACATGAATCAAGACTGATCAAAGAGACAGTAAGTTTTTCTTAGTCTTAAGGGAATCCAAAAGGAAAAAGTGCTACTTATCACCACCCACTGTCATGCTAAACAGTCTCCCAAGAGAGGGCTGTTGTAATAGCTGAAAACATCAATGTAGAGCACTGTGAATGAGTCACTGAGGCAGAGCCCTCACTAGGGAAGGTATAAGTAAGGCTTTCCCTCTGTATTATCAGCAAACCTGCTAATCGAAGCCGAATTCCACCAATATTGCCCCTAAATTTCTATAGGAAGAGATAGATACTGAATTAAATTGTAATTATTCTTAAAAATTATTATTTTTAAAATGTTTTATATTTCAGTTTTACATGCATTGCTATGTGTTATTTGCTCGTTTATGTAGAGAACTCATTATTTAGATGGTCTAGGTAACTCATTTAGTAGATAACTCAGATAAAATGCTACTCAGATGAGCTTATGATAACTACTGCAGTTGCTGTCAACTGTAATTAAAATGGCAGCTTTACTTTGTGCAGCAGAACAAAGTAGTTCGTGGTATTTTTGCCATCTTCATGATGAACAAATGAGTCTACCCTGGCAGAGGTCATCAGTCTTGCTGGAAGGTTTTTGCACTTGCTGTTTGCAGAAAAGGATTGTGTTTGAGCAAAATTGACCTCAGGCTACTTTGTAAAGCCAACAGCTGTGTGGCTCTAAGCCACCAAATTTTCTTTATTGTTCCTATAAACTTTAATGACGATGACACAACAAGTTTCCAGCTAATGGAGCTTTAATTGCTAGCACTGTTTTGGGCTCATTTCTTGATTAATAAATTGCTATCTCTGCCCCATTCACTGCTGGATTCTGCTCTTTATGAAAATTCCCCTCAAGAAATCCTGACTAATTTGGGAATCAGAATGGAGCTTTGTGGCTGCAGCACTGAAACACACTGACTGTAGAAATGAAACTGAATACAAAATTCTTTTAAGATATCTGCTGTCCTGAAAATACTATTAAGGATGAACTCAGGCCAGTGAAAGTAATTTTACAGGTAACATTTTACTCAGTTCTATAAGTCTATGATATTTACTCATATTTAAAGTTATTGTAGAAAGTGCCATTCATTTGTATTGAAGAAGTAGCATTTTATTAGGTGATATTTTTTCTCACAAGAGGAAAAATGAAGTTTGATATAAATGTCTAGATATGCTTATGAAATACAGTTCTTGAG
This sequence comes from Myiozetetes cayanensis, assembly GCF_022539395.1. Taxonomy (NCBI): domain Eukaryota; kingdom Metazoa; phylum Chordata; class Aves; order Passeriformes; family Tyrannidae; genus Myiozetetes; species Myiozetetes cayanensis. The sequence continues at coordinate 72,913,728 of NW_026086604.1, read as the reverse complement.
TGGTGATTCATTAACTTGTTTTTTAGATTTATGAAATAAATACGGAAAATATATTTTATATAAAATTGCATGATATAAAGAGTAACTCAAATTGTTAGTGTATGAATTTAAAGTAGATGAGCTGAACAATTAATTCACAAATGGATGCTTTCAAGAAGCACTCAATAAAAGGTTCAAATTTTGCCCACATATGTGACTTTGGATGTAAATAAACTTAAACACCACTTTAATTCTTAGTGGAAGTTCAAACAAGATTTTAATGCAGTTTAAAGATTAAGTGATATTATTTTTCCATGTGGCAGTAATGTTTGAGTGTTTGGTTTCTTGTACTTGGTTAAATTTGCCAGGGCTGTGGGATTTAAAATAAATTATTTAAAAAATCCTCAGAGTAGAAGCACTTTACATTACAATTTGCTTGTACTATTAGCATTTTTACACTGTCAGGTACAGTATCAGGTTTTACAGTCATGTCTGTATGATACCATACTAGTATTCTTGAAAAAAGCATTTGAGTTTTGCGATGGGTGAACATGAATTGCCTCTTAATACAACAACATACGTATTAGTCTGAGCCAAGAGTCAGAGTTCTTCTCCTTGAATTCAGTCATAGAATATTTATGACACATTGCATCTTTCTATGCCTTTAGAAATGGACCACTGAAAATTGCTGGGAAAGCATCAGAATGAAACTGACTTCATTATTTCATAGAGCTATTGCAAAGAAGACAGCAAGAGCTCCCTGTAGCATGGACCTGATAAAGCCAGCAAAAGCTTCTGGAGTCTCATGCATGCCAACTGACTTAATAACACTACTCTCATCATCAGTTGTCAAAGAGGGGACAGCTCCCAGTTGACATCTTGGCTGTAATGAGCTCTTGGCTAAAGTTTGATTTTTGAATTGGGAGTATATCTGTGCAGCTTGCTGTTCCCATGCTTGGAAACCTTTTCATTTCTTCTCTACAAGCCTTTTCTCCTCCACAACCATTTGTTCACAAGCCAGCAAAGTCTTCTGAGTCATTTCTTCTTTTCTCTGTTTTATTTTTGATCCACACATCTTTCAGCATTTGTGCTGTCAGTCAGAGCAAGTTGAGCTGCTTTCGGTCATATCTCTGCTGTAACAAGGAGAAGCACATTGTGGTGACTTCTGCATTTGTGGCAAGAAAGGGACTGTGGCACAGTGCATCACTGACAGGAGGTTACTAGTACTAAATACTAGTACTAGTAAGGTATTTAGTAATCTTTATATATTGCTTCTGGTTTGAGGTTTTGCAATTTGGACTTTTCCACATTGCAAAAAACTAAGCCTAAAGCATTTAGTCTTATCTGCTGCTAAGGTTATCCTGACTTTTTTCTGAATAACAAACTGCCCAGTCATAATTTATTTTGCCCAGAAGAAAAGAGGGATTCTATAGTATGCTGCGCTGGCCAAAGTACAGTTATGCAGGGATTGTTTGTTCACACTCTGTTGCCTACCTAAGGTCTACCCTCAGTGAGGTTAAACATCCTTGGAAGAGCATAAAATTGATGTTGCAAAATTATTAGCTTTTCAGTTTTACTCCAAAGCTTTTAAATCATGGTTAAATCAATTATCTTCTCATGAATTTAGATTACTGATTTATGAAGGTGACAAATGCTGGAGTTAAGTAATAAAATTCTGTTAAACTCTTCATAATATATGGGAAGGGAATAATATACCTTCATACATCTAAACCTTTGAAAGGAAACACTTTTTGCTTTCTGTAACCTCTCCTTTAATTCAGACAGAAGATAAAAGTGTTAACATCATTTTTCAAGACTTAATCATTCATTACATTTGTTGGACCTACGTGGCAATATTAAACACAGCGACTCATAACTTATGAGGATAATTGCAGTTTCCTAGATAAAATGGGTTAATTAGTTCCCTGAGGGGACTAATGAGGCTGTGCTTTTGGTATAATCATGTTAGTTTTTTAATTGTGTAAAGAAGGTGTAAGCAATTGGACAAATTCAATAATAGATCCTCTTAGAAAGCTCTATGATTCTGTAAAGTGCTATATTTGTTAATTATCTGGTTAATTTCATGCTGGCACTCTGTGTTAGGAAAGTAACAAAATAAGTTTACCTGGATGAATTAAATTTCATTCATATAAGTACTGACTCTTGTTCAAAAGAGTCTGTTGACACTGCTTAGCAACAAAAGAATACTATATTTTTGTGGAAATTTTGAATCAGTCCATTTTATTTTTATGGACTATTAAATTATCTGGCTTTTTCCGATAGACTATTAGAAGCTATAGCAGAAATTCATTAATTCACACTGGCAGGTCTAAGAAAATATATTCCTATTGGTTTACCATCCAGTGTTTTTTTACAAAGGTAATTGAGATTTAGTGGCATTACAGCAAAGTTCTCTAACATTTAAGTCTTTGTGCTTTTATGACAATCAGACAAGTAACATTTTTCTTCAGAAGAACTAAATCCCGTAGAGCACCAGTGCAGGGCCAGGAATACATCTAGTAAGTTTTTTTTCAGACTGACTAGATTTTTAGATGCCATAAGTACTCTGATGAAGAATTTACTTTAAAGTAGTTCTCAGTATTTTTAGTGCTATGTGTCTTGGAAAGTTCACCACTACATTTTCGATTGTTTTAATTTTAAGTAAAATCATAGTTTTCATTTATTCACATAGCGTAGTATAAAGAAATAAAATATCTATCTCAAAACCAAAGCTGTGGCACAACTAATTTCCTAGAGTCAGCTTGTACTAAATAACACATAATAAAGATCAAAATGAAATATATTCTGACCAAAACTCATCTTCTGTCCTGTAGTGAACAGATGTTCAGAAATTAATTTTGCTGCTAATATACTCCTCAAAAGCAGGAGGATATTTTAGTATTTTAACTTAAGACAAAATTGCTGTCTAGTTTATGTTTTGTTATCTTTGTAACCTCAGTCTCCTGCTTCTGGTGGTACTTTTTGAACTTCAGGCATCAGTTTTAACACTATTGCAGCAGCTGCTTCAATTTTCATGAACACAGATAAATGTATAACTGTTCAAGAAGTCCTCTAGTCTTTAGAAGAGGGGTAATTTCATCTAAACAAGTGTAATCCTCATAAAGCAAACACAGATTTAAATTAGAAAAAAAATCTCAAAAACCCAACTAAAATAACATATCAGATTTTTAAGCACAAGTTTTATAATGCAGCTTTTTTTGCCCATTGGTTGAAGAACAACAAAATTTCCTTTCAGATCACCTTCCTCTGACTCCTCTCCTTGCAAAATATGTCACTTATATTAATATTAAGATATTAATAGATAATATTAAAATAATGTAATATTAATTAATATTATAAAGTTTTCCCGTAGTGAGCATTAATAAGCATTCTTCTGATATTATAAACACTCTCATATTCTTATTTTAGAGGCTCTTTGATTGCAGAATTAAACACATTTCACAGGCTGACATTGCTCTTCCTATTTTTTTGGAGTGCAATTACATAAGATAACATTTTCCCTCTTCTTTTCATTTTGTTTAGTAAAAGACCAGTTTGTTTCTAACTGGATGTTTTTGTTTGACAAGAAAATTCTTGCAGAATCTGAATTATAAATAGAAATTCAGGGAAATTTCAGGGTAAATAGTGTGAAAGCCTGGAAAAAAATAGTACCCTAGTGTTTTAGGGAGGTAGAAAATAAAATGATTCCTTAGCGAATCTCCAGAGACAGAACCATCCAAAAAGTATTTGTCCATGCTTGCAAAAACCCCAGTTAATATACTCAGGAGAAAATTGAAGAAAAATGAGGCACTTTCTTCCAAGAAACTTGCTTTGTACTTTTACAAGGAAGGACGCTGAAAGAGCTGACTTTGGGTTCCCACTCTGGGTGGAGACAGAGCTTCACCTCTCTGACTGCAGTGCTGGGTACACTCTGGAAATGACATCTTAAAAGCTCTGTAAGCTGAGGCTCATCAGGATTGCTACCAAGCTGCTCTATGAAATTGAGGCCTTTTAAATCCCAGTGTTTTCATTATCTATGTCTTTTTGTGGTCCATGGCTGTCTCTTTCAGTATGAAATTTACATTGTTAAACTTTGTTAACTTTGTTTCTCCAAACAAAGAATGTTTCATTTTCCTAATATGAAGTATGATAGCATAATCTTACCAGCGTGCCCATATGCTTAACTTCTGATTCTTACCCATGCAAACTCAGATGTGATATTATCTAGTCTTCAAATTTAAGCTACTTGAGCTCTTCCAGTCTCCTAAATTTTGTACTATTCTTTCAAGTGAAAGATAAGAATCTGAACTTCTGATATCAATTATATCTATGTATTGCAATGTCTTTCTCATTCTTCTGTACTCTTGTCTCTTGCATGAAGATTTCCCACAGCAACCCATCTTCATTTCTATACTTATTCTTTTATAATCTTTCAATTTCTGACAGGTATATTTTTTTATGAATAGGAATCTTCTGTTTGAATATCTAATATTTTATATATATTATTAATTAAACTGAGTCTTGTGTATATGCCTGAATTTCAAATGCAATGTAAGTTTGTTATTTGCTTCAACATTGCTATGACTGAAAACTGTTACAGCCAGTTAAATCTTCTGTTCATTTGAAATGGTGGGCAATTCTTATGATCAAAGTAATAGTATCTGTATGGCATAAGTGGACTTATGAAGGTTGTTGCTTCTGGAAAATGTTAAGCATACGATTAGCTGTTTTTCTTAATGGTTCATGTGTTTACCAGGTTATTCTCACATTAAAATTGTAGATCCTCTTGGAAATCCTTAAACAAACATCTTAGTGCTTGACAAGAGGTTATTTTGTTATGAGACATGGATTACATTTGGAGATGTTAGACTGTGGTTCCACAATATTATTTAATATTATTGCTGCATTACTTGCCCATTAGTTTCCAAGTCAATAACAGAATTCATGTAAAAGAATAGAAAAAAGACCTGGAGGGATCTCAGTTTTAACCTGCATACTTATTAAATAAGCCATTTGATAACAAGTTTTCATTCTAATCTTAACCTCTGAGAATATTGCTTTTATAGTTGCATCTCATGATAGAGAAGAAAGCTTTTAAATCACTGTTTGGATTGTAATTGCGGATAAATAAATTCTGTAAAAATTCTAAGAAGTCAAATAAAAAATAGTCAGCACTATAAACTATATCTTTAAGGTGGTTGTTTCCAGAAAAGCTTCTTCAATCCCTTTGCAAAGATAAAAGCTGCATATCTGCGCTGTTAAGAAGATAAAAGCAACAACTATTTCCACACTTGAGAAGCTGTGTAATATTTTGGAAAAATATAATTAAGCTCCTGGCAATTCATTGTTAAATAAGGATGGAATAATTTAGGGATTTTTTGAGATATCACAGTGGGTTTGAAGTTTCCAGTTGACACTTTAATGTTGAAAAAAGTATTCTTTTTCCTACATGGGTGACTTTATTTAACTTACCACTGTAGTGATGTAAAATAAACAATGCTTATCATTTGTATGTATCTTAAATTACTTACTTGTTTCACTATAGCAATAAAAACTATCTGTTCTTAGATAAGTGTTTATATTAGTGTAAAGGTAACAATCTTGATGCTGAAATTTATCAACTAGAATGATGTGATTGTGTCAAAACAAAGCTTCCTAAGCACAATTTGGAATCCCTGGTTTTCTTTAGTCAAATTTAAGAATGTTGAGACCTGATTTTCTATAAATCTATGGCAAATCTTCTGTAAAATATCATAGTTTTAATTACAAATTGCCCACTTTTATTACCACTTCTGATTTTCTGATATTTACAAATGTATGGAATGTTATGGTTTCCATTATTTTTTTATTATTTGGGGGAAATAGTGATGTTAATTAAAGTGGAAATATACGTTGTTTTCAGTGGAAAACATTTTTTTTTGTTCACTGAAGACAATTGCTAGTCATGATATCAGAGTATATTGACTTTAAGTCCACAACAAAAACACAGGTTTGAATTATCTCTACTGGTAGTATATTACTGTTAGTAAAAGTGGACAGATTGAGTGACATATTTTTATTATATTAAGAGGAAAATTTTTAATTTATAATACAACCTGAAAACTGTATCCAAACAGAATCATATAATTCCATTATTCAGACCTGCTGAGGGTTATTTACTTGTGATGACCTGCCTTTTCCTTTTTCTTTGTTTAACCGCACACACTATATTATACTGCAGAAACATTGTAATGTTTATAAAGATATACAAATTATTATCAAAATTATTAAGAATTTTCTCTCTGTGTTGTGGCATTATCTTCCAGATTACTTTTTTCTTCAGCAGAATGAAACTGTCTTGCTCACTTTTTAGTCCTGAAATCCAAAATCTGTTAATTTGTTTAGTATAAAAGTGCAGATATAAATCAACTAACCTTTTGCAGACAAGAAGACTAGACACACTAACTAGTGACTGGGTTTTGTTCAACTTGTGTTGAACTCAGTTGAAAGAAATATATTTTTATTAAAAAGACAAAAATAAAAAAATTAATTTATCAGGATGTTCTATTGTGCTGCAACAATACTACATCAAATTTTTTGATGTTAAATGCAAAAGAAGAATATTTGAGAAACACTTAAAAAATATTTAACCTAAAGAATTGCAAATATATGCACTCAGGTTGTTAGTATTAATGGAAAATGTGTCTCACTGCAAGCATAATAATCTATCTGAACTCAGGGTTTTTTAAAAAAAGAGGATTGAGAATTTAGACTATTTTTTTCAATAATTAATAAGGATACAATTATAACTCTTAAGAAGTTAACAGTACTTCAGAAGTAACAGTACTTACAGAGATTTCTTAGTTGATTGTGTTTAGCTAGAAAGAGAGCAAAACTGAAATGAACTGCAGAAAGGGAAAAAGACTTTTTTGTTGTTGCTGAGAAATGATGAAAAACCCTGCAACAACTACCAGAATAAAAATAACAGATAGGGTCCTACTGGAAGAACTATTATACTGTGGTATTAGTCCTAGTTTTTCATGTAGATCATCTGATTTTAATAACAAATTAGGTATTGTTTTCTGAGATTATTTGATGAGAAATTGATGGAATATATTTTGTCAGAGAAATATTATCTTCTCCCTCAGTTGAGGAAAGGAAATTTTGTATGCATCTTAGGCCCGCAATACCTCAGAAGAACCATGGAAATAGAAGAATATAACAGCTTAATGCCAAATGGAGATCAGTCATGAGTGGTCTCACTCAGGGATCCGTACTGGGATAGGACTGTTTAATATTTTCATCAATGACATAGACAGTGGGATCAAGTGGAACCCTCATCAGGTTTGCAGATGAGACCAAGCTGAGTGGTGCTGTTGACTAGCCTGAGGGATGGGTTGTCATCCAGAGGGACCTGGACAACCTCAAGAAATAGGCCTATGTGAACTTCATGGGATACAACATCTCCAGCTCTGTCAGCCTTTTCTCAGAGGAGAGGTGTTCCAGCCCTCTGGCTATCTTTGTGACTCTCCTGGGACAAGCTCCAACAGGTCTGTCCTCCTCATATTGGGACACCAGGGCTGGATGCAGCACTGCAGGTAGGGTCATGAGAGCAGAGTTGAGGGGCAGAATCACCTCCCTCGACCTGCTGCCCATGCTGCTTTTGATGCAGTGCAGGACACAGCTGGCTTTCTGGGCTGCAAATATACATTGCTGGATCATGTCCAACTTGCCCAGCAAGTATTGATACTGGGGTTTGCTTCTACCCAGGTACAGCACCTGGCACTTGGTTTCTTGAGCTCATTGAGACATGTTGATTAATGACCAGGAAAAGGAGAAGAAAATAGGCCTTGTTAAGTAAAATGATATCTTTCTGGGAAATACTTAAATTTAAAACTACCATGTAGGCACTTTTTTATATAAGTGTTCCATATGTTTGAACTTTACCACAGGCACAGAACACTCATTCCTATATTAGACTAAACTAATAGACTAGACTAAACTAAAACCCAGTATCTTTTTGCTTAAAAAATGGAGGTCACAGGTAATGCTTAGGCTTCCTCTTACTCCTCTGCTACATGTGTCATGGCTTCAGTACTCCTAGGAGAACATATGAGACATTGCTTTGGCCCTGTATGTTCTCAGTGGTCTATTTCTGACTCAATAAAATTATGTATTGAAATCACCTCTGAAAGAACCATAAGCACTGGAAAGTAGAAGCAAAAAAGCCAACTGGCGTATTTGCTGTCAGAAAACTGGTTGTTGAACACTGTGTGCAACAACTGTCACATGTACATCCCCCTGGATTTACTCTTACTGGTATGCTTCAAGCAAGGAGGTGTGCTAAAACATTTGTTATGTCCTAAAGCATACATTTAAAAAGCACATAACTCAGAAAGACTAGCAATTTTTATCTTCTTACTTTGTTTAGAAGGAGCTGGTTATACCTTTTATTTGTGTTACTGTAGATAGGGCTCATTGTCAACACTGGCTGCCTGTAGAAGCAAGAGGTAGGGACAGACAAACATTTCTTTTCTGTGACAACCTGGCACTTAGCTTTTTGTATCAAATCTTTATTGGATCAAAATCAATCTGTTGAACTATATGCCTTTACAACAATTACAGTCCTGACACCATAGCTAATTTATTTTTTTTGTCTTTCTCTCTTTAATTGCAGTTTTTGTCCTATTAATATTTTCTTCCAGGTGCAAAGTTTCTTCACTCCACAATCAGTTTTTTTTTAAAAACTTCAGCTTCATTTCAGTCTTTTATGCCTTGCTAAAAACTTATTTATCATATAGTATAAGTGAAAAAGCATCTCCAGAATTTCTCTTCCTCTAAATTTTAAATGTGGCAATAAAGCAGGTTTCTTATAGTGTGGTTAGACATTTGTATGTCTACTACATACAATTCTATTGCTCCCAAGATGTGATGTACACATATTTTCCTCTTAACAGTAGTCTGCCTTTCTGTTACTGTAGTTCTTGTCACAGCGACTCATCTATTGTTCCTTTTATTGTGCACAACCAATACCAAAGCTAAGAAAATGTGTAAGTTAAAATCAGTAAGCCATATTTATTTGCCATAGCTGTCTTAGGTTTTTCAGCAATTTGGTGAGCAATCAGCTACTACTTAACAGTAAAACTCTAAGCATTTCTATAAGCATTTGACCATTGTCTAATTTAAACTTCTAACACTAAGGACAGTACCTTAAAATCAGTTCTCTACTGTGCTCAGATTTTAAGGGTGTTTTAGAAGAGTGCACTCAATAGATGTAATATGATGGTAAATGTTTAGTACTCAGCATAACAGCAAGATGCTGGTGAGCCAAAATATGCTATTATCTGCTGCAGCTTGTTTATTCCAAATTCTAGAGGTATACTTACAGTTAGGATGGTCTAGTAAAGACTAGATTTTTTCCTCTGATTTTTTTTTCCTGTATTTTCATGCATAACTGACTCTCTTGGCATTTTTTAAAGAAACTCTTATTCTTATCTCTTAAAAATAATCTCTTAAAAAGAATAATTTCCATTCCAGTTTCATTCACCTACCTATAGGCTGGATGATTTTTCTTTTCCTCCCGTATAACCTTTAAAACATAGATTGAGTTATATAATTAAAATAGATCCTGTGGATATGTTCAGAACTGAAAAAAAAACGAAACCCAAAACCCAACATTGGAAGGATGTCTAATTTACTTATCTTTTTGCTGATAGCTATTTGCATTTCCATGTCTGATGCAGAAGCAAAACATGCATAGTGTGTAACTAGACATTTACTCTTACTGCAGATATGATTCTCACAGCTTTAAAGTTTATCATGGAAGAATAAATGCAGGGAAAGAAAGTCCTCTACCCTTTGACTTGTCTGAGTTCAGAAGACAACCGAAAACTAAGTTCATTTGAAGTGAAAAAGAAAGAATTAATATCACTTCAATTTCAACTCTGAATATATATATGTCTGCCTGTCTATTTGTTTAATTTGTCACTTTTGTGCTACTTTTAAGTATTCTGTATAAAAGTTTAGTCAATATAGGGAAGGAGAGGGACAGAGGACCCACACAAAGTCACTGGTCATGTAGTAACAGATGTCCTTGTGACTGATGAGCATTAAATCTAGAAGGTAGAAGGAAACTTATACAATGCCATGGTAGTATAGTAGCTAATAATCTTGATATCTCTTGGTATTGTATACATGTGGAATGGGAACAGCATTGTACTGCTGTCGTGCTCCTACTAAAAGAAAGCAGTAAGGGTTTTTCGGCTGTGTCTTGAAGTATTATCTCATTCAGAAATGAACTCTTATTCCTCAACACTTTGATTTCATGTAGCTACTGTGCAAATAAAAATGTTTGGATTTTTGCTTGGTTTGGATTTTTGTTTGCTTTGAGGTTTTTTTTGGAGGTAGGAGACACTGAGTGGGATTTTAAAAAACATAGACAACTTGGCAATAGTGTCTTCCAAGATTCTTTCAGATATAATGTAATAGCTTATTGATTATCTTGTTGTCTCTACTGTCATCATTGTGCCAGTAAAGCATAATCTTAAGAGATATAAAGAAGGCATAGCAACTGTATCTGTACTTTTACCTGTAGTTTTTATTAAGATTCAAACTCTGTGTTTATCTATGAGCACTAATTGGTTGATCTATACTTTAATTGTTATCCACTGGAATAATTAAGTATATTTGAGCATTCTAGCAAATAAAGTTAATTGATTTTGCAACTTTAAATCCAGTTTCTTCTTGTGAATGCCATCAAGGAATAACTGAGTTTTTACACCGTGTTTCATGTCCTTTTCTTCAGCCATTTTCACACTTGAAAACATTAAATATTCAAATATTAGTGATACAAGAGAAATAAGTATTCAATTTACATTCACATGCTTCAACTTGATTAAATTAATACTGATAGATGTTTCTAATAAGTAAGACAAAATTGAAAACATTTCCCCTTCTTATGGTATTATTTTCTTTTAAATTTTTTTTTACTGTCCAGTATATAACTTTTATACATTGTCTGTATCAGATTGCAAGACTATGACCCCAAATGGAAGTCAAATATGCAGATCTGAAAAATAAAGTCTGGTCAGAGAGTGTTTGTATCAAAATATTCCACACAGGGGTAAAATGTAATTTATTTTCATAGACATTTGCAAAATGTTAGTGTTTCAATCACTGATGTTTGAACATTCACATTTTGTACTTCCTTATACAAGATGAATATGAGTAAATGAGTTGTAAAATGTGAGTAAACAAAAAGTAGAAAATCACTTGTCTTGAGCAACACAACTCTAAAGTAAAAATCAGGCTGTTTAAAATTCTTCTTTTTCAAATTAGTTTAATGACTCAGAAATTAGAAAAACACACATTGTTTCAATATAGCATTTAAATACTTTAATTAAAAGGAAAATTGTTACACTTACACCATCACTGCAAAGATAGATGAGCATTTTCAGAGTAACTTAAAATTAATCACAGAAATTCTATGTTAAATCTTTTTCATAAAGCATGAAATTGTGCTTTCTGAAGAAGGGAGATCCTTTATACTATGCTATTTTGAACAATCCTTTGAAATGACTGAGTGCTCAGTCATTTTATTTTGGTAATTTTGCAGGTGATTTCATAAAGTTAAAATGTTGACCTATAATTGATGGTAACACTTCCAATTTTTGTTAGAGGGCCTTAAATTGTTCACCACCATTGTTTCTTCCTCAGCCTGTACAGGTGAAACTGGGAAATTGCCTGGTTTGCCAATAGAGTTGTTAATACAACAGAAAGACATAAACAGAGCAAAGACACTCTAGATGTGACTATAGGTGGTCGATAACACTGCTTGCAAATCAGGCTGTGAAACGCTTTCAAGTGTAGCAAAATGGTTTGCACTGTAAGCCTAAATGTAGAAAAAATTGTTCTGCTACTGTGAAAATGCCATCTTTTTTTCTGTAGTGTTGCTGTCCAAGAAGAAACTTGAAATCCTGCCAGGAGCTGGCCTTTGCATTTTTTGATAACCTTGTTAAAGCTGTTAAAGCCCAATCATCATTAATCAAATCTGCATTGATAAGCAGATCACCATCCTGAACGCCTTTCCTAATCCTTAACAGTTTAAATATCAGATGTTTCTGTCCGTACTGACCCCATGAAAGATTTCTTAGCTCTCTGTGCTCAAAAGCCCAAACAACCCAATGTTCTCTGCTGCTACAAGGTGACAGCAGGAAAACATTTTCATCCAGTCTCCAATCTGGGAGGAAAACTAGCAAGTTCTGAATGTCAGATCAGCATTTCCAACTACCCAGAAGCCAGATACTTCAGGTGAGTTAGTGTTTCCCACCCTGTGAGAGTCACTAAAGTGCCAGAAGGTACTTTCTAAAGTGATTTGTACATTCAAGCAAAAAGGAAAAAAAAACAAACATCTATCCTATGCTCACAACTGGTGACTTCAAAAAATGGAAAGAAAATTAATGGAAAGGGAAACCTAATTTTACTTGATTGTAAGTCAAAACATTTTTTAGAAAAATCACAGAAGATGACCTTTGCTCCCACCTCAGACACCCTTTGAAAGGGATTGAAAGAGTTAGAATTAAAAAAAGTTGATAAAAAGAATTAAGATAGAAGGAAAGTAACATGCCATAAGGCAATCCTTCCTGATATTCTAGCAAGTGGAACAGTAAAACTGCCTAATTCAAAGCTTGCACAAGGTCTAAAGCTCAGACCAGGATGTAGTCAGGGGGAGGCCCAGAGCAGGAGGGATGGGGTTGAGAGGTGCTGCAGTGTTCAGCATGGATCTGTCATGATTGAGTGGTTAGGCTGCTTAAAGAATCACCAGCACAGGTATTCACAAAAAAAGCGGGTTTTAATATGAATTTGTGGAAGTGTAACTTTAATAGAGTTTTATGCCAAAGTTTACTATGACTTACTACTTGGATGAGGCATACTTAGGAAAACTGGATTAGAAACAATTTAGAACAACTTTCACGGATACCAGATCTGCAAAGGATATGGATACAAAAAGGTGAGGGTGAAAAAAGGTTTATCAGCATTTAAGCATTGACTAATTTACCATCTATGACATGATTCAATAAGATTTTCCATAAGAGTGACAATATTAGATTTACAATTACAAAGTTGATAGAGAATCACAGAATTACAAAATATGTTGAGTTGGAAGGGACCCACAAGTATCTTTGAGTCCAGCTCCTTGACCTGCACAGGACCACTCTCAAGAGTCACACCATTATCAACTCACATGCACACACACAGGCACAGAGATGTTCAAAAAGCAGGTAGATGTGATATTTAGGTTTCACAGCTTGACACAAATGAGGCCATCCATGTCTCAAATAGGAGGCATCTGCAAGTAACAAAACCACAGTATTGGAAGTGGGGGACTAAACCTTGCCTGTGAGGCAGGGGGAGATTTGCCATCATTCTGCATGTATGCAAGATTAGAACTTTTTGAGAATAATTACGAAAACATGCTTAGCATGGTTTCTCTGTTCCTAAATTGATGTTGGTCCTGATCCACTGTCTTTAGGTTAATTACATATCATTAAGAAATCAATAAAATACTTCACTTCTAATTTGGTTTGAACTACATGAACTGAACAGTTTTCCCATAATCAGAATTTTTTCTGTGTCTTCACCATTGGTCCAAAAGCCAGGTAACAAAGGAAACAACTTAGTTTGCACCTTAGCAAGGATGGATATTCCTAGAAAATCACATGGCTTTCATGCTACATATTTTGATGCCGATCCACAGAATTTCTTGTTGTCAGGCAGAAAAAACACAACAATAAGCATCTTAAAAGAACATTAATCAAAATTAGGAAATATGAACCACTCAAAAACTACTATACGATAACATAGCATGAGAAAATATATTCTAAATATTAAAATAATAATGATAAAAACTTAAATAAGTAACATAACAGCAAACATTTTCAGGATTTTCTAGCATAAGGACCATGACTTTGCCACTTAACAGTATTTTTTTATGTGAGGAATTCCATTTCCATCTGGATATTAACTAACATTTTTTAATGTTTATCATAACATGGAATAAAAATTCCTTCTAAGTAATAGTTATACTCAACCAGAAGAACATTTAATAAAAGTATTTTCATCTCCGTGACTAATATATATACTTAAACATGATCAGTCTTTGCATCTATCTTAATTAAGGCAAAATCAGTTAAAGACTTTTCCAAAACCATAGCTGAGAGAAAAAATATAAAAGAGAAGCATTATGCCTCAGCTTTCTTTTCAATAATGTTTCCAATACAGTTCCAAAATATCTCCTAAAGAATCTATAGAGATTTGGTAGGACAGTGAAACATGCTGAACGGACTTCACTTATCTCAGTTTCTAGACAAAGTATTTCAAGGACAAAGAAGTTTTTCATTCCTTTTTCTGATCTTTCTGTAGAATCCTCAAATTCTGATTCTGTTCATGCTTATTTTCTGAAGTTTTGGTTTAATCGTAATCCTTTGTTCATTTTGGACAAGAAGAAAGGGAATAGGAAAAAGTATTTCCTCCTACACGCACACCTGAACCAAACTGGACTTCTTTAAACTTTAGCTGTCATGTCCAAAAGCACTATCTCCAAGAATCCTGTCTTCTTTTTTAGCATGCTCAGAACTCCACTTACCTCTGTATTCATTTTGCTCATAGATCCTCCAACAAAATGTTCCTCTTCAGTAAGCAGTCACCAATGCTTTCAAATGAAATTAATTTTGTTTAATGTAGAAACAGAGATTTTTTGCCAATGCTGTCTACAGAATATAACTACTTCATTTTTTCTTTTTTTTTTAACTTCTGTGGCTTGTATAGGAATAAATACCACACAGCTTCTTACACTGGTCTAATGACAGTGTGACTTTCTTTTCATATCTCTTTAGTCCATGGCCTTCTTGTAATATGCTGAAAAACATGATCAACATGATTGCAGGATCAACAGGAGGACTGATGAAGATATTCCCAAAAAATTATTCTTATTAAGTCCAAGGATCAGCTACTTAATAAGGAAAGTCTACAGAATATGGAAATGTAGCCTAGTTTACATAATAAAATAAATCACAAGCTTAAGAGCCTATAAAGTTTATTCTAATTTCTTGAGAGTAATAAAAGGGAAAAGTGCAGTAATAACCTAAACATATGATGATTAAGCAACTTTGGACTGAACAAGTTCTCTTTCCAATAACTTACATTATTCACACTTTACTTTGTAGCATATTTATTTAAATTTTTATGACCCTGCATAATCATGCAGAAGAAATTGAATCACTGGTTACATTCACATGAAATCTAAGCACAAGTACAAATATAATTACATAACTGACTTGTAATTATATGGTCATTATTGCAAGAAGAAAAGATTATAAAACTTTAAAAACTTTGATACTACTCAAAACACAGATTATGTTAGATACTCATCCTACAGAAATGTTGTTCTCACAATTTGACAACAAGGACAGAAAATGAATAGAATTTCATCATAATTCAGATTAAAAACATTCATTTTACTTTCTGTCAGATACTACTTACTACAGTATAAAAATAAGACAATATTTCTAGTATTAATATTTATTTATCTCCTGCTCTTTCTCCTCTTCCATCTCATATCACTACACTGTGATACTTCTGTTTTATTTTCATGAAAAGACCTGAAGAGCCTTATTGCTACTTTACTTCTGAAATAGCTAGATTTAAGATTTAATTTAAGATTCCTTTTCCAGGAAGTAACAGATTATATATGAAACTTCAGTTCTGCCTTGTGCTTTGGAAGTATTGGTTTATTTTTATTAATTACCCAAAACTTACATTCAGTGCTTATCTAGAGAGGGATTCCTGAAGGCAGTTTCTACTTCTTTTGTCTCTAGCCCTATTATGAATATATGAAACTTGTATAATGATCATTGACATGGAGCTGCCAAAGGTGTGTTCTAAGCCTCAGATATATGCATGAACTTGATCAATTCCTTGTCACAAATCACAGAAAACAGCTGATTAAAACACAAATGTATTACAAACATGTCACTACCAAGTCACATGGCAAACCCGAGTTTCCAGAAAGATTCCTGTGGAAGATATTTTCCCTCTGGGTTCCTACTAGTTGCACTACAGACTACTGTCATTTTTCAGTGACATAAAAATCTCCCCCTCCATTCTATACTATGCAAGTAAAAATGTGGCTTAGCAGGGGTAATTCTAACACACATTATTTTTACTCAAGAGCTTTGAGTCTTGAAAATAACTTGAGTCCTGAGAGACATCTTCACTTGTCTGTATTAGCTCTTTCATGATTCTGTGGAGGCAGAAAACTAGTTCATAAAAAGATGAAGTGATGCGACAACAGCTCTAAAGCAAGCTTCAGGGGGCATATAACTCAGATTCCTGCAAGTCTCAGTAAGTGCAAGCACAGAGTAATAGTTTCAGCACATATTCACAGTAAGTGGAAAACAATGCCTCCAAACATTTCCCAAAATGAAGCATCATTCACCTTTCCCATAATTTTCAAAGTTTACATTGTGAAGGGCATTACTACAAAACATCTTTTCAGGTCTTTGAAGATAATTTTCTTTTCACTGTTTTTAGCATCTTACATCACTTGATTTGTTTCACCTACACTATATTGATTTTAATGAATATCTCATTTTTATCAGAGAAGAAAACATTAAAAACTATTTTTAAGTAAAAGAAAAATAGTATTTTGTGATGTTAATTGGACATTTGAATAACTTCAGCTCGTAAAGACATGAAAATCTGCTATCTCTCATGAATTCAAGAACTCATTGAATACTTTACTCTTTTTATTAGTATTCACATAATCCTTTGGTATAATTATCTGTATTCCTTTTGTGAGATTCTATGAATTAAATGTAACATCTTTTATCTTTGAAGTCAAAGAACAAGTAGACAGAGCATTATTTCCCTCTTTTTAAACTTTGAAAGGTAAGATAATAGGCTATTAGACAAAATTTTAGCCAATTGCCATATTTCATAATTAAAAAATGAAAGTGCAGTGAAGGGAAATGAGACTGTCTTCCCAATTAGTGTGTTCTGGATTGCCTTCTATTTTGCAACATCAATTTTCAATCAGAAACAGAGAATATTACCTAAACATTTCTTACTACTAAAATAATTGGCAAGAATGTAACATTTTTTTTAGATAGCAACAATTTAAAAACTAAACATTGGTTTGCACTCCAAATGAATTAAGTTATGCAGCAAGCAAGTGGGCACAAGGGAAAATACTTTCTGCCATGGCAACTTCTACCAGTTTTCAAGAAAGCATTAAAATTGAAAACCACAGATCCACTCCTGAAGCATGTCTTCTTTGAAAGGAACCCTTGATAATAGGCATAGAACGGTTTGGGTTGGCAGGGACCTTAAAGAGCATCTAATTGCAACCCCCTGCCATGGGCAGGGACACCTTCCACTAGACCAGGTTGCTCAGAGCCCCATTCAACCTGGCCTCGAGCACTAAAAGGCAATGGGGCACCCACAACCTCTTTAGACAACTTATTTCAGTGTCTCACCAACCTCATAGTAAAGAATTTCCTCTTAATATCTAATCTAAACCTATTCTCTTTGTGATGCATGACCTCTGGGTTTTTTCAGAGAAATTTAAGTATGGATATGCAAACCCATAGCAAATTACAAAATACTGTGCAGCAAATGCAGGAATAAAGGAGTAAATAGGGAGCAAGGTTGTTCAGAATAGGTCAGAAGGACTAGGGAATTAAAGATGGTTAGGCACTTCACAGTGT
The DNA here is from genome assembly GCF_022539395.1 of Myiozetetes cayanensis. NCBI lineage: Eukaryota > Metazoa > Chordata > Aves > Passeriformes > Tyrannidae > Myiozetetes > Myiozetetes cayanensis. The sequence continues at coordinate 72,896,005 of NW_026086604.1, read as the reverse complement.
GAAAGATGGTATTGAAAAGTACCAAGTAATGTAGTGATTTTTATTCCTATTCTTTGCTATAATAGTGGGTTACAGCTAGGCCAAAATATTTCACATGGAAATTAAGTCAGATCCATTAAATGGAATAAATTGACCTTGTAAATTTGCAATAGTCAGAAGATATTTATGACCAAAGATGTCTGACACTTATTGCACAAATTAATATTCTGATCTTATAGAAGTCAATCTATGCAGCATCATGAGCACAATAATCCCTAAATTTAAAATGAAATTTTTTTCATTGGACAAGTCCTAAAAAAAAAAACCACTGAAAACTAGTGGTCTATTCTCACCAAGCATTGAAAACAGCTAAAAGTTGTTATCTGATACTCATTCAGTCGATTATGAGAAATGAGTTGTCTCTGTTATTTTTAAATTATATAGAGAGGTGTAAAGGAAAATATTAGGATATGATTTAAGATGAGGAAAGGGGGAACACTTTTCTGTCAAACAGAATTTGTTAAGATATAAATCCAACTCCCCATGTTAGAACACAGCAAGTTTCTCTAAAATAACGAGTAGCTTACGTGCCATTGCCATAAAGACCATTGCTCTTGTTGAAAAACAGATATGGAAGTATAATTGTCTAATCCAAGGTATAATTTTAAATGCAGGTGACCTGTAGAGAAGACTGTAAGTGCTGTCTATGCCTCCTAATTATCTGTTAGTATGAACTGTAGATCACATTTCAGTATTAATATAATGATATATGTTAAATGTTTAAAAATTGTTAATAAATTTATTGCCTTCCTTCTTTAAGGAGAAATATCACCTGTTTACAAGCAGCATGGGACAGGAGGATGATGTCTCAGTTTTATAACTTTGCTTTTGAGGAGATATTTCCTTCAATTAGTACTTACATTTTTGAAGTAGTTAAAGTCTGTTTGAATTCTTCTTTGTAGGGAATTCTCTGCTGTTCTGTTCTGACATCACAGCACTCCCCAATGCTTATGGCTTATTTCACTGTCTAAGCCAAAACAACCAATGAGTTCTTGAAGTGGGGAAGTTCAGACACAGGCAAAAGGGTGACTGCTAGAACTTGAGCCCTACATGCAGCGTGGACATGAGTGCCACCATGATTGCCTCCTCTCCCTGAAGCAACCTTGAATCAGACTTTGCTGTCTCACTGCTCATCCATAGTGTAGAAAAGGAAAGCTAATAATTCCTGGTAACAGTCCCTATTATATACCCAACAGATTTGCATCCTTCATTTAGATGAGAAAAGACCAACAGAGGCCTGAGGTTCCTTTACATGTGGATTGATTGCCCAGAGTACATCTGAGCAGCTATTTGTTTGTGGACCAGCACTAAACAATGACATTTGAAATTAAAAATGTTAGGGTGGCTCTGGCACATAAGCCCACGGCTTAAGGAGCTGGTCTGTTGCAGATGAACACAAGCATCCCTGTCAGCCTGACCTGCCCCACACCTTTGAATGTGGTAAGATAAGAGTAATGGACTTCTGCAGTTCTGGGTCATAAACAGTCTCCAGAAAATGCCCAGACAATCGAAATCCTTTTCCAGATCTCAGGAATCCTTTTCCACCCTTCCCCACAGGTCTCAGCAACTCCACGGGGAAGGCCCTCCCAGGGGCAAAGAGATCAGCACTAGCGTTGGCACAGGTTTTGCATCTTGTTTTGATTAGAATTGCTTGGGAAAAGGAGTAAACACGAGCAGTACTTTGTGCCAGTGGTCACCGTTTGGCAGCCAGAAGAACAGCTTCAGAAAGCCATCGATTCGATCATGGGGAGAAATTTCCAGAGTCATCTGTCTCTTCCCACTTCTGTTTCACAGGATGAGGTAAGAGCATACCCACTAGCAAAATATTCTTTCTTGGGATGCAGAAGCTTTCATTCTAACATATGGCTTGATTTCTATGCATTCAAAATCCATTTCACATCCCCTTGGACCAACACTGTATATCAGCTCTTTCATTTACTGAAATACGGAATTATTTTTGTCAGTGACAGATAGAAAATGCACACGATCATCTCTTCTGTGAGCTGTCAAAAATCAGACAACAGGACTGTTGCTGTCTTCAGGTGTCTCTGTATCTGTAAATACATAGTTTTTGTTCTTGGAAAAAATACTTAAGTGTTTTAAAGAAAACAGACTCACAAAAGCATTTTGATGATTTTTCTTTTATGGATGTATCATTGCCCAAAATAACAGAATGATGTCATGCTTGAGCACATTATTTCTGCTTTTTTTCCCGGAAGACCATTAGAATAAATTTGTTTCCCACAGCTCTTTACAGAAAGTTACCCTAAAATTTTGCTTTAGAACAGAAAACAAACAAATCATGTTAAAATCTATTGCTAAACAATGCCATTTTTCTAACTAGGATATGAGTAAGATGAGGCAATTACTCCTAATCTAATTTTATGTATATGTCTTTTTTTTTAATGATTTTTTTATGAAAACAGATATTCTATACAATATCTATTGACAGTGAATGTAAAGTCAGAATCAGTTTCCTCTCTCCTCCACACAAGTGCTAAGGCTTCCTAGATGTAACAGCCATGAGAATAACTTTCCAAGAAGAGAGGGGCTGGAGCTCTAGCACAGGCTGGGGATGTGGGTCTCTGCAGAGAAAAGGCAAGCATGCTGCCCCTCTCTATCCTCCTCCACAACTTCCAAGCCAAAGTCACTAACTAAAAGATTGTATATGCTCATAAATTAGCCAGGAATCACATGCAGACAAAACCAGTCTAAATTATTTCAGGAACAGCTTTATCTCCATAACCAACCAGTCCCCTTGGCTTGAGATGTACTGTACATTGTCTCAGGTGGTTTCACCTTTTGTGTTATAAGGGCCTTCTATCTGCACATCCGTGGGCTGCTTTCCAGGTTCAGCTCCATAATCCTTCATCCAAGCTGCCATGGGAGTGTTTTCCCCTGCTGTTCTCATGTAATTGCCCTTGTGTTGTTACTCCCATATCCTTGCACCTGCAGCCTCCAACAGTGCTGCTACAATGGATCTCCTAGTCAGTGACTGCATCATGCAGAACCTGCCCATGATTTAAGCATGCTCCAGTCAGCAATAACAACACTTCCTTACTCTACCTCCCTCCTCTCCCCTTACCCTTTCCCTCTCTCACCCAATTTTTGTTTTTAATTTTCCTTCAACGTAACTTAGCTCTTAATAACTCTTCATGTATGTGAACTTGTTTCAAACCACTTTACTTAACCACAAGTCAGCATCATGTGTCTAAACAGCACTACACTGAAATTTGCTAACTTGCCATATGTTAATTAAATCAAGAAATTTTTATACAGACACAGTAAATTACTTCAGGTATTCTGTGGTATTCCAAATGGTAGCAAACAGCAATTTATCCTGTTAACACTTGAAATAAATTTAGAACGTTTATTGTAATTTTAAAATGTTTGAAAGGGTTGGTTATTCATATGATACAAATGGACATCAAATAGTGTTATTAGGCATTTCAAGAATACCTGTAGGATATTTTATGTGTATTATATTTCAAATAATATTTTATCATATATACATTACGTATATATACACACATATATATACTTTTGCCTGCCTGTATTAATATTTTAATTACACATAGAGAAAGTTATGAGAGTATTGAGAAGCTTAGATAATTACATGCTTTGCTATTTCAGGAAGAGAAAGAAATTTAAGATACTACTTAAATATAGAATAAAACGTAAGTTTTCAGTTAATGGTATAATTAGGTAATAACTCTTTCAATGTTAATTTGTTCCATTAATGTGCAGAGGAGATAATTAAATTTATTTGGCTGTGTCTTTTTAAGACACTTTTGAGCTTGAGATGTATTGATACACATTTTGTGATACTTGGAGAGAGGAGTTAATGCCACCTTCCTGCCAAGGTGGCTAAGCTTGTAAATGTTATGGTTAACGTGATAGAAAGAGTTTCAAGTGAACTACATGACATATGAGCTATACCACTGACTTAAAGTATGGAAATTAGACACTTTAGTGGAGAAAAATCTGTATATCCACTTTTCTGAAAAGGAATCTGACATCCCACCTTATTCCTGACAAAGTAATGACAAATGTAAGTTTGACATGTACATAGGTCTTATGGTAGATGACATAAAGAACAAAGATTTAACTGGTCAATTTTTACATAGAAATCAACAAAATTTCAACCACCAGTTGCTCTAACTTTCATGAAAGACTATTCTCACCATGCTCAGTGATTAATGGCCATGTTTAGGCAATAGAAATTCTCCTCCTTCAGGTATTCATTAGGAACTAATAAAAAGTTTTTTTACAATCAAATGTTTCCTGTAAAGGTAAGTGAAAAATACTGTCTTTAAATCTTTCAGTTTGCAAATCATGCACTGCTCTCTGCCTTGTTTTGATTGCCTAGCAGTGAAGTCCTCAGAACCAAACCTCACACTTCAGTGTAGCAGTTTTCTTCCAGACTCACATACCTTGAAAACAGGGTCCCTGGAGCTAGGCAGCTGAAGGACGGTACTGTCTCAAAATCACTCATATCTAGGGCAGTGTCTCAAGGATCATCAGTGAACTTCTATTTTTCCATGTATTAACTTATTCACTAAAACATTTCTAACTACAAGATTCCTATCTGCTTCGATTTCCTTTTGACTACTACCATTATACAGAGTTGAGTGGTTGTTACTGAAGTGTGGAAATCTTCCATGAAGATTTTAAAGGACTTGTATCAGCATTCTGCACTTGGGGTGGGAATGTGTCTAGGTAAGTGTTCCAATGTAGGTAATAGCAACATCTTCGCAGTGCTAAAGAATCGACTTCACAGTGCTAAAGAATCAATATTTATACTTTAAAATGACTGAGTTTCAAACACGCAAAATACTGATCTTTCATATTTGACTTGTTCTGCAGCAAAACCATCAGTGAGCAGTTTAGTAGTATGTTCCCATTTAAAGCCATTAAACAAACTCAGTGACTGAAAATCTGTAGCACCAAAAAGGTTAGGTGTTGCCCACATATTTCACTTGTATGTTTTCAAACATGCTCTTTTATAGTCCCTGTTTCAACAGCTGGTGTCGAGCTATCCTGGTTGGCCGGCCTCAGAGGACATCTGTGTCTGTCTTACAATGCTATGTTTTCCTAAACATGCAAATGATTTTGAAGTTTCTTATGATTTTACTAATATTATTAATATGGCATGACTAATAATTTGTAGAGTAATAAATAATAATGAATTATAATAGTTATTACCATTTGATAACAATTTATAACAATTTTGGAATTCCTTTGAAAGTAACATATGGAAGGCATTTCTAGAAAAGCAGAAAACAATACTCCTGCTGTATAACAATAGAAGATACCTTTTTAAATAATATCTACATCACACTAGGATTGTTTCTACAAATAATAAAGAATGATAATGCTTAGAAGAGTAATTTATATTTGGATACCTATTATAGATGACTCTATTAAAATAAGTCATCTGTTCCAATATTTTTTCATCAGCAGTTGCTTTAAGTCCCTTTGTCATTTACTTAATCAATTCTCATTTGTATTCCCCAGTATCATCATTTTATTCACAGCACTATAAATCCTAGAAATAAGTTTCTTTCTTTTCTTTTTAAAGGATGTTAATAATTTGAGATTTTTTCTCCAAAACTCATTTTCTAGCAGAATCCCATGTTTTATTTCATACATCATTTAGAGCTTGCTTCATTTTAGCCCCAAAGGCAGTATGTAGGTAGTAAGGAAAAAAAAAATTGGAAAGCAAGGCCCCTTTATATTTGTGGTCATGATTTTGTTGAAAATATCACTGGTTATATAATAAAAATGATTACTTTTTGTCTTAAAAATATCTCTAGGATTTTGATAGGGTGTTTCACAATAGAAATGTTATTCTGTGAAGAGCTCATTGACATACATCAGAAAAGGAAAGAAAGAAACAAGTTGACATCCTAATTTAACATTGCATATTGGTACACTGAAGCTACACAAAGTTCACAGGAATACAGACACAATACCTGTGGAAATGTCAATTAAGAATCAAAACAGTGTTTTGGAATCAAGAAAGGATGTTCTCAGTAGTGTCAGAAGGACTTAACTTTTTTTAAGATAAGACGCATCATCTCTGTGACTGATTTTGTTTCTTAAAGTGAGTAATACCTGAAGACAAAAGTTCAAAAGTCAGCAAATTCAATGAATTGTGTTAGCCTAGTAGTATGTCCAAAGATTTCTTGAAAGAATATCTTTTTATATTTCAGTACATCTGTGGGTACATGTCTGAAGATCAAACTGCTGCTGCATTATAAATACCAGGTCTTCCATGACTCCACAATAGTACTCCTCCTGTTGTTACCAGTTTACGTGAACTAAAGGTTTAACACAATTTTGCCAAATGCATCTCACTATTTCCTCAGAGTTTATTTGTTTTCTTTTCATTATGAGTGAACACAGCATTTCTTTGCAAATTCAAGCTGGTTACGAATACAAGATGGAAAGAACTGGCTGTCATTTTGGCTGTTGTCTGCTTTAGGGTTTCCTTCTTTGCATAGTTAGAGGCAGATATAAACAATGTTTAAATTAATGATCTGAAGACAAAACTGTATTCTGTTCCTATAGATATGATTAGTTTTTGATTGCTTGTAATATTGATGAAATATAGATGAGGTATTTTTATTAGGAATTCAGCTTTATGACCCTAGAATAAACTAACTGTACTTGTTAATATTCACTGATAACATACAGTTCAAGTATTCCTGTGCATCATATCTTCAGTCAGGAGACAAAATAGCTGGACAGAAATGGCATTGAACAGGGATACATTTTACTGTTGCATCTGTTTTATTTCTACTGGGGTAGTAAAGGACATTCCTCTGGATAGATAATAGTGGAATTTAAATTAGTGTGAGCAGCTGCTAGAATTTCAGGTATTTTGATGCTACCCTTATTGTAAAGTCAAAGTCATTCACTTCATGAATTAATTAAGTATTAAAAATATAATGAGAGGAAGCTGAATAAATACCTTTCTTCTTTGTTGCCTTATAAATGAAGATGGAAGTCTTTGAAAAGCAGATCCCAGCAAAGATGCTAACCTGGTTCTGAATTATATAATAATGTTCATATGCAACTCTGGATAGCCAAATGTTTTTTCAGAAGTAATCAGGAATGTCAATTAACCAGCCCTGAGATAAGTGTCTTGGGAAGAGAGAAAATGCTAAAAATACTAACTGCCATTGTTATTTGTGGCAAAATTCATCATATATATGTGAAAAAAAAGGTGTAAAGCACAAAATATTACCAAAAACCTAGTAGAGGAACAGAGAAGTAAATACTAAATGTCACAAATTTAGAGAAAAAACTGTCTATTGCAATCCCAGTTAAAGAGTTTATGGTAGAGATATTATTGCACAGTACATTATAGCAACAGCTTTATGAAGTGGAAAAGTCTGCAGATAATTATAGTAATGTGCAACCTGCTCTACAGTTTTAACTTTTTCCAGTGATGCTCATTTGCTAATGCACTCATAGCCTACTACCATTTCTATTGTAAACAATAGCTCTGGCACAGTCAACTCTTTGCACCTTGATCCAGATTACTTTCTTCTGATGGCTTTTTATATGTCTTGCCTAAAAATAAACCTGCTATGAATTGAGCTAATTTCTATTCAAACACTTTTATTTTTCCTTCTCTGATCTATTTCAAATCCCTCATGTTGATGGAGTTTTTCACTTCCTTTTCTCTTTTAAAACACTTCTCTGTTTTAGGGTTGCTTTCATACTGACCTTTGGAATAAAGCACTCTTTATCCCCCGTTTGCCTTCATCCAAATCTCTCATCAGTTCATAATGCCTACCTAAAAAAAATGGAATAATAGAGTGCAAACTCATTGATCACTACAGTTCCCTCCTATTATGAAGCAGTAACTACTGTTTCTTAGTAATTTGATATTATACTGTTTGGTTTTCAAATTATGAAAAATGCCATCCTCAGCAAAGTAAAGAAGTCTCCAGCGCTATGGAAAAGAATAAAAGAAATAAAAGTATAAATGAATGTACTCAAAGTAACAGTTATTGCTCATGATGGTTTAGGAATGGTACTCCCCAGTTCAGTTCTCCCTTAGAGATTTTCCAAGCCACACTGTTGTTCACTCATCCCCCCCTCAACCCTTTCTGCCCTCTTCCCTGCCCTACCCTGCAGGTGGCTGGAAAAGAGAGTAGGAGGCACTAAAGGCAAAGATTCCAGCTTGACGTAAGAACAATTTACTGGAAACAGCAATGAGATAATAAAATAAATAGTAACAGCAACAATTTTAATAACAAAAGTATACAAAAGGAGACAATGATCAATGGCCAACACATTCACTACCCTGCCATACTTTTGTTCCACTGGAAAGGGATACCGCTCCTGCAGTTACTAGATGTTTTGAATATCTAGCTTGCAGCAGTGTCAAACCCACAAAAACCACATAATCATTTCATACTGAGTTAATGATTTGCCTACCACATTTAAAGAATGATTTGTAAGTGGTTTTCTGAATGCATCTATTTAAAGGGCCATTTTGTTCAAAACAAGATTGCTGTGTCTCTCAATCTCTGTGTATATACTCCTCATGCGGCAAGACTCTTTTAATGGGATTTGTGTTCTTCCTCCTCAAATAAATAAAATAATAAAAAGCAAACCCAAATTTTATTCAAGTATTCATCATGTTTTAAATTATTTAAGGATTCAACTGTGTGCTGTGTGACTCTCATTCAAGCAATTTAAGGAACTTTTGACAATCCCTAGCATGTCATTCAAATAAAGATGTTAGTGTAGATAAAACCAGGATTCTCTTTCAAACTATTTCCCTTCTGAGTATACACCAACAGACCAAAATGAACTCATCTGCTAAGAAACAATCACTTTTAGTTCATCAGGGGCTGAGATGTTGATACAGAGAAACTATGCATAAAGGTAAACAACATTCAGTGTTTTGCTGAATTAGTATATTCCAATCAGAAACCTTTAGGCTTCCATATCTTTCCCCAGCCAATTTATGGAAGCTTAATCTCAAGTAAAGTCAATATTAGGCAATACACAGGAGTCAATGAGTTGTTTTAATGCTGTATTTGCGATTGCTCCTTGGAGGCATTACCTTATTCTGAATTGCAGATTTCGGATCTTGGTTTTTGTTTATTCAGCCACTGTGAACAACTTTGCATTTATTATGATCAAACATCTCTTCTTGATCTGCTTCTCCTGTTCTAATCTTGCCAGACTATTTTGTATTTTGCTGCTTTTTGCTCCTCTGGTAGCTCATCTACCATTTATGAGTCTACCAAGAAAAACCATAAATCAAAGTAAACTTAATCTGATATAAGGAAATAACAGTCAGACAACACATATGAGGCTTTTTGTCAGAGTCTTCACAATTTTTCTGGTCAAAAAAACCCAGCAGGATGTTGCAACCAGCAGGAAGTACAATTGCTTGAAGACTAACAGATGATACCCGATGACAGTACAGGAAGCAGTGTGGTAAATCATCTGGAAATATGCCATACAACTCAGGCAGAAAACTACTGAATGAAAACTTTTAGTTTGCCAAAGGTTGCTGCATAGACACACGTACATGAATACACCAGAGGGATTAAGTGATAGTGTTCATAGAAATTAGCTTCCATCAAATGCAAAGCAGCATGATAGAGGTGAAAGTCAATTGCTTGTTTGTCTTATAAAACAAAGGTAGTATAGAGAAGAATTTTATATACAACATTTTTATATACATATATAATTTATTTTATATATAATTTATAAAAAATACCTATTTTTTTTTCTGCATGGATCATGACAAAGATGGAGAGATGGTGGGCTATTCCTGCATGTTAGGCAGTGATTTAATCGACTAGAGCTTAATGATGATTATGACAGGGTTGAGTATTTATGGGTAAGAATCAGGGGGAAGGCCAACAAAGTGAGATTCTGTTATAGGTCACCCAACCAAGATAAAGAGGTAGACCAAATATTTTATGAGCATCTGGGAGAAGTTTTGTGGGGGACTTAACTTACCATATTTGCTGTAAATACAAGATACAGCAGAGATGAAACAATCCAGGAGGTTCCTGTAGTGTGTGGGGGATAACTTCCTGATGCAGCTGCTGAATGAGCCAGCTAGGGATGGTGGATCTGTTTTTGTCCAAAACAGAGGATTTGTGGGCGATGTGGGGGTCAGAGACAATCTTGGGCACAGTGATCACTAAATGATAGATCTCTTGATTCCTGGGGGAGTAAGTAGGGAGGTCAGTTGAACTTCTATGTTGGACTTCTGGAGGTGGCAGACCTGAAGGGCAGAGAAGTCCAGGAAGGCTGGACGTATCTCAGGAAGGAAATCTTGAAGGTTCAGGAGCAGGGTGTTCCCGTGTTCTGAAAGACAAGTCAATGGGAAGAAAGATCAGCCTGGCTGAACAGAAAACTGTAACTGGAGATCAGAAAAAAAAAAAAAAAAAAAAGAGAGTTGTCATTGCAAGAAGGGGCTGGCAACTTAGGAGGATTAAAAGTGTGTAGTGAGGTTATGGAGGGAGAAAATTAGAAGGACCAAAGCCCAACTGGAGCTTAATCTGGTTAGTGTCATTAAAGGCATTAAAAATTATTCTATAAATACATCATCAGCAAAAGGAAGGCTAAGGAGAATCTACATCCTTTATTGGATGTGTGGCGAAACATAGTGACAAGGGATGAAGCAAAGGCTGAGATGCTTAATGCCTTCTTTGCCTTAATAGTAAGACCAGTTGTCCCCAGGGTACCCAGCCCCCTGAGCTAGAAGACAGGAACAGAGAGCAGAATGAAGCCCCCATAATCCAATGGTCAGTGACACCACTTTGACACACACATGTCTATAGGTCCTGATGGATTGACCCAAGCACAGTGAGGGAGCTGGGGAAGGGCTCACAAAGACAATTTCCATGTTTTACTATCAGGCCTTGTTATCTGAGGATGTCCCAGTTAGGAAATTAGCAAATGTAATGGCCACCTACCAAAAAAGGCCAGAAGGAGAATCTGGAGAACTACAGGCCTGTCAACCTGACCTTGTTGCCAGGGGAGGTCACAGAGCAGATCTTCTTGAGTGCTATCACATGGCATGTACAGGACAACCAGGGGATCAGATCCAGCCAGCATGATCCCTCTGACCCTTCACTCTGACTGAGTCATCTTCTTAGAAGAAAGCAGTGATGCTGTCTTGAAGAGACAGGAAAAAAAAGGTCTGATGTCATTCGTGGTTTCTAATGGGCCAGTCAGAAAGTGTGGCTTAAAATCATTTGATTAAATTGGAAGGTAGTATCTTCTCATGGCAGTGACCCATCAAGATCTTGTAAGATGTTCTTCTTCCATAGAATAACTTTGCACTCCCATTTTCAGCCAGTTGCCATTGGAATTGTATAAAGCCTAGTTTAATTTTTTTCCTGTTGTCATGGAAGTACACAGAACTTCACAGTCCTCAGGATAGCCTTTGTAGATATTGGGTACTCACACAGTTATGACAAATCCACGTGTATGTCCTTACAGGGAGGACTTTGAATTGAAACTTGTTGCACAAAAATGAAGATGTTGCACAAAAGTGCTATTTTCCCTGGATGTACAATTATAACCATGGCAAGAATCAGCTTGTCCTCCAGAGGCCATGTAATAGATATTAAGACCTTGATTTTTATGTGAACCTTCTGCAAATGCTAGAAAATAAACAGTTATGAAGATAAAGAATTATTATCTCATTTGCTTAATTTTATAAATAGTAGACTATCACAAGGTCTTTTTTTGTACCAGTAGTATCTCCTAGACTTCAAGTGCCAGTGACTGCTATAACTGAAGCTGAGTGAAGGTGACCCTTTAACCCTTAGTAAGAAGTAAAAAGTAGTAGAATCAATCTCTGATGTTAGGTATTATCTTTCAGGTAAGAGTTAGAGCTAGCCAAATTCATAAGACAGTAGTTCCTTTTAAGAAGTTTCTGAACAACGGATCAGTCACTGATATCTTCATAATGAACTAAAAATTTCCTACATCACAGCATGCCAAAGGACCAAAGGACAGAGAACTGTTTCTTTATGAGTCTTATTTTTAATAATTTTTGCCCAGTGTTGTACCAAGTTCAGTACTAACATTAGAAAACACTGAGAATTATTTATGCCATTTCTAAAAACATATTTCAAAATATCTGCTTTATAAATAAAATTAATTTCTCAGGAAAGAATGCAGCATTAATTTACCAACAAGAAGGGGAGGAGATGGGAAGGGAGGAGAGAAATGTACGGATAAAAATTTCTGCCTTCAGGCAAGCATGTGGAGGAAGAATTTGCAGGTAGTTAGAACTTTCCAAAGTTCACTTAGTTTTATGCACCAAAAGTGACTAAAAATGCCAAATGATATATGTAATTCATATATCTACATAATCATATATACATACATAACCATAGTTATTTATATAGATACTTCAGTGCAAGAAATACTTAGACACTATTAGATTTCAAATAAAAATTGTCAATAAAGTTAGAAATGCAACTACATGGACAACCTGAGTTTGATTTTCAGAAGGTCCATTGTTATCTGTGCCAACAAATATAATTTTTGTGAAGGTATGGGTTCTACATGTTCAGTAGCTTCCATGCCTATGAACTTTCAAAGAAAAGGGAAAAACAGAGTTCATTCATACATGGAAATGGACAAATCTCTCTGCTGAAATGGAGCAAACTATTGTCCATTGAGGACAGTCTCTCCTTATTTGTGACATTTCTCACTCAAAATGAATTTGAATGTTATAACCAGGAGCTGATATTCTATTCAGGACATATTGGATCTCCCCATATCTGCCCAAAAATCAGTCTTGTCAGAAGCAAAGGAAATGGACAAAGCATATAGCAGTGACAGTGGTAGAAAATTCATGAGTTGCTAGTCTTCCTGGAATCATGTTTTATTCAAATGGTTTGAAATTTTCAATATTTATTCACTATACTGCAAAAATGCTTTATCTGCCCTATTATTGCATAACATACTTCTTCTGATATTCCAGTCTGTTTTAGAGTGTGTGTTCGGTTTCTCAATTTTGTCATGCAATTAGCCACAATGGCAAACTGACTTAATAAAAAAAGGGGGAAGTAAACCCCAAAAGCCCCAGATTACAGGAAAGAGAAACTAAAGCAACAACTAAAAATTATTCCTCTGAGAAGAAAAAGGTAAAATGCCAGCAGGAAAGTACTTAGTTTCATCCAACAATTAAAAAAACATAACTAAAATATAATGGTACTACAAAGACAAGAAAAGAAACAGATTTGTGTGTCACTTGAAGCTTTGTTACAAGCCACAATGTTATTTAAATCTCAGAATTCTGTCTAAGATTTTTTTTTTACTAATGATGAACTTCAACTTCCAAGAATCAATAGAACTATTATTAAACACTTCCTTCACTGTATCCCATTACTTTCAGTGGAGTTTGGGTCAAGCTGATAGCAAGATATGACACAATGTGAGCACCAGAGCCTGGAGTAGCTAATGATTATGTCAGAGTTAGTAAATATTTTTTCTGTTGTGTTTTTATTTGTAGATTAATTAAATAGAAATGGAAACAATGTATGATGTTCAAACTAATTTTCATCCATGACAAAAGATAAAAATTGAGTGCATTTTAAGTGCATTTAGAATACTCTATTATTTATGGTAAAGAAAGTTTGTTATAATACAGTAAAATTGGTATTCACTATTAAGGAGTAGGTTTTCAATTTTTACATACAGACAGGAAAGGAATTAAACAGTATTTTTTCATATTTGCAAGATAATTGTTTAATCATTAATACATTACTGAAAGAAAAGTGCACAATACAGAACGGTCCAGTAAGTGTTGTCTTGAGGCTTCAGAGAAGACTAATATCTTTACCTGTCATACCCTTTCTATATATCCTTAGAGGTTAAGGCAAATCTAATATCTCAAATGCCAGCATTGGCAATAAACAATAGTAATGAACCCAGCACTCAAAGTAAATAATTTCTCATTTACATTGCTAATACTACGCTTCATTATAGTTTCACTGCTAATTCTAAAAAAGGCAATAGTAATGTAGAGATATTTTTTCCTTCCTCTGCTACTGAGGAAAATCAAACTTTTCCATCTTGAGAGACTGTACAAGATCTGGCTATTTCTTGTTGCCATGTCAACTACTTTGCTCTTAGTTATTGCTATGCCCTTATATTCTCATGCTGGAGACTTAGTTGTAGAGATATAAAGACAGTCTTTTCATAGCCTGCATTAGCAGTATTCAATTCTTTCTCTCCTGTTCTCTTCTTTACTATCATTTCGAGACAACTGTTTCTTGACTATAAGGCAAACAACTACGAAATAAGGCACTTCATACTGTTCTAGCTGGGCTAGAGTTAATTTTCTTCATGGTGGTTTGTATGGGGCCATTGAAATCACAGGGATGTTTTAGCCACTGCTAAGAAGCACTTTTGCAGACTAATGGCTTTTTCTGCTCCTCACCCCAACCTACCACTGAGGGGTTTGGGAGTGCACAAGAAGCTGGAGGGGACACAGCTGGGACAGGTGACCCAAACTGATTATATTTCATACCATACATCATCATGCTTGGCAATAAAAACCGGGAGGGGAACTTTGCTGGGGTTGCCATTGCTTGGGGACTGGTTGGATTTCAGAGAGCTGATGATTAAGTATCAGTCAGATGATGGCAAGTAACAGTCTTGTTTGGTGGGGGTTTTTGTGGCTTTTTTTCTTTTGTATCATTGTCTTTTCTTCCCCCCTTCCCTTTTTGTTTGTGTCATGTCCTGTCCCTGTCTCACCCCTCCTTTTTTTTTTCATTTTATTTTCTGTATTTGACTGCCTTTAAATCAACTCACAGATTTTCTCAGCATTGCTCAGTCTACATTGTGATTCAGGCCTCATGCCCTTTGTTCCAATATTTTAACTTGGGAAAATATGCAACACAATGATTAAGAAAAAAAATCAAACGACAGAAAAATAATCACCTACAGCTGGACCATGTAATCTGGTTTCTGTATACCTAATGTCAAGTATGATAACAACTGCTAACATGGATCTGTTCTTATTTGTCTTTATTCTGTAAAAGTTAATGGGCAGTATTAACAAAAAGATTTCATTCATATATATGCTTGCATATTGCTACTGATATGCATTAATGTTATGCATATTGTTATGCATATTCTTACATTTTAGGTTCCTTTTTTCAAAGCAGTAGCCTAAGTTACCAAGTAAGAGCTTAAACATTATTTTTGCTCTTGCAATTAGTTTAAGAAATCAGCTATTTAGTTTCTGAAGATCCAAGTCTGATGTATTACATCCTGTTTTGGTCTCTCCAGTACAAAAACAGGTATTGATACACTGAGGTAAGTTCAGTGAAGGGTACCAAAATGATTATGGTACTAGAGCACTAGATGAATGAGGAGAGACTGAATGAACTGGTTTTGTTTGGCCAGGATGATAAAGGTCTAATAGCACTTTAGCATCTTACCACATCTAATTGATCATTGGACTATTCTATCTTCAGGTAATGGGTAGCTAGAGAGAAGACACAGCCACATTTTGTAGAGGTGCACTGTGATGCAACACACACAAGTTGCAGAAAGGCAAATCTAAATTATTTTGAATTATGAATATTATATATTCTTGGTATAGATATTAAACCTTTTAAAAATCCAAGCATGATAAAACACTGAAGAAATTTCCCTAAGTGTGAACTCTTCACCTTGGAGATATTTAACTTGACTGAACAAAGCCCTAAGCAACCTGATCTAACTCCAAGTTGGCTGTGCTTTGAGCAGGGATTTTACTAGACTTTGATGCAGAGATCCTTCTGACCCTAAATTATTCTATGACTTTAGGGATGAGAATGACTGAGTTAAACTTTCAGAGGTGGAATTTTTGAGAATACTTGTATTTTCTGAGCTCAGACTACTTATGGTGTCTTTTTTTTTAAGACTTGATCACTTTCCCACACACAACAATTTCCTGGTATAACCCTCATATTAAACTCTCGCAGTTTCAGCATGTGATACTGCAGATGAAGCAGCAATTATGATTAAATTAACTAGTTATAGGAGAAGTCACTTTTTGGGCAGTAATGCCAGACTAACTTCTCTATATTAGAACTGTCTTGTCCTGTTTCTATTCTGCTCACAGGAACTGAGTTCATTGGACTACTCTGACTGACAGTGGACGGACCAGGGGACTGAGTTATATTTATACTTTATGTTTCTTCAGTCTTCTGTTTTCTCTTCAGAACAGAATGGGGGAGACAAGCCAGAAGTTGTATGCAATAAATCAAAGAGTGAGCTGGGGTTTAAAAAAATTTCTTGCTTTGTCATTTTGAAAAGTCGACCATATCTTTCAAACAGCCAAGAGAGGCATCGTATTTTTGTTCAGCATTTGAGAAGTTATAACTGAGTGAAAGAAAGAAGTCATGTTTCCTGGAGATTACCTCAGTTTCAGTACTGATACTCCCCTACAAGGAATGGTGACATGAATGTTTTACAAAGGATTTCTAAAATGGATATTGCTAGACTTTATAAGTCTTAAGAGTCACTGTCATACTCCTGGTATGGTCTAGACCAATATGTTCTTTGCATAAATTAAATAAAGTATTGGATTAATGAAGCTTGTAACAAATGTTTTAGTTGTAACTCTGAATGAGTTCCAACTGGAACTTGTGTAAGTTTATGTTATGTAGAACTCCCTAGGTCTACCATGAACTAAAAATTATTCCCAAATGCAGCTTATTGGTTCTGTCATAAGCACTGCTTTTTTTAGGGTCAAAAGTTCTATAGAAAATACTATTGTTTGGTCTATTAGGTAAAATGATAGGAAAAAAATGGGTTTTAAGGTGATGTACAATGCTTTCTTAGTGTCTCAGAGGAAAAGCATAAACTAACAGGTAAAAATAAGAAGAAAATTTTAGTACTTCCAACTTTCTGGATGAATACAGTGCAACAAAGAGCCAAGATTATGTGCTGCTGGTAACTCCTCAGGCTTGCATCAACAAAGATGAAACACAGAGGTTTAGTTGCATAGAATGGGATCGGATGACATTATGTTTAAAAATACTACCTAGCTCTTCTTATCAGAGTATGCCACAACATCTTATAAAGATTCTCAGTGCCACTATTCCCACTTCAAAGACAGAAGAACAGACAAGTTAAAAGATTGCACAAGTTAAAGGTGGCTAAGATTAAGTGTAAAACTAGAAACAAAGGTATCTGAAATCCACAACCACTGCTCTTCTGATTAGGAAATGCCATGATTTTACTAAGTTTTACAGTTATTAGACATCTCTTCACTCACTGAAACCATTTTCAGCAAAAGAATAAAGGTGGGACAAAGGAAAAGTAAGCGGTACACTTTCTTTTTTATATCATAAATTTTTTAATGAGTAGGAACAGCACCGAAATAAAACTCTAAAGAAGACAGGAGAAAACCAATTTAATATAAAAATCAAACTTGGGTGACAAACCATGGGTCCATTTAATTAATCTAACTTTCAAATCACCTTCTCTCCAGGATATCTAAATCCAATCGACAATAATCAACTCCAGGGTGAACACCTCATATTTCACACCATTAAAATTCAGCACAATAGCATGTTTCTTATCTTTTGAAGAAATAGAGCTGTTATACTCATCAATATGCATCTCCAGGGGCAAAGGGTTTTCATGTTGGTTTAAGCAACAGGTCTCTCACAGCATTAATGAGATGAAGATGAAAAAGAATGCTTTATAGTCATTGTGGGATATGGTGTTAAAATATAAGTATCTATAGAAAGTGTTTCATTAGTTCTCCAGATTTACATTTTCCTATTTAAAATGCACTTTAAAACATGCAATTTTTAAAGCTTGTAATTTAAAAAATCAATCTTTAATAATATCCCAACAATATCTAAAGTCTTGATTTAGATGAGGTTCCTAGTGGTTTAGACTGAGTCAAGGAGTCATTAACAAAGATGTTTTTGAGGAATATTGCTAGATGTCCTTTCTCTTAATTTTTCTCTATATAATAAGAAAAATTTATTGTTACAAAGAAACATTTTCAGCTAGTATGAGTTCATCTATTACAAGCTCTCTGTGAAACAGTAGCTTCTCTCTCTAGTGATCTCCCTTTTGCTGACTGGATACACAGGATGTGCTAAGGCATTTATTTTCTGTCCCTGGATTCCTTACTCTGCTGAGAGCAAATGTGACAAACCAAAGCAACTTCTCCAGAGCTGCCTCAAGGCTATGCTCAAAGGTGGTATACTACCGGCAACAAAAATATTCAGAAATACTGCAGAGGTACTGCCTCTGTAGAGACAGAAAGAACATAGATTGATAACCAGACATTGCCTTTCCCCCTTCCCTTACATGTGGATATCAACTAAGTCATTCTGAAGGTAGACTAAAGGATTGCCTCTTGGGTTTAGTCCTGCAACAAACTGAAGGATCCCTTTCCTCACAGGGTAACCAGTCTAAACAAAACCACAGTGTCTACTTCCTTTGATCACAGACATTCTTTGAAAGGTATCCATTGTCCTTCTTTTCTCATTTAATTCTCAATTATTTGACATCTTGCCTTTCTGCGTTTTAAACCTTCCCTAGGGTGTTTTTTTTTCTGTGTCTCAAAAATATTTTTTCCTCTCTCACTAGGTGGAATCACATGAAAACTCCATAGGTATTCAAAGCAGTCACTAGCAAAGATAATTTTACAAAAAGCAATTTCATTGCCTAAATAACATATGATTCCTTCTTAGAATATCTCAATTTCTCCTCCACTATATCAATATGCAGTGGGAAGTACAGTCCATCCTCAGCATAAATTTAGAAAGACTGGACATCCTTCCAGTGAGATCTCTTTCCTTTGGTGGACATTGACTGACTTGTTTTGTGAAACTGTGGCAGGTCAAAGAAATGCAGTTTGAGGAAAATAAGAAATTAATGTAGTTTTAAGGAGAGAAAAGGGATATCACAAGCTGGATTCTTCTTCTTACTGAAGCGAATGCACATTACAATGTTTGGAACTCCCTGGTTTCTCAGGTTTAGTACTTAGTCTTGAAAGACAACAGCCACTCCAGAGAATATGGATCAGCAGGAGCCTCCCCTTCTGTCTGGAAAAGAAGAAAATATAAAGAGGTTTCTATTTAAGGTAGGCCCACCAGAATTTAACTTTTACAGTTTCAGCTGCAATAGCCCTGATGCTGAGGAAGAAGATAGTTATTGATAATGGGCTCTGAGATCATTAGGAGAACAATTAGAAATGTTTGGTAATCCTTTTGTCCCCAGATGCTCACATTTCAAGTCCTCTCACAGTCTTGTTTTTAACAGGTCAGACCCTATTTGCCACAGTTTCATTTCCTCTAGAAACTAAGCATTTCACTACTTCCCAAGTAGAATAATTAGACTTTTCTCATTTCTCAAGAGCCATCACTCTGAATTACATAGCACAGTGAGGAGTCACTCCAAGTGAAATGTCAGCCAGCAAAACTTCCTAAATACTCAGTCACTCAGACAGTCGAGAATGGTCTTCAATACTGGATATAGGAAACAGAATGATAACAAAAGGGCATGAGACAAGAGATATGATACCAGTAAACTACAACAACAAAATAGTTTGCACACTCAGACCAATTCATACTTGTCCCTTCTGTTCCTATTCTGTCTCAAGAGCAGTCTCTCATCCTGTATTAAAGCTTTTCTGCTAAGCTTCATTTTATTTTTTCCCATATTATGCTCACAGTCATGGAACTGACTGCTGTTTCAGCTAGACAGTTAGCTATACCTGGAGATGCCCAGACAACCTGTTCACAGTTTAATATCCAATCCCTCCAGCAAGTGTTGCTTGTATAACCTCTCAGGAGTCATCCTAGACTTTGCCTTTAAAGGATGAAAGCACAACAGATCTTGGTTGAGGTATCTGTGAGAGTGCCTTGACTTTTGCTGTGGGATCTCAGGTTAAAAAGAAGGGAAGATTTAGATAATTTGCAACAGCATTCTTAGAACCAATATCTAAATAACTGTTCTAAGTACTGAAGATTTAAAGGAGCAGAAAATAGGTAACTTCAGATCAGGAAGTGAGTTCAAAGAATTTTAGTCATTCCTCTTTAAAAGAAGCCAGCTATTTTCTTATTTGCTTTTCCTTCTCTTCAATGGTGTTTCAGGGATCATCTGTAATTCTAATTCTTCTGAGGTGTTTTAATCCTTCTAACATCTTCTACAGGGAATCATAGAATCGTAGAATCACAAAATCATAAAATTAACTGGGTTGAAGAGACCTCCAAGATCATTAAGTCCATACAAGTATGTATTCTGTACAATACAACCATGTATTCTGTAACTACTCTCAGATAATCAAGCTATAATTCATTTTACCAAGAGGAAAACACATAAACTAATTAATATTTTCAAGAAGATTTATGAAAAAAAAAAAAAAAAGATTTTCACTTTGGTTTTGATACCTAAAATATATATTCTGGAAATAAAAGTGCATTCCCAACTTTCATAGACATTATAGGAAGATATTTATCTGCCTCTGGAATGCCATCAGATGAAAAAGAGAGTTTTTTTCATGATCAAAATGTAAAAAGGTACTTTTTCCAAACCTGTTCCTACTGATTCTATTGGAACTAGATCACCATGGCATCAGTTTAGTGCTATGAAACTGACACGAATGTATTTTGTCACTAGTAGTTAATTTGGTCACTGAAACTACAAACAACCTGTAGAGGTGAGATACTCTGATGTGTGCTTAGAAACAAATCTCTTACACAGGCACTAAAATAGATCTAAACTGTCTCCAAGATGTGAAGAGGGTTAAAACAATTATGCAAAAATGACTGCTAGTCTCTGGATATAAACATATCAAGCGAAGCAAATTCCATGCTTCAAATCCCATGAAAGTCTTCATTGCAAGACTAGTTATAAATGCAGGAACACATCAATTTTAGACTTTTTTCCTTTAAAAGGGGATTTAGTCTTTCAAAGGTAAAGTCATTCCAGAAAGATGCTTTACATATTATATGTCAACCATTAATAAAATTACTTTTTTCTTATGTAAACATGTGTCATACTTTTAATGATAATGCTTCAGGTAACTACTTCTATAAAAAATTACACAAGCAGCAATTTTTCGGTACTGGAACCTGCACAGGGATTTGTTAATACAGAATTCTTAGGGTATGAATGTGAATTTTCACTAAGTGTAGCTCCACTGCCAATTGAAAAAAATGATAAGTATAAATGAACATTTAGTTTCTTCCCTCTCTGGTAAAAAAAAAGTGTCATCAGAACCAGAGCTCCTGAAATAGAAATCAGTGCTTTTACAATGTCAGAGTTTTCTCATAAGAATTTCCTTAGAGGAAATTTAAAAAACCAACCATAAAACCCCAGGGATTTTCCTTTGTCATTGGGACATTTAAACAGTTTCTCATGTTTTGGGAAGATAAAATAATTCTCTGCCTTTTGAACCTATTTTTGTGCACAGCCTGCGATACTTACTGACTTCTAGTCATGATTCAAGACATATTCCTCTTTTTCTTTAAAAGCAACTGGTTAGAAGCAAATCTGACAGCACTAAATAATCTAATTTTTTTGAGGGGGGTAAATATAGCAGTCCTTCAATTCAACAATTAAACAATAGGTATTTCCTTACTTCTAGTTTAAATCAGTAGGAGGTGTGGCTGCACAAAACCAGCATCAGATGCCTGTGTTTGAAAGGGCTTTATATTTATTAAATATGGGCTTCAAGCATTAGTATGAAGCTAAAACGCATTATTTATGATTCATAACAGCATAACTGAAACAGGACAATGATAATAGTGAGTGTAAAGTAAAGAACACAGTTACAGTTACACTCCTTGCCAAGGCGATCATCTTTTCCGCAGGTACGCTCCACTGTGGAGCTGCAGATTGCAGCATACAAGGGGGTGTCCTGAGCCAGGAAAAACCATGGGGAGCTCTGAGACCTGCCAGGAGCTGGCAACTTGAGGCAGATGAACCATGGGGTGGGTCAAGGGCAATGATGGTCAACTCCCACGCCCAATAAGAGTGCCATTGGAATGACCAGGGGTGGCATGATCTGAGTGGGCAAACAGGGTGTTGAGAGTTTTTCCTGTTCGGTACCATTAATTTATTCCCTTACATTAAGCTTTTATCTGTATGATAATGTCACACAAAAATTCTCTTGACACTACAGAAAATACTCCTGAAAAACATATACAAACTTGCAAAGATGAATGAGATATTTTGATTTTACAATTCCTTCAAACCTTTTAAATTTTAGAAGCAAATGTTTGAGCTACAGTAATTCAGAAATACCTGTGTTTGACTTTCAGCCAAAACCCTTTGAAACCCAAGTTTTTCCAAATGCCAAGCTTAAAATTGCACCTGTACAAGCTCATGGTGGCCCCTGTTTTTTTATTTGTGATGGTTGCTTAAAAAATATTGAAAATTGCTAATTTATCACAGATTTGGGGAATAATTATTCTATTTGTTGGCTTTAGCTTCTTTGATTGTCATTATTTATTTTTTAAAGCAACATTTTAATTGCTAGTGTAAGAAATGTTGCCTGCCTCTGTAACAGGAAAAAAAAAATTAAATATTTTTACCTATGTTACAATAAATTACAGAATACCATGATGCTAATTTTGAACTAGGTATAATATATTAAGTAACCACAAAAAGATTTGGTAGTCAATTAGATCAAATGCTCAAATTCAATTAAATCATTTACCAAATTATAAAATCCTACTGTTCTCCTTTGTGTAGACTTCAGCAGTTATTACTTTAACATCACGTCTCACAAACAAGTTAAGTTCAACTAAAAATACATACACAATAGAGGGAAAACTAATTGCATATTCCACAGAATTTTTAACAGTTTGCTAAAACCAAATTGTAGCTGCTGTCATTTATGTAGGATAAACAATAATGAAAACAGTTTGAAAATAACATGGAGACTTATTGGAATGATTTAAAGAAACATTAATCTTATTTTGTAGATAGATAAACTTGGGGCAGTAGTTTGAAAGTGGCTTCTGAAAAAGTGTATAAAAAATAAGTGGCAAAGCTATCTATACAATCCAGCAATTCTGTCATCATTGTTCTGTCCATTGCCTTCTTCTCTTCAGTAATTCATATCTTATTACCCAGCCTGGTGATACAGCTGAAGTGTGAATGTTGTTTTAGAGCACGGCCTTAAAGCCCTGTTGCACAGGGGAGGACACAGCTGACCCAAGTGATTATGACCCAGCAGTAATTATGCAGCTCCTGCTTCAGTTTACACTGTGGGATGCAGGCACGCTACTCTACGCTCATCAACCTGCTGTCTACTGCTCCTCTAACCTCCCCATGTCCATTAGAGAACAGGAGGTAAATAATGCAGAAAACTAATTTAGAATGTAAAAAAACACCCACCTAATAAATAATGCAGAAAACTAATTTTAGAATGTAAAAATACCAGCATCAGGTATTCAGCAATGTGCTGGCAAAGGGTAAGAAAGAGCAGCAGTTACAAAATTAGTACAGTAGATGTGTTGGTATTTTTCTTTCAGAACAGCAACAACTAAAGAGGGTACTGCTTCTTTCAGTGTCCATCAAATAAATTGAGGATGTGGTGTTAAAATCTATATAAGTCCTAAGAATATATTTTTCTTTTAATTTCTGCTTCTTGTCAAGATGATCATGTATAGTTTACAATGTTATTTAAATTTTGACTTATATCAAGTGTCAGGTCGGAGTTTTGGAGGCTCTCAGGACTAGCTGAAAAAATTCCTCCTACTAAAAACTGGAGTTCGAATTTCATCCTATACCTACATCAAGGCTTTTTCTGAAAATGAGCTTCCATAAGAACTCCTGAATTCGTGTTAAAAAGGGATCTTCAAGCAAGGATGATTTTCAGATTTAAATCTTGTGTCAGAAGTCTCTTTCTATTTCACCTTTATCTTTCCTTCACTCATGTTACAAGAATTATAAATTATATATATATAATATATAATATATATAATATGTAATATATAATATATATAATATATAATATATATATATAATTATAAAACAATAGCCATTTACTTGCCTTGTAGTGGGGAAAAAAAAATGAGAGATGTCTCAAATTATTTGACTGAAATTGACAATCCTTCTGAAGGAAAGATAAATTTCCTGAGATGGTTAGGTCTGATAAATAAATTTTACAGGAAAATTATTATCTACTCTCCTTTCTGGAGGGAAAGTTCTTATATATGGGTTTCTTTGTGATTCTGTATTGATATATGTAAAGCCAAAGATAACTGTTGGATGTCGATGTACAACCTACTTAATACTAGTAAGTCGATGAGTTTTAGGGAGCTTTTATTTGCAAATGAGATTACTGGCAATGGCAAAAGCAATCAGAAGTCTCTTACAGTTCAGTATTCTCCAACTGACAGGCACAGGGAAAGGCACTCACTTCTCCTTTCCCCCCTCCCCACAAATAGAAGAACAGAAAAACCAATTATTGGCCAAGAAAATCTATATAGTACATAGAATAGGTATATTAAAATGAAGAGAAGGGAAGGAATGAACGAGGGAAGGGAAAAAGGGAGGGAGAATGGAGGAAGGGGAGTAAAGAAAGAGGGAGGACAGCAAGGGAGGAAGAAAATGAAGAGGGAAGGAAAGGAGGAAGCAGAGAAAGAGGAAGGGAGGGGAAATGACTAAAATTATATGAAGTTATGATACAATGCAGAATAAGGTATAGATAGTACTAGCTAAAATATATCCCATATATCTGCCAGCCACAGGGCCTCTAAAGTAAATGCAAAACAAGAAAATATTGTTGACCTATATCTTGATCTTTCTAATTATCTGTCCAGAACACAAATAAGATTTGTCTGTAATTATTTTATTTTCATTAATTAATTTTAGTCCTACAGTGGATGCCTTCTGAGAAAAAGCTATTGATCTTGCTTCCTATTAGACACATAAATACGAATGGAAATTTAAGAACTCAACATTTTAAGATATTGCAGCAGTTCCATCTGACTTAGACAATGTCTATCACCTCAGGAGAACTCTATCAGCCAGCATGATTACCCTCACTGTATGAAAGTTCAATCAAGAATTTAGCAAACATCTGGCTAACATCACATTTTAAGTGTCTAACCTATTTTTGTGCAGCAAACATGCACATGCAATGTCTCTGAAAAGAAAACCCAAACCAACAAAAAGAAGACATCCCACCCTTACCTGGCCTTCCTTATTCCAGTTAGAATTGAGAGATAGCTTTTCTGTACTATTTTCTTTTGATGGGGAAGTGGAGACCAGGACAATGGAGATGGTGAAGTTGAAGGTAATGGTGATGGAAGGTGAAAGACTTGATTAGGAAGAACTCCAGAAGTAGTTCCAGCAGTAGAATAGAATAGCACCAGCTGACAGAGGGATGAGGAGAGTGCACCTAATAGTGACTCTTGCTGATGTTTTCAATGGGTCAAGCATGTATCAGATGTATAGCTCAGCCCTGTACTCTTTCCAGTCCTTCAAATTCTCAGCGTGGTTCTCAACTTGGGTGATATCATTCATATACAGCAAAGGCTGAGATCGTGGTTGATATCACAAGGAAATGGAAAAGCTTAGAAACAGGGTCAAATGCAACATAGTATTTAAGAGAAGAGGGACATAGGACTTACAAATAATAAAGGTATCCAAAAATGGATAGTTAAAAAATCCATATGAAATAGTGTTCTATGTAGATTGTTTATGATCTGTACACCTCAATATGAAAGTAAATTTATGCAGGAAAATGTTCTATCAAGCTGCTTATAAATTTCAAAGGGAAAAAGGTGTTAACAGGAAACCGAAAAATTCAGTGACATGCATCGAAAATGAGGGAAATGATGTGGTATATTTGGAAAGAAGAGATCAAATATGCACATTTCTCTCTTACATTTGAAAAGAAAATGTAGAAATATAAAGAATAATGATTCCTTGGAAAATACCTCATATTCACAGCTACCACAGCTACCACAAGCAAGTGGTAACAAAAAATATTAGAGATTTTACTTATTTCAACATATGTGTTCTTTGCTTTTTTTTTTTCTTTTGGGGTCTGGTACTTCAAACTACACTTTGAAGACATCTGAGCCTCAGTATGTACTCTGTTTTCAGAGTCCTCAGTTCCAGCACCTCTTTTGTTTTTAAAGATCTAAAAATCACCTATTTTACAACTGAGACCTAAAATGTATCCATTTTCTCTCTATCTAGCCGAAAATTTAAAGATTCATTGGGGGACAGCTTGAAGAAAAGTTGCAAATAATTTAATTTTGGAATGTGTAGTACTGTACTACCCTGAGGTCGAAATTTTGTGGATTCACTATACTTTGGATGCAGGAGGTATGCATGAACACGTATATTTAGTTGATCATCTTTTGACTAAATAGGAGATGATATCAAGCTCATCTCTTCTGTCCAGATAAGACACAACCTTCAAAAGAGAGGGAGAATCTATACCTGGGAATCTTGGGGGTGGGATGCTTAGATCCTGAAAAGGTAAGGTCCTGAAGGTAAGACTAAGACATCTCTATTTAAGAGAAGTGATTGGCAGTTTTATAGTATAGTCTTAAACACATGTAAAGCAGATGAGAGGGTGGTGGGATGGCAGTAATCAGCATTACTGTGATTAACTAATTTTTTATGTAATATATTATGAAAACAACGGATTATACTTCACTACTCAGTTGCTTGGGTTTGGACTTTTTTTAAAATTTTGTATAAGGAACAGACCAAAGCTTTAAATCATTATAGATGGGTATTTTGTACAACACCTGATACAATGCACACTGCAGTAAACAGAAAGCCTCTTTTTAGCACCTTAGGCATGATGAGTCTAACATATTCACAGGCAAAACTAGCAGCAACAATTCCAGGCACTGCAAGCACCAACTTTTCTCTTTGCTGCTCTGCCAGTATTGACTGCAAACTCTCACCAGTCAGCAGAGAGGAGCTCGTGTGGCAGCCCCAGGCAATCACATTCCACTAGTGCAGCTTTCACTGCTGCACCAAGACAACAGGAGTTATCTTTTGGAACTCTGGCAGAGTGGCAAGGCAAACATCCAACACTGTAACACTTAAACTTTGTTCAGGACAGTAATGTCTACATCATAGACTTCCCATATCAGACTGGTAAATTAACTGCCAGAGTGACAAAATTCATTCTTTTATAAGACTAGAAGCTAATTATGTGATTGCCACCTCAGTTTATTAAGTTCTACAAGACTAATACTAGTATTTCACTTTCATAAAAAGAAAGACATCTAAAGATACATGTTTCCATTAGTATACTTTTGAATCAAAAGGGAAATTTATGGAGGAAAAAAAGTTGTTTGAGAATGGCTTTAGGACTGAGGTTCTCATTTTCAGACTAAGGAGTTACTTGAGCAGCATGTCTAGACAAGGCAGCAATATAGATGATTTGAAACAGAAAGTTACAGCAGAGTTAAAGACAGAATTGTTAATTTACCTTGAATTCAGTTATATTGCTAAAAAGCACTTTACTCAAATACAACTTAATGAGCAATGTCCAATAATACACTTTAATAGTAACATCTACGAAATTCTTTAAGCAATCCATCTGTCTTTGGCATTATACCCTGGTGCTGTACTGTTTTATTAGTGTTTGAATATAATGGCATAATGCATCTTTTCATTCTATTTTGTAGCACCTGTGGTGCACTAGCACAGATTCATGTCAAAAGGAGTTTAGTTTCTTTATCGTGTTTCTTAGCAGGGCATGTATATTATATATACAAGTTCAGGAAAAGCAGATCCCTATGAGTATATCCAAACCACACATAGCAAGTGAGCCTGAGCCTTTGAGAGATGCGAGATTAATAGCCACGTATACTTTCCAAGATGCAACGAATCTAGAAAGAAACATTACCTACCAATAGCTAGTGTTAGATTCTACACACAGATTACATATTTCTATAGTGTATCTCTTGAAGGCAGAAACCTTGTCCTGTAAATAAAATAGTCAGGTATACTGTGTTCTACTGCTCTGTGCCTAATGTGCATGGCTTACATGGGCTGCCATTTCTGTCTCCTTCAAAAACAAAAATGAGAAATGTAAAGAAACAAAGAAGAGAAGAAAGACTGGGCTCGAAGACTAATTTGTATGTGGATCTACACTGTTTGGGAAAAACATTTCTTAGTACTTCAAATTCCTGCATTCTGTGTAGTTGCATTACCAGAGAGCGTTCAGCTGAGGATCTTCAATTCCAGCTACATGGATTGTGATTTTGGCCATACAGCTGTTAGGTGCAACTGAGCCTACTGAAATGTTGGTGAGAAAACAGATAATTAGTCCACAGGCATTTTCAGGATCCAGATACTGGGCATGGACAATGTATAAGCTGTGGCAGGATGCTCCTTAGCTTTCCACTGGAATTTTGTGGAGCTTTGACAGTTTCACAGATAATCTGGATATAGCTGATATTATCTTGAAAATCACCAGCGGCAGAGAACTGAGCCTCAATTCTTCCTTGAATGGGAAATGTGGCCAAAGAGCTATTTTAAAATGTCTACACCTGTGGAAATAAAACTTGTCTTTCTGACTTTGAGGGAGAAGTGCTGCATCACACCTAAAAGCCTGAGACACAGAGAAAGAAACAGGAAAGTTAATTAATCTTTTAATCAAGAAACAGGCCAGGATGAAAGTTTGATAATAAATGCAAAGTGATTGCTAAAGATCAGTCTGTCAAGTGAAAAACCCAAGGACCTAGCTCTCTCCTAATTGTCCAGGCATCGTAGTGACTGGCAGAAATATCCTCTTTAAAGACCAGACAAAGCAAGGACAAGAGGTATCTAGGAAAAAATTTTTGAATACCAAAACCTGCTATTACATGATAGTTGCCTGAGAAAAAGAATACACCCTCTGTTTCATAGTATTCTTTTAGCTGACATCATCAGAAAAAGCAGCACCAGAGGGAAGGGCCAGGCATAAACTAATGGGTATAACTGGACATGTTGATCTGTACCCATACATCGAATTACAGAATCACAGAATATACCAAGTTGGAAGTGACCCACAAGGATCATCGAATCCAACTCTTAGCCCTGCATGGGACCATCCCCAAGAGTCACATTATGTGCCTGAGAGTATCACAGTGATCTATGCCATTGTTTCTACTTCAGATGTGTCTGGAAACTGTAATATCAAATGACTGAACTCCAAATAAATTCCACGGGTGGGCAGAGGGCACTGGATGGGATCAACTAAGCTGTACCTATTCATTTATGACAACTTATTTTTTTCAGATTAGAGATCCTGATAGGGTTTTGAAATACCCTATTTGTGCAATTGCATTCAGCTTCTTTTTGAGTTTAGAAAGAAGATGCATCATTAGCAATGAAAAACCTGTCCGTGAGTGCTTTAGTATGACCCAAAAATCTCAGGCTAAGAGAACTGCACTGATTGAGGGCAGAGGCCCTTTGACTTGGCTGTAGGATTCCTGATCCCTGTACCTAACAGAACCAAAGAGAGGAAGAGGGAAACTGGACTGATGCACCACATGACCTTTAAGAAAAGGCAGATGCTCTCTTGGCCTGTGGCTGATGGTGCTGGTGTATGGTAATATATCATTATAAGATGCTAGAATAAAAGATGTGCTCTTGCCCTCTGGCACTGGACAAGGTTGTCACAGACATGATCAAGGAAAGGCACAAGGGTGAATATCTTGCCAGTGAAAGAATCAGATATTCTTTGATACTGCCAAATCCTGGCCTAAGCTTGTAGCTTTATTTATTCCAGATTCTGTATAGCTGTGAGGTCTGTTGACAGTACCTAATGATGATATTGGAATGTGTTTTGCTGATTAAAGCAGGAGGAGGAAAAGAAATCTTTAAAATCTGACAATATGCTGACACTATTCTTCAATTCTCAGTGCTTTCTGTTCCCGCTGTCTTTCTTGTAAGAGCTTCCCTAAGATGTCACATGTCTGGGGCTGAACATTAAAATGACATATTAAATTTTTTTTTTGTTCTATTTGAACTTTGTTTGTGGATATGCATATCCCTTATTACACAGACGAAAAAGAAAAGTAGTCATAAAATAGCACAGATTTCTAACAAAGCATGTGCTGTCCTAACACTTTTTGTTTTGGATACAGCAAGCATATTATTAGTAATTTTCAGATTCTAATATCCAATAATTGAAATAATTGTACATTCAAAGTAAAGCATTTGGCTTTACTAGTAACTTACATTCTTGTGAATACTTACAAAACCACTGCTACTAATCACAATTGTAGATTAGGAATTAGTATGGGTTAATTACATGTCTATATATATGTTTTGTACAAAGCAAAGGAATGTTTCCCTTAAAAAAAACTATTGCAATTAACATAGAATTGATTATTAAATCAATTGCTCAAGCAATGCCTAAATTTCTGTTGGACAAAACATTTAAAAGACTGACTGCCTTGCTTTAAGTGCCTTTGGGCTGGATGCAAGCAGAAGAATCCATATCAGCATACTATATGAATGTGGGTGTTTTTAAAGTAAAATAAATGGAAATGGAAATCAATTGAAAAGTGACTAAAAAAGAAAAATAAAATAAAGCAAATTGACAAAGTGGTTAAAAATATAAAGTGCTAATTGAGACATTGACTACTATAAAACATTTGTTCTAATTCACTTTGAATATGTACCAGTGAGAAAAAGGCATTGCTTTTCTCAGAAATCCATACATTTCAGAGACAATTTGTAGCTAAACAGAGTCAGTTGAAAAATACAAATAGTTATTTTTAGAATAAAGCTGATTTTAATTTTATGTTAGCTACTTCCTGATGAAGGGTGTGCTTTATTAAGATTAATTTAATTTAACTGTTTTCGGGATTAGTATTCCTTCTCATTAGCTGACAAAATTAAATTAAACAAGAAATTTTGTAATAATTGTCATGGTTTAACCCCAGTAGGTAACTAAACATCACTCCCCCACCAGAAGGATGAGGGAGAGAATTGGAAGGGCAAAAATGAGAAAAATTATGGGTTGAGATAAGGACAGTTTAAGATGGAAAGCAAAAGCTATGCACACAAGCAAAGCAGAACATGGAATTTATTCATCACTTCCCATGGGCAGACAGGTTTCAGCCACCCCAGGAAAGTAGGGCCCCATCACAGATAATGATGACTTGGAAAGACAAACACCATCACCCTGAATGACTCCCTTCCTGTTTCTTCCCCCAGATTTATATACTGGGCATGATATCATATGGTATGGAGTGTCCTTTGGTCATTTGGGATCAGCTGTCCTGGCTGTGTCACGTCCCAACTTCTTGTACACCCCTAGACTTCTTGCTAGTGGGGTGGAATGAGAAGAAGAAAAGGTCTTGACTCCTTACTCAGCAGTGACTTCAAAATCCCTTGAGTTATCAACATGATTTGCAGCACAAAAACATTTGGAGGACACAAAGAACAGGAACAAGTGGTAGTTAAAAGGTCTAGAAATTTAAGTGAAACAATATGGGAAATATTATGTTGGTGTAAGACCTTAAGAAGTCAAAAAGCATTGACAGTGACAGAAAGAGATCAAAAAAGGACCATATTGTAGCAATAGAATGCTTTAATTCATGCCACATGGAAAAAGTAGAGATTTTCAGAATTCAAACCTTTGCTGCAAACAGTTCCTTGACTTGCCATTTCTTATTTCCTCATTCCTTATCTACTCCATATAATATGACATGAAGTGAGAATGACAGTGCTTACCTACTGTTTACTGTAAAGAATCACAGCAAGCCCTAACTCTTCCTCTGCATACAGGTTGCCTTTTATAGCAAATCTTGAAAATCTCATTCAACTCATGTCACTGAACAGATTTGTCCTTAGAAGGAACAAAAAAAAAAAAAAAAAAAGATTTATGATATTGTACCAAAATATTGAAGAGAAAGAGATTCAAGGACCACTGTTCTTGCAGTTATTAGCTCTCAGATCATGTCTGATATATAAAAAAAAAAAAAAAAAATGACTGTATACAACTGTAATAATAATCTGATGGAGAATTGTCACTTTATGTTGTTAACAACTATAGTAATGATTAAAGATGAGCGACAGGTCATTTGTCATGATGTAAAAAATTCATTCAATTTCTTTTTCACTTCATACCCCTTAAAAAATTGCTGTCTGAAAGACTACCTTGGAATGCAAGTACAAATCTAACACCATTTCTCTGTAATTTATTAACATGGGAAAAGTTATGGATAGTTCTTAGCAATAAGCACAGACCTGAAAAATAAAAAATTCATATTGAGCAATATTATCCACATTAGCATGTCCTAGAATGACACTGTAGTAGTAATTACATAACTAAGTAAAGTATTTATGTTCAACTAATGAATTCCTAAAGTAGTGGAACTGCACACTTGGAAAAATAATTTTTTCCAGTTTCCTGTATATTTCACACAACCTTCACGGATAAAACACATGAATAACAAGTAGAACTGATGGGAATTTTTATGAATATAATAATAGGAGGGATAAGGGGGTCTTTCCCTTCTTTGTCTCTGGAGCTGATATGAACCTGCCCTACTACTCTGTAGATCAGTAATATAGGCCTTGTCTGTGAAAATAGTTCCACACTTTCAGAACCTGTAAGTATGGTAGAATTGCATGCTAAAAGGGCGACATATGTTCCAGAGCACCATCCCTCCAAGTTTAGCACCTGTAAGATTGGAGTAGCTCCACAACTTTCTGCATTTTTGTCTCCAATACATCAGAATTTGTTGAAAGTTTTGTGTTTTGTTTTGTTTTGTTTTTAAATCAAAGTCATTCAGGTTTGAAGAGCTTTAGCCATATACAACTCCTCTAGTTTGAAACTGGACAGTGACTAGGATTACAGGATTCATGTGTCTGAGATGCAAATTCTCTGTACAGCACCCACTGGTTGCAGATTCTGCAACTCCAGGAGCCTTTGAAACTCCTGAAGCCACGTCTTAGTTTCCAGGATTCTCCTGTAGATCTCTCAAGCACATTTCTTCTTGTTATATGAAGGAACGTATTAGGCCATGTTGTGGCAGGTAACATTTGAAATTTTTCAACATAAAATGAGTCAAAAACCCACTAGCTATTCAGTGTATTCTTTAGCACTCATTTGTGCCTCAGTTGCTGTGAGATGCATACCAAGACCAAACTTCATTTACACTCATCAGCAATCAGAAGGAGTAACAAAATGGGAAATAGGCTTCAGTGATGGACTACAGATGTTGGAAACTCTCTTGTCATAGGTTAGTGAGGCTGAGAATAATTTGTGAATCTTGCCATAATGATGAATATTAGCTGCTAAAAAGCTTGACATAATTTTTTCCCCCAGGTCTATTGCTCTGGACTGTCATCCCAGAAGGTTACTCCATAGACCAATATTCCCATAACTTCATATCTACTAGGATATCTATCTATCTAGGAAAATTCACATTTACAACTGTTTTTCAATTTTGAGTGCCAAAAAATGGCTTGATGCATTTAATCTCTTATAATGTCAGTGACTAGTTGAACTATTCTATCTAGTTTACAGAAAATGTTGAAAAAAATCTGCTTTTGATTTGTTTCAAATAGAAACACAGTCAAAGATAGATCTGTAACTTCCATGTGAATTACTAACCTTGGATTTTAGTAGCTTATGGTAGCTAGGCACCTCAGCTGTGGTACTGAGAGAAGTGGGAAGCATCATAGTAATGAATTCCAGGGCAGCAGTAAACCTTCAAAATTGAAATGAGCTTGACGCATTGAACATTTTGTTCTGTAAAACAAAATAAATCCCGTAAATTCTGAGCACAAGTGAAGCATAAAAAGTTTAGTAAGGGCCATAATTTCATATCAAAGTTTCATTGTCATTTTACATGCTTTATGCAGAGTCCTTCAGAACACCTTTAAGCTCTGGAAGGGCAGTTTGCAGAGCACAGAGTCAGTCTGTATAGAATACAAACAAGTTCTGAAAATATTTAAAAGAAGTCTGAGACCCATAAACTGATTTTTGAACAGTTCTTGATCACTAATGTATTATTCATATGCTAGTAAAGATAAACACTATTTTCATACCTCTACCACAACCAAGTTTATTATCAGTGGACGTTTTGACATTTACACATGCAGACTTTTAAACAGTAAATTATTCATTGTAATTTGTTTTTGAACCAGTTAAAAAATTTGCTGCTTTGAGAGTATTGTAGCAAGATTCTTCACAATTTCCTTGTTAGTTGAAGAAAAATGCTCCTTCATTTTGTTATACATTGCCAGATTCATTCTTGAGCTACTTCAGCAGATATCATTAAAACTCTGCATGTTTCATCTAAGTAAATATGACGTAGTTCAGTCTGGGATTTTTTTTTTTTTAGTATTTCACTATGAGAGGTATATATTAAATTGCAACGTTTCTATATGGCTCAAAGGACATAACTCTTTCTTTAAGGATTTCAGCCAAATAAGAAATAGCAATAACGAAAAGAAGATTCTTCAATACACTTCATCATTTCAACTCAGTTAGACAGGTTTTCTGCAACCTAACTTACACAGATAAAAACAAAATATTGATGGTAGTAGTGTGTCTGATCTATAATTAGCCACAGGTATACTTGGTTCTGATCTATCATTCACTTTGGTTATGCATTATTTAAAGGAGTATTTACACATTTATCTTCAAACATTCAACTTGCCTTGTCCCACCTATCCATTGGACCCAAGAATCGCACTAAAAATACTTAGGTCTTCTAAAAAATTCAAACCCCCAAAAATCCTGCAATACTTCTACTGTTTTTGAGCAACAGGGCAGTAAGATTTATGGAGAACTTGGATATGATGAAAATGTGAGTTTGACCTTACGCTTTAGACTCACCTGTAAAGTATTGCACTGCATCTTGGCACATTAGAGGGTTTTCCAGAACAACATCTACAGACTGCTGCTACTTTATGTTTCAACAATTTTCTTGGCAGAAGAGTCACTACTCTAGAGCAGAAAGAGAATGATCTTTCTTCATTGGAGTGTGCTGCTGTGCAGCAACAATGCAGAGGCTGTGCAGACACCTCTCAGACTGCTCTGAAACAAAAAGGCTGAGAGGAAAGCAGAGGGAAGCATGATCGATGATGAAGATCTGGAAACAAAAGCATTTTCACATTTTTGAATTTTGGTAGGAAAAGAAAAACTAAGAAAATACTTGCATAACTTTTCTTATGTCGAAATCTGTATTTGTGAAGAAAATAATAACCTGGAGTGAAATGCTTTCTTGGAAGCCTGATAGTGTAGGTTCAGGCTTTCTTGGAAACCCTAAGCTTTCTTGGAAAAGCAATAGAGTAGGTTCAGACTCACTAGACTCTGAACTGATGAACCCTTTTAGGCTCAAACTGGGTCTTACCTGAGTTACTTTGATCTCTGAAACCCTCGCTTTTTATTCTCTCTTTTTAAAAAATTATTACTGTGTTTAAATAACACAGTGATTATTGATAAAACACTGAGGGATTTCCATAAATTCCAAGGCATGCCTATATGCATGTCAAAGGGTTCATGATGATTAGTATAAAACCATTATCGACGGAATTAGAGACTTACTCTTCTTCCTCCACCTGCCCCTCCCCACCTCCCTCGCATCCCCAGTTTGGTCAATGAATAAGATCAAGAAGCAAAATAAATTAACAATTTTTAGACAAATTATCTATATTGATAATGATTAATCAGCATATAATGTTAATATATTGTTGTCTTAGCTCACCTTAAGTAACAATTTGTAATATATTTCTTTTGGTAGACATTGTTACAGTGTTAATCAAGCTATTTTGTTAGTCACATTGATACAATGACTTTGGAGGAAAATTATTTTCTAGACAAAAGTCTTTAATCAGTGAAATACAATAATTCAACTGTATAATAAAAGATTATGAAGTAGATTTAGCTCAACATTTCTAACTATGAAGCAGAATAGTGATCATCCTTCAGAACATTCTCAAATTTAAGGAAACATAAAGAAAGAAAGTAAAAATTCCTACAGGTCCCATGTTTTCCTTCTCTGAAGACAGTCTGTAACCAATAACAGACTATAAGGGTTTTTTTTTACAGAAGAAACAGTATCTTTATAAATGCCTGTAATATAGGCTGGAGACAATTTAGGGAACAGCACTTTTTCTTTTGAAGAAGATTGTTCTGCCAAGTTTTCCAAGAATGATTCATGCAAAGAAGAAACTTTAAATTCTGAAAAGTGCAACCACCGTGGGAAACAGAAACCATAGGCTACTGTAAAGTACTCAAGTACCACTGTATCAATAAATAGGAGGAGGAAATATTGTGTCTCTTCACTAAAAACTTTGCAAAGGTTTGTTCTCTGCTTTTGCAGAACACAGTGCTATGTAAACATAAAAATAAAAAATAGTTTAAATCAAGTGTATGTGAATCCTTTCTGTGCAAGAATAAAGTACCAGATAGCCTGAAACTAGAGATAGTCTGGTTCCTTAGTATTAAAAAGCTTGATGTGGTTCTATTAAAAAGTGTTCAAACACACCCCATATGAACAACAATCTGAAATGAAAAAAACCCAGTAACTAAGTAGTATTAGAGGCATGAAACATATTGATGAAAACAGTGATATTGCCCCAAAAATGTAGAGGTACCAAAGGCATTTTGACCTTCAAAATATTTTGACTTAGCAGTACTGAATAGTGAATGGTAGCTTGTGAACTAAAAGATAAGATGGATAGTAGGTATGAGGAAAAATCCTTTTTCATAATTATTATTCTTGCTACATATGCAGTCCATATCTATGAAGATTAATGTTGCCATTGCTAAGGTGGGAGTATAAATCTTAAATTAAGCAGCCCTCCAGGAACAATGGGTACAGGAGAAAGCTATGTTTCTCATCATGGCCTTAACACAGGCTCTGTTTACAAAAAGAAAATAAAAATAATATACAGCAAAGTTAATCTGAGAGATCAAATTCCTTATTGGGACAGTCCCAAATTCCTTATCATTCAGTTATAGGATCAGTTTCTAGAAAAGTGGTAGACACACTGCCTGTTTCTTTTAGACCACACAGCATCTGTCTCTGTGCTCTGAGAGGGCTGGTACTCAAGCACCAGGCTGTTGCTTTCTGCATCATGTGTTGCTGTGCTCCTTGCCTGTGAGGGTCTGAAATGACTTGTAAGAACAGTGCTGTACTGTGCATCCTTGGAACTGACTCTAACAGGCAGAACAGTCAACACTGCACAAGATGTGGCAGTCTCCACCTCCCACACTCCTCCAACCTCACCAGGCTTCACTCCTCAGCGTATTTGCATGATATGTGAGGGCATAAAGACATCTTATCAATTCACTCTGTGAAAAAAAGATTGGACAGGCTGTGGAACAACT
Organism: Myiozetetes cayanensis; assembly: GCF_022539395.1. Classification (NCBI taxonomy): domain Eukaryota; kingdom Metazoa; phylum Chordata; class Aves; order Passeriformes; family Tyrannidae; genus Myiozetetes; species Myiozetetes cayanensis. The sequence goes on along the minus strand of NW_026086604.1, from coordinate 72,858,654 downwards.
ACCATTAAATTTGAATAAAAAAGAAAAATTAATACAAAATCATTATGGTTTAAGGGTCACATAAGGATGACAGTGAAGTTGTAATGCATGTGTAAACAGTGAGGGCATGCCTCTTGTTCTCTACACTTAATTTGGTTTGTTTGTCAGTATTGATGTAGGCAGTGCCTGTCATTGGAAGAATCAATAACAATGGATCAATACAGTCAAGGCCATTCTGAGTCACACCAAATGCCTGTTTCTATTTTTTCCAAAATAAAATAGGTCATAAATGGAAATCTAGGAAATAATAAATTGAGAATTGTCTGTGACACTTCTACCTCATATTCTTTCCAATATTTTTTAGTTCTGGAGGTAGAGTTTCTATGTATGCATTTAGTAGTTACCTTTGAACTCCTCTTCCATGAGTTTTCACAGTCTCTCCTTTAGTCCATGTTCCTTTTAGTGTTTCCAACATTCTTTGGAGCAATTCCACCAGCCTATAGATGCTGTGTGAAGAACTAAAATTATTTTGAACCTGATTCCTACTAACTTTTGGACAATTTTATAATCACAATATATTACGAATCCTTACTCAGTCTATCCCAGGCACTCTTTTTTAAAGAACTCTTTATTAATTTAATTAATTTAATTAATTTTTATTAATTAATAATTTTCCCCAAGTTTTATGATCTTCTCTTATTTCATTATTTTATACAAAGAAACTACATTTGATACATTTAATAATCCTTGTTCTCAAATGGCTGAGAAAGGAGTCATTCCAGAGAATTATACAATGAGATATTATATTCCCTGTTTTCTTCTTTACTCCTTTTAAAAATAATTCTTAGCTTTAATTTGCCTTTCTAAGCAATATTGGGCTGACATTTCTGTAGAGCCAGTTATTATAACCCAAGATTTTGTTTCTGAGTGATAATGACCAGTTCAGGGCCCCATTGTGTTGTAGGTGAATGTAGACCTGCATGTATGCATGGTTTGACATTTTTCTATACTGAATTTCATCTGCCATTTTATTGGTTACTCATGCGTCTTCCTAAGTTTCTTCTGCAATTCTTCATAGTCTGCCTTCATTTTTACTGAATAACTTGTTATCAGCAGTAGTTTTCCACTTCTGTGGAAGTTTTCCACTTTCCACTAATGACTTGCTGTTCCAGGTCATCTACAAATATTATGAACTGCACAAGACCTCGCACAGTTCTGTGTGGAATTCACTGGTGATTACACTGCAAAGAGTATGCATTCCCTCTCTTTTTTCATTTAACCAAATGATGAAATAAAATGAGGACATTTATCCCTTATGATGTATCTCCTTAGGATCATTAAAGCTTTGGGTGACAAAGTGTGTCAGAGACTTAGTAGGACTCCAGGTAGGATATATCAGGCTGAATACCATTAGCAATATGCTAAACTTTCAAATACATACGCTATGTTTATGACAGGATTTCCCGTCAGGAATCCACATTTTCTCTTCCCAAGTGTATTATCAGGTTTATCCATGCGATTTAAAATGTACCTTGATGTCGACTAAGTCAGTTCAAGTATCAGGAGAATTTTAAGTAAGAATTTTAAGCACATTGTCCTCTTTCCACCAAGTTTCTGGTATGTCTGCTATTTCAATATTCATGTTCCTTCATCTGACAAATCAGATTTTATATTGTTATTGTACAGGTTTGGTTCTCTTCTCAGCGTCTAGTTTAAAACATACTCTGTGTTTGACTAATTCCATCCTGCATTCTGGACTTCACAGAGACTAAAAAAACTTCTGTAACATCATCCTTAACAGATATGTCATCTTCATCTCTGTGCTGTTCTCTACTTGTCAGCTTGTTCCTACTCTTTCATTAAAAAACTTACTCTTGATTTTCTTGATGTTAAGTGGTAACAGTTTGACCCACTTGTCATTCAGACAACGTACATCTCTCCTGCATGACGCTCCACTGTATCCAGCTTCTGATGCATCTTAACCCTTACTACTGGCTTCTTAGCCCAGCGCTAAAAGTTTGCCTCTCTTCCTACTTTGGTACCACAGGAGCTACTGAAAGCACTACAAAGAACACTAGCTTAGTGGGTTTGGTACTCTCATAACATTCTTAAAAGCCTAAAATCTACTCCATCTCTCTCCTGCTTTTCATTCTGGTATTTTTATTCCTGTGCACACCAGCTACAGACCCCCTCTGTTTTCTTGTAGCAGTTGGTAGAGATGTTTCACAAGGTCTGACACATTTGTGCACTTGGCAAGGAAGTCACCACGAAATTCTCTCTGCAGTCACAAGCCCAGCTTGATATTTTTCTGGTAAGCACTTGCCCACCACTGCAGTCTGCCACTTGCTTCCAGCAGAGTGTTTCCTTGAAGAGGCATTTCCCTGGTGAAGGATGGCAGATGAGCAACTTTCAGCAAGATCCTCTGCTCTTCATGAAACAGATGCCACCCACTCTGCTACCACTGGGACGTCTTTGGTCTCAGTCCCTCTATGCCAATCTGAAGTTCAAAGACAAACTTCTCTGTGTATCTGTGCTGCTTCTCAGCAGTATTGGTTTTGATGGTTAGAAGAAGAGAGTGATTAAATGCCTGTAAAAGCTCTTGAAGAATCTCTCAAGATTCTTAGGTCACTCAGATCAACCTCAGAACAGTTTTGGGGTTTTTAAATGTTAGAGTTACAATGTACCTACATTATATATATCTACTACTTGCCTATGGGAAACATATCCTTTAATATGACAGTAGACATAGTAAAATGATCTGTCCCCTCCACCTTCATCCCGGAGAACAACATCTCTATTTTTATTCTCTGAAAGGATGAGAAGTTGCTTCCTAATGTAAGAATGCAAGTTTGATTAAACAATTGGCTTAAAAAAAAAACTAACCTTTAACTTACCCCAAAATTTATACGTTTTCCACAGTTTCATCATAACTATAACTATTTTTCAATGCAAAATCTTCACATAATTGACTAAACCAAGTTATTCAGCTCTACATTAGTAAAGTCATTGTAGGGTTCAGCCAAGTATTTTCCCAGAAATGGTGATCACTTTTGTAATATGTCATGTACTTTTTATCTTTTATTAATACACCCATATTTTAGTCAAATTCAAATATGAAGACTCCAATAAAATTGAAAATAGAGAATTTAAATTTTAATTTGAATGTAGATAGGATAGTCACTTTTCCATGTTGTGTGAAACATGCATTATCTAAACTTATCTTCTTTATGGAAGTAGGACTCACATACTTGTACTTCTGTTCAGTGTTGAAGACAGAGTTTTAAAACAAAAACATACTCATCTACTGTCAAAAAATGAAACTGCACTTATATGAAATCACATAACACACTTTCCAGAACTGATAGGAAAACAAGAGACCCTGAGATTTTCACACAATATCAAATGTTGCTTGCAATATTTTCATATTTTATTTCACTACAATTTTATCTCCAGTAGTGTTTATGATTTATTTTTATCTCAGTTTACGTACTGTGCGATTTGTTACTTCAGCCACTGAATAAAGAAAATAATGATTTGAAACAGCATTTGTTTGCTGGCACCCTGGATGTACTGCTTGCTTCCCTCAAATATTCATTTTGCTCATTTTTTGAATATTTTACAGGCACAATAACAACCTGTCTTCTAGAAAATGTCTTTGAGATGGATTACATTTCCTGCCTGTAATTCTGTAGGATTTATCTGTGTAGAACTGTGGAAAACTCATATAAAGGTTACTATATAAATTAGGATCACAGCTATTAAGATTTTAGTTTATTGTAGAAGTTTTTCCATTCTCTTTGTAAGTCATAAATGGTTTTAATATTAATTAAATAAAATGTCTACATTATTTATTGTAACCATTTACATCAAACAAACAGAAAAAATTACATTACATACAATCAGGATTAAAATGCTGATTATTATGCTGAAAATTTCCAGAGAAAATATTTCAGAGAAAGTCACAGATCATTTCATGTGCCACTTAAAATATTATGTTAAAGAAAAAGGTCTGTTTTATTACTGTTGAAACACCAACAAAATTTCAAAACATGTTTTGAGTGGAAAATACTCTGGGCCTTTTTTTTAAATCAAATTCTGTCATAGTAATTGGTGGAATTAATAACTACAAATCTTATCTGTTTGAGTTTATTTTTACTTATTTTCTGAGAGAGAGACAAAAAGAAAACTCAGAGCAATTAGAATTAGAGATTTTGCAGTTGCTGTCAAATCAAAAAATGCAACATTGTGATTTAAAATGTATTGTCAGTGGGTTTTAATTCAATTCTCTAACAAGATGCCTCTCCACTGGTGTCATTTGAAAGTAAGCCACACTCAAGCCTCATTCTCAGAAAGCTTTTCTTGATATTCTCTTTAAATGTTCCTTTTTAAAATCTCATCCTATTAGTCATGTCATAGCTATATATACATATATCACCTAAACAATTTTTTCTAGATTCATGTTGATGTTTTTCCAGATGTTGTGTGCAGACAGCTATGTCTCCAAACTACACATATTTATATATCTTTTTTCCCCATCAACATTTATCTTCATAAGATGATTATATCACCTATATTGCCTTTTTATTTCAGCATTTGACATAAAAAACCTGCATTGTAAAAGAATATTCCTTCCATTTTACAGGTTGGGAATGAGACATTAACAGATAAAGTAATTTTTAGATTAATGAAAGGGAAATTATTTGAAGGTAAATTGAAGGATAGTCATACAATCACAGGTTTTCTTCTATGGAAAATACATTTACTTTCTATGGGTAAGCATGGTAAAAGATAAAGCTAATAACCATTTTCTGTCAAATTAAAGCAGCATGCATTTACATGTGAAGTACTGAAATTTTGTTTCTTTATTTTATGGTAAACTTATTTGGAGATGAGATGCAATATCTACATCTTCCAGAACTGATGCAGATCTATTTTATAGTTATTCTGTTAATCTTTTTCCAATAGCCCAAGGACCACTACTTATTATATGAGAACATGGTAAAAGCTGGAATAATGGTTATGCCCTTCTCATTACTTTCTCACTTGGTAGGAGAACTACAGTATGACAGTGGAAACAAGTGAAAAGTAGTAATTTTGTGGAAGAGAAGTAGACATGATAATTACATGCAGTAAAAGGAAAAAATGCCATAGTCAGCAACGGTGATAAGCTTTTAAGCCTGTGCAGTTTCAGTTTTTGGCTAATAATACACAGTTTATCTGTCTGGATGCACACTGAGCATTGCAGTAGCATGCCTCTGTCACCAGTCAGCTGTAAGCAAATTCTATCTTTGCCATTTGTTAACACACAGCCTCTGTTACTTATAAGGATCTCAGGTGTGCTTGTTCATCCAGAAGTCTTTATTCATAACAAAAGGAACAGATGGTTCTGATATCTTGCTGGGGTCCCCCTTTTTTCTCCACGTTTCTTTGTCTGACATGCCTACATCACTCATACTTAGTTACTTGCATTTTTTCTTTGTTTTCTGAAATAGCCTCTAAGCAGTATATTCATGAGTGTTTAAGCAGCAAAATGATAGTATTTTGTCTTCTGTATGATCACCTAGTCCAAGACAGTAAATGTAAAGTCTATATCTCAGCTGCTAGGAACTTGTGTCTTCTAAAAATGTGACTCCTTGTGATCTCCCCCTTTATTTTATTGACATCTTGGCATAGGTGGTGGCAGATGCCATTTCAAGGTGACAGCCCAGCTTGTCTACAGGAAAATGTAATGAGAAGGGCTGCCTAAAGGAGAGACATCTATAGTAGTATGATTGCTCTTGAAAACCAGAAAAAGATGGTGATTGATTATGAAAATGCAGATGAATAAGGTATAAAGCCAGTCTTTTCAGCAGGGACAAAGGAATAAAGGAGGTCTGTGGTAACCTGATATATCACCACTTTCTTCACACACCAGGAACCCTTGCTGAGGAGACAGTTTTGCACTGCAGGAGCCTGTATGTTCCTGTTATTCCAGTCTGTCACTTTTTCATGGTAAATCTTACATTAAGCCGAAATAGCAGATTGTCTATAATATATTCTTTTACAGCTCACCAAAAATTATACCAACATCTCAACAGTGTTCCTATACCTGCTTTTCTTTATCTTCAGGTAAGGGTGAGAAAAGAAATTTAGTCTGCTACTGGCTTCCTATGCCTCTCTCATCTTCATAAGAGTTTTTTGTTTAGTGGGATTAAAAGGTGTTTAGGTTGTATCTGAACCTTCACAGGTATTTGACTGCACATAGAGACTTTTGACCAAAATATGACCATTTCTAAAACTGGATAATTATGAAGCTTTTCTGAAACATTATACACAAATCCATATAGGACAACAAAGTGGTAGAAACTTCATTTTCATTAAAATATTTGTCAAATCACAGATCCTTTGAGGAGAAATGAGAAAATAGCAGTCAAGAATCAGGAAATATTAAGAGAGTGTTTCTATGATAATTTAAAATAATGGAATTTTTTATTTGTTTTTTGTTCTATAACTGAAATGATTTGCACTTTAAGGCAATACGTGGAGGTGGAATATTTTGTGAATTAATTTTACATGCAGTGCAAGAGATTTTATGTACTTTCAAAACCTATTGTTGGATCCTTTTCCTCAGGAAAGCTACAAAGAATTCAGACCCCACATGTATGTTCTTCAAAAATTTATCAGTTCAGCAAAGATCAACTTCACTGTGAGAGGCTGTGTAGGAGTAGTTGTACTTTTGGAAGAATTTGTAATGAGAAAGCTAGAAATGCATTTTCACTTAGGAAGGTTGCAAAGTGCCTTCTCAAGGGGGTTAGATGTTTGGTTTTTTACCCTTCTGCAGTCCAGAGTGGGTTGCAGAGAGAGTTGTCTTACGTCTCTCTTGCCATGCTGGAGAGAGATAACCCTAAAAGACATGTACAGAGGCCTTGGGAAGGTGGGGCAGAAACAGAGAGGATAAAGAGGCCTTGGAGAGGACGGGAACTTGCTTCTTCTCCCTGGGACTCAGTGCTTCAATTAGCACTATGAGGTATTTTTAAGTTTCTCATATTCTGGCCTTCTAAATAAACTTTTGAATTCTTTCCACTGCCTTGACATTTCTGGGGATACCTGCACATCTTACTTTACAGGCTGTAAACATGGAGGACATAGAGTTGGACCAGTTCACATAAGACTTCTTTGCTTTTATTCATAGTTGGGTATATAAATATTTGGGGGTTAAGTGCTAATACTTCATTATGTTTGGTTTAATAGTCTGATATTGCCTCTAGTCAGTTTCTACTACTGGAATCCCCATTTCTAGTGGTTTATGATTCTTATCATTCAGGGACATTAGACAGTGACGTAAAATTTAACTTTTGCTCTTCCTTATTTGAATGATATAAAATACTTAAAATCTTCGATAGGATGGTAAAGTTTGAAATACATTAGTTCTCAATGTACAAACTGTGTTTCTCCAAAGCCCTGACCAGTCTTGCATGGAACCTTCACTCACATCTTCTGCCCACGAGCCCAGGAGCTCCATTTAATCTTGGTTCTGGGCCCTGAGTCTTGGCTTGACTCATGATGTGGGTCTGCCATCTCCAGTCCTGTTTCTGTCCTATCTTCTTCCTGAACCCTGTAGCCACATTGTAGTCTTTCCTCCAGCAGAGTCTCCTGCTGCTCCTGGCTGAAATCCCTGCATAGGCCCTGAATCACTCCCTAATAAGACTGATCTGACCTAGCTCAAGTGTTACAGGACTGTGCCCAGGCCAGTAAGGACAAATGCTGTAGTCACTCTTGTCATTCTTCCCTTGAGGAGCAGCTGTGAACTTGTTTCCTCTGACATGTATCAGCTGTGGCCTAGTTGGTGTTTGAATACAGCACTTTTGGATTTGAGCAAGAGATGAGCAATCGGGTAGATCCGTGGTCAGATCATGTAACAACCTTACATGAGGGCCTTTTGTATAGGGCTGTAGATCACATATTAACAAACTGAACGTCTTTCAAAAGAAAAAAAACCCTTATCAATAATTATTGATAATGTGTTTTTCTCTTCCAATCAAACAAGGACACTACACTATTTGTCACGTTATTGACTGGAGACCAGCATTTGTCTTTCATTTAGGTCTTTGCAATAACTGAAACTACCTTAGCTAGCCATTCTTTCTGATTTCTGTCTCAAACATTTGTTTACAGGTGAAGGCATTTCAGTCATATCAGTAAAAAAAATTCATATTCTTTTTGACAAAATGCAATAAAATGATTGACAGCAAAGGAGGCCATCAGTCAATAAAGGTGGAAGGCAGCATAAATGATGCATCATGCTCCTTTCCAACCTATGAGCAAAGTCACACAGGGCACTAGAAAATTGAAACAGTACTGAATGAAAAATAAGATATTGTGCATTTGTGCAGAGCAATTTCAACTCATGAATTTGTAAAGGTGTCAAGTTGCTATCTAAATAAGAGAGGAAAATAGTTGTGGTATTCTCTCATTAACTCTTCAGGAGCCATAAATCACAGTCTAAGACTTCAAGCTAGACCCAAATTAGCCCTCCAGTAGCAATTGAAACTCTTTGATAGGATGGAGTCCCATGGTAGGATGCTAAATATATGCAAAGGCAGAAAATATCGCTGCAAAGAGACTCACAGAACAGTGCAGAAAGCACATTATCTATGACTAGTAGTAAAATGTACACCTGTGCAGAGCTCACAGGACAGATTTGGAGTTTCAAGTAGGCATTAATGAGGTCTTGAACATGAAGACTTCTGTAACTTCTCTATTATTCTCAATATCCCTCAACCTGATGCATACACCAAGCTGTGTAGTGAGGTCAGCATGCTTGTGGGAAGAGTCGCCATCCAGAGGGACACTGATAGGCTTGAGAGGTGGGCCTGTCTGAACCTCATGAGATTCAGCAAGGCCAAATGCCAGGTCCTGCAGCTGGGTCAGGTCAAGCATGAATACAGACTGGGCGAAGAATGGATTTGAGAGCAGCCCTGAGGAGAAGGACTTTGGGGTGTTGGTGGAGGAAAAGCTGTATGTGACTTTGTAATGTGAGCTCGCAGCCCAAAAAGTGAACTGTGTCCTGGTTGCATCAAAAGCTGCCTGGCCAGCAGGTCGAAGGAGGTGATTCTACCCCTCTACTCTGATCTTGTGAGACCTCACCTGGAGTAGTTTATGCAGCTCTGGGCCCCTCAGCACAAGAATGACATGGGCCTACTGGAATAAGTCTAGAGGAAGGTCACCAAGATGATCAGAGAGCTGGAGCACTTCCCCTATGGGGTAAGACTCTTCAGCCAGGAAAAGAGAAGGCTTTGGGAGACCTTATAGCAGCCTTTCAGTACTTAAAGGGGGCCTAAGGAGAGGCAGAGAGATATTTTTCACAAGGGCATGTAATGATAGGACAAGGGTTAATGGCTTTAAACTGAAAGAGGGTAGATTTAGATTAAATATTAGAAAGAAATACTTTACTCTGAGGGTAGTGAGACACTGGAACAAGGTGCCCAGAGAAGGTGTGAGCACACCAGCCCTGGAAGTGCTCAAGACCCAGTTGGATGGGGATTTGAGCTACGTAGTATAGTGGAAGATGTCCCTAGGGGGAGCTGGAACTAGGAGAGCTATAAGGAGCCTTCCAACCCAAACCATTCTATGATTCTATGGAACAAGATGAAATCTTACTTTGAATTATCAGATACTTATTTAGGAAGAGATATTAAAGAGAAGCAAAAGGAGATATTGAATTTTTTTAATCACCGTGTAGGAAATGTAGTCACCATATTTCTTGTGTAACAACAGTAGCATTTACTAACCATAGATTTGAGTAAATCAGATTTATTATACTCTATGGGAAGAACGAGGGATCTCAGACACATAATTAAAATGCTTTCCTAATGTGCCTACATCTAGAAAATGTTCCCTTTGAAAGCATATGGAATTCCTTGCCAGATATCAGACTTAAGAGCTATGATTAGATGAATTTAAGTATAATGATATTTTACTTTTGTAAACATGAAGGCAAAATAAAATTATGCTTCCTGAAGAATTCAATTTAAAAATTACTTTGGTTCTCAAATGTTTCTGGAATTTTTTCCCCAAATATAAGAATAGGGAAAAGTTTTTTGTTTACAAATTACTATATGTCTGCTCTTTGTCAAGATGTCAGAATTAGCACAGTTTGAAGGCAGCTGGTGATGTGGTATTACGTTGTTGTTTCTCTTTTTTCCCAGAAAACAAAGTATTTCCTCAAAAAGCTCTCAGATGGAATTTAAAATATGTTCCTGAACTGTAAATTAAGGTACAATCCTGAAGAGCAATTCCAAGTGTTATTCTATATTACTAAAAACTTAACTCTACTGAGTAGATTTAAAAGATCCATAAGAGAATTTAGTTTTAAATTTAGTATTTTCCTCATTAGAGAAAACTTTTTTAGATATTAATTACTATTTTAGGTATCTCAAATGTAACTGAGTGTACAGAAATCTAGATTCCAAAATTAATCTCTACGTAAAAAATGATTATATTTTGTTTTATCTTTCCTGGTTATATTTTGTTCTCAAAAGTTTGGTTTCAGTGATCATTTAGTCCTGAGGGTATTTTGAATCATAAAAGAGATTTTTAATGTTTGTCTTTTCTTTTGCCATTTGCAGATAAATGCAAATGCATAAGTTATTTGGATTATTTTAGTGATCCACTTGAAAATTGTCCCTGGTTTCTTTATTTTCAGGTAGAGTTACTCCTAAATCAGATCAACTAGCCTGTAAGATTGACTATGACAGTGAAAGCACCAGAGATGCTCCAAAGAGGAGCTGCCTCTCATGAGAGTAACAAAGTTTTAGAATGGTTTAAACTAATGGTGAAACTCAACCTTTAAAAAAGGATAATCATTGCAATAATGCAAAGAGAAGTAATTGTAAACAACAAAAAGCTACTGCAGCACTGGTAGACAGGACTGCAGTGTTAATACTAGAAAGGAATCAAGAGTCAGCTGGCAGAGAAGAGGAAGAAGCAGCAGTTCTTCAAAACTGCTAAAAGATACCCCAAGGAGGAGCCCTCTTGCCACCCTGGCTAGCTCAGGCCTCTCTGAGAACAACTCATTCAGCAATTTTCCTCTTATTTTGTATAAGCCCAGTTGCTCTATCTGAAAAATAAAAAACTGTATTTAAGGCAACATCTGAAAATAAAACAGAGATATAAAATGACAGTTTATGTTCCTGAAAGTAAGAAATGAACTGAAAAGTAGTAATATCTGTGGTGATTGTTCATTCGGTGAAAATTTTCTTACTAATCCTGAAAAATGGAAATTCTTTTGCAGAAAGGGATTTAAGTAGAGATGAGATATCAGGTAATTAATAGGCAGGTGATTACATGCCTGCCTGTCAGAAAATGACCATTGACTAAAGCTCTGAATGAATCAGTGTGTGCTAATGATCTGGCACTGACTGAGCTGGAATTCCACAAAGACTTATCAATACATTTATACACACACATATGTGTATACACTTTATATATAAATGGTTTTATTTATTTATTTATGTATTTATGTATTTTATATTGTCTCTGTGTGTTCTTTCTTTCTTTCATTTCAAAATTATTTTAGTTTACTTTTAATATATATAGCCTTTCTAAAACAAAAGAAAAGTTAGAAGTTACATCCAGAACCTTGTATCCTACCACAAATGAAGAATTTAGGAAAGAAAATTACCTCCTTATAAATATCTTAACTTTCCTATGCCTAGTCCATGGCATTTTAGCAACAGGCTAGGTTTGTGAATCTTTGTTGGACAGAAATTTTTACCACAGTCTACCAAAAATTACTTGTGAATTTTAAATTAATTGTTAATATCTGACAAAGAGATATTAACATTAGCTATTAAAAAAGAATTTATTGTAGTTGAAAGAAAAACCCTTATAAAATTATACCCCATATAGAGAGCTTGATGCATCTAATTTCACTCCCCTTTTTTGGTCTCTTAAGAGTGCTGAATTATATTAAGATAAGTTTGAAAACTTGGAAAAAACAAGTGAGTGCCTAATCATTATATTATATGATGATCTTCTTATTTTTCTTTTGATGTAAAATCCAAATGTTCCTGAAAGTTGTAACAGCTTCAACAGAAAAAAATATCAGGCCCTTCCTTCAAGACTATATCCAGGAGTCTAGACAGTACATACTAAAATCTGTGCAGAGAGGGAAATAAAAATAGAGTTTGGGTTTCTGATAGTTCTTCAGTAACAGCCTTAGCTACCAGAACACTTGTTAAAATAGCAGGAAAATCAAGCTATCATCTATCTTTTCTTACTTCCAGAATTCTGTGAAATTAGAATTAAATTTTACCTGAGGATGAATAAAAACTTTAGTCCTTGCAAAAATACTTTTGATGCTCCTTATTTGCACAACAACATTATGCCCATTTTGGGTCAGGTACCAAAAGGAGAAGGAAGGCCATAAGGGAAAAACTATCTTGATAATCCTCAGACCAGAGCAGAAAGCGGATATGGCAATAGATATGTCCATAACTGTTATGTAAAGGATGAAATTTCTCACTATCTCACCACTGGAAAATTGTGTATAGTTCAAGGGTGCTGAGTTTTTATGTCAGACCATCTGAAGCTTTTACTTAAGCTTCCATTTCCAGGAATTCTTTGCTTGAAGATGAAGCCACTGATAAAAGATTGCTGAGTTAGAATTAATTTTGTGAACAAATCTGCCGATAAAACATTTATTACCATCACTCAGTATGAAGACATACACTGGTTGAACCGGTTTCTTGATACTCATCTTCACCAGCTGAACATCACCCCTCAAACATTTCCAAAGACTGATTGGAGACGTTTTATTTCACAATATGACTGTTGCCAAATGTTTAGTGTTGCAAACATGAAGTTTCATCTCTTCACCAAGAAAGTTCTGTTCCGTGCACTCAGAGTACACATGTGATTACACTATAAACACAGTTTTGGAGACCTATAACATGCCATTGTCATGTTTGTTTCTACTCACACAGAAAACAGAAATGTTTTTTGTGTCTGCTAGTCCTCTTCTGTCCATTAATATGTCATATCATCTAAATATTAACCATTTGAGAAGAAACTCCAGTTCATTCACTCCTAAATTAAGAAACATTACAATTTATTGCCTAACTTAATTTACCAAGTCACAAACAAAAGAAAGGTCAAGACAATATGACTGATTTCATAAATATATATAAAAATATACATGGCATAATATATTAGTACTTCTCTTGAAAATTTTTTATGTCTTATTCCATCTTAATAGCTCCTGCAATCACTCCTGAGTAAACATGCATACTCATGAAGAAAGTTTAATTGCTTTCTTCATAATCTTCTCCACCTAAAAAAATCCCCAGGGCTTTAAAGATTCACTTTGAGGTCCTCTATTCACATGTCACATGTTCATGTGTTGCACTGGGGGCAGGTGTAGCACAGAATAGAATAGATGTGTATGTTCCTCTCAAGACTTCTCTGGGTGGAAGACTCTTCATGTGGTCCTGTACTGTCTATTAGTCCTTGATTTACAATGACTTGATGGAGGTTTTGTGATCCTCATCTTGGATATTCTTTTTTTGTAAAACACCTGTTTCTGTTTATTGAACTGTCTTGTTTATATTACTCCTTTATACCTAACATAAAGTTACATTTTATTCCATCACCATGGTAGCCTGAAAATCATTTCCTTTCTTCTAGGTTAACGACTGTAATTTTGAGTGGTTCAAAACGTTCCATGAAATATTTCTATCTCTTTCTCTGAGAGGATGTGTTAAGGTCTGAATTTTTGTTTCCATCATTCAATCAGGGTTTTTGTTTTTAAACAGGTCTTACAAATCCTATTTTACTTATTCCTTCATCGACAGTATCACTAGATTTTCATCAGCTGTGCTAAAATTTCTTTTTTTTCCTAAGATTTTAATTGATTAATTTCTCAAATGCAGTTTTACCATCAGTTGTTTCAATAACAGAGGACTATTTGCTCAGTTAAGATTTCTTTTTCAGTCTCCACTGAAAAGTGTAATTTTATGATTACTTTTAGATTTCTGAGAGGTGCCTGAGATTATGTCAGGATATCAAAAGTCAGAAAAGCACTCCCTCCGTGTCATGAATCTTTTCTCTATGTATAAAACAGACACTTTTTTTTTTTCAGTACTAAACTATAAAGCAGTGGCTCACTTCCCCGTATATAATCTAAAAGTATATGACAATAATTGTAAACATTGTATCTATGAAACAGAATTTCTTTGTAATCCTAATTTCATTCTGATTTTATACTGGTAATCAACAGTTAGGAATTTATACTTTTTGAATTTTTATATATAAAGTCCCTGCCCTTTTATTGCTTACATTATTTCTTAAAAGATAGAGAATTAGAGATACATTTGGAGTCTGAATGTTTGCCTGTCATTCCAAAATAAGTTCTTCCGTATTAACCTTAAGAAACAGTAACGTTTAATAAAAAAGCAATAGTGAGGTTGAAAGCAGAAACAAGGCAAGTGTGTTGGATACTTCAGGAGAATGATGGAATCTAAACCCGTCCTCCCAGAGAAAGAGGAATAAATATTTCATGGAACGTTTTGAACCACTCAAAATAATAATCGCTAGCCTAGAAGAAAGGAAACGGTTTTCAGGCTACCATGGTGATGAAGTAAAACATAACTTTACGTTAGATATACAGGAGTCACCTTCATTAATTTTTAAAGAGTGGATGTTGCTTCACAAGTGCAATCAGCATTACCACTGCAGAGTTTAATGCTAAAATACATTGCTCCCTACAAGAAACTATTGGTTATTCACATTTGCTCAGTAGTTAACTTCATTTTTCATGTAGCACATATAAATATTTATGTGTTGATACTTATCCGGTGCAAGCTGTCCTTATGGTAAGAGAGCAAAACAAATCAGGTTGCAAAGCAGTTTCACCTGAGTTAACTACAGAGTAAAAGATCATATTGCTGGCCACAGTAGATACTCTTAATTTGGTGACCAAGTTTCTTCTTTCTGTGTTCTCCTGGATGTGTAATCAACACAGAAAGGCACAGAGTGAGCATTCGTCTCAAAAATTATGTCAAAACAGCCAAAGCTGCTCCTTTGGTGATAGTGGAGAGCTACAAGGCTCTGATTTTGCAGAACATCATCTAAAATTTAGCAAGGTATAGTAGCAACAGAAAGGATTTCAGACTGAGCTTGAACAGCTGAGAAGACTTAAAGACAGCTGCAGAGTGACAGGAAGTCTCATTATTACTGATGATACCTGGAGAAGGCAAGAGGAAGATGTCTTTTGCCAAGGATCCTGAAGCTGATGTTCCCAGGGACATTAGGTTCTTTGAAAGAGTCAAACTCAGCAGAAAGCTTCCTCTGTTGCTTGAGCATGGATCTCCAGAAGCTAAGTTTTCACTTTTGCTTTTGTTTGAGAGGATTTGAGACAGAGGCAGCCACTGAAGTTTGCAGCCATGTGACACTCTCCAAGAACTTATGACCCACAGGAACATGAGTTGGAAAATGAAAGGTGACCTTGGTAGTGACACAAGATTGAAGTGATCATTCAGAGAAAGCACTGAAGTCCAAAATGATACAGAATAAAATCTCTATGCAGTGAGAAAAATCATCTGTGTGCTCTGACTCAACAGGCTACTTGGGCAGTTCTGAAACGGAAATGGCTGTGCTGCTTTTTTATAGTATGGGCACTGAGCAGCAGTAGGCAGGGTAGCATAAAGGGAAACCTTCCTGCCTCTACAGTGTAACACAAGCATATAGGCTATTCACTTTCAAAATTTTTTTACTATTATATCTAATGAAGAATTGGATCTTGCAAGCTGCTGGAACCAGAGAGAACAGGTGCCATGCCAAAATATAAGCTGCTAAAGACTTTTTTACACACCTGCAAAGTTAGAAGTATCCTTAACCTACCTTACCTTGCTTTGGTAAATGATGGAAGAATCTCCTATGAGCTATATTCAATTCCTACTCAGATAAATTTGATTCCATGGTGCTTCCTGGTCTTCATTACCTTTGAAAATAGGTGTACTTCTTCCAATTAACTCCCTAAATTTACTTTATCAGTTTTTGGAAACCTTCCCAGTAACATACATAGAAAATGCACAGTACTTGTGAGAGAGGAAATCCACGTAAGACTATGTAATAGTAATGTAGAAAGTCTGGTTTCTTGCCTGTGGGTATTCAATATCTGAATTGATATAAACAGACAAGGGTGCTCCAGAAAGCAAACTGGAGCGATTTCATTCATTGCAAAGAATTCACCTAGAAACATGACACAAAGCCCAAACAACATCATACTGATAAAATTGCAGCAATACAACAACAAAAAAAAATGCCTGCAGCAATGTGTCAATCTCATTTGTATACCCTGATAAACTCATACTGAATCACATAATGATTAGAGTCACTTTGGATATACCGTGATGAGGATTTGAACCCAAGTTTTTAAATCTTCTTTAGCATTTCAGGAATGAGAACTTTTAATTATGCATCCATCTGTTCTTTACTGTACTACATAATGAATATATAGCCCTAAAATGCTTCTTGCAGAGAAAAATGAACAGCTAGATTTGCAGTGTGCGTGCAAGGATGGAATTCACCCTTAGGCAATAGGCCATAACAAAAAGTTAAAAATCATTTATGTCTTGCTTAAGACTTACTTTGCGATGTTATGGAATTCACAGGGGTTTTTTGCACTGGATGTATGCTGGATAAGCTGAAGTTCTCCCTAAAACATATTCTGGAGCATAGTTTCTTTGATTTTTCCCACATTTTCGTGTACACCTTTTTCTCCTATTTTTTTTTTTTTTTAAATTAGCCTGTAATAAAGTAGTGATTGCAGTGGCTTCAGAACACCATTCAGAACAGAGCATAATGTTCATCACTACATACCAAAGTGTTGGCATCTTAATTCCTTGACAGCGCATTAAATAGAATCTAACAATTCCTTTTTCAGTACTAGAAAGTTTTCTAAGTCTTAAAGTGTCCTGGTGTTCCATGACGAGGCCACCTTACAAAAAAGTTGAATACAATCCCAAATATAGCATTATAGAAAGAGAGTGGACAACGCTTTTAACCTTCAGTTAAGTAGCTTGAATTGAGTAGGAGAAATCCACCTTTAAATAATATATTAGATAGGAAAAAAATAACTAAATCAAACATTCCTAGATAACAGAGGCAGAAAACCTATTTTACTAGGAATTAAGAATGAGATATGAATTTAAGGAGTAATGTCTTTACAAGGATTGTGACGGACTGTAAAATAAAACCTTTTGATGGGAAAATAAATAGAAAAAACCAAAACAGCCAAACCCAGAAAGTACTTACACTTAGTGTCATAAGAAAATCACAACCAATGAAGAACACAGGGCAATTCCAGAAGTGTACAGTAAATGGAAATGACCATAAAAATGCCATCTAAACCTGCTTAATGATCAGAGGTGCTGTTCTCTTTTCTTTTCGAACATGACATTTTAGCTGTAAATGACAAGAAAGGCCCTTGTGTTTAGCATCACACTCTTCCTTCAAGGTAATGTTTGGTATTCCCAGCAGGGTATCAGATGTACATTCTAAGACACGCTACAAATTGCGTATGAGAGCCATGGAGGAAATTCATGAATGATGTATAATGCCCTGTACTCAGAATTAGTTAGGCCGCACCTTGAGTACTGTGTCCAGTTCTGGGACCTCCAATTTGGAAAGATGCGGAGGTGTATGAGCATGTCCAGAGAATCGGAATGAGGGCAATGAGTCTGATTAAGGGTCTAGAGCACAAGTTCTATGAGGAGAGGCTGAGGGAGCTGGGGTTATTTAGCCTGGAAAGGAATAGTCTCAGGGGTGACCTTATTGCTCTCTACAACTGCCTGAAAGGAGGTTGTAGCCAGCTGGGGGTCGGTCTCTGCTCCCAGGCAATCAGCAATAGGACAAGAGGACACAGTCTTAAGCTGCGCCGGGGGAAGTTTAGGTTGTATATTAGGAAGAAGTTCTTCAAAGAAAGAATGATTGGGCATTTGAATGGGCTGCCCAGTGAGGTGGTGGAGTCACTGTCCCTGGATGTGGCACTTAGTGCCATGGTCTAGTAGAGAAAGTGTTGTTCAGTCACAGGTTGGACTCGATCTCAGAGGTCTTTTCCAACCTAAATGATTCTGTGATTCTGTGATATGAGGTGGCATGATGTTCTATGGTATAGGATATCTCTTTGGCCAGTTTGGGTCAACTGTTCTGGTCATGCTTCCTCCTAGCTTCTTGTGCACCTCCTCACTGGCAGAACATGGGAAACTGAAAAGTCCTTGATTTGGGGTGAGCACTGCTCAGCAACAACTAAAACAGCAGAGTTTTACCAGCATTATTCTCATCCTAAATCCAAACCCAGCACTGTACCAAATACTAAGAAGAAAATTAACTTTATCTAAGCTGAAACCAGTACACAGAGATATAACATATATTGTTATATATATGTTATAATTGTTTTGCCTATCTTGGTTCACTGCAGACTGCTTAAGGTTCTTGAAAAAACAGCAAAAAAACCCTAAAACCCACATATACATGTAAACAGTAGGCCTTTAGCAACAGTGAGTCAGACTGAAGTGGGAATATGATGATATCTCACTGAGCTCAAGCATTTCTGTGAATGTTGGAGGTGGTTTTTGTGATTGTAAAGAACATAATTACGGTGGTTAAACAGCCTGTATTATAAGTGACTTTTAGGTGTGATATTATCATCAAGCTGCAGCTTCAATTGTCATCATGTTGCAAGTTGGTTGCCATGGGCATCGTGCTCAAGAGCCAGTGTCAGCTGCCATTGGACACTTCGTGGAGCCACAGCAGCTTGACCAATCCCTGATCTACCCTGTTACTATCCTACCCCTGCATACATATGTATATGCTCTCTATGTTTATGTATTTTCCTATACCCAATCCTAGCTGGAGGATTAGCACGCTCCTCCTATTCTCCTCCCATATTCCTGAACCTTCCTCCCCAATCCCTATATAAACCCTCCATTTCCTAATAAAGAGTAATCGGCTCGGTTGCTCTGTAGAAGTAGGTTTCGTGCTCCGGGCACTGCCGTTTGCACCTGACTCCGCCTCTTGCCTTCTCTTTGGGAGCTGTGTGAGTGAGCGGGGATGTGAATGGCCTGGGCCCCCCCTGAGCTAGCTGGCTGCCCTTTCACGTAACTTCAACAACTTTTACTTGACTCCAACATGTGAAGTCTAAATTCACCCAGAAATTCAATATTCTACTTGCTTCACTTGTTCTCAGAAAAAATCCTCAGGTTTGAATTTGTATCTTCCTCCAACTATTGCTACTTTGGTTTTGTTCCATCTAAAATACTTCTATAGCTTTTTTGTGAAGTGTTATTCCTGACAATTGGTTTAAAGATGGCATAATCATTCACAATCACTCACTTGAAAACATGACTACTTAATTTATTATAATACATGTCCTGTACATATATTTATAAATTAAATGAATTACATTGTAGTTTGAATAACATGTTATCACAGTAAACCACAGGGATAACTATGAAGAAGAAGAATTTGGTTCCAGAAGATGCAGTAAACCAACTCATCTAACAGACTAGGACAAGCATAAAATTCCTACCACAGTAGTTTAATAATAATCAGGGCATTCACTTCTCTCAGATAATCCAGATAGGATAGGAAAAGGAATTAGAAGACATGTATTTATCATAAGCTATACTTTTTAACAGTCTGAAGGTTCCTAAACTGAATAAAACCCTATTCTTATTTTATTGCCAATAAAGTGAAAGACTGCATTTTGAAGAAAAGTTACAAGTATTTTGTACTTACAGGCCCTTTCTACGAGAAAACTAGTTGGTAACCCCAAAGAAAATAAAAAGTTTGAAAATTCATACTTCCAAGTATGCCTATGCTTACTACCTACAATACTTTACAGAATAACAGAATAGATAGGGCTGGAAGGGACCTCTGGAGATCATCTAGTCCAACCACCCTTCCAAGGCAGGTGCACGTAGAGGAGGTTACACAAGAACATGCCCATGTGGGTTTGGAATGTCTCCAGAGAGGGAGACTCTACAGCCTCCCCGCACAACCTGTTTCAACACTCTGACACCCTCAGTGTAAAGAATTTCTTCCTCATGTTTAGGTGGAACTTGTGTTTTAGTTTATGGCCATTGCTCCTCATCCTGTTGCTGGGCACCACAGAAAAGAATCTGGCACCATCCTCTTGATACACACCTCTGAGATACTTATACACATTTATGAGATCCTCTCAGTCTTCTCCAGGCCCAAGTCCCTCACTGTTTTCTCATACGAGAGATACTCCAGACTCCTAATCATCTTTGTGATCCTCCTCTGGACCCTCTTCAGTATCTCCTTGTCTTTCTTCAACTATGTAGCCTGATAGGGCCAAGTAGAGGGGGGCCATCACCTCTCTCAATCTGCTAACCACACTTCCTGATGCACCCCAGGATACCATTGCCCGTTTTGGCTGGAAGGGCACACTGTCGGCTCATGGTCAACTTGTCACCAAGACTCACAGGTCCTTCTCAGCAGAGCTGCTCTCTAGTAGGTCAGCCCAAAACCTGAACTGGTACTTGGGGTTATTCTTCCCCACGTGCATTATACTACATATGTCTTTGTTGAACCTCATAGTTTCTCTCTATCCAACTCTCCAGCCTATCAAGGCTCTGCTGATACAACCTTCAGATGTATCAGCCACTCATCCAGTTTCATGTCATCATCAGACTTGCTAAGGGTACATCCTTTCCCTTCGCCCAGGTCATTAATAATAAAGTTGAATAAGACTGGACCCAGTACTGATATCTGGGGGGAACACCACTGACTACAGGCCTCAAACTGGACTCTACCCCACTGATCATGGCCCTCTGAGCTCTACCATTTAAATATCTTTTATATTTGTTGATTTGTGTTTGTTCCATTTTAGATAGTCTTTTTACGGTAAGTTGTCCCAAAGACTTTGTCAAAGCAAGGGAGAAAAAAAATGACAGCGAATGTCTTCTGGTGTATTTTTTTTTTCTGAAAACAATATTTGCGATTTGTAGTTAACAGACTATTCACATTAACTAATGCTATGCAGTATGTCAAAAGGTTGCATTTTTGAAAAGTATATTTCTTGATTGATGAAAGCTTAATAAAAGCTCTTTTTTTTCCTCCTTCTCTTCCTCTAGCTCTTCCTGTGCTATGACAGAAATAGAAGTAAATAGATACAGGAAGGTATATAGACATATATTCTGTTCAGTCTGATTTACAGTAAAGATAGGATATGTACATGATATTCAATCTTCCCATGTGGAATAATTGAAAGAGGCTCTGTTTGCATCTGTACTAACTTTTCTGCTAAATCACTAGGGAAAACACTTGTGTATATGAATGGAAGAAGGAATAAATACTATGTCATATTTTTCACTTCAATGGCATAAAAGTATCTTTAGAAAGTCAGCATAATCGAAAATAACACCCAAAATAATTAAGTTCTCACAGGAAAAAAGTATCTTTTAACAAGTCCAGCCTATGCTGATTTGTAATAAAATCCTAATCAAGCACTGATTGCTTTCCTCTACCACATCAGGAGAATTATCTTCCTGACAGTACTGCCTCCTATAACACTGTGGAACACATTTTATACATAATATACAAACTTAACGTAGGACTCAGGACACCCTTACCAATGTGGTCTGGTAATTAGCAGCAAAGGTGGATAAATGCTAAAAGGAATAGGTGGGAGTAAGAGGATCTTGTTTATATTGGCTTTTTATCTATTACAAATGAAAAAAAAATTGCTGTGCTTTTCCAACAGTGTATAAAATTCACGCCTGAAACAATAGCTCCAAATACTCAAAGGTCTCTCTTGCCACATAAAACTTTTAAAGCAAGAAGAAGTTTGCTAACTGCACAGTATCCTTTTCTCCCGTGTTTTCTTTCTCATCACAACAGTTGTTCATCCTCTGTGTGTCCTCTCTTTCTTCACTGAGAAAGTGAGGTATAGTAGAGCTGACATTTAAGAGGATCCCAGGCTCCTACACTTTTCTATGTGGTTTTTAGAAGTACAAACATGATCTCTATTTGCTAATATTGCTGTGCTAATCATCCACAAAAGAGGCAACTTCCTTGTTATTTTTTTTCTGGAATGTTAGCAAAAAGTCAGTATCATTAAACCATCACTGAAGAATTTATTTTCCTTCAGAGCTGAAACCTTATTTCCCCAGCCCATTGGATAACCCTGTTTTTATTGTTCCCAAGAACGGATCAGCCTACAACCTAATCAGTTCAGATCCCATGTTATTATTGGAAAGCAAAACACTGACAATAATCCGGCATTATAAGTACTACCTCCATATTTTTTTAACAAATGGAATTTACCACTCAAATAAATGTTTTCTGGCAATCGTTGAAGTTATTTTTGAACATCAGACACATGATGGTTTAAATCTATACAATTTGTTACTTGTTCGGAAGAAGAATTTTCTTCAAAATAGATGCTATCACCAGATTTATAACCAAACAAGCCAACAAAATATTACAGGCTTTTCCACACCCATAACTTTAACTTCCACAATATATACAGTAAATTCATTATGCTATGCCAGACAATGTGTGTGCAGTGCTATATTTATGTTTCAGTTATTACCATAAATATGAAAGAGTCCGACATTGGTTTTATTATGAATTATGTATTTTCAATAAATAAAACATTTCATCAGTGTGGTGTGTGAATTTTCCATATCTATTATGTCCTAACAAAAATGTTTTGCTGTGTTGTTTATGTATTTTATCATATCATGTTCCATTTTATGTTTTTTTTTTGCTCCAAATCCTATGTTTGCCTGATTTATGTCCCTAATTAAAGCCATAATAGGGACTTTTCCCATTACCTTTAAGCACCTTTATGTGTTAATGGATTTCTTGATATATATTTAATTTGTGTGTCTTCTCCTGAACATTAGTTGCTGCAATATTTTTTTATATTTCTGTGTGTTTTAACAAACCTTTCTCTGTTGATGGTACTGTAAAGCAAAAAAAACCAACAAAACTTTCTGCAGTAGCACTGCAATATCTGAGTGAGACCATGGCTAAAGGTGCTCTCTGCTTTCAAAGATCATATCAAGAAATAAGCACTGAAGAAATACCTAGAGAAATTAAAGTATAGACATAAAATTATCTCTTGAGCCACAGAATATTAGCAAAGAGGAAAGGGAAACACCACCAGTACTGAATAAGGCCCAAAGCAATACCAGTGCATGACTCAAAAAGCAAAATCTACTTGTTCCATGGATTTATGCACATAGGTGAGTTGACTTCCCACTGGCAGTCTGGGCAAACTAAAATTTGAATGAGTACATAAGGTTAGGACTGTTAGCAACCCTCTGAATGGATCTGAAGGCAGAGTTTACATTTGACATTCTTGCTGTATTACTAAGTTAAACTGAAGAAAATGCATTTGGATTTTAAAAAACTGTAATGGTCCAAAGCAGAGTTGATTCTTATGGAGAACTACTGTGATGAGCAACAGGTAGGCATGAATATCGAGTAACTACTCAGAGTGTCTTCCTCTGTCCTCCTGCTATGCCATGACAGTTCCGCCTTTCCATGCCGTTTGGAAGCATAAGACTTCGATTCTAAGAAAACTTTTTAAAATAATCATGACTGTGAAGACGCTCATAACCAGACACTGTCAGCAGACAGGTTAACCCAGACAACAGCAGCCTCCATCTCCCCACGCTCCCAGACATTAGCATAGGATCCTATCTTTTAATGTTTGCCTCAGTGTGCAGGTTAGACCTCCAACAGCACTATTAACAATGAGACAAGATGCCTCACTGCTTATTACAATTACACACCTCCCACAATTACTAATGATGCCACAACTAGATGATGGACCTCATAGTCACAATAAGACTGTGACAGCACCTTCATCACCCTGTTGACCTGATAATTTGTTACGGAAACTGTTCAACAGACAAAATTTCATTTCTGCTGTTAAATGAATCCTGAAGTTCACTCCATAATTAGAGGGATCTTTAACACACAATACAGTCATCTGAAGAGACAAGCTTAATATTTTCAAAAAGTAAGTAGTTCTTTATATTAGTACATTATTTAATTCTGTAATAACCTAAAACCTTAACTGTGTCAATTCCATCTTCAGATCTCTATTTTTAGACAAGAATCTAGGCATGATTTCCTAAAAAGCTTGGTACATTTAATGAATATTTGTAAATTATCTGAATTTCTAGTAGAAATTTATTTCTTAAGCAGTTCCGTATTTCCCATGTCTCCTTCACTGGTCAATTTAAGGATCTGTGAAGGTTCTATTATTTAAAATAGTTTCACATAAGCAGTTCATCCTAACATTTGATAACAAAAAGACTTTTCTCTTAATATGCTCCCTGTCAATGAACTCCTTTTGGAACTGGTCACATACATGCCAGCATCAGTGTATCTGCCACCTCCTTACTGTATCTTCTCTAAGAAGTCATCTTATTTCCTACTTATAGAAGAAGACTTCTAAACATGTGAGAGAATTAAGGATATAAAGCTTCAGTATAACAAGGAAACTCAGACTTGTTTTGTTTTTGTGTCATGTTTGTACTTTTCCATTCACCAAAACCATTTCTGATCAGAACCACTAAGCATTAAATGACTACTTTTCTATTTATCCAGTTAGTTCTGCTTCACTGCCACTTGGTTGTTCTTCTTCTGGAAGTGATATTTAAGCCTTAGCTTTTGCCTACATCATTCTTCATGTTTTGTGTCTTCGTAGACCACTCAGCCTTCCCTGCCTTAACTTTGTTTTCCTCTAGCACTGCCTGCAATATCTCTAACATTCAGCCTTTCCACAAGTCTTTGAAGTGGCCGTGTGTCATTTCATCTTTGCATCCAGAAGAATGACAAACTCAATGGACAACTGTAATAAACACACAACTTGACTCTAATGGCTTGTTTCTTTTTATTTCCGTGTTTAAAATAAGTGCATTTGTTTACATTTTTTCCAATCCTTTAATAAATTTTCTGAAATGTGCCATGGTAAAGATAAAAACACTGAATGGAAACAAAAATTTGAGCTAACTGAATGAGAACACAGCTGACTAGATGCATCTTTGGCACTAGGAAGTGCTCATACAGACTGACTGAACTCAGGCTAAAGTTTTGTCCTTGTAATTAGACCCATTAAAATGGTTGTAATCAACTTTGTTGGGACATCACTAAACATGTTCCAAATGGCTACCTTCTGATGCAGCAATACTAGCCATTATTTCTCTTGATACAAATTTTAAGCCTTCAAGCTGTAGTAACTGCTTGCTTGATTTCTTAATCAGTTAGTTTACTGGTTGATTTCCTGGTTTAATTCTTGATTTCTTCACTTAGTAGTAGCCCATTTTGAAGTCTTACCCTCTTAGCTAGGGTTTTAAACATAATGTTTCTCATATCTCTTGTATGTTCAGTGTCAATAATGAATAACAGACCTGTTCAGATGTGACATCTCCTATCTAATGTAGGGAAAATTTAAGTACTAGGGCATCCCTCTTCATATACTGATGTGAAGATTGAAAATAGAAATTTTCAATCAGTCAGAAGAAGCCAGAAACTACTTCCAACAGGAGAAGGAAGACTCAAGCAAGTATGAGTGGACATTCATTCATCAAACTTTCTATATCTCTCTAACCCAGATTACTGTCATGCACTAACAGATATTAGTTTAAATGCCCTCTACTGAGAACAGTGGAGGTTTACTCCTTATTTTCTTTCTTTTCTCTTTCTTAGCTGATTTCTTTATGATGATCCCTATTCTAGGAACAGCCTTTTGTCATGTTATCTGTGCCTTATTTATTTTAAAATGAAGCTTTTTTGGGCCAGAATCTGAATCTTCTGCTTCTATATTTTTATGAATAACAGAATGGGACCTGATTTTTATTAGTCTTTATCAGAATGGAAAACAATTACTACTTAGTTGGGATTCAGTGAAGTCACTTTCACATTACATGTCCAGCAGACACTGAAGAGAAAATGAACATTGCAAAACAACAATTTTACAGAGCAATATGTTTCATATAAGATACTTTATGTAAAAAGGCTCTCAGTGAAAAACTAGACACAATTTTTATTCTACTGGTCTTTCATTATTTGAGCTATTTGTTCTTATATTTTTTTGCATGAATGCATTTTGAAAGAATCGACTGTAACTGCAAGATAACTATATGATAGAAAAATTGGGCAGTAGTTCAGTGATAATATAAACTACATAGTCATGCAAGACACATTGTTCCATCAAGTTCTGCCAGACTATATTTTTTTAATGAATACTTCTGGTAGCTGCTTAAAGTTGAATACTGCTAGTAGGTCCTTAAAGTTGTTGTTGCCATGAAAGCCAAACATCAAGAAAAATCTATTTCTTGTATTACAGAAAACTCCACAACATTACACATGAATTTTCTGCTTCTTGTATAAATTTTTTTGCAGATTGTAGATTAATAACATTAAGAAAGTAAACAATAACATTATTTTATGCATTCTGTAGGGATCCCTGATTTCCATTGTGTTTTATTCCTTCTAGCTCATAGTAGCAGAAGTTAAAGACAGTGAACTTCTTTTGTGCTTTTACCAACAACATTTACAATCCACTTGCCAACACCACATTTTCAAGTGCTCAAAAAGGCAGTAATGAAAAATATAGATTTATAAAGCATTCAAAAGCATTTTTTAGTATTATGTTAAAATAGTTTTTCTTCTCCAGTGCTCACCCTCTTGATGGTGCCATAGAAAGTAATCACATCATTTTACACATTACATTTTTTTAATTAAGCCAATATAACTTTTTGTAAGCTAGCCTGTAAATCTTTTTGCATGCTAATAGTTATTCTGTATCCTGATGAGTATTTGTATTAATTTCTCTTGAACATTGGTGATAAGAGCTATGCCAAAGATTAGGTAGCATTAAAGTATGCATAACTATCTGCATGACTATGGATAAGGCTGCTTACAGGGCAGAAAAATTTGATCTTGCATTGTGGGTAATTAGAGTGAACAAAACTCTGACTGGGCCTGCTCCGTTTTGCAGTACAGGAGCATGGGAATTCTGAGGGACTTGGATGAAATTAGTCAAAATACTCCCACCTAAAGCACATAAGACATGAGTGAATAATCATTTACAATCATTTTAAAGTAAGTTATGTACAGTGTATATTTTGAATATGACTGAGGCACATAGATTGTACACTTTAAAATTCTTATTTCTTATAGGCAATTATTGAGGCAAAGATAATTTAAGTTTTGAATCATCAGTATTGAGGAAAATGGAATCCTCATTCTCAAAGATATCTCACCTACTACTGAAGCCTGTAGATTGTTTCTTTACTTCTCATGTGTAATGCTTATATATGCATATAGTTTACTCTGAAACATAACAGGACTCCTTCTGTTTAAAATAAATTTTCTCAGGAGTCAATAAATATTATAATGCACTGCAGCTTTTCTCATGATCTATCTCACAATGAAAAATAGAATTGTTTCAATCAACTGAGTTCAAATAAATATTTTATCATGCCTCTACTATCCAAGACTACATCTAAAATGACATTACACTTCCACAACTGAGGAACGAATGACATTTCAAATCTAACAGCTTTATGGAATGGCGAAAATGAAAAAACTATCACTGAAATAAGCAAATTAATGTGCTTTTTCAGATAATCAACTCAGTCACATTTTGCTTTATTCTAACTTCTAGGAAACAAAACCCTTACGTTTTCATTCAATAAGCCTATCTTTTTCTCAACAACTCCTAATGGTCCCTGAGGGGCCACAAGGATGATCAAAAGACTGGGCAGCCTGCCATAAGAGGAAAGGCTGAGAGAACTCCATTGTTCAGCTTGGAGAAAAGAAATCTTAGCAGAGACTTTGTCATCATAGTCCAGTGTTTAAAGGGTGGCTACAGAGCAGATAGAGACTTCTTTTTTGTCAAGAGTCACATGGAAAAGATAAGGCATAATGGGTACAAACTACTCTTGGGGAGATTCCAATTGGACACAAAAGAAAAATTTTTCACAGTGAGAACAATTAGCCATTGGAATAATCTCCCCATGGAAGTGGTATGTTCCCCAGTGTTGGACACTTCCAGTATTCAGATGGACAAGGTGCTGGGCCATCTTGTCTAAGCTGTGCTTTTGATGAGAAAGATTGGATTGAATGATGCTTGAGGTCCCTTCCAACCTTGTATTCTATTACTATTCTATTCTGGTGATGATGGATGGTTTCTCTGGTAGTTTTCTATTAATCTATATGCAGAAGTCTCAAACAGAATATACTGCTTTCTCTCAGTCTCCATAAAATGTAATCAAACTCAAAGGTAATAAAGAATACCTTTACAATAATTAATGCTATACAATATCTATATGGACTTTTTTTCCCTTTTTTTTCCCCATCATGGCCTATATTATACAATTGCTTTCTAAAGTAACCGATGAATAGCTGGAGGTCAGGCTTTATTTCACAGCCACTGATCTGAGTTTTGATTTCTCATTCAGTTAAACTCTTTTCCTGAACTAGCTATTACTTAAATTGAAGATTACATAAGGGTGAAAATATTAAATTTTTATAAGTGTTTTCTTTCTAAATACAGTCTTGCTTTTGCAAGATTATTCATCCCCTCTATCATGAACATTTCACTAATTGCCCTTAGCTTACTTATAAAAGATACAACACAGAAAAAAAAATACAATGTGTGCAAAGGGCCCTCTCTGCAAGAAGGGCTGTTATCCAAGTTTTCCTCTGTGCTGGACTTCAAGGAAGTATCTGTGACTCTAATTAGCCCTTTCTGATCTTTATTCTTCGTCTAGGCTTCAAAACCCATACTGCATGAGCATAGTGGATTGCATTTCCCTGGCAACACCTGCAACAAGGATTGCAGAGTAACTCATAGTGACAGTTCAGAGATTTAACTTTTACTGACTAGATATTGAGTACAGGTTCAGTTTATTAAAGAACGGAAGGATTTTTTTTTTTTTTGCTTTGCTTTGAAATGACCTTATATCTTATTTTAGAAAACAATCTTGGAGAGCATGTTCATTTTATGTTTCCTCTTTTCAAGACTGTGAATCATCACATGAAAAGGAACAGAGAAAGAGGGAGTCTCTGTATAGGTGCTTATTTTGTTA
Source organism: Myiozetetes cayanensis (assembly GCF_022539395.1). Classification (NCBI taxonomy): domain Eukaryota; kingdom Metazoa; phylum Chordata; class Aves; order Passeriformes; family Tyrannidae; genus Myiozetetes; species Myiozetetes cayanensis. The sequence goes on along the minus strand of NW_026086604.1, from coordinate 72,829,552 downwards.
AAGAGCCTAGAAAGAGTAGCCCTGTATGTGTGAGTTGCAAATATTTTGGCATCTTTTTTTTTGTGTCTGGTAAAATGAAAAAAACCCCAAAGAAGCTAGCTACAGTATTATCTTTCTCACAGAATTTTTTTTTTTTTAATAAATCTTAGCTAAATTGCATAACCTATCTTGGTTCTTTTGTTTGAAAATTACACGAGCACAGTAGAGGAATAAAGTTCATCTGATATGGATGTATTAACAAAAACTAAAATATATTTTCTCTATTTATATGCATTGATAAATTATCTATCTGCATAGACATCATAGCATCCACAATTATGAACTGTGAACAAAACTATTACCTGTATCCTCAAAATTAACTAAGCTACTTAAAATCATTGCAAAGAGGTAAAATTTAGAATGACTGGAGAAACACATTTTCTGAAGTACAACATTTTTAACTACTTCTAACTTTTAGAATATGATTGAAGGAAAATATATGGAGAAATCTGAATCCTTGACAAACAAAACAAACCAACAAGTATATTATTCCTCATACATAACATTTTGATCCAGAATAATGTGTGATTTATTGGCCAAACTTTTCTCCTTCTATGTCATAGCTACAAGTATATTTCAATGACAAATTTTTCATATTTTCATTACTTATGTGCAGTAATAAAATCATATATCTTCATTTTTTCTGAAGATAAAATGGATCCATCTACAACATCATGTTCCCATAATAACACATTATATGTCTAATTTGTGTCACCTTACCTATGCTTACACCACTGTTATCTAATTAGTATCATATCCCAGGTACAAACAAAATTTTTGAAGCATAAAAAGGAAACAGATAACCTGAAAAACCAGAAAGTTTCAAACCATTTTGAAAAGCATGAATTTTTACATTAGAGAACTTCCAGAACATTTCCATCTCTCTTTTTCATATGAATCTACTTCCTATTTGAAAGTGCAACTTCTGTGAATATTTGTAGCTTTGTAATACAAGGCAAAAAGTGCAGAGAATGGATGCTAAAAACTTAGGGATCCAGGATAAAAGCTGGATTATACCAACATAAAGTGTTTGTTCTTTGGATATAATTAATATTAAACCCTTTTTAACACCACTCAACCTTCTGAACCTCAGTGAGAAGATAAATTATATTAGATATGATAAAAATATATACACCTTGTGGTGTATGAAATCTTATTTTACATCACTGTTTTCCACTTCCAGAAAATACATCTTGATCCAGGAAAGGAAAAACAACAAAAAATCTCCCAAAACCAAACCAAAACTCACAAAAACCTACAAATAATAAAAACAAACAAACAAAAAAACCAACAACAACAACAACAACAAACCAAAGAAACAAAAAAAGAAACCCCACAAAAACAAAACCCAACAACCAAATCCCACAAAAACCCAAACCCCTATTTTAACAATCTCTTTCTTATAAGGAAGTGTTGTAAGTTCCTTGAGGTCCAAGTACAAAATGGTGCTGAAAAAAAGGAGAATTACAGTTGTTTTAATATCCAGTTATTAATTCTTTGTTTTGCTTTTCTTGTGTATGTGTGTGTTTTTCCTGTTAAACTCTTTTTATCTCACCCCCCAAATTTTCTAGTTTTTACCCTCGTGATTCTCTCTCCCATCCTGCTGATGGGGAAGTGAGAAAGCTGCTAAGTGGTACTTGGTTGCTGGCTTGGGCTAAACCATGACAGGGCTCAAAATCAATTCTCAGGAAAATTGTACTACCTTTTGCACCTATCTAGGATTAATTTCTTCTCCTGTGTTAATTCTTCCTGAGATCTAAAACCAAATACTCAGGATATCCATACAGAGAATCCTTATCAAAAAATTGGCAGGCTTCATTAAAATAATTATTTAAACCTTGATATATGCCTAAAGTTTGCTGTTTGTTAAGGACAGCAGTTGGTCTAATAAAAGATATGAAAAAATATCTACATACATAAGCCAATTTACAAATTCTTAAATATTAGTTTGTGCTTTCTGAGACATTTTAGACTGAGATCCTCAGCTTAGACACATAGTTAGATAAATCAGGACTACAGTTAGCATCAGATAAGTAATCGTTCATATCATAGAAAAAAGGAAAAGGACACAATTATTTGAATTTTATATAGTGACGAACAGAACAATTTACCACATCCTAATGGAAAACTCTGTTAAAACACAGAAAGTTTACAAAGCCTTTCTTCGAAAAGTGAATTTGGTGAACAGTGAAAAAATTCAAAAAATTATTTCTGGAAGTTCACAATGTCTCACCAAACTACAAAAAAAACTTGCTGCATGTTACTGGGCACAAATTCTTATTCCACTATATTTAATTTTACCTTTAATCTGAATTGCTAAAGAATCAGAGTCTTAATCTTATCACTCAATTTTCTTATGATAACTTTGTTTATATTAAAGTCCCCAACTTGTCAAAGTAATTAAACATATATTCAACTGTGTTGTTCAAACAGCTCTTAAGTTATTGAAAGGTGTATTTATAAAGTCTTGAAGAAATCAAATATAATCTTTTATATTGCTTATATTTATTACCTAATGATCAGCAACATAAAGAAACATATGTTTAACTAAGTTTTACGAAATAGAGTAGCTTTAGGGATGCTTCTTTAACAGATAGTCCCACTTCCATGTAATTACAGCTTACTGATGTATTTTGCAGTTCATCCATATAAAATGCAGAACAGGTATGGAAAAAAGTCAACACTATTTACCTCCCCCTGTTTCATCTATGTCAGAATTTTATTCCAAATTAGACCAAAGCATTTTATAAATAAAAGAACCAAATTCTATTTGCTTTACTGAGGTGAATAATCCGATTTACTTCATCAGGGCTACTTAAGCATACTGTAATGCATCATTTCTCATTCTATACTAACTGCTGAGATTTCTATTTAGAGTCTATACTTTGTTTTTCATTTTTTTCACACCCACCTTTCTATTTAATTGTTTTATTGCCTACATGCTCTACTACTAAATACTTCTATATTAAAGAAGACAATATTACAAACCATATATGAAAACCATTTAAATTACAGATTTAAAAAGCAATATCCATGTCTCAGTTGCAAGAATAAATTACTGGAAGTGAAGCATCTGAAAAATGCTATTAGAACCACACATTAAAACATGCAAAAACAACAGCAAGATTGAAATGTAACAGTTGAATATTACTTGTTTCTGGGATTTTTGAAGGATTATTTTAAAGAAAAGAGGTACACGGTATATGATACACTGGAGAGACCAATAGACTAATTCTATTTTTCTTTTTGTAACTTGAACCTGTGTTTATAAAAGATTCTGAAAGGTCTGAAAATCCATTTTATTAAAAGCTTATATAGCTTAAACAATGTTATAAATTACATAAACCCACAATTTTATCTGATAGTGGGGTTATAACTCTCAGGTTTTAATTAGTTAATATACTAATTTATTTGCAGATGCATAACATTTACATTACCGCAGAGTATGACAGTTAATTGTGACATAAAAATAAAACCAAAAAGCAAGACTTAATATTATTTATTATACAACTTCTATATTTGCTGTCTTGAAATAATTAGATCATGCTATTCTAAGGTCAAAATATTTAACACAATTTCTTCAGTACCTTCTGTCCCAGGGCTGTGCACTTTCTCTGCATAATGTCTCAATCAAAAATTCAATTCCATTATCGAGAGTATTATCTAAATAATCTTTGTTTTTAGGCTTGAAAACATGAACTGGAATCCAAATTGAAGGTATCTTGGATTACCAACTTTTCTTTTAGGAATACTAGAACTGTATAAAATTTAACTGACAGGGCATTCATTTTCAATATTTAGCCTGTACCTGTCCAGTGGACAACAAGTTTCTAGCAACAATTGGGTTAAAAAAAAAAAGGAAAGACAAAGTTTTCATTCAGAAGTAGAACACTCAAATAGTGCTTAGAAAATGTATTATATCTAATTATATAGTCCCGTAAATTAAATAGATTTTTTTTACCACTGATTTCAACAAAAGCACCAACATATACTGGACACCAACATATTACTGGACACCAACTCCTGAATTATTCAGAGTGAGAAAACATTTCATATTTATGTGAGTAAATAGACAGACTCTGCAAAGGAGTATGATGGAGCAGAATATAAAGAGGTAAATCTTCAAGTAATTAGGAAAGTGAATACATTTTAATCTTGACCAAGGTATTTTCAAGGCTGGTACTCCTCTTTTAAAGCATTAGAAATAGCGTGAATATAGGAAAGTAGGATTAATATTTTAAAGTAACATTTTAGAATATTTGTACCTCTTTAGCTCAAACCTGAATTCCTTTTTTAGTAGCAACCTTTCTACCTGGTCATCAGGCAATGACATTCTGGAAGAAAGGTAGCCTAGGGAATGAAGAAAACTGTCTGGATATAAATTTGTTATGACCTCATGGAATAATTAGGCAGGGCTTCTCTGCAGTTACCTGAAGTCAACACTGAAAAGCAACTAGCCAATGCAGACGGCCACATTTGCTCACCCTGCAATGAAGGAGAAAGATGAGGTACACTGTGCACTACAGTGCACTACTGACTGCAAATGTGTCAATTTGACTATATTGTGAGTGAACAGACAACGGGATGAAATGATGCAGATCCATCATAGGTAGATGAGATCAATTTTTTTCTGTCAATATTATGCTCCTTTCAAACTCGAGGGGCTGGGCTGGCAGAGCTCTCTAAGGATAATCAGAAGTGATGTCTCCATATTAATCTGAGACTCCTCCAGGAGAAATGGAATCACAGAATAGGTAGGGCTGTAAGGGATCTCTGGAGACCATCTAGTCCAACGCCCCTGCCAAGGCAGGTTACACAGGAACATGGCTATGTGCATTTGGAATCTCTCCAGAGAGGGAAAATCCACAGCCTCCTTGGGCAGCCTGTTACAGTGCTCTGTCATCCTCAATGTAAAGAATTTCCCCTTCATGTTGAGGTGGAACTTCTTGTGTTTTAGTTTATGACCATTGCTCCTCATCGTGTCTCTGGGAACCACCAAAAAGAATCTGACATCATCCTCTTGACACCTGCCTTTGATATATTCATATGCATTAGTCAGATTGCCCCTCAGTCTTCTCTTCTCCAGACTAAACAGGCCCAATTCCCTCAGTATCCCCTCATAAGAGAGATGCTCCAGACTCCTAATAATCTTTGTAGCCCTCCACTGGACACTCTCCAGTAACTTCTTGTCTTTCCTGTACTGAGGAGACCAAAACTGGAGACAGTATTCTAGATGTAGCCTCACTAGGGCTGAGTAGAACCTGCTGGCCACAAAAACGTTCAGAAGACATGCATCACAGAAGGTAAAGAAAAAGAGAAACATCCCCTCGAAGCCAGGCATAGAAGCAAGGTGCCAGCCTGGAAGGTCATGGGGTCCAAGAGGCTAGGTGACTATAAAACCATTTTTTATTAAAGACTGCTTAGACTTGTCTCTATTTAAAAGTGGATATATATTGATATGCATATTGTTATGGAGATTTTTTTACCCCTTTTTTTTTTCTTTTTTTTTTTTTTTAATAACTTTGACCTTTTTGGGAACTTGTACAGGAAGAGATCGAACTTTACTGACCTCAAAGTTTTGGTAGAATCACCCCTTTTCAGAGTTTAAGAGGGGAAAACCTGCTGAATGCTGAGGTGAGGCATGAAGGCATATTATGCAGTCAGACTTGGTCTTTCTACATTTTTTCTAAACTGGTGGGATGCAAGATGATGCTAGTTCAGAAACCATGTCAGAGAAGGTTCACATACATCATCACAGGAGTTGTCTTTCCCAAATTTCATCACTATAACAGAGCTCTCCAGTTTTATGAGAACTTGGACTTTCTACAAGACTCCAGGCACTCAGATCATGACTCTTGCTAATCTGCCTCTTTTCTACCTGACACACTTTTCCAGCATGCTGCAGATTGTTTCCTGTTGTGTGTTCTGTTCACATTTGAGACCTCTGCCTAATTTCACTAGGGACATACTGGGTGATTTTGCCAGTGGAGTGCTGGATGATAACCACCATCCCATGCTGAATGCTGTAGGGCAGTGCAGGGGCTGGCAGCGACCTGGGGCCATGTGTTCACCCATCGTGGGCTCCCTTGGACCCCTCATGGGAGTGTCTGGCAGCCAGGGACTGTCCCACCACCCCAGTCAGGAACAGGGCAGCCAGGAGGGTGTGGGGGCATCCCCAGTCCTGAACAGGCTGAGATCAGGCTTAGATGTGGGCCCATGGGTGGGTAGGGCAGGGCTGTGGGTAAACCGGAGACTGGCTGTGCTGTGGGGTCACTGGGACAGGGGCTGCAGGCCCTGGGGATCCTGGGCTGTGGGGACGTGGGGGAGCCCCAGGGTTTGTCAGGGATGGTCAGGGCTGGCAGTGCCCTTGGGGAGCTGACAATTGCTCAGACACATAAATAAGAATATTGCTGAATCAGGGCATTAATAAGAGCATATTGATAGAAATAGTAGGAGAGATCATGCAGTGCCTTTCACTTTGTTGAACCATTTAGTGAATGATTTAATTCGTGTTTGCATTTTTGGCTCCCTCTATGTTAACTAATTCTGTTTATAGAATAATTAGTCAACTACTTAATTGAAACAGAAACAAAATTTAGTGTATTTCTAAGTTTGTAAATTATAATTAGGCTGCTTATTAAATTGCATTTGCACAAATTATACCTCTTCATGTATAAAAGGAAACTTAGCTAAAGGATTTAGTGTTTTAAAACATCTGTGAGTGCATATGTCAGAGGCTGTGTGTGCCAGGTACATGATTATCAGTCAAGGTAAAAAGAACAAGTTCAAAAGAGTTGTCTTTCAAAAGGATTAAAAATAAGAAGATAGTTCTGAGATTTGCACCTTTGAAAAAGTCTGAACAGATTTTCCATGTCCTGTGCTCTGAAGGCAGGCAGACTTTGCTGTGTTTAAACCATTTAAATAAAGTAAAACCCAAAGTTGAGGACTTTTGGATAAGAATTCACTGCAACATATCTAGTTATTCTTGTACCATGTAGGTCAATCTACATATAAGAGTTGGACTCAATGGTCCTGATAGGTGCCTTCCAATTCAGCATGTTCTATGGAATATATAATAGTTGCAAAAGAAAAGCTGTTAGCAATGATCATTTGCAGGTAGGACTTTATGATTCAGTATTGGTCGTTTGAATTTTAATCATGAATTCAAGTGAACATTACCCTAAAGGTTCCTTGAAAATCCTTGTGGTTTCCTGAAACACTAGATTTTGCATTCAGTTTTACAGTGTGCAGACTTAAAGCTGTCTTTTGATTACACATACAAAGAGATCTGCAATGCATTGTATTACTGAATACATCTTGTCATTGTGAGCTCATAGTATTCTTGCTTCCAAAAAAAGTACCCACAGCCTGTTGCTATAATATTAGAAAAATTTGATAACCATGCAAAATTAAGACAAAGAAATGAGACTTGGGAATTAAGAATTAGAACTACTCCACAAAGCCTAAGATTTCATGCATCACATTGCCCAGGCTAGCACAGCAATTTTTAGTTAAAATCATAAAGTTTCAGAAACATTTCTCATTCAGAGTATTTACTCTGAGTTCTGAGGTAACTTACCCTCACAATTACGAAGCTGCACTTTGTTTTAATTTTAGTTTCCCTCAATTAATTTCACATCTACTGGATGCTACTCCATCTTTAGTTTAAAATATTACCTCTGATTTCAGATAGTTTCTGCCTGTCTCTTATCTATGCTGGTAATTACAGAATCAGGTAAAAATGTTACTGGGAACAGGAAGGAAGGAGGAGTACCATTCACAGCTTGCAGATCAGTGCATAGCTCATTTCTTTAAAATATGCTTTTTGCGCATTTGAGCCCTATAGAGATAGAGCCCTATAGCTTTATGCACATAAAGATTCCCAACAAAATGAGTTAATTCATATTAGAATACAGCTCATTTACCCCTGTTCTTTAGTCCTGAGCCAAAAGAAACACTTGTAGCATATCTGAAGGGGGCAGCCACCCCCCAAAAGGTTACATAAGGACTTCATATTAAAAAATGACATTATTGACAAATGTGTACATTTTTTAAACTAATATTACACTCTGATACCAGTGCATTAATTAAATTGATTTGGGAGCTGCCCATAAGAATAATCTTAATCGACTAGTGATATACAGTTTTCTGTTATTAAATCTCTTGACAATCACTGTGCCTTCACTTGTAAGCCAGACAGTGTATCACACAGACCTTAGGGTGAAATGATGTGTCTTTCACCTTTGTGTGACATAAAAACAAAACAAAAAAAATCCCTTTTATAGAACAGTAATTGACCCAACACCCCTAGTTGTCTCATGGCTTACTTCTAAATCAAAGCTTTAAATGGAAATCTTCAAACTGGGCATCAAATAAAACAAATCAAATTTACTAGGATATTACAACCTCCCTGCAAAAGTCTGAGAAAGTGTCAAAGGAGTGAGGTAATGGTGAAATGCAGAGTTTAATTCTTTTAACAAAATGTCACAAGAATCATATCTCCTGATTGTTATAAAGGCCTAAGTAATTTTTTTCCATTAACACTTTGATACGAGATCCACACTTTCAGAGGATTTCCATTTATGCAAAAACTAGACTGGTTTTAACAACGATAGTGTCTTAAGTTGAAATGAGTCACAGTGGGTTTTTTCCAGCCTGAAATCTGAGTCACAAAATTATCTTAAAAATATAATGAATTGCAGTTGTTCTTAGAAATCACTTAAAAAAAGGTTTCTTTTTTTTTTTTTTTTTTTTTTTTTTTTTAAAAAGGGGAAAAGAAAAACCCTCACTTAGGTAAATAATTATTAAAATCAATAGCTGAAAAATATGTTTTGATGGAATTTATATATTACTTATTGTATTAACCATTGAAAGTTTTCAAAGTAATAGATGATTTAGGTTTTTTCATGCAGATTTTGAATAAAAGAATTTCAGTTCAAAGTAATGTCATTTCAGATTTTAATCTTTTTACATATTGAAGACAGGATACTTTCTGTCTTCATCTAAATTTAGTTCTAGAGGTTGTGACATTACAGCAAATCTGGTTTAATCATACTGGTAGTTTTACATGTAAATTAATGCATGTACTCATACAGAATTACAGCATTAGAGAATCATTAACAAAACCAATGATGAGCATTCCCCCCAGAATATAGATCCCTAATGAGCTATAATTTGGATTTTAAATGAGAATAAATTACCATGCCAACAGTTCTTTGAATACAGGTTGGTTTTTTTGAGTATATTTTCACTAAGCAAAATGTAACTGGAAGTGAATTAATCATTTAACTGTAGCTAAAAAATCAAATGCATTGAAATAAAACTTGTCTAAGTGCTCTTTTAAATTTTAATTTATTAGGATGGTTCTCCTGAAAAGAAATATTTAGAATAACAATTAGTATTAAATATCTCTTTACATTTATTTGAAGAAGAAGAAAAGTTTTACTTGCCTACCAATAAATCAGATATCCCATTTACTTGGGAACTTTTGCATATCATGAAGATAATTACATTCAGAAGTATACATCATGGACATATAGAAGTGGCACACAGTAGCCAAAGGAAATACTAAGTGTTGTGAAGCAAAATGGTAAAAGCAGCATCAAACATGATCTTTCAATTTCAATATGATATTAAAGGAGGTTCAAGGAATGTGGCTATTTATTTTGTGCTTTGTTTATTTATTTTATTACTGTCTTCTGTCATCATTGTAAATGTAATGAGACAAAATCTGGTTGAATTTTTGAAACTGGTTGAAAAGTAAATGAAGTAGTTAAACATACATGAAGTACATTGAAAGTGAAAAATCACTGTTTGTGCCATAGGCAAGAGAACCTCCAGTAGAGCCCAGATCCTCATTAAGAACAAAGTTAATAATTTCACATGGCTAAAAAAACCTATAACAAATCCTCTTTTTGTCATGTGTTGGAAGAAATGCAATATTGCAGCAAGTAAAGAAATAGTTATTGCAGAAAAATTCACCTTGAAGAAAAAGATTTAGCAATAATTAACCATATTGCTTGAAAATCTTCTATTTGTCTTCATCACGTGAGATAATAATTTATGTAAAATTTTTTAAATATTTAAAAAAATATTCAAAGCTGAAGAACATGAAACTCTCTGATCTTGTGGGATGAGTGCCTGGAACATCTGGGACTGGTGTATAACTTAGAGGTTCTAGTCTTGGCCATCTACAACTTTTATTATCCATTTGGAAGGGACACGTGAAGACAGACACTAAGCATTTATTAACAGTTCTGCACAAGACAACTAACTCCTCAGGTTTCTTGTGCAGAAATGAATTGGGATACTTCATATCCTCAGACTAGATACACCTTTTAATCCTTTCCCCTGCTCCCTTCTCTTCCTAGTTCCATTTGTTTAGCAGGCTAAGTCATAACTGAAGTTGAAAATAGGGTATTTGTACATTAGTGCAGTAAATTGGCACTAGAATGTTCTTTTGAAGTGAAATTTCTAAAGGTACTAGACAAACTGGATTCATTTCAGATGAAAAGAAATTTAAAAATGTGGCCCAGGAGCCCAATAATGTTCTTCAATCACTTATGAACATTCAGTCCTGCGTATGAAGTCCTCCCACCCCCATCCAAACACATACAGTCTGTATCAGTTGTGTTTCAGTATATAGACCTGCCTTTGCTTGCTAACATACCATAGTCACAATCAACCAAATACCTTGCTGGAAAGTGAACCTGGATCTAGTAAGTCAGTATTCCTTTTAATTTTTATTTCAGAAATAAATATGTGGTACATCATGAATTTTAGAACTTCACAGCAACCACTGGAAAAAGAGGTACCTTTTTGTATAAACAGATAACAATGCTTAACATGAGTAGCCTTGTACAAGTCAGTGAAAACATTACTTATATACAAGTATTTATACAAATGTGTTAAATATAGAAGTATCTAAAAGGAGGAATACACACAGAAAAAACCCAAACACCTGTGGCTGTGATGACATTGGGTATTTCTATGTAAGGCTTCCCTTACAGAATTTTCTTCTTCATTTAGTTCTTCCTAATTGTAGGAAGGCATTTTGGCTACTGATATTGAAACAGTCTCTTTGAAAAGGTCAAAGAAAAAACCTTAAAAATACACCTGCCAAATATTTTGGATTTGACTTGGAAGACAAGATATGTCACTGTAGGAAATATTTTAGTTAATGGACATTAGCATCCCAGATTCGTGCACATATGAAAACTTTTAAATAAAAAAAACATAATTCCTTGCATAATAGTTTTTCAATACTATTACTAGAATTTACTGCATATCTAGAAAGCTGACCATATCTGTGACTACATATTTATTTTTTTAAAATTCCTGACATAACCACTGGCTGCCTACCATGGGATATATGGTTCTAGCATTTTATATGTCTAGTATGCAGCCTTAAAAATTGTATTTACTTCTTTACTGGCCTACACAAGCCCTTTGTCATGTTTTACCTCATTGATAACATCATAAAACTTGGAAAATGTCAGTATACAATTCTTACTAGCACTCTTTCTGCTTGAATTAGTATTCATAAGTAATTTACAACACACCGAGAAGCCGGTTTTGAAATCTGAAAGTGATGAGGTGATTAAGATTATTGTTTCCAATAGTAACGGAGACTGACTTTTGTACTTCTTACCTTGTCTTGAATACAATGTGAAATAAATCTGTACTTCTTTCCTTTAAAATTAACTATCCAACACATTCTTAAGCTTTTTTTTTTAAGCTTGGAGAGATACCAAACTACCAGACTTACTTGTTTCAGAACTGCATAAAATCTTGATGTACATATGCATAACTTTCATTTTTAAGTCCAGCTATTTACTCAGAGCATCTGAATGGTTAGTTTCCTTGAGAAAATCAACTTATACATAAGCTAATAAAATAACCTCTGAACATCCAGGTACTGACATGGAATTGCAAGAAAAAATGATAGGAGACTTATATCTATGTTCACACAGGTTTCTCATGTTAATATCTATGGCAGAGCATGCTTCTGATCATCAAGCATTCCAGTTAGCATCAAATACCAGCTGAAGACATGGTATAGTTCTAATATGTTCTTTACAGCAGTGTTATCCACAAATTAGTAAAGAAATATTCAATACTATGGCCTAGTAGAACTGACATGTGTAAACATCATTTTGCAAATACGTTGTTCTGAGGCCAGCAAGAAGCCTGACTGAGATTAAATGCATCATTATCACTGACTGGTAACAGTGTTGTCTGTGCCCTACAGGGATTGTTGCCATATGACAGGTTGTCATCATACCAGGGTCTGAAACTGATAGTCTGAAAAATGCAGCAGCGGAAAACACTTACATTACCCAAACACTGAGTGTTGTAGTAAGATCAAATAGCAGTCCTTATATACAGAAGAGGTTCGGAAGATGATGTGTCATTGACTCTACTAGACAAAAAAACAAAGACTTTTATTGAAAAATATATATGAATATATATGAAAAAAGTACATTTATGAGATATGTGTTATGCATTTTAATGCCATTACAAGAGATATCTTCATCTTAGTTCAATTTCTTTGTAATTCTGAAGGAAAATTCGCCAGACACAACTTCTTTTAGAAGTAGACTAAGAAGAAACTTGGAGAAGGAGAGTATAACAAAGGAAATTTGGAAGATACTGTATTGAAATGAAACTAGAACAAAGTACACAGATGTGAACATTTAAAGACATACCTCATGAGTCAACCTGTACGAGAATTTAAATATGTTGATACAAAAAATATAAAAGACTTCAATATACAGATACTGGTAGGGTAAACAAGCATTAACTACAGGCTCTGAACCAAATTGTTACTGATTTCTGAATGTGCTTCTAAAGCCCTTGGAAATCCTTATAGAAACATGTCAATGATTTATTTATCATCCACCAGTTTTTCTGTGCACGACTTTGTAATTTTTCCGGGGTAACTTCTAGTTCTAAGAATATATTCTATTTGATTTCTGAAGACTGTCTTTCTGGAATAATATCAGATGAGTCATAAATGAGTTCTTCAAATCAAGACTTTATCTTCCCTAAGATAGTTAAGCTTCTTTATGGGGACAAAGTTTGATCTTTTAAGTACTATTCTTCTCTTTCTTAATGCTAGGAATTTGGCTGCAGATAATAACCCTTCAACATTCCGTTTTCATTTTGTGTCTTTTTTAACTGTATCTACAAGAGATTTGATTTGTGGTCATATAACATATTGCACTACTTAAATCTATCATTTCAAGGCCACAGTGCACTTGGTTTCTTTGATTATCAAGAAAGAGATGCCTGAAACATTTCTGGTTTTATAAAGCTCAGAAAGTTTCATTTTCCATTGAAGTAAATCCTTATGTAGAAGTCTTGAAAACTGCAGAGTAGATGTATTTTCTTCAAAAGAAATTAAGAGTTTAGTAGTACTATCACCATAAAATTTCTGCTCTAATGTAAGAATCTGTAACTGTGCTAACCATATGACAAGTTTTAACCAAATTAAAATGACTTTCATTTTGGTTTATTTCAATTTTTACAATTATATCTACTTTCAGTGAAAAATACCTATGGATATGTATTTGTCTATGATATTCATTTACATTTCTTTTGCTGGTAATTAATTTTTTAAACCAATCATGTTCCTTAGAATGTGTTTGTCTCTTCCTCAGTTTTACAGAATTTTCTCTAATTTATCAATTGACAAAAAATGAAAATGCAACCACACAGCTTTACAAAACTTCCTGTCCTTAGAATAAAAGCAAGAAATGGGAAATTATGTCAATGAAACTTTTTTTTGCTTTTGACTAAAAGCAAAATTAAAGGTTTTGAGAAAGGTTCTTGTTCCATAGTTTTTTGAACTGCTAATCATGCACTATTTATCTAGTTAACCTATTGGTAGGATATGTCCATAATTAAAAAAATATAAAGAACTATTTCAGAGTAATGATTCCATGACTGTTCTTGACTTATTTCAGTGCAGATAAACATATGCATACTAATCAAAATACCAAGGAAAAAATGATATCTATGCTCTGAATCTCTCCAGAAAAAATTTCTCAGCTATGATTATATTCTTCAAAGATGCATAGGTTTAAATGATCACAAAACAGCTGTTGTTGCTGCAGGGATGAAAAATAATTTCACTGCAATTATGCAAAAATAGATTATAGGAAAAAGGAAGCATTGTCATTCTCTTGAGAACTACATATTGGAAACAAGTGGAAAATAATAAAACATAAATTCTCCAGAATAGGCAAGTGCAATGCACAGGAAAGAACCTTCAAGGTGCAACAAAATATGTGTAATTTCTTTCTTTTTTTTGTTCACAAATGACTATATTTTCAAAAGGAGAAACTTTAAAATGGTTCTGTTTGTCTGATATTATCTTCTTGAGTGGCAGAATAACTAAAGCTTATCTGACAAAAGGAGAGATTATGCCATCTCTTTAGCTGTACATCAGTTTTGCTTGTCTATGACTAGCAACTCAGCACTCACTATTTGTTCTATTAACTATTAAATCACACAATTTACTGCATCCACTATTTAAAGTAAGGCAAAAACTAGATTAGATAACAAAAGCTGAATTCTGAGCTCAGAAATTCCTCCTTTACTAGCCAATCGAACTCTGTTAATGTTTTCATGTACCATATTTTTGTTTCTTAGTATAAACAAATCTTCAAGAAATTGAGCTGAATTGTAAAGTAGTCTGTATGCAAATGAAATGCACAGAAATGCAGTGCACAGAAATGAACAGTATTTGTTATTGATCAATTCCTGCTCCTTCCAATTAGGAGAGTGCTTTCAAATAAAAGCAAGCTACATTTTCTCTGCCTAGCAAAGCAGTGAGATGTTAGGCTGTCTTACAAATTAAGTGACATAAAACCTTACTAGCTTCTCTCTCTCTGTGGTGTTATAATGTTCCCTTTGATTGATGTAATACCATACTTAATTAAAATTTTCACATATTACTAAAAGTAATGAAATCAGCCATTTTTTCAAGAAAGAATAAAGTGACTTCTAAAAATGGAGACGTGCAGTAAACACAGGCTTTCATTTTAGAGTTATTTTATGCATTAAAAAAAAAAAAGCCAGCTTGAGGAGTTCACCTGGCAACATAAAAGATATCAGACAAAAAAATTAAAATGACATGAAAAAGCCTGAGTCTCCAGATTTTGTGTTCTTCTTGTAGAGGGCTAAATGCTCAAAATAATTAAGACAGCCATTTATTTCAGTTGTTTCTTTATTCTTTGCAGTTAAGGCAAACAAACTTGAGTGAACATATTGCCTTATCTACTTCTTTCTTTATTCTCTGTCCTTTTTGCTTCCACTCAGATATATCTCCACAAAACAGTTATCTCTTTGTTCAACTTTCTAGTCATTTTTATCTACTTAAAGAGGCTTTCCTTTGATCTGTTAATTTGCTAAACCCAGAAATTTTTATATTTTAAGTTAAAAAAAGCTTTCTGGCTATTATAAGAAGGTTTTTTTTGTTTGATTTGATAAATATTTTCCCTGTTAGTCAAAACTTACTTGGTTACTCATGTTTTCATAAGCTTTACAAATAATATTGAGCTTGCCCTGGAGAAAAATATAGTGACTTGCAAATTATGTGCTGCCAGACACAGGTTCTGAATATTTTACTCCAGCAATTTTATTTAGGTTCTTTCTTATAGGATAACTACCTGTTCACTAGGAAATAAGTGAAGAATATGTAAAACATTCCATATGAATAGAGAAAGTCAAACAAGGTGTTTTTTGTATCCTGAACTTGATGTTTAATAATCTCATTGAGGTGTGGTAAAACCAAGTAATCAACCAAACAAAACCCAACAAAACACAAAACCCCCAATATTTTTGAAGATGTGACTTCAATCTTCTTTCCAATGCAGATGTTTCTTAAGATTCCAAGACAGTAACTACAGAATTCAACATTGCACAGACTGACTACAGTCTAATGGCAATGGCACTAATTAGGTTTCTTTTAAACATTTTTTCTTTTATCAATAAATCTTATATCATTAAATGCTCTATTCTTACTGGAATGACTTTATCTCTGAAAATAAATGCTGGTACTTCTACTTCTGGTGTGAGCAGGGTTTTGAAAGGTCTTTTTGCCTAACTGCTTTAATTTTGAAAAAAATAGGCATTACATACTTGGAGAGGAAGGAAAGAGGTATAAATGCTATAGGAAACTCTTCAACAGAAACATAAAAAAGCCAGGCAGAAGTAAATTGTGGAGAATTTTGCACTTTTCCTTCTCAAAAAGAAAAGTAACAATCACATATAAATGGGAAGGATGATTTTTGGGTCTGAATATTTTTGACAATAAAGGACTAAAAAAAAAGCTATATGTGATTACTTAAAAGATAAAATGCTCCAAATCAGTATCAGATCCTCTATAGTCAGAATATGTTTTCATAAACAATTAGGAAAATAGCTAATAATTTGAGAACCTTTTTGACCATTCAAATTAAAACAATGTGGAAGCACGAGTAAAAACAAGCTGTCTACTGACCCACTGTTTAAGTTAGAGGGAAACAGAAAGGCAGATTGCTCTCAGTAGAATTTTGAAACCTTTCTCTTATTGGGCAGAAAGTTCTAAATCAGCTGGCCTTATGATTTCACTCATTCTTTCACTATGTTAGATCAAAAATAATTTGGGGGTGGAACTAATATATAATTTTTAGTTGAACATAGAGATATAATTTCCCTAAATTTATTTATGTTGTTAAAATTAAAGTTAGAATATCTTTAAAACTGCTCATTCGATCAGAAACCTAGATACTGAGACAAAAAAATTCAGTTTCTGCTTTTTATGAAGTACTTTTTTTTCCCTGGACATTCTGTAGTTTTGGAGTAAGGAAAACCATCATAATGATTTCAAAAGTTACACTTATTGCTAATATTCAAACATAGAATACAGTGTTAGAAATACAGAATCTGTAGCTTTAGACAAAAATGTTGCTTCTACTCACACTCTTCTCTCAAGATGGCGTATGATGCACAATTAATTATGCAACAGCAGAACATCTAGCCATCTAAAAAGTTAAGGATATTACCTCAGAGAAAAGTTCTTAGTTTTTTTGGCACTCCTTTTCATTTTTGGGAACAACGATTAATTTGCTTCTAAAGCTTCTCTTCAAGACATGTTTTGACAAAAAGATACATCCTTGCCTAAACAGATTCCCTGAGAACATGAACTATACATTCTTGGTTTCCTTTATTGTGTTTAGAGGAAATTGGATATCACCTTTTCATCACTGTAAAATAATTTGGATGCTCCTGGCTCACAGATTTCCCATCTTTGTTCACTTGTCCTCATTTTCACATCATGTCTGCAATAACGAACCTATATGTAGCATACAATTCAGTCTCTCACATGTATTTCTATAAGCTTCAGTCCTGTCATGGAATCCCTAATCCTCTTCAGCTCTTCACAGCACATACTACCTTTTCCATATCATGTACTTTGTAGTTCATTACTGTTTGTGGGCTAACCAGTAAGGGGTTACATGATCTGCTGAATTGAATCATAATACACACTATTACCTGTATTCTCTTTGTTTCCCTATAGTATCAGTACTCTTGGTCAAAGAAGAATTTACATTTTTTTTCATTTATTTAAAAATTCACTCATTCATATCATTGGATCTTTTTCAACAGCAGATCTGAATAAATCTTCCTTGTCTTATAACATTTAAAGAAAAATACTTTATTTCATTCTGCGTTCTTATCACCATCTCTCTCTCTCATCGTCCTTTCATCATTTGGTAACTTTAATCTATGTCAATGTTTGAGAACTCAAAAGCAATGTGTAGCTTTTATGTACCCCGAGCCATGTTCAGATTAAGTGGAAACATGAAACAGGCCCATTTTCAGAAAGTAATGATCAAATACACTTTGAAGGTAAGTCCTCTTAAGAAAAAAATCAGCTAGGAGTCCAAATAATAACAAAATCTGAATCACTAGTTCTCTTCACAAATCTTATCTGATTACATGATTATACAGCATATATTGATTGAAGTAATGCAATCATATGCTGAAAAGCATTTTAATTGATATATGTTGATGCTTAAGATGTATTTTCAAAACTGCACTTGGGTCTTCTAATAAAAAGATATTTAAGAGAACCCGAAAGTGAATACTTTTTAAAATCGGAATCATCAAACACAATTGTATTTGTTTGCCCTATGAACAAAAGACTAATTCTTTAAAAACATTGTTAGACATCTAATATACTATTCACTTTTAAAGATTTCACTTCTTTCTTATCTTGGACAACAGTAGTTTTCTTTACCAATAATTTTTTAAATAATGCAATAAAACCCAATTTTATGCAAATTTTTTCACAAATAAGTAGTTAAAAAAAAAATGGAAAGCTATTATGTCCTAAGTTCCATTACACACATCAGAGATTAATAACAGACCACAGTATGTTATTTTCTGATCATGTTTTAGAATCAAATAGGGCTTTCATTATTAATCAGACTTCTTTGCTTTTTTTCTTCCATGCCATCTAATAAGAGGAGGACCTAGCTAACACAATTTATTTTAAAGCAGTCTATCAGGAGAAGCTATCACACATAAAAACTGTATCAGAACAGAAAAAAAAACCTTTTTAAATATTTTCAAGGCAAGCTGTTCTACATATGTCTATCATGTCTATCCCCAACTAAAGAAGAAGCAATTGCTTATGCATATTTTGACTCCTTCACTGACATCAAGCTGTAATAGCCAATATTTTCCCTTATGGATTTTGAAGACTGTTTTATTGTATATTCACCTATTAGTAATTACACTTTTGATACCAATTTTGAATAATATTTGTTTATCGTTTTCTTCAATATCCTTGTTGTTGTTTGGAATGTGTTGACAATGAGGAAACTAACTGGGTAGTTCATCCTGATTAGTTCTATGAATTACTTTCCAAATCTTTACATTCATTATTCTATACTTCATCCCTGAGGTCCAGACAACAAGAGTTATTCTTATAAACTGAATATATGTCCCTTCTTTGGAGACCCAAATAACTGAAGCTGTATTTATCAAGATTGTACTCCTATATTATCTCTTGAGACTTGATTGTTTGTAATGTGTCTGTTCTCTTGATAAACAACAAGAATTGGTTGTGTTAGGTGGGTGGCTGTACTTCTTCTGCACAAATGTTTCCATCTGTGGTTTTTTCCACTCTTTTTTTTACTCCCACAATGCAATGGCTGCTGGCCCCTTACTCCTTAAGACAATACTTCTGCATTCAAATGAGAATTCCAGCACCTCAACTGATTTGTTCCTGTTTCTGACCAGTATTTGTTGTCATCAATACATGTTCTTGAGGGACCTTCTGCAGACCTACCACTTCCTGACTCTAAGACAGTCCTGAAAGACAGGTAAGACAAGTCACTCCTCTCCAGCAGAAATGTGAAAGGCCCACTCACGTGCCCGTGATTCTTTGGGATATTCACCCTTCAGTCATCCTAATCCTAAAATTCTTGGGATTTCTGAGTCTACCACAATGCACATGTATTTCCACAGATTATTATCAAGATGAATTTGTTCATGCACGACCGTCACACACCTGTTCATTCTAGTGCTGACAACCCTTCCCATTTGATTTAAGAGCAATAGCATGCACTGGGCACTGTTGTCTCTGAGGGTTTCATGTTTAGAATCAAGTGTGCTGGGCAACTATACCCAAAGTATCAATTTATGGGTGTTCTTCTCCTCCTCACCGGTGGAGTGGGACACCGTTTTTACAGGGAGTCACTGAGCTATTGGTGCTAATATTTCCTCAGTGGAAGTTTACCTCCACCTTTTTTTTTTTTTTTGGCAGCTTTGTCTCCTTTCCATTACCTCTCAATCTGTTCACATAACTGTTAGATTTGGGATGCTAATTTGTCAGCCAAGTATTCATGTCACTTTATGTTCCTCTTGAATACCTCACAATTGACCTCTAAAATGCTTCCTTGATCAGGTCATCTTTTTGGAAATCTTTAGTTCCTTTTTTTTTTTTGGATTGTATTGTAGTGTCCTTTGAATTTTTTGCGTCCTTTGTTGGGATGCATTTTACGTTGGTTGCCCTTTGTCATCTCATAAGGCTCCATTCATTTGACAGATCACGTGAAAGAGCTCTTCTCCCATCTTGAAAGACCAGCTCCTAAGCATCAGTGCTTTTCTCACTGATTTCCTTCATGATTATTAACCAGTTGACAGCCTGCACATGGGTCAAAGCTGAGGTCATATATCATTTCTACTACACTTTCTCTCACTAAGCATGTCCTGCTGTTCTTTGTGATCTCATCTTTGTGGGTTGGGAGCCCTTGTTCCCAACATCGGTGTATCCGCCAGGTTTCCCTCACATTAAGTTAGTCCCTATACGGCAGCATCCCCTGCTAGTGCTGCAAACTGCTCTTTTCACCCTCTGTTATACCTATCCCTGTGGGTCTGCCATTCTAGCAATTCAGCAGTCACTTCTTCCTCCATTCATTGTTTGAATGAGGTGGCTTGTAACATGCTGCAGCTGCCTGGGCTCTGCAGCAACCACCAGATTGTTCTGTCCTGCTCTGCCAACCAGACAGCTGGGGCAGCTCCTTATGTGGACCTATCTGGCCAAGTTCTCCTCTTACCCTTCTCTAATGATGGGGGCTTTTTCTTCCTGCAGAGTGAGCAACCCCTCCTCATCCTTGGAGGAGAAAGGAAACCAGATGTCCCTACCCCTTTGCTGCAGGTCCAAATAAGGAGTATGTACTGCAGTGCCCTCATACGTTGGGTTTGCAGCACATTTCACTCAGCAGTGCAGCAGTTGCGTTTTTCCAGCATTTTTCAGCTCCCCTGCTGAACTCTCTGCACTTTTCTGCCCATAGGTTAATATGAAGAAAAAGTAGGATAAAAGTCCTACAACTTACCTAAATGAAAAAGTATATAAGAGCTTTGCAATAGGCTTCACCTCTTCCTAACAGTTGCAGAAACATTTCTTTATGAAAGTGACACTCACAGTTTCTTTATTATTTCATCAAAATACATTTGTTTGGAAAAGTGATTACTGAAGCAGTGGTCCTTACTGTAGAGAACTTACTCTTTAATTAAAACGTTACTTTTTAAATTTCTGAATGACACTAGTATCATAGTCCTGCTCAGAATAAACATACATATTTTAAGAATTATTATAATAATTAGTGTAGTGTTGAACATGCATTCTTTCACAGTCCTGAATCACTCTTATCTGAGACATACAATAGGTACATTGTGGGTTTTTTTCAATGATAAAGCATATCAACTTTGTCAAGGGAAACTTGCATAAGGCTATCTTAAGGCAGATTCCTCTGGAGTGCTGCTTTGCCCTTTCTCAGCTAGTAGTTGCATAAACTGCTTTGGAAGAAAATGCCTCTGAGTAGAAACATAATACATAATCAGTTCAAATAATTACAACAAAAATGCTAACTTGCTGTTTTCACAACATGGATAATAGGCTTGCTTAAGGGCATGGAATGCAAAATCAGTTTTGCATGTCTTCTTGTATTTCAGAATCATTAAAATGTGCTACACTGAGTACAGAAATAAATGCCTCTGCTGCGGAGTGACAACTGGTACTCTGGGAATTCAGCTGTTTCAAAGAGTGGCAGAGCTATCAGCCATAGAGTCATGTGGATTATTTTCTTAGTTTCTATCTCTGTTGAAATATTTCAGTTTTAAATTCAGGAGGCAGAACATGACAGTTCAATATTGAAATTTAGAGGTTCAGAGTAATGAAATAGGAAAGATATATACTATCATTGGTTAAATTTATGTTAAACTTTAGCATATGAAATCAAGATTTTAAATCATCGTAAGAATATTATCCAACAGAACAGAACACTGTCTAAGTTGCATTTCACATACTAGAAGTGTTTCTATACTATAAGTTTCAAAACAAATTAGTTTCCAAACAAATTATTCACAGGGTTTGTGCTGGTTTTGACTGGGGCATAGTTTTTTTATTCATAGTAACTGATATGGGGCTACGTTTTGAATTTTGAATTTGATGGTTTGATGAAACCAGTGTTGGTAATGCAAGGATGTTTTTGTTGTTGCTGAGCAGTGCTGACACAGCATCAAGGCCTTTTCTGCTCCTCACCCCCCGCTACCAGTGAGGAGCCTGGAGTACACAGGGAGCTGGGAGGGAACACAGACGGGACAGTTGATCCCAACTGACCAATGGGACATGCCATACCATATGGCATCATACTCAGCATGGAGGAAGAAGAAGGAAGAGAAGGAAGTTCAGAGCTATGTCTTTTGTCTTTCCAAGTCACAGTTATGCTCTGTTTTCCAGAGGATGAATGAACACATGCCTGCCCATGGGAACTGGTGAATGAATTCCATGTTTTGCTTTGCTTGCATGAACTGCTCTTGCTTTCCATATGAAACTGTCTCTATCTCAGTCCAAGAGTTTTCTCACTTTTACCCTTATGATTCTCTCCCCTGTCCGCTGAGGGAGAGTGAAGTGGTTGCATGGGGCTTAACTGCTGTCTGGGGTTAGATCACAAAAAGTTTAGACTTTTGCATCCATAATTAGTAAACTCATGTTCAAAGAACATAAGTACTTTGTACTGAAAAAGTCTAATTTTATTAAATAATCACAATAATGTTTTGTACAGAAAAGGAATTTGATCTCATTTTTTTAAAATCACCTGTAACTGTGTCTATTCTACAAGCAATTTAGCAGCTGTTGAATATGTTGAATCTGGCTGTTTGTAAATGTTCAACAGAAGCAACTCCAAAATGCAAAATAGGTACATAGCAATATTGAGGCATGTATATTTTTATACATATAGCTGTCTGCACCATCTATGAGGAAAGGTATTTGCAGTATTTTTTCAGTTTCCTGTTCTAATTAAGTTTGCCAAAATGCTACCATACTAGTGCTGAATAAGCATTAATCAGCATACACTGAGGCTCAGATTGTTTCAGGTAAAGATTTCTAAAATTCTCCAGTTTCAGTTTAGTTTTCTCTTGATGCATATACTTCTTCTTCTCTACCTGAAAGAAACACTCATACTCCAAGACCTGTTCTCTCTTCTTTAAGCTGAGGGTAATTCTTCTGCTCTGTTATAGCAGCTCTCCAGCTAATTCCTCTGCTCCTTTATTTTCTTGGGAAAATAAGGCAAAAACATTGAGGTTCTGTTCTTTCCTTTCTTCAATTATTTCTTCTTTCTTAGTATATTAGGTAGAGTACATTAGTTAAATAAAATATACAAAGGTGTATGCCACCAGAACACTAAGAGTGTTGTGCTGTCATGGGTCTTCACTGAAATCAGATAACATGGGAAAGTGTAGTGTAGTAACCCAAAGAAGAAAACTAATGTCCTCTTTGTTCAAGGATCCTGTCTTTTGAACTGCTCTCCCAAGTACAGTGTTTATCATGAGGCAGGATGTTATGCAGACTGCCTTCAGCAGAGTGCAACACCATCTTCATACATTGCAGCTAAGCTTGTTTACTGCAGTAGCTGCATGTGAGCAATATACAAGTATCCAGAATCATCATCTGTCTGTAAGCTCTTTTTGACCTGACATACACAGGGTTTTTTTCATCAGAGTGCAAACATTTTACCTTATGCAAATTGTCATAGTCCTATTTACCTAAATAGCTTAATGACTCCAAATCAGCTGAGGATCTGATCCAAAGCAATTAGCTCAAATTTTTCTTTACTTGTTACATGTTGATTTGAATAATTTAGTGGTAGAACAAGGGGTAGCAGCTTTAAAAAAGAGTGTAGATTTAGGTTACTGTGAGGGTGGAGAGAGACTGGAATAGGCTGCCCAGAGAAGTTGGAGATGTCACATTCCTAGAAGTGTTCAAGGCCTGGCTGCATGGGACTTGGAGCAACGTGGTCTAGGAGAAGGTGTCCCTGTCCATAACAGAGGAATTGGAACTACCTTTAAGGTCCCTTCCAACCCCAACCATTCTATCATTCTATGATTCTGTGAAAGTAGGCACATTCAAAAAGTCCTGTAAACTTCTGAAAATTCCTTTACTGAGTGAGACTTTCCACTGTAAAAATTACCTCTGCTCAGGAAACTAGATGGCATTGCATTTTGTATGATGTACAGAGGTCATCTTCTTCCTTCCTGGTACTTTAATATAAAACTTCCTCTAGGCTATCCAGGGATATTCACTTGTCTAGGTTACAACAGGAGAGACTGGGGACAAATATAACATAACACTAGTTCACTGTGGCCTCACTGTAGTACTAAACCTTTTGGAAAATGATTTAGTTACAAGTATGGTTAATTTAATCTAACGTCCTGGATAAGGTATGTTGCAGTGAAGAGTTAAACAGATTTGTCTCTGTGCTGTATTTGTGACTATAAAAGATCAAACCTGAGAAATTCAACAGTCTGGGATTTCTCAGGGTACATTTCACAGGGGCCTGTCAGGACCAATAGGAAGAGCTTGTATGAACTGAAGAAAGCGTGATCACTGAGATCTCACTGATGTAATTGGAACCTTGGAAATTTGCAGTCTTCTGTGTATTTTAAGAGTATTTACACTGATAATTGCAATGTAGCTACAATGAAATCGTAGCTGCTCTGTAGTACAGATACAATGAAAGTGCAAATAAGCTTAAGGTAGATAAGGATAAATACTTGTACAAGTGTCATTCTAAATTCTAGGAAATGAGCTACATTTTCTGGCAACTGATGTTAAAACAAGACTGATTAAAACTTAAAATAAAATTGTGAGAAGAATTTGCCAAGGTCCTAAGGACTAAAAATTCCTGTCAGAGCCCAAAAGGCCGATACAGAAGTCACAGGAGGAGTAGGTAAGGCCACAGCAAAAAACCCGTGTTTCCCACCCCTGCATATATTTCAGGAAGGGCTGAGGAGACTCTCATGGCAGAAACCTGTATCTAACACCTGACACAATAAATGGCTTTCCATCTTTCATCGTCTACCAACAAGTGGATTGGCAAGTCCCATATTATTTACCATACCTCAGTTTCTGATCTCTTCCACACTGTGTTCTGCCCTTAGTGCTTATAGCCATAGATATGTATTTCATTTGGATAATTAGTCACTTGATTAATGTCCTATCTATAAATAGATATTCTTATTTATTATTTGTTAGGGATGTGGATTGTTTATTTTCTTACTTTTGTGATGGCACTTTCATAAGTAAGTTTGTTTGATGCAAATGCAACCTATTTAATAGCATAAGTATGATATTCTTCAGACTGATCTCTTTAACAGTGGTAATTAGATGCAAGCATTTGAAAATACAATTTTTAATGTTATTGAGAAAGATTGCACTTCCTTTTTATAACAACAACAATATATACACAAATCCTCTGTCATTAGGAAGCATTTTCTGCTTCCTAATTACCTGATATTTTATTCTGTTAGGCTCTATGACGTGAAAAGGAGAGATTTTTGTGTTTGATTAGTCTCTCAATGCCCCAGGAAAGACCACTGTGCCCATCCAGTCTGTCAGTGTCCTGTTATGGGGACCCTTCACTGAACAGTTCACTGGATTGGAGGGCAGTTCAACTGGCATGTTCAGGGTCACACACCAACTGCATGAGAGAGACCCTACCCTGGGTCTCCATACCTGTACCCACTGCTGGCCACTGACAGCACCCTTGAAGGACTTATGTCACATTTTACAGAATAACACTCTTTATTAATAAAATTGTAACTGGTTAAGGTTTGAGAATTGCTGGTGATAGTATTGGACTCCAAAAATATATTCAAAGTAATATATAGTTCAAGCCAATATACTAAAAAGCTCTATAATCACAATAAAAACTAGTTTGAGATAATCATTCAACAATCAGAGAACACAGTTCTTACCCAATAGATGTCCCCTCTTGATGATCTGAGAAGACAGGTTCAGCTCATAGACGGATCCTAGAAGTTATACTGGAGTCTTGCCCCACTTCTCCCTACTAACTAAGTTTTATGCTATTTAAGTTTAGGTGGAGCTTGGGTGACTTTAATCATACATCTTGCTCTGTGAGGGGTGGCCGTACCAGTGGGCAGGTATCTCAGGGTATTACCTGAGATAACCTTGGGATGGGGACATGCGTCAGTCCAAGGAGAGTGATTTTGTCACGGTTGTTGGTTCAACAGATGGACATGTTCCTTTATTTCCCTTGTTTTTCAACTGCTGTATTCCTTAGAAAGTACAACCGAGTACCGTCCTCTGAAAGGGTTTCCACAGAGCCTGACCACTGTGTCTCGATTCTTCTCCACCCTCTGTTTAGGGTTGTTGATTGTACTGTGCGGGGGAGGTTGGGTATGCTCTATCCAGGGAGTAGTAAACGTATTTTTGCCTATAACTTCTGTACCATTATCTTTTTACCACCAGTGATCTTCACACACACCGGTTGGATTTTAACTTTAAATAAAATAAGTAATAGTATTTTAGAAACAGATTAGTGTTATAGGAAATTCTGGAATTTCCTATATTGCTGAATTTCTGCACAGAAAGAAGAAGCCAATGAAAGGGAATGCAGGAAAGCAGAAGATGTCTCAACAGTGTTTTTACATGACTTGTTAATCATGACCCCTATAACATTATTGCATCTGTGATTGTATGTAGAATATTAAATTGAAATTTACACATAAAACAGTATTAAAGAGTGTCTATAGTAACAGAATGGATACATTTGCCCTTTACAACAAAAAAACTCTGGAGAAAAACTTTTCCTTACTATTTAAAATGAGCAGCATTTTTTTCCCTAGTGGAATTACATAGTGGGCTTCAGATTATGTAAAGCCAGTTATACATAATGTTCTTTATCCTGAAAACTAAATAGCATATTTTGTGTTTCTACTGATTACTTTAAGAAAATTTAGAATTCACAAATACTAAATCACGAGTAAAATACTTTATTGGTAGTAAAAGAAGAAAGCCTATGAGCTATATAGAGGAAAAAAAAAAGAAGAGAAAAACCTTTATATCTAATTGTAATAATTTTTAGTGACATATTAATTATTTATGAAAAGTAAAACTTCAAAAAGAAAATGGTTGTAGTACTCAGAAACACACATAGTGTCATGAGACTTTCCAATCACAAGAAAGCTTAGTCCACTTTCTGTGTTTGCTTACTAGCAGCTACAATGAACTTTACATAGAAAATTCCTTTCCCTATTTTCTTTCTACACCCCCCCCCCAATTTATTTTTTTTTCTGCCTCCCGAAACAGTGAAGAGTAAAGTACTGGGACATAATACATTGCAATTTGAAATTTCTCTACCCTATGACAATAAAAAATAAGAGAGATTAGACAAACTTCATGTTTTACATAGTTTCCCTTGAAAAATGACATATCAACCCAAAATTTCATCTGGAGATTTCATGTACCAGGAAAGGAGTATATTAACGTGAAAAATCTGAACATAGTTCATCAAACATAAAAGATGAAATATGAGATTATTAAAATGTTCAGTCAGTGTCTATTAATGCAAAATATACTGTTCTGTCTCCAAAGCTTACCTTTACTTCCAAATCCATTTTTCAATATGAATACATTTGCTGAATTCCTGTTTAACTGGACATTGCTCTGGTATTTGAAGACTTACTTATTCTTTTCTGTTTTGTTTGACTTAACAAGAATATGACAGAGAACAACTCCTGGGAAAAAAAAGGTAGAGAAACACTCACCTTGAAGGGTCAGCTCAAGTAACTCCAGTACCTACAAACACCTTATGCTGGAGTATAATACTGATACACTTTCTGAAACACCATAGACTTTTTAAAGCTTACTTAAGGCATGCTTTCCAAAGTCAAACTGTGTGTTCTTCCCTTCCGTGGGCTCAGTGTGCCAAAAGCTGTTTGACAGAGATATGGTAGTTGACCTGACATAGTCACACCTACATCTCTTAGTCTATCCAATACCTTTGGGGAAAATAAATGACTGATTTATTGTCTTCAGAGAGAGAAGAATGGTTTATGGCAAGGAGATACTAACAAGTAGCATAGAGATTGTACCTTCCTTTTCTCCATACAGAACATAGTTTCAGTAATCAAAGTGGATAAGGAATTTTAATGTACTGTAAAGTTTTTTAGACCTGAAAAGAAAAAGAGGGCAGGAGAAGCTGAGAGAATCTTAAGGGGTCATTTAATCTATTCTGTCCCAAGAGAGAATTAGGCATTGCTACATCACTCCTGTCATATACTCACCATCTGTTGTAAAGGGCTTTAATGACAGAGAAATCCACAGCCTCCCCAGGCAATCTCTTACATTTCTTACCCTCCTTAGTGAGAGAAAAATTTCTCTAGTGTCTAATCTGACATCTTGGCTGCAATTTACACCAATGTTTTTCTTGTGCTATATATCACAGAAAATGCAAAAAAGAAAAAAAACCCTACTCCATTTTACTTGGCAAAGCTTTACTAAAAAAAGTGATTAATTCAGTTTTCCCTTTCTCCTTCACAAGAATCTCTCCATATCTGTCCCTATCTTTCTGAACTTTGTCGCTAAATAATGTGATATTACTCCAGGAGAAACTTAATGTTGAATACAGCAGAAGGATTATGTTATACATATTACAGCCTATCCTCTTATTCGTACAATAAAATATGATGAGTACTGCTTTTTAAGCATTATGGTGGTTTTGATTCATGCTTAGCTTATGATCACTTTGAAAACCTCAGAGCCCGTTCTACAGAACTCCTACATAGTTGTTCATTTACGTTGTGGTCTGAACACAGTTTAACATTTCTGCATTCATAATGTGTATCTCTCCTAAATGAAAAAGGGACTTTGGTTATTTGTTTTCTTTAACACTTATCTCTGATTTTTATTTATTTATTTATTAAGCCCCTATGAACTGTCCTAAAGTTTGACATTATTTGAATTTAGTCCTGAACTCTATATTCTATGGGCCAGATTATTTAAGAAATCATCTATCACCAGACTAAGAATGAATCTGTAAATCCTTTAGTTTTTCTGAACCTCCAGTAAATCTTTCAAATTCGGTTTGCCAAGGAGCTCTACATGTGCACTGTAGTCATTCTGAAGATGTTTTGTTAAATGCCTTATGAATTTATTACCTGAATATCAAAACTGAACTCAAGACAAGACTGGACATCCTTTACTTCTCTTTGACATACAAAGCCAGTTAATATGTTAAAAATAAATTAAACTTTTCTGTCAAAAAGTGTTCCTGACAGAGCTGTCCTATTATCTTTCTGTTATCTTCCAAGAGCTTTTCAAATACTTTGGGTTTTTTAGTGTTTTTCATTTTCTATAAACTGGTTTTTGTAATGTAAAAAATTATAAATTCACATGAAACTTTAATGCAAGAAAGATGCATATATGAAACTACGCACAAGAAAGCAAATGGAACACTTATGGAAATATATGTAGAGTTCAAGATCTGTCTATCCTGTAATTGCATCATTCTACATGTTAATTACTGTAAGTTTGGGTTTTTTTCGAAATGGTCTGGGTGTTTGCTTTATTTAGACATTGCAGTTATGTCTTGCAAATCTGAGAAAAAAATCCTAGTAAAAGTCCAAGATTTTTTTTGCAACCATTCAATTACCTTGTGTACTGATTTCTGGAAAGTTCACATAGAGACAGCTTTTGAAGTCACATGAATTTGCTTTCTAGCTTCTCTTCCCAATTCTTGAGCAATTTACCAGTTCATTGCATTATAACCATAACTCCCTTCTCCTGATCAAAACTGTGATTTTCTTTTTTTCTTTTTTCTTTTTTTTATTTACTTCAGTTTTAGACTATTAATCTGATTCAGAAAGTGAAATTTGAAAATATTTCAATCACTAGTACATTTTTCTGATCATCTTGAAATTTTCATAGGTTAGTGAGACACAGAGAGCATGTGATAGTGTATGGACAGGTACCTGTATGGATATTCTGTTCATGAAAGAATTTCTGGGTTTTTTCTATCTCCTTACAATTTTAAAGTGTTTAAATTCATGCATTCAGTGTAAAGCAAGAGCTACCCATCCAACTTTTACTATACATTGTAATATTAAAGAAACATGATACTCTATTTTGGTTGTTCTTTTACTGTCAGATTTCTTTGATAGAAATCTTTAGCAAGAATTACTACATTCTTTGACTATCATTGCATTTGTACCCTGACTTTTATGCCATTCTTAGTATAGTATCCTCTAAGTGATAGTTCGTGCTGTCTCTGATATTTTCCAGTAACAGTTTTTTGCCATTTAGGGGGTAACACCACAGTAATAGCCAGGGAACAGCCAGTTCTCTAAGGAAGTAGACAGTGCTTCCTTATAAGGCAAGAAATATAAAATTTTTAAATAGTTTTACCATAGATCTAGGACAGCAGAGCATAAAAAATATGCAAATTATAGTTTACAAGAAAGAAGTTTGGTAAGATTTGAATATTACTAATGAAAAGCAAATTATGCATGAATCTTCTCCTTTTCTCTTATTCTTGAGATTCTGATAACATATAAAGTGAATCCTTAGGAGAAAAGAATGCAAACTGTTGTGCCATCCATTAACAGTTTAAATGAAAATCCAGTGAATGTAACATTGCCAGTCCATTAATGAACAAATAGTTGTTTACATTTATAAATTAATATATTTGACAGGAAAAAAATAATAAACTCTCTGAACAGAGTGGATTTGAAAAAAAAGAGAGAGAGCAAAAGTTAGATTTTTATATTAAATTTTTTAGTGATAGGTTGATCATTTCAGTGAAAACTGATTCTTTATTGTGGTTTTATTGTTTTACTTTGCTTTGTTTTTTAAATTATCCCAAGTTTCTCTTCTGTAGCACCTAATATGTAAAAAAAAAAAAAATAAGCAAAATAAAAACCTTGTTTTACTGAAACACATGCGCAAATTAGAAAGGATAGACCTATCAACAGGAAAAGCAACACTGTTGTGTAAGACAAATGAAATGCCAGGCTATTGGAATTATCTCCTACATTTATACAAGAATAACCCAGACTCTTGTGTTGGAACAGTAGTCCTTGAAATGTATGTAGCAAAATTTATTCCTTTCCAACAACTCAAAGACTTGACTTTGAACATGTTCTCCACATCATATGGGCCAACACACTTTGAACTCAAGTCTGACTCCAGCTTCAGGCTCCCAAAGGACTGCTTTTATGTCCCTACCTGCCTCAGTCTACAATGGAGAAGCTGTTCCAATTTTCACATTTGTAGCTTATAAGGAAGCAATATCTTCCCCTTCAAATTCCTGATCTCAAGTGGAAGAAAACAGTAGAAGTATTTCTGATTGTGGAGATGCTGTAAATAACAAACTATAAATAATTCATATTTAGCACTTTGAAATTCTTTGCTTAACAAGCTTGTTTAAGATGAAAGAGAATAGTTTCTATAATTATGTCAACATCGTTATTACTTCTGAATCACCATTTAGAATATGTGCTTTAGGAATTGGGGGGGAAATGTTGTTTTGTGAATCTGTGACCCTCTGCACAGGTATTTTTAATGTATGCAAGAAGTTTAAAAGTAAGCTAATAAATTAAAACGGTATTTGAGTATTTTTTTGCGGAATAGCTAACTAATGGGAAAAAGCTACAGCCCAAATTTTTACCATTAAAATATTTTAATAATGTGGTTTATAACTAATATTTTGGAGAATGCCACTTGGACAGTTACTTCAGTTTGTCCTTCATTTCACTTGTTATCTGAAATCATATTTTGACATGCTGGAGCTTTGAGAAAAATAGAATTATCACCTCATCTCCTCCTTTGTCTGTGCTTTAAAAGTACAATTAGACAAACAAATTTAAGAACATCAGTTATCAAGGAATCAATTCTGTAAATTAGAATGAAAGATACCATTAATTTGTAATGCAAAGAGATAAGAAAACTTCATGTTAAAATGGATAAATTAGTTTGATTATTTTATACCCAAAAGATTTATTAAAACTTAGTTTTAATGTATTTTAGAAGATCCACTTTGAAAACATGAGAGCTCTCTCAGATTTTGATTGTTTATTTAATACAATGACGGTTCTGAGCAAATTCAGAACCTGAATGAAACTTAAATAATAGGCACCAAATATATCAAAGAAGATATAATCAAATTTATCACTCTCCAATGTTCTTTCTGAAAATCTGGGTTGAAAATGCTCTTCAGATTCTTGACAACAATTTATTTTACATTTAGGAGCTATTTAAAGCATATTGTGAATTGTACCTAGTATAGAAAATTCCATAAAGGAGTCTGTAATGGTAATTTATAAATGGATTTCAATTGTGTAGTAATAAATCTAGGAATTACAGCTTCACCAGAAGCTCTAAACGAGAAGTTTTCTGAAAGAGAATGAGAACATCTCATTTTTTGTAATTTAAGTACATTATTGTTCACAAAAAAAAAAAAAAAAAAAAAAAAAGTAATTTTTTAAAAAACCCTGAACACAAAACATTCTTTAATTGGATTAAAGAATGTAAATGGTTCGAGGCATGTGGTGTAACAATAATCAGTCTACAGGGGGGGCTTCATTATTTTTCTGTGACATTTTAGCAAGCAAGACTAAAGTAAATTAAGATTTACTAGGAGATTCAGTGATTGAAAATACTACCCCATGGCAGGGTTTTCCTAGAAGTTAGTTTTGTTTTCATGAGTGCAAATCTGTCTACATTAAGTCTCATGCCTCATAAGAAGTCTCTTGTGCTTTCAGTTCTTTTTCTTCCTTTAAGTAAGGAACATCCTACATTTTTCTTTTTTGTCCCATTCTATCCTGTCACCATTTCAGGTCTTCCTAAATCTACATTGCAGTTATAAAATATTCAATGTTGTTTTCAAGCAAACCATCAGGAGCTCCTGATTAAACCCAACATTAAAAAAATTATTTTAAAAGAGTGAGCTCTTATGGCGTTTAATATTTCTATACAAGTTTTATAGAAGACAAGGTAGCAGCTCTTTGGTTACACTTTCAAGCTTGTTCGTGCACTTAGGACCCTGACAGTTATAACAGAGACTTGATTGAGTACAAAGTGCAGAATATCCCACAAGTATTTTATCTATCCATTTTTAAATCAAATTTATTGAGTTCAGTACTTTTCTGAAAAATGCCTATTTTGCAATGTAGTAGTGGTGCTTGTTATTTTTTTGTTATTACTGAATATCCTGTTATTGTGTTCCAAAACAGAGAACAAAGCCTTTCAGAATATCCTGCCTGTGTGGCACATTGCAAATGACCTTTCATTTGCTCCAGAAACTGGAGTGTTTAGTCTGTTCACCTGTAACCTAAGGTCATAGAGTTTCACCTACTTAAACTCTACCAGACCTCCAAACTTTAATTGGTATTGTTTCCCGGAAATGAAATTGTGCTGTTTTATTGGCAGGAAAGCAAGGCTAAGAGTTACACAAGAGAGACAGGGATGTTTGAATGCTGGAATTTTAAATGCTTACTACAAAGAGTATGTTCTCATTGCCTCAGCTATCACGGTTAGTTCACAAAAGAGCAGGACACACTCAAGTACACATAAAAACAATATAGCAAGCAGAGAACAGTCTGATCTGTCTGGTTGGAAAAATCTAATAAAAAAATGCACCCATAGGCAACAATAGCCTTGATTAAAATGAGTGATCCAGGCCAACCCCTTCAAATGAAATTATGACCCCTCTTCCATACAATACTAGTCAAGTAATTAGAAAAACAAGCTAACACATAGGGGAGCAAATTCCTCCTCTGCCAAAGGTAATTTTTGCTCCTGGGTCTCTACTGGGATTAAGCAAAACATTGAGTTTTGGGATATTTTTCATTGGGGCTTCCTATCTCACACACTGAAGTTACTTTGCTTTTATTGGAGTAATTTCAATTATTTTATCTAGGTAAAGAAAGAATAATTTTTGAAAGTCAGACTCACAAGAGGAGAGTCAAGTTCTAGATAGTGAACATAGAAAACTTCTAACAAATGCACACCAGTGTATAAAAATTGTTCTAATATTTCTAATATCTTCCTAGACATAGGCAAATGCTAAACAGGACTAAAATATGATATCTTATTGTTACAGAGGTGCAAATGAAGAAATAAGAGTTGGAGTATATGACTGCTTAGGAGTAAGATAAACAACTAATGAGCAAGATGTTTGCATTTCAAAGGATGAATGAGAACATCTAATTACACTGATAGTGGCATGCAGACTTCGAAAAGTCTCAAAACATCTCTCAAAGGAGACACAATATGAACTGGTGTGAATTGAGCATATATCACAACTATTAACAGTAGCTGAGTTCTGTGCTTAGCATATGGTTAGAGTTAATTATCAATACTTTCTTGGCAGACATTATAGAAAATCATTTGCAGTAGGAAGAGGTGGTAATGTAGTAGATAAAGAGCAGAACTGTAGTTTGAATTCCTGGATTGAAGTTTCTAGACTGCTGACTTCACTGCATCATTACCTGATGAGTGTTAAACAAGAGTCATATTTTCTACTGCTTTACCACACAAAAACAAACACCAAAGCTTTAAGATTAAACTTGGCATCAAGACAACCTTTGTACTGGCAAAAGGATAAGTAGCTCCAGTTCTTCAAAAATACAGGAACATGAACAAACAGTGGAAACTTCTGAATCCTGTTTGCCAATAGTAGACTAGGAGTCTCTGGAGATATTACAGTATATGAAGCATCAAAACCAGACAGTGGCAGGAACAGAGATGAAGAGTAACCAAAATAGATAAAAAGATTTAATTTTAAAGCTGTAGTTGTCTAAATTTCACGCTGTTGGAAATGATCATGGGTATTTTTGATGGGTATCTTTCCCATCTCTTTATTTTGCTAACATATCATTCTCCTGCTCTCTCTTTTTAGACTTGTTTCACAGCTTCTGTGCCACTGGGGTGAGCTTCCTTTTAAATCATGACATTTCTGAGTTTTCTTTAAAAGTAGATAGAAGTACAAGACAATTTCACTGTGATTTTGACAGTGCCATTTACAGAGATAAGATCAGTGTCATATCTGTCTTTTCAAAGAATTAACAAAATTGTTTACTTTTTGCTTTTCATAATTATGGTGGAGGTCCATGATGAGGAAGCTACCTCTGACATCCTCACCATTTTGTCAAATATTTTGAGACTTAAATGATAGAAAATTTTGCATTCTTGGTTCACATTTTACTACACTGCATATGACTGTGTTAGAAGCGTGTTTTCATACTACCTCTTTATTATGGTTTAGGTAATTCTGCAACAGTATTTTATCTTACTCATAATTTATTGTTTCACCAATCACCAGCAATTAATTAATATAATTAGTTAGATGACTGACAATAATTTACTACTCTTTTACATGTGCCTGTCAAGAAAAAAAAGAATAATTTTTCTTTGCAAAACCAAAGAAGTTTCCAATAACATGCTTAATTTACTGATTATATCTGACATGAAAGAACCGATTATAAACTCATCAGTCACTTCCACTCATAGGTACTAAGCCAAGGGATCAAAATAAAGAAACATTAAAAAAAAAAAAAAAAAAAAGGAAAGGGGTAGAAAGTAGAAAAAAACCCAGGTCATTAAAATCAACCAGTAGATTTGGCATAACCTTTATCTTAAAAGGCTTCTGAAGCCATATACTATAGATACAAAAATATGGATTTCCTGCTTTTTCCTGTTTTGCTTTGCATTCACAAAGCATTTCCTTAATGTTTATGGAGTACAGGCTTTGGATATGGCCATTCCTTTCTGTGAAATTATGTACTTTTTCAGCACTTCTAACATCTATCACTGCATTAAAATTTTTTTGATTTATGTTAAATGGAGAAACTCCTACTCTTTGACTACTTCGTATCTCTTCATGACATTAACCAAAGCAATCTGAAAATTTTTAACCATCACAAAGCTGATTCTGTCTTGAAACTGCTTTAAAATTGAGTATTAGCAATATGCACATCTCTAATACAGAATTTGTCCTTAGGCCAAAATCTTTAGAGAGGAAAATAGCCCGCTTAAATTCTGGCCAAGGCATTCCAGGCTGTTGCTTCCTTAGTGTGACTGTTCTTCTCTTTTACCATTAATTTGAATTTTTATTTTTCCTTAGAAATGCAGATGAAGACTCACCTGTTCAGTTAAATGCCTTTGTTCAAAAAGGGGCAGTAAGAAATTTGTTTCTCTTTGAAAAATTCAACATACCCATTACCTCTCCCCTGCATACACGTTTAGACCTGGGTTTCTGTTTGACTTGTTAAACAATAAGTGTTAAGAGAAGTATGTTGATCTAACAGAACTTTCAGCTACAGACTTAAAATATTAGACAGGCTGAACTGGGGGTTGGTGCCAGAGAATCAGTCACACTAGGTCTCATTTTCTGTATGAACCAACTCAGGCTAACTGACATACAGAATTTTTTGAGGATAATTCTTCTCTCATTTTCCAAATATTGGAACTAAGACAGACTTGGAATATCCTCACTTTCTAAGAGTTACAGAAGATATGCAGTTGGTAACAGATGCTATCATGGGTGCTTACCTGCCTAGAGTGTTTAATAACAATCTAATGAGCTATGGCTGAGGAGACAAAAGACACAATCTTTTGGGTATAATAAGCCAGGTCCAACAGGGCAAGAAAAGCAAGTGAGTGTAGTGAGCTTAGATGCTGGCCACGGATCAAAAAATGGCAAGAGAATGATGCCTTAACACTTTGGAAACATATACTGTGATATCATCATGGATTGATTTGATTGGCAGCTTGTAAAAAGTAATCCTAGCAACAACTCTAATACTCTATTTTTTTATTTCTAAAAGATGGGTTACTGTAGTTTTATACTTATTAGTATCATTTGCTTATCTTCACCAAGTTTCTCAGATTTATTTTTTTTTTAAAACAAAAGATCTAAAATACAGCGAAGACCATCATCCTAACAACACATACTCTAATAACTTGTAGCTGGGCTTGTGAAAATACCTAAGTACAAGGTTATTGGAAAGACAGATCTATAACAACAAGACAGTTCAGGGTCTACTGTTCTAGAAAAGATGGGTTTAGGAAATAGGCACAGATTTTCATATTTTGGGCCAAGCCTGAAAGCCATTACTTTCACCATAGACTAATTTTTCATTCAATTAAATCATAACTGAAAAAATGTACAATTTCAAGGCCAGTGTAGAGAAGTTAATCACATTCCTTCCTTAAGTGTGCAGTTGCTTCTAAGTACTCGGTCACCTTTGAGCCAGGCTTACTATAGTAGTAAACAACTTACAAGTTAGTATAAATACCTTATTGATGCCTTGGAGTACCAGTAAATTTCTACATGGTACTTTCTGCTGAAAACTACATCAGCATTTCTCTCCAAGAGTATCAGGTTAGGCTGCTGCATGGTGGATTAAGAGATCTTATTAAATGTGGCCAGTATTGGAATCTGAAAGCCTTCCAGAAGATGCTGGACAGTGTTCAGTAAGCTAATAGAAGATAAAAGCAAGTGACAGCTCAAAGGTTCTATACCACTGAAAACAATAGATTTAGAAATTGCTCATGCTGTGTTAATAGTGTTTGTGGAAGATAAGATAAGGAAATCAAACCTTTTGGTTCATGGATTCAGTGGTTGACAACAAAAGACAGAAGTTTCCGCTCATCTCCATTCATAACTAGTCATATAAAAAAGTATGTTTCTTCACTTCCTCAGAAGTGTTATGTATCAATCACTGCTAGAAGAAGGACATCAGAAAACATGGGATGACTGGCATTAGGCAATTCAGCAAATCCTATAAATAATGGTAGTAGTAAGTTTTGTCTTTAGGTTTCAGAACCAGACCAAGAGTTTGAAGATGTTTCCCTGACATCAGGAAGGCCAGCTTGGATCATATGGGCTCACCTCATATTTACTTCTTGTCATTTCAGAAACTTAAGATGTTGGCAGCTTCTTTGTTCTCCACATCTTAGGTTTGATTTTGTTTGGATTTTTTTTTTTTTTATTATTCTCCCCTGCATCACCTGAAACCTCCTTATTTTAGTATATGTTTGACTCCATGAACAAGCTTGATTTATTGTTCTATTGTACTTTGGTCTGCTGAGTATCTGAAATTACTTTTCAGGTAGGATTGAAGTCCCAATTTTCCCCTGAAAAATGCTTTATTAAAGGGCAATGATAAAAGCTTTATCAGCAAGAGAAGAAATGGTTAATGGTAATAAAAAATGAGGTTTTTCAGCTACCCAAACCTGAATGGAAAATGAAGAATTGCAGTATCACATGGAGGGAATTTGTTATGAACATGTAAAGACAAAGCAAGTCCTGAACTGGTAAGCAATGTTATATGGGCGGATTCCAAGAGATGGATTTTTATACTGGTGGATTTAATAGAAAACTCAGGATAACTAGATGGGTGAAGGTTCAGTGAAATAGCAGTTATCTTCAGGCCTCCTGTCTTATAGCAAAACAAAAAGAAGACATAAAGGCTGCAGTGAAAACATCTGTGTGTTAAATTTCAAGCAACTCTAAGAGTGCTTTGTGGAGAAGGCATTCAGCAAGGGATATCAGAACTGCAGAAAGTAGGGCCTGCAGAATGGAAAATTTAACAAATTAATTTAGTAAAATTACTTTCCACTGTACAATGATGATCTCCTCCAGAGATTCCTAAAGTACAAATTAGTAGTTTAGAGATTAACAGCCTTAACTTTTACTAGGAAGCATGATTTTCTGTTTCAACAGACTTAAATACTTACTAGGTATTAAGTTTAGATTGTTAACACGCAACAATTTTTGACAGTGACATAAGGGATGAACTAGACATTTAAAGTATGCCTGTTCCTCTTTTCTTCAGGCCACAAGCTTGTAAAGGTGGAAGTTATAACTTGATTTTTTTAATAAATGGAAACATGGGAATCTATGAAATAAGTAAAGGAAGGGAAAATTATATTTTGGTCATCAAAATCAGTAACACTGATATATTTGATATGCAATAGAATAAAAGTACCATGTCTGGCAGTGGGTCAGGAAGAGGGCAAGAAAAAGAACGGTTACAAAGAGAGAGTGGTCATAATGCAGGGGGAAAACAAACAAACAAGTAATATGACTAATATTAAAGAGAATAACCTTACAGAAAAGTTGAAAAGGAGTAATATATATATTTTCTTTCCGGAAAACCATTGACTTTCAACATATGCAGGCAAAGTCAGTCTATAATAAAGGTCAGAATGAACTGTTTTCATGCAGTGGGTTGATTATCCCATGCTCACTCACCACATGATTCATGCCTTTCAGAATAATATGTGCTTTTCTTTTGGCAAATATATGAATCTATAATATACATAAAATAAGAAGCCCTACAGCTCTTTCCATTTCCTGTACTGTAGAAAACAAAAACATTGATGAAAAATGAAAGAGCTGTTGCACTAAATCAAAAAAGGCAAAGTAATGACTTCTCAAATTTAGAAATAAATTAATACCTGAAGAAAAATATCTTTGCCCCCCAAATTGGTATTACACATTGTGAGTTTTAAAAGAAATGTAAATTTAAAGATAAATGAAAATCAGAACAGAGGGAAAAAACCCACCGAACCCTAAAACTTTATTATTAGACACACTGTTAAAACAATAAAGGAACGGATGAAGGCTAATGTTTCTTTTTTTCCTAAGCTTCTTCAATTACAGAAATCCTCTAGTCTCTGAGATTTTTAATCTCACAGTAGTTTACTAAACTATTACACTTTTTGTAAGTGATCGTCAAGTTTGATTTAAAAAATAATTGCAATTCAGGTAAATGCTTAAGCCTAGTACTTCCCATTGACATGCACCCAAAGCCCTGTATGTTCCAGATATTACAACTGAGGTGGTAAAAACGTTTCCCCTTCTGGAAGGGAAAACTGAATATTGGTGTGTTGTGGTTTGTTAGCCAGCACCTTTGATTAGCGATGTAGTGGCTTGTTAGCCAGCACCCTTGATTGTGTGTAGTGGCTTATGTGCCAGTGCCTTTGAGGAGTTTGTTTTGGAAGTTATTGACATGTACTGTATGAAATTAAGGGCTTGTTAGTCATTGTTCTTGGGGAAGTGAATTGTGAGAATTTAAGGGCTTGTTAGTCAACACCTTTTCAGTCTAAATAGTGGGCTGGTTGCCAGAGTTATGGCACTGTACAATAAAATATAAGAGTTCCCAGACACACGTTCAGTGTCTTTGTTCAGCCTGACAAGGATTTATGATGAACATCACACCACTGATCGATGGGTCAGGACAGCTGTCCCTGTCAGCAGCAACCTGGCTACAGAGGCCCATCCTCTGCCATGGTAGTGGTGACTGAGACTCCCTGTTTGTTCTTCAGTCCAAGATCCCTGAGGTTTCCCTCTAGTCTCCTCAACACCAGAGTACTCTTTTTGGATACTGTTTCAAATCCATTATAGTGACTGGAGGTGGTGATGCAACAACAGCAGACATCTCCTTGGATGCCTGGACACCCATGGGGAGGCAGAGCTAGGGCCACTCTTTCTGTGCCCTGTCCTCCCTGTGTGGGGGGGGGAACTACCCTGAAGACAGATAAACAAGGTTTCTCCTGGGAAAAGCCTAAGCAAGGGGTCAGCTTCCCAAACAAGCCTGGGGCTGTCGGTATGCTGAGGGGGAAGTTGTCCTACAGGCAGCAGCATGGGCCAAGAAGGATGCAGTCTGCTCAGGTTACTCCACATCTGAAGGATGCTATAGGTTTGGGCCTATTGTTCCAGATTTATTAAATTACAGTTGGCTTAGTGGTGCCAGAACACCAGTGCTTGTGGATTTAATCTTGGTTTTTGCTGTAAATTTAAAGCCGCCAGGATCAAGGCAGTTCCTGGGGTGCCTCTTTGGGCAACCCCCCCAGCTCCTGCTCCAACAGTGAGGCACAGCCCTGGGGCTGCCCAAGCCCCAGCTGACGCATGCTGGGCCTCAGCCTCCCTCTGCCACCCCTGCTCATGCAGGTGGACTTGGTGGCCACCTTGCTCAGTTCCACCCCTCCCCTTGAGCTACAGATGGTTCCAGGGGTCATCCATGCTCAGGGAGAGGAGGGCAGGGCCAGGGGTTGTGCTGCTGGGAACCTGTAGTTGGGCTCCTGTTCCTGGTGTTCCTTGAGGCAGAAGTGGACCAAGTGCTGTGATGAGCCATGGACTGTGGTGCTTATGCACAGATTCATGATTTTCTGAAGAAAGGTGGCCTTGTGGCCAACATTCTGGTAACTAGGGAAAAAAGAGACAAAGAGGGACCATGAGAGAGGGGAAATATGACCATCGAGACTGGAGCCCTAACGTGCAGTGCCTTGCAGGAGCAGCAGCTCTGCCTGGCCAGCACCCTTCCAGCAGCCCAGCAGCAGACACCCTGCCAGCAGATACTGGCACAGCCACCATCCAGCTGGCCACAGTTACCTTTTTGGAGCTGTCAAGGGCCTGGATGGAGTCCATGACTTCCTGTTCTTCTTTGTTCAGGGGGAACAAAATGCAGTCAAGCAGAGGGGTAGAGCAGGGAGGGCTGCAGAGGGTCTGGCAACAGGAGAGAGCAGATTTCCAGTTAGTTTAGTGATGTTTTCAGTAGGTTTCCCAGCATTAAACTTACCCCCTTCTCTAAGTATTCAGACAGTGAATGCAATTACTGAAAGGCCATCAGATTAGGGTGAAAGTGTACGATAACCACTACTGGTAGGCTATAGCAGAAATGTAACATATATAGCATATATAAAAATGTAACATAAATAGCAGCATGTAACAGAGCCACCTCTTCTCCAGGCCAAAAGCCCCTAAGCTTCCTCAGCTGCTCCTCATCAAACTCGTGCTCCAGACCCTTCCCCAGCTTTGTTGCTCTTCTCTGGACACACTCAAGCACCTCAATGTCTTTCCTGTAGTGAGTGACCCAAACATAACTGACTGCCAAACTATATACTAAAAAACCCACACTGTATCCGTATCTGATGAAAATTAATGTCTCTGCTGGGTTTAGTGGAACCTGCAGGTCCAGTTCATGATAATTCAGATCTAAAATATCATAATATGAAAATTAAAACATTTCATTTTACTCATCTGCCTGAGTAAAGTGTTCCACTTCCTCAGAAGTATTACAATATATTTAGAGCCCTCTTTGGTACATTTATTGCCCTTCTTCTGACAACCATAATTCCCCATGCCAGCTATCATTAATGGGAAAAAAGTATATTTCAAGGGAGCTTTATAATATTGCAGTAACAACTAGGAAGAAATACTTTTGAAAAATGTCCAGTAGCTTGTTTCTAGATTTGTTCTTCCTGAAGAATACTCCTCTGTTCCTGCATTTACAGCTGCAAATCAAAGTACTTCTAGTTCCTCTTAATTTACCTAAGATTATGAAGAAGTGTGGTTACCCTGATTGGGATCTGTATATACATCCAAGTGAAAACTTCGGCCCTGAGGCCATTGCAAATTTAAATTTTGGAGAAGATAGGCTTTTTCTGGTTTCTGAATATTTTCCTTTATTAACTCTTGACAGGTACATTAATTTTTACTCATAATGATGCACACTGGATTGGGACAATGAGTCATAAATATCAAAAATAACAAAGTATTAGTACATTTTATATTACTCTCTTATTCTAAGATTGTAGGGAGGATAACCATGTTGTCACACCTAGGAAGAGCAAATAGTGCTTATCTGTTGGATGTTTAGAAATAACATATTTTTTCATACTCTATCTTTATTCCAAATATAAAAACCAGTATCTTGCATTTCAACTGCATCTAACAAAAAGTGTTAGGGTCTGTTAATAAAATGTATGAAGTGCTAAGAATGGCTGTAAGAAAACAGAAATTACAATAAATCAGTGATTGCAGTAAAAATTACATTTTTGACACTGTTTCCCACTTCACCTCCAAACCCTCAGGTCCCTCTAACACTTTCACTGACTTTTATCTGGACAGCTGTTAATCCAAAATTCTTTCTATTTTTAGATAGCAAATGCTTTCTTTATCAGATTGTAATCCTTTTCTTCTGCCTGGTAGTACTAAAAAGGAAAGTGGTGGCTTGGCTGAACAAGAACATCCACAACCAACATATCAGATATGATTCTTACCCAGCATCTTTTTGAAATATTACAGGATCATTATGGATTAAGATAAAATCTTTCTTTTCCTACTTATTTCCCTCCCCAACAATCTGCCTTTAGACCACATATATGTAAAATCATAAGGCATATCTTATGTATGAGTTACTGCAAAGCGTATCACCAAGTGTTGTGGAACTACCTTTTATCACTTTTATTTAGCACTTTCATCCCTTTGCCATATTTCAGGACTACTCATGGCACCAGAATATCGGCTTGAAAGTTATTTCATCTTGTCTGTGATATGCCTGATCCAGAATTACCAGTTACTACTTGCTCTATAGTTGACAGGTTGTCTCACACCCAGTAGGCTCTGAAAGATCCTCTGGCTACTCAGGACCAGTGATAAATAATCGGGTTCCTTGAACAACACACGTAACTACAAAGTATATACCAGTTGCTGTGTTCATTTGTTCCCTTCCTTAAATATTACCTTTTTTCATTTTCAGATACCAGGTACCAGGGATTAGGCAGATCAGTTAGTGGAACTTCAATAGCTTTGGGTTTGTTTGGTTCCAAAAGAGAGAGATGTTTTACCACACATTACACAGGTTTGAAACTTCTTGCTTGTATTAAGAAGATCTGCATGAATAACTGTTGGGTTTTCTGAGGAAAAAGATAAAGTTGATTCTAAAGGTGGGAAAGCCAATATTTTACATTGCCTCATATCTTGCCTTTAATACGAAGCTTCATTTATTTAATTAGTACTTAACCATCTCACCCCTGTTTATGTGTCTTGATCACTTGTAAATTCCTGTCCTGTATTTAGATTGCAGCATTCCCCCGTCCAACACTATCTTTTGTTAGTTGTTTTGATGGAGCCAAGCAACACAGTGCCCTGGTAGTTCATTGACCTTTCACAAAATTAGTTTTTATGCATTTGTGCTCAGTAAGGCACAGTAATACTTGACAGTGTGTGTTGTGA
The DNA here is from genome assembly GCF_022539395.1 of Myiozetetes cayanensis. NCBI lineage: Eukaryota > Metazoa > Chordata > Aves > Passeriformes > Tyrannidae > Myiozetetes > Myiozetetes cayanensis. The sequence goes on along the minus strand of NW_026086604.1, from coordinate 72,785,624 downwards.
TGCTGAGAAATGATTGAATTGATTCAATGTGTCTATTTTTAAGTATCTGGATTTTCCAATTTTTCAACACAAGGAAATCCCAGCTTGCCAGGTCTAAACCAAAAAAATTACAGGATAAACAATTATTACTCAGCATTTTTACATTATTTGCTGGAAGCAGCTAGGATAGGAACAGCGTAATCATACTGCTCATTCAAAACCCAATAGTAATAGCTGGTGTTGCATTTCAGAATAGTATTGATAGGAGTGAGGGAGATGGTTGCTCTCATGCTAGAAAGAAGTGTGAAATATCAGCCTAATTGCAATTTGCATTTGTGAGATTTAATCTTGTTGCTGTGTACATAGGAAATAGAGGTCCAAAAAATGAGTATTCTCAATGGTAACATTTCACTACAGATAGACATTTCCTATGATACCTTCTGAAAATGTCATCCTTAAGATAAATTTCAGTTCAAACACCAGTATATCTTCTATATGCAAGTGACAATCTTAATGTTTACCACCTTCCACTGGTTTAATGCATTGAGACGCATCACTGCTCATTAAGTAACTGTCATAGCCATTGGAATCCAACACAGGATTTATCCCATTGCTGGTGCTCCAAAGAGGTGTAGACAGGCCTAATACATTCTATACCCCACCACTGTAACAAAACTGCTTTTACAAGTTACTAGTCCTGCTCAGTCATTGAAATACCTTTTCCCAGAATGAGTCCTCCCAGTTCCAGCAGGACTGGCACTCAAGCACCTAGAAGATTGCAAAAATCAATCTTAAGGAAGTATTCCTTGATTTTCAGCAGGCTTAGCTGAAAGGCTAGAACTACCAAAAGCTGTCTACTCCTTAAGATTGGTATTTCTGCACAAATTACTTAGGAAGGACACAGAGCACTTGAGCAGTCTCACTTTGTTAGCTGAAGGATAGGATTCAAATATACAGCTACATGGTAGAAACACTGCAGCCTTGAGATTATTTTTTTCATTACTGTAAAAATCAAGGAAATTATTACTCTACAGGGTGATTAGTCATGTCTGTGGTCTTTGCAAAACATTTTTTAATGCTACAGGATAACAGTCTCTTTGATGCTGTATACTGTGTACCATACAAAGTTTCAGACAACTCATTTACAGCATAATCCCTTTAATTTTACTTTACTTAAGGTTATACAGGAAGTACAGGAGAGGATGGAGAAGGTGAGCATATGATATAAAACAAGATCATTCTGAGTTTGGGCCTACATCATTGATTCTAGCTATGATACCAGAAATTTATGTAAAAGCAAATAACATTTTAAAGTGATTTTTAGGAATCCATAATGAAAACATTTTACCTTATTTTTTTCCTTTTTTGAAAATTACCGGCATCCTTGCTGTGAAACAGCACCTTATTCTCACTGCTGGGAGGACTTACTTGCAATACTTGGGCTTAACTGCATAGTGCTGTGCAGAAAATGCCATTTCCCTGAAAGGGTAACAGGATCTTCTCTTGGGGGAGCACGAGCTGGAGAAGAAGCAAACTGTTCCATACACTGTTCGGGTGGCCTAAAAATCAAAGTTATACTCTTGTGCCCAAAGATGTCTAACTAAAAGCATACGAGTGGAACATAATGGATAAACTTCCAGCTTTGAAGTGGTTCCTGGTCCATGCTGGAAATAACTATCTATTGGTATCAAAGCAGATTAATGGTGAGGAATAAATTCACTTAGATATACAAACAATAGTAAAAAAAAAAAACTCCTCTGAAACACCAAGATACATTGAACAAGAACTTTATTTAGAGTGCTTTGTTATTTCCGGAGTGAATATCCCACTAAAGGGTATGTGGGATCTCAGGAGTGGATGGCAGTCCAGGGAAGCATGTGAGTTAGGGTTCACTTCAAAATCCTAATGAATCCAGTTTTTAGTTACAAAAAGCTTACCCTGACAAAGATTTCACTGTTTGCTTAGGGTCTGTTGGGGATCACAGCACCAGGGGGTAAGACAGGATCCCTGAGTCCAACAGTCAATAAATACAGTGTGGCTGGGACATCAAATCAGTTTTAGTACTCAGAGTAACTGGGACACAGATAAAAAAAAAAAAAAAAAAAAAAAAAGGTGAAAGTAGCGTCTTCCAGAACTTTACCTTCCAATTGTATACAAGTGACTTTTTTCCCTACTGGTGGTGATAGAAGAAATAGAACATTGCTCTTATAACACAGCATTCCAATATAGCCAACTAAGGAACCTTAGAGAAGTCCTAAAGAAATAGGTAAGTGATGTAACTCAAACAAACAGAATGTAATCTGAGCTCTGTGCACACAGATAAAATACAAGCAAATGTTGCAGTTTTTGTGGTGAAACACAGTGGTGCTATGTCTGCTCAGAACTGAGGTCAAGAAGAAAACCTGGAAGAACCAAATAAGGAACTTCTGATAGGGGTGTGACTAGGGTAAAGCAAAGTAATGAATACGTATTAGGTTAGCAGGAATATCTAAGGAATATATAAACATATGTGTAATAAAAAGCCTTGTCTATCTGTCACTTAGCACACGTGATTACAGGGCATATCCTCCAAGCATCCAGTGCACTGCAATTAAGTATACCTGCTTTTTAACACCTACAAATTGGTGTTAAGGAATTGGTTTCTGCCACTTTTCAGTACCAGAAGAGGTATGGCAGACTCTCTAAAATACATAGTTTGTTGTATTTTCACACATTAAAATATTCCAAGGCAAACAATTGCTTTCATTTAGAAGGAAAATAGATAACAGGCTTAGATTTCTATCTTTCATCCTATTGCATCCCAGCCCAGACTCTGTCTGTTTCCAAAACATTTCCAGTGCTCATTGGAAATAAAATTGCCTGACAGTGGTTTATACCTGGAATCCTACTCCACACTTGAAAGGTACAAAGAATTGTGAACATCTGTTCTCTAGATGCACTGTTTAGGAGAGTGAATATATGTGGTTTTTTATTAAATAAAGTTCACAGGTTTTCTGGGTCTTACTGGCACAAGTTCTTATTTCTACCAAGCCTCTTTGAAGAAGCAAGCACTTACACATTGTATAAACAAATCATAGAGCACAAAAATGAGAAACCATTCAGAATAGAATAAAATTAGATGAAAAGAAAACAAAAGAAGAACTTCTTTTGCTTTTTTTTTCTCCCATTGAAAAATGTGTCAGCTGAATAGGGGTGATGTTTTAAAGAATGACTAAACTATCTTTTGCTCTCATATTATTTTTCTACTCCTAAATATTATAAAAATATTTTTGTAATATCTTTTCAGTCATCCCATTTGACTCTTTAAGCACTTGTAAATACCATTTAATGGCAAGTCAAAGTTTACCCTATGTATACAGAATTGATTTTCCTTATTCATATTGCGGTTTTGTTTGCTTTGAACTTTCATTTTTTTCTTTCACTTTAAAAATCAAAGCTAGGGAATAGTTATTTTCCCTTGCTATTACTAAGAAAAGGTTAAGGAAGTATTCTTCAATATATTTGTGTAGATGAGTCCTTGTCGAAATTTTTCTCCAATGTAACTGATAAGAATTAAATGAGATTTTTTTTTCTTTCTGCACCAAAGACCTGACATTTTATCTATGTGCATAGTGAGTTTAATGCACATTCTTCTTTCTTATAACCACTGAGTTCCACCTAGATCCTCTCTGTTTTCCCAGTGATATAAACTCTCCTTTTGTCTCTTTTTCAGTCTCAGTTATAGTGAAATAAAACTTTACTAAGGCTCAGCCACACCATTACAGAAAGGGTACACAAAACCAAAACTCTCTCAACACAGTGGAAACTCCTACAGAAGAAAGTCAGTCTCTCAACTCTTACATGAGCACCTGTAGTATCATTGCTCAAGCAAGGGGCTCCAAGTGATAACCTGGTATCCACTTATTTCTGTCCTATGAAGAGCTTCCAGCCCTTGAGATAACTCTTTAGTGCATCAGGGAGTGGCATATTATTATAAAAAAAAAAAAAAAATAGGAAATTCTATTATATACTAATAGTTGTATCATAAGTAGTTATGCCTTGAAGGAAAAAATTATAATGGAAGTGCATCTTATCTTTTGTTCAACTTCCAATTAACTTGTTGTTAATCTGGTATACTGGTATCAGAGAGAGTTACTGGTTTTCACATCTTTGGTAACTTTGCTCAATCTTTGGTTTTGGAGTGTAAAATAAAGGGTCTCATTATAATTTTGAATAGCCAGAGGGCAGTATTCTCCTGACTAATTTGCCACAGAAATGGCAAATAAAAATGGCCTGTGATCATCACCCAAAAGAAAAAAATCCTGATCTGAAGCTGGATGCTCACACTGATGTCCTGTCACTGAAAATCAGAAAAATGGAAATCAAGATACCATAGCAATAAAAAACCCCATACTTCTGAATAGAAAGGTAGTATCTGTGAGCTGGAAATTTGATTTTAGGCATAACAGATAAGTATAGTCCAAGAAGGGTGGACCTAGAAGAGAAATTCTGAAGATTCAGGAATGGATTTTGAGAATCATTGTGGATTGCAAATGATTTATTTCTATCTATATTTGTTTGCTGCAGTAAATATTTGAGAGGATTCTTCTAGAACTGAGTGACTGTTATTTTCCCTAGGTTTGGCTGAGAAACTTAAGAGAGGGATGTTCAGAGACATCTCAGGAGGTGTCAGATAGAAGAAGGGGGTCAGAAAGTCACAGAAAAACCAACTGGTAACCAGTGCAGAGTAGTTACCTCTGCACTTTGGATAGCTTTTATAGAGTTTGCTACAACTCAGTAACCCACTGAGACCACTAACAGTCTGAATGCAGGGGCACACTTGAAGAAATGTTTATAAACTTTATATTACTGGTATTCATCTGAAATAGTTTCTTTGAGATTTGTTTATTTAGAAACTTAAAATATGTCATACTGTTTTACTTGAGCAGTTTTCTGACCTTTTTTGAGATGCTTAGTGTGGGCAAAAGACAGTCAGATAGAGCCCAACTCAGGAATAATATCAATAATATTAGATATCGAAAAAACATCAGCAAAGGCAACAGTCTGCTGCCTAGATGGTGAATAACAATTAAAACGTGTTAGTAAACATCATCCTATGTTTGAACTGTAGATGGTCTAATTTTTTAGTTTCTATAGCTATTCTTTTTGGTTTGTGGGATCTTCCAAGGAAACCAAAATCCTTTAGGAATTTATGCATAAATATGCTTCAGATAAAATATTTAGAAGCTACTGGTCACTATCTAAGAATCTAGCTGTAACAGATACAAAATATCAAAATTTTTATTTATGTCTGGTTGAAGCTGTGTTCACTGCAAATAAACCCAGTGTTGCTATCAAGAAACTTTATCTTTTTTTAATTGGTGTAACCAATATAAAGAAGATTTCCAGTAACTCTTTAGTAAAAGTTTCAAGAATGGCTTACCTTTGAGGGTTGGGACACAAGTGTTTAAAGACTAAATAGTTAAAAATTGGAAGTTGGAGGGAATAATAATATCCAACATGAACTTCAACTATCAAAATGAGATGATGTATATATGAGTTGGTATCATTTGACTTATGTTTGTTTACTGACTATACTCTGTGTTGTTTTGTAAAGTGGTTTGCTAGGCTAGTATATTAGTTGCTATAGCTCATATTCTCTAAACTACTATTATTTTTTATTAAGTCCATATGGCATTTATTTAAATATTGATTAATTGAAATAAATGTAAATCAGGTTTATAAACGAAATTAAAACCCACTTTTCACTAATTTCACATAATAAATACTGAGGAAAAAGAAGAAAAATCTTTTGGAGGTAATTTAAAAAAAAAAGCAACCAACTTATTTATTGGACTTCCTTTTTCTTGGCTAGTTTCTCTATAAAATCAGTTCTACTGTCTGCTAGGTCAGAATAATTGAGCCTCCTTCCCTAAGATACTATGCTGAGAGTTCATCATAAAAATTTCTGATTTTTAAAATTTTTTCCCTTTCTTGAACTGTGGTTTGGATTTAATCAAAATGCAGGTAAAGAAATTTGAATGGAGTTCTTTTCATTATTTTCATTGTACATTGCAAAACTAGAAAAAGCCTATTCTTGTGTAGAAATTGTGTTCATGGGAAAAAGGAACAAGTTATTTTATGTTAAGGTTCATTAGTGATCAAAAATTGATTCTTGCATGCTTAATTGTATTGCTTTTTGCTTTTAGGTAAGAGGACTATTTGAGAACCTTTGTGTGATATAGAATTGTAGTATGTAAGCAAACAAAATCAAAGTCACTTATATAAGAATGTTAATTTTACAGGGGAGATGAATGCATAAATTAAATGCTGAAAAATGTGTGTTACGTTTCTTTAATATCTCATAGGTAATTTAACCGTGGCCTATGAAGTGATTCTTCTCCAGTTAAAAAAAAAAAAAAAAAAAAAGGAGTAGGGGCAATTTAGAAGAAGCTATTTGCTTTAAGAGATTCAAAAGAAACATGACAGGTCTCAAAGGCAATATTTAGCTTAAGTGCTAAATGAGAATCATTCTGTTTGGTCATATTCATATAAAGACAACATGGGTGGTTTACATAAAAGCCTTCTTGCAAGTTCTCGATGGGCTTCACAGTGATTTCTAATAACTGATGAGATATGCAGCAGCTACCTAGTGCAAACAAACAAACACAGCTCCAAGGAGCTAACATCATTTCTCAGTTTGTCTTGAAAAATTTCTTGCCACTATAGACGAACAACAGAATTTTTAACCTCATTCTGGATCTAGAAAAACTTGATAGTTTTAAGCCAGCACAGAATCAGTAAGGCTATCTTCATGTTAAATTATAAGATATGAATTTTAAGAGTCTGAAGTCTCTCTTGGTCTCTAAGTGTTTTAAATTTGCATATAAATAGGTTGTTTTATCAAAGAAAAAGTACTACGAGTCAAGCTGTAAGCTGCAAAAGTAATAACACTTAAAAAATATTTTAATTATATATTTTAGACCAATGCATTTGAATTTGGAAATATACAGTTGAAAATAAAGTAGTAAATGGCCTTTAAGCTATCAACAGGAGTTCAAAGTAAATAGCCATTTTTTTTAATTTTAACATCTCAGGGTCCTGGCTTTCAGAGGCAGTTTTCTCAAAAGAAAAATAGATGAAAGCCTGATTTGGGTTCTCCAGAACTTTAGTAATGCTCAGAAGTTCAAAAGTGAACTTTTCTTCATGTGGATTCAGAGTCTATCAATCTACATAGACAATCTCTTGATCATTATTATTCACTTAACTGTCTAAATTGGAAATTCTCACTCATGACTGTTTAGAAAACCATAAAACACTCGTGAAGTATCTTACATTTGTCAAAGGTCCTGCTCTGATCAGAAGTTGAGCATTCTCCAGATTCGTAATTCTGAGAAGTAATCTGTGATTCCAAACTAGCTGGAGAGTAGACAAGGTTTATCTTACCTCAAAACTAAAGATATCTTTCATAATAGTTTTTAATTAAAGAATTCCTCAGACCAATTTAGACAACACATTTTTTCCTTTTGTTGTTTTTATTGTTGATGTTGTTACTGCAATGATGTCTAACACACAAGTTTCCTGGGCATGTATTCTTGAATTATCTGTATTGTATCTGGCCAAAGTAAGCTTTCTAGGGAAAGATTCTAACTTGTTTGGTGTCTTGTCATTGCTTGACAGTAGCAGGCAATATCTAGCAACATGGTTATTACACAGGTGGAAGTACACAAGTAACAATGCAACACACTCAAAGAAATTAAGTACAGTCAGAAACAGTTTTTTCAGACAGTTGGGTTTGGCACTATTTCGTTTATAAGAATTCAACCAATAGTTCAAAAGAGGCAGCAATGCCATATCTCAAAATGTGACCTGAGGCAAGATTGAAAGTTCCCAAATAAAGATGGAAATAACCTATCTGTTCTCAGGTTGTTAAGTTGGAGGGAGTCAGTGAGGCATTGAAGTGTAAGAGCTGTTGTTCTGTACTGCATAAAATGATTCAGCATTCAACACAGTGATTAAGATTAGTGTTTTCCAATAGCGAAGATTAAAAGTTGTTTTCTGTAGATTTCAATGGTTTAGTAGTATCCCGTTTAAGATCTGTCACAGCTTTTAACTGAGTTTTGTAGAAATTGCAATTTCATTTTCATTAACGCTGTCTAAAAATGGTGTGGGAGAAGATTAAAATCAAATAAGTGGATTTGTATAACAGCTACAGGTTATACAATTAACTAGCAAGAGAGACTATTTAATCTTAGTCTACAATTTTGGGGATGGCGGAATATTTACCTTTTATTTTGAAAATTTCCATTCCCTTTCTGTTACTGTTGTTTTAGGCAACAGTACAGACAAGTTTAACAAAATAATAGTGGACACTTCCATATCTCTATTTAATTTCTTGGTTTAATAACACAATCAACATTATTTTAATCAATCTAAAGTGGATAACATTGTTTTACTGTTTGTAGTTTTCTCCTATTAATTTACTCTTGATCTTTTCTTCATATATATTTTTCTATATATATAATTTTTAAAATGCTAATGTAAATTGTAGACAACTCTTTGATATATTTGTCAGAAATCAATATTTTAGCAGATTTTATTTTAAATAAATCAGGTCATGAAAATTATCTCCTACCTTCATCAACTTTGTATTTGAATATTTTACTAGCTGTAACTAAGAAAAATTTCCCAACGTTTCAAGAATGTTATTGTATTGACAAGAAATTGAAATAATATTTATTGGTTCAAAAAATTCTTATAATTCTTATTTAGTATTAAAAATACTTTTGCTTTAGAAGAAGTGTCCTATTAGTATAATGCCCTCATTTCTACACACTGTTTAATGGAATTTCATGAAAGGCTGAATGGCTATTATGCTAGGGTTTGGTTTGGGGTTTTTTATTTATTTTTTATACAAAAATTGAAATTTCAGTTGTGCAATGTGTAATTACACCAGTGTTGGAAAATAGGGACAATAAATTCATCATGTTTATTTATATTTTCTAGAATGGGAGCACACTAATTCAGTTGAAAAAATCTATTTGAAAGACCTCAGAAAAGACTAGTCCAAAACCAGTCTCAGTAGATTGATGGCTGAAATCACTGCTAACTTCAGCCTAGAAGGGTGAGGTAAGAGATAACATACGTAGATACATATAATCTAAAAGAGTTGAAATATTAGGGTAATAACCTTCTAGTTGAAGGTGTCCCTGCCCATAGCAGGGGTGTTGGAACTGAATAATCTTCAAGGTCCTCTTCCAATCCAAATCGTTCTATGATTCCATGATTAGTTCTATGATTCTATGACCAGAAACTAAATAAATACATATAAGGGTACAGATAGGCCTCTCTTTTCTCATCTTTTCCCTAGGTTTGAGAAACTTGTGAGAGGGATGTCAAAATCTAGGAAAGATTCAAAAACTCATCACTTCCCTGTAGCTTGAAAATGGATGTCCTTGCAAGAGTACAGAAGCCTCAGTGTCCAGCTGCCAGCCTGGCCAGCAGCATGACCAGGCCTGTGCCTTTGTGCACAGTAATGAAATCTGAAGGACACCATTCTCCTCTCTAGTCTCTGCATGATCTTTAATGACCTTGTTCTGTGCAGAATTTTCTAGAATTTTAAGATTAATGGCTGTATAATCTTACAAGTATTAGGATGACTGCATTTGCAATATCTTGTTATATGGAATGAACATCATTCTCTGATGATAAACAAAGTGACAGATCACTGCTAATTCTGCCTCAAAAAGAGCTATATGAAGTTATAAGCTCTTTGGAAAGCAGTATGCTTCAAGAAGGTGGAAAGACATGCTTTCTGAGGGTGAGAGTCATATCTGCAGATATTATTTTAAAAATTATTCTTTTCCATAAATTATTTAAAAACCTTCACTATCTGCTCCAGAAGTGTAAACAGGTATTACCAAAGCTGCTTTTAATGTGAAGGAAAAAATATTGTTAATGAATTACCATTTCCATTTTATTATTCTCATTTCTTTTGGAAGAATTCTCTACCCCTACTCTGCTAAAGTAAAAACTCTTTCTTTTCCTTAGTAGTTCCTTTAATAAGTTAAATACCATATTTTTAATAAGTTCAGTAAACATGATATATTGTGCTGGGTAATGGTCTAAAGTTGTTCACGGAAATACAAACTTGTTATTTTCACTCTGAAATAACGTAATTCAGTTGAATTTCACTGAGGTTTAGGCCTAAAGAAAGAAGGAATTTATATACTGTTGAAAATCTATGACAGATATTAGCAAGGTAGAAAACTAAGTCTGTTCTACATGTTTTTATTTTACTTATAGGTAAATATTCAGCATACTTTTTAAATTTAAATTTCAATTGTCATATTTCTCTCCAGCAGATAGCTATCATTAATGGAAATGGTACGGTCCTAATAATAAAGAAGTTTAAATTAAATAGAATTTACAGTTTTTAGCAATGTTCCAGAACAGAGAAATCAAGTAATCTTCTGTAGCCCATGTGATTTACATGAGAATTCTAGGTTCAAGGATGAGAGAGAAAATGGTCCATAAAGTTTGTTTTTAGTAATATTAAACCTATGATTATTTATGATTCATGAGGACCCTTGATGCACAGAAACTGAAGGTCTGGTAGTTATCTGGGAGGTTCCATTTTCCTAGCAGTCCATGCCAATTTCTCTTTAATTATTGAAGAGGTTAAAACAACAAAATCCAACAGATTGTTAGCTGAACTCAACCCAGACAGATGGCACCATTCTATTGAAGCCAGTTTTGTGAAATTTCTGCTGCACCATATGCTAGAATCAGTTCAACAGCCAATTAGTGCTTTTTATAAGACATTCATTCTCTCAAGGAAATGTCTTATGGACAGGTCACAAACACAGAGTGAGAAGTAAGAAGGAATAAAAAACTGAGTTGAACATACCCTCACTGACTTGTTTACTCCAATCATAAATAAAGGTTAGCATGGTACGGCATCTTGAATAACCTTTCGACTCAATCCCAGTAGTGCTGACATTCCTGGTCTGTATCTGGAAAATAAATATTGAATGCTGTAGCAAATTAGAGCTTTTTCCCTCCTTTTTCTCAATAGCTGTGTTGTAAAGGACGGAATAAAGTTGATTATGCAACTGAGTTCCTATCTATTGAAATAATCTAATTAAAAGAAAAGAAATTGCAACAAAGATTTATAAAACTGTAGACTTATCAGCTCAAGAAGAAAAGTGATCATTATAAATATGAAGCATAACTTACTTTGCAGTAGTCTTTGACATTAACTTTATTTTACCAGGCAAGAAACCAGAAGTACAACACCAATATTTTCATAGGGCCAAAGCACTAGAAAAGTGAAGAAAGATGTTATGATATGCTGATACTATGCTATTTGCTACCCCCTTTTCTGTGATTTGATAAGATTCTCTGAAGCCATATTTTTTAAGAATTATCTATTCAATTAGACTCTTGAGGTTCAGGCTTTCCATTTCCACTCTCCAAGGCTTGCCTTTTGCATAAACAAACTGCCATGCAAAACACTTAAGTAGTCTTGATGTTCAGAGAAATTGTTAGAATGAGAACTACAATTACACAGGCTTTGGGAGAGAAGAATTTGATGTGCAACAGATGTAGAAGGGACCTATTAGAATGATGAGAAAAAGAGTTGTTACAAAAACAAGTATGTGTCTGTGTGGTATTTCATAGGCATATATAAGCAAACTATTGTTGCAGACTTAGAGTGATTGGAAACCATGAAGCTATATTGATAAAACAGTTGATTACCCCAGAGTATGCTTGTTCATAACAAGAACAGGCAAAATTTTCCTGCTACAGGAATGATTTAGTGGTTTATTTTATACTTAGGAACACCCCGAGACCAGATGTCTCAGGTTAATCTATGCATATGTCGCTAGAAGAATATGCATAGATTTTTAATAAACCCCAATTAGCACTGTTGACCTTGGCTGAGGCCCAAGCTTCCATTCAGGCACTCTCTCATTCCCCCTCCTCAACAGGACAGAGGGAGAAAATAGGATGCAAATGCTCTTGGGCTGAGATAAAGACAGAGAGATTGCTTACCAATTACAGCCTTTGGCAAAACGTAAATTCTAGTTGTTGAAATGCTGGTTTGATACCGAGACTTCTGTGAAATCAAGCAGAAGTAGGAGTACAGAAAAACCCTTTTTGGAGGTGACTATATGACTCCTTTATGAGTGATTATAGAGAGGATGTATTCTCTCCACAGGGGTCAAGGCTTCTTCTCACTTCCCCATCATCTCTAGAACCATCAGCTGGTCTCTCCATCAAAGAACAGAAATCCAACTCTGGTGACTGTAATGATTTCTTTACATTTTTGGTAGGAAGAGAGAGAGACTTAAAAAAGATGAAAGGAATATTCCCCTGGAAAGTATGCTGAGTGAAACCAGATAGCTGTTGCTGCAGAGGAAACAGGTTTTGCAGTGAAAAGGGAGCTCTTCACCAAATATGCTCTTATGCCTGTTTGATAGTGCAGCCTGGCATAAGTGCTGAAATACTTTAGCATGGCAATTGTTGTCAGCAAATAGCAGGGTATATCACTGCAAAGGACAGAGTTTTAGGTGTCAGTACGGAGTATTTACGGCAACTAGGTATCACGGGTGGGGTTCGGCCCCGTGATCGACCCTAGCGCACATCTTGTATAGGGAAGAGCACCCAGATAGGTGACTCACAAAATGGCTCTTTATTAAAACAAGGTTTCAGTTTATATAGAGGGTACATAGAAGGGTCCCGAACAAGGGTGGGATTCTTGCCAGAGGCACGAATCCAGAGGGTCAGAGATAAGGGAAGATGGAGGGATTGGCTGCAGGGATATGCCCAGCCATATAGGGAGATTTGGGAGTTAGGGAAGGAGGGGAAGGAATGGCAAGGGAGGCACAGATAGGGGGGTCCTGCAGGGGTCTGTGGAAGCGGCGTCTTATCGCTGGATCTCAGGCGCTTCCTGCAGTTGCAGCTGTCAGAGCACCTCTAGATCGATTTCTTCCTCTGAGGTTTCTTCGTAGCCTTTCTGTATCTGTCTCCATTCTCTGTAGGCCTCTGCTGGTCCACTTCCGACATCTCCCCCTTTCCTGTTTTTGAGGACTGGGAAAGCTTGGGAAAAACTTTTAGTCATGGATTTTTTAACACAAAAAATTTAGACAGGGAAGGAAGACAAGGATGGAGAAAGTGATAATTAGAATTCTTTGATTTTCTGCTAGCAGGCTCTGAATGGCAAGAGAAGTGGCATTGGTTTCTTTGGCCATCCAGCAGGCCAGGTGGGAAGGAAGGTGGAAGGTAGTTTAGTGGGTTGAGAGAAAAGTTTATGGGAAGAGGGTAAGGTTGGGAGTAATTGCACCATGCGGTGGTGTTAGTATAGATGGAGGAGATGGGGGATAGGTTAGGTGTTAGGTTAAGGCGATTAGTAGTAGGTTTGAATCTAAGGCAAATGGTAGCTACAGATGAGCCTAAAAGTTCTAATTCTTGGGGATCTGTATCTAGGGTACCTAAATGTAGGAGGGTTTGGGAAATAGTGTTTGGGGAAGGAAGGAGATTATCTACGAGGGAAGTGTTTTGGATAAACCCGTTCCAATCAGGAATACCCACGAGACAGCTTTTAAATGGATGACTCACGCTGTCGAGGGAAAGGCACATTGTATCACTGTTGGTGACTTTGGCTAGGGTAATCCAGACGTTTTCTGCTGGTCGCTGCATCCAGTCTGGAACTGAGAAGGTTGAGGCAGTCTATGGTGGAACAAAGAGGTGGAGAATCAGGAGGGTTTGGAGTCCTCTAGGAAGGGCTTGATCCTTCTTGAGGGGACCCATCTTGGACTGTTCCTGTTGTAGAATTGGCCCAATAGTGTGAAAGGGTGAGTGGATCCTCTCATGAGCTTCCACAAGTTGATGAGTCACATCTGTCCATTGTCCTGATGCTTGCTTGTCGTTGTCGGGTGCTGTGTTACTTTGTATGACAGCACCTGTGACTGTAATAATTGTGGTAAATGTTGCACGTTGCTTTATAGATGCAGAACTTGGTGCTTGGTTCTCTAAAGGGGTTGTTTTCAAGCTTTCAGTAGATGTAGAAATTGTCTTTTTAAGAGTAGTCTGGTTTTTGTTATTTACTGTTTCAGTTTGTGTGGTTGAAGCAGCTGCAGGTGTTTCTTTCTGTGTCTCTGTAGAGGTCTGCTGCTTGGAGGCAGGCTGTTTGAATTCAGCTTGCAGTTGTGCCTGCATTTGAGGCAGGCTAGGAAACAGTGTTTGATACTGAGAACTGTCTGATGATGCAAGAGGCATTGCAGCTGAGACTGGAATATCTATAGGTTGAATCGGTGTTGTTGCCGCTGATGTTTCATGGGCGCGGCCATGATTGTCGATGTCATGTGACGGAGGGGCGAAGGGAGCCCCCCCTGAGTCACTTGAGAAGGCTGGAGCTTCTGGGACTGAGTTACTCACGTCCCGTAGGGAGGAGGAGTTTTCCAGGGTGTACGAAGGAGGCGTGTATAAGCTGTCTGCCACCGCCCACTCTCTCTCCCCTCCCTTTTTGTAAAGTTCAGAAAAGTTTTCGCGCGGTTTGGATGTTTCTTTGTTCTGTTTTTCGCCATCTTGGCTGTCCCGGGACATCGTGCCGCCGTCTGTGTCTTTGTTCTCCCCCCACGGTCCGTCCTCGGGTCCTGCCGTGTCTGCCGTGCTGGGAAAGGCTGGGGGCGGGGGTTGCTGCATTGCCGGGGCTGAGGGGGTTTCCGGGGGGTCGTTTTCATTCCTGCCGTGGCTCCTGCCTTTGTTAGTGTCCATGGCTCGGGGGGGTACTGCGGGCTCTGCTGTCGGTGCGAGTCCCGGTTCAGCGGGGGAGGGAGGGGGGTTGCTCCTCTCGGGCTCCTCCGCTGGGTGCGCGGGGTGAGTGGGGGAGGGGAGGTCGTTTGTAGGCAGGTTTGTCGGCTGTGGCTTACTAGGATGGTTGATATCAGATTTTAAAGTATTTTGTGCTTCTAAGGCTTTTGTTGTTTGCGGATTTTTAGGCTGTGGCTTATGCCTTTCTTTTTGTAAGACTGTGAAAATAAGCCTCCAAGCTATTAATGCTTCAATAGCCAAGGAATCACCTCTCTCGCCTATTTTCCAAAGGTGATTTCCAATTTTTTTCCAGGTTTCATAATTTAGGGTCTCTGGAACAAAAGATTGATTTTCTTGGAGCCACTGAGTTAAAGCTTTTAGAGAGTTTTTGTCACATATATGTACTTCAAGTTCAAATACAGCTCTGATTTTCTTATAGATTTCTTTTTGTGGCTCATTTAATGTAGTTTCGAATTGATGCCATTGTTGGTAAGGTAATAATTGTGGCGAGAAAAGTTTGCTTTTGAAACTACATTTTGTTAAAGTTTTGAGGGATCTTTGATGTTTCGAGCTAGAAGGTTTGTTTCCCATTATTAAAATAAAAAAGTTTTGGGTACCTCACTCGCTATCTCACGGGGTGCTCTGGTCGCAGTCGGACTGGAGCGGGGCTGCAGCTGCGTCTCCCAGGACGGGGTGGCGGTGGTCCGAGCACGGCTGGAGCGGGGCGCGTCCGCGGCGCTGGGTGCAGGGTCGGCGACCGGCGGTTTCAGCAGCGGCGGCGGCGGCGGCTCCAAGCGGGGGGGTTGCTGGGACCGGGGGTTTTTTCTCGCAGCAGCAGAGACGTGAGACTGAGTGGACCGGGCGTCCACGGATCGCTTGAGTGAGGCAGGGTCGTGGGGTGCGTTTGACTCCGGAAATCAAACGGCACCAGTAGCTCAGGTGAATCAGAGACCTTTCTTAATATAAGAAAGAGGGAGTTCTGACCACGGTGAGCGCCATTTATCACGGGTGGGGTTCGGCCCCGTGATCGACCCTAGCGCACATCTTGTATAGGGAAGAGCCCCCAGATAGGTGACTCACAAAATGGCTCTTTATTAACACAAGGTTTCAGTTTATATAGAGGGTACATAGAAGGGTCCCGAACAAGGGTGGGATTCTTGCCAGAGGCACAAATCCGGAGGGTCAGAGATAAGGGAAGATGGAGGGATTGGCTGCAGGGATATGTCCAGCCATATAGGGAGATTTGGGAGTTAGGGAAGGAGGGGAAGGAATGGCAAGGGAGGCACAGATAGGGGGGTCCTGCAGGGGTCTGTGGAAGCGGCGTCTTATCGCTGGATCTCAGGCGCTTCCTGCAGTTGCAGCTGTCAGAGCACCTCTAGATCGATTTCTTCCTCTGAGGTTTCTTCGTAGCCTTTCTGTATCTGTCTCCATTCTCTGTAGGCCTCTGCTGGTCCACTCCCGACAACTAGGTGTTACTTTGCATGCGTATGTGCTTTCCTACATGAAAAAAGGACATGTACCACTTTCGAAATTGACGGCGTACATAGTTTTGGCAGGAAATTGCTGTGGGTCTGCAGCTCTCACTAGCTGTCCCAGGGCACTGTCATGCACACCAACACAATGAACACCTGTCAGTATTTTGGAGGTTATTCTATGTACTCAGTCCTCCTAGGACATGGCCTGCAAAAGAGTTCCCATCCCACCTGCTCTGCAAGCTGTTATCTTCTGATGCCTGTGAAAAAGATGTGTGTGGGACAAGTTCATTGCACTTCATGTTCGCCAGACACTGCACAGTATAGACCTCCTTGATTTTCTTTCTATACCAGCATATCTCAAGAAGGCAGTCTGAGATGCAACTGTCAGCCTTAGGACTATGGTGTGAAGAAATCATAACTTTACAAAATAAGCCCAGGAATGCTACCCAGAGGCCAAGGAACTTAAATTTCAGCACCAGGGGGAGGATCTGTCCTAACTTGCAGCAGGAGGTACTTGCACAGCAGTAGCAGAATGGTCAGTTTGTGCTTCATATATAAAAGGGTCTGAACTAACACTCCGGGCTACATAGGAACTCTTGAATACTATTGCACAAATTTAGATAGTAAAAGCATGCAAAATGGAGAACATGTCAGCATCTTAATCTTTTGAATAGCTTTAGGATCTCTGTTCCACTGTAAGCAGGAGATGGACTAAAAATACAAATAAATATCCATACTTGAGCTTTTTCATAATAATTGTATCTAAAATAAAAATTGAAATGAAAAATTGAAAATCAAATTTGAACTATTTATGAGTCAATTGTCATGTCTGGTTCAGAAATCCAGCTATCTTATTCCTGCACATTCATGTTTTTATTTTGCCTTGTCTTTGAGAACTAGGGTAAATACAGTAGATCTAAGTGACTATAATTATTTAAATAAAAATGCACATAAAATTAAGTTTCTAGACATCTTCATCTTCTACTTCAAAAAAACAGTTTTGTCCTATCAGTACTGAGATATGACTATGTTATCATTTAGCAGATGAACCAAACACAATGAGCAGTTTCTAAAAATTACTGATCTTTAAAACACGGAGTTTTTATAGTTTCCATTTTGCCACATTCTGATCATTTTGAAACAATCAAGGCTGATTGCACATACCCCTTTGTAAAGCTTATCAATTCATCAACTGAATTACATCTCTCTTCTCACAGAAAATAAATACACTACTTCATATATTCTCTGCTTATGGTTTAAGATGTAATTGCAACTATCAGTTGAAGTAAATATTGTGCAGTATAAAGATGTGATTTCATTTCATTAATAAATAAACACATTTTTTTCAAATTTCCAACATAATAGTATAACCTGGTTTTACCTCTAGGAAATCTGTTTGGGTGTCCCTGGAATTCACATTTTAACAGCCTCTTATCTGGTTTTACATGTTAGACTTGAAGAAATTAACTTTTTTCTTCATAACAACTACCATCCCAAGATGAAAATTTTAATGGTGTTTTATTACTACGATGTGTGGTTTTATAAAATAAAAATGCACTGTTCTGACCTTGATAAAGGAATTCACCACAGTTTCAGGTATCCTGTGACTGATTATCCTCAAAATGCTTTTACTGAATGTTGCCTTGTCCTTACATCTGCTCCACTAGTGTAGTCATCTGAACATCTTCTCCATTACACATTTTTTTTCTCTTTTCTTTTAATGTCTCTTAAGAACAGCTATCCAAAGCAGGCTGATCTTTCCCTGCTCTCAAAACCATAAAAATCCATAACAGAAAGAAGTACATCTGGTTGGGGATTGTGCAAATGTGAAATTGGATCTTTCCCTAGTTTGATTCTAAACAAAACTTAGGGGTTTTATGATTTTTATTGGAACCACACAAAGATAACAGGTAGGGGAACCATGGTCAACATAGTTATGCTGTCTAAAGACTAATCCAAGCAAATCTTCTGCCTATAAATTTTACATCAATTTGCATTTAGAGTAGACAAACTATCTGATTAAATTGATAGAAAAGTAGATTAATCCTACATGCTATATCCTAGTTGTCTTTCTCTCCATGAGGCTGGAATGGTATTTTAATTATGTATGCATTATTTGGTGTGTGCATGGGCTGGTATTTTTATGTGAAGCATAGTTCTGATTATGTGAGAAACCTTATAGCACTTAACTGAAGCCGAAAGCTAAAATGTGTTTTACAATGGAGTAGCTGGTTTAGTACATTGTATTATTTTATCCTGTACACTCTGACTGTTGTATATAGGTGCAAATCTTTTTTAAAGGTGATGATGTCTCCAGGCAGTGAATGTCAAGATGCTTAATGGGTGTAGAAAGCCCTATGAACACTAATAGTGTAGGAGTTACCATAATAGAGCTATAACTGCAAACATCAGCAAGGCAAAATAGATGAAAATTTTGAGTTGCAGATTTGATTGGGGATTTGGGGAAAGCAATGGAAATAAAGCCTGAGAGGTGACTAGATGGAGAACTACCCTATCTTCCTTAACCATTTTCCAACAAGAAAAATATTATCCCCTGCAGTTAAATATGATCAGTAATACTAACACAGAAACTCCTGATGTTTGAATAATGTAATGTACTCTGTTATATTTAAATCAAAGCTTTAGTTTTGGTCTGTACTCCAGTTTAATGAAGTAATGCCTTTTTCATCATTTTCCAAACTGGTACCAATGTTCTACATTAGCATACTGATCAAGATCCTGAAATACTATATAAAATGTAATAAATCAGATATAATGAAAAGAAGCAGAATTAGAATAGATTTTAGAATTGGAGATTGATGAGTCCAGTGAAGGGAGATAAATTTAAATAAAAATCTGAAAAGAAAAAAATAGTACTTCAAAGCCACATTTTTTGTTTTCCAAATATGATGGCTGAATGTAATGACTCATAAAACATCCTTAACTGGAAAGCACCCACAAGGATCATCAAAGTGGAACTCCTGGCCCTGCACAGGACAACCACAAAAATCACATCATGTGCCATACTAGTGTTGTCCAAAATACTTTTTGAACTCTGTCAGTCTTGGTGCTGTGACCACTTCCCTAGGGAACCTGTTCAAGGGCCCAACCACCCTCTGGATGAAGAACCTTTTTCTAATGTCTAACCTAAACCTTCCCTGATACAGCTTCATCTATTCCTTTGGGTCCTTCATTGATCAATAGAAAGAAATTAGTTCCTGCTCCTCTGCTTCCCCTAGTGAGGAAGTTATAGACTGTGATGACATCTCCCCTCAGTCTTCTCTTCTCTAGACTGAACAAAACAAGTGACCTCAGCTGTTCAAGTCACAAATTTTAGTGGGTTTTTTTTCTGATTTTCCTCCCCCGCTGCATTCAGTGGCTCCTAACAGCTCATTTCTACACAAAAGAGAGACTTTTCAAACAAGAGACAGACAAAAAGAGGTCTTTATTTTAAAAAGAGTCTCGAGTAAAACACTTAGGGAATGTAAACAAGTCATAGAGTATGAACAGGAAAAGATTGCCATAAGATAGTACTAGGTGAAAAAAATAAAGATTTTTTTGTATATTCTTTACAAACTTGAGTTAAGGACTTGGTAAAATCACAGTAACTGAATAGTTAAGCCAGCAGTACACAGGGAATAATACCTTGTGATGAGCATGGCAGTTATCTGGTTAATCCAAACTATTTGACAGTGAAATCATGTGTGTATCTGTGCTCCATGACCAAAAATGAAACAAAATGTAGGCTTGAGTTAATCACAACAACTCTGAGAGAAGTAAAAGTCTGAGAAGGTGGTTTCTGAGTCCAAATAATTTAAACCATTTTCTTGCCACCAAAGCTGCTGGGGCCCTCCTTCTTCACTGAAGGCATATTTGCAACAAAAGCTTTAGACTAGCTAATAATTAGGTAAAAGAAAACTCTCTATCTGCCATACTTGACACAACAGTCAGTTGCAGATTTTAGTATGACATAAGACAAAAAAATTGTATATTTATCTGAATTGCCTGCTGCTACACAATGCATGCTTAATCCTTTGTAGAACTGGTAACCAAAAGTGGCTTTTGGTGAGTCACAATTACCTCAGACACAATAACTGACTTTGAAGGCTGCATCTCACAAGCAGTGCTTGAGTTCACAGGCATTCTGATATCCAGAAAGTTATCACTTATCTAGAAAATGTGTTTTGAATTTCATTATTCTCTGAGATGACACCACGTTTAGAAAGAAAATATTATTTTACTTTTTTCCTGTTGAGAACATACATTTTCCTCAAACCCAGTCATGACAAGAGCTGTGCAAAGCATTCTGCTTTTTAGAAGTATAAGGGGATCAGCTTCACTACCAATCTGACCTATTACTTTTCGGTGTGCTTCCTCCACAGATTGTACCTTTAATGGCAAGAGGTATTAACACTCTACCTGTGACAGCAGCTCAGCAGACTGTCATGTTTGGAATTAGATCTTGAAAGCAGTTCATGCAAATTACATGCCAGCTTGTCATCTTCAGTAGAGGAGTACATTAAGTGTATGAAAGTCTTCAGCGGTGACAAGTTAAAAGAGTAAATATGACAAGTTCTCTATCTGTCAAGACGGAACAAGAGAAGCAAGGTGACAAAAAGTATCAGAAAGTAGTTTGATTCTCATGAACAAGATACAGCTAGCAACAATGGTTAATAAGTCAAACCTTCTAAATAGCTTAGTAAAACAAAGATAAAGAGGACAGTAAATCTTAGAAACTGGCGATAATAATGATACTACAGGAACTGGAAGAAACATGATGCCATATTAAGAAAAGTAGTAGACAAATGAAATGTAATGATGGAAGAAAATTAAGTCTAGAGGAGTGCAGTGCTTGTAAACTCTTCAAAAAAACTCTCCCTGGAATTAGGCTGTGATGCTCAATTTATCACAAACTAAAACCTACATCTAGGAGACCATTTTTATAAAGATGATAAAAACTTCTTGCTCCATTTAGGCAATGGAATAAGAATAGATAAGTAAGTAATTTCATGCAATAGTCTGAATCCTCAGAAATCCTATCTCCAGAAAAGCTCTTTGTCTCTGGATAAAAACCAACTGAAAGAGTCTTAGTTTAAAGTTTTCCTTCTCTCCTGTGCTTTTGATTAATTTCTTTGTTTCTCATAGTGACGTAGTGAAAAACCTTCTCCTCTTAGTCTATACCTATCTTCCTACAAAAGAAGAAAGCAGCAAACTACTTTATCTTTTCTACAAAGTGCAAGCAGGTTTCTCAAACCTGTGAGGTCACTCAGGCTCGTGAGGCACTTTTCTTTAAATGTTTCTTCTTCTCTTCTACACACAAGCATTATTTCCCTTGTCTCAGTAACTTAGCATCGTTATCATAATAACATCTTTTTAATGTCAAAATCAAAGTGCCCATCACAAGAACTCTGTCTTAACAAGGGAGGAAAGAAATGCTACAAATTCTTTTAACTTGTCCAAATACATCATATCTAAAAAAAATCAATAAAAAGCATACAGAAGGCATCCAATAAATAGTTTTAGGTTACCTTCCTCTTTCTTCCCTCCTCATGATAAATTTCTCCTTTTCTTTTTTTCTTTTTTCTTTTTTTTTTTTTATTTATTATTAATATTTAATTCCTTCTTGTTGCAGACAAGAGAATGGAAAGGTAACTGCAGTTCTTTTTTCAGTCTTAAAAAGTTCTGAAAGTATAGCTCTGTAGAAAACCTTAGCAAACTGAATATTTTTCATATTATGCAGAATGCTTAATTTTTTCAGTAGTTAATTTTCTCACTAGGTATTTTGAAATACGATAATGCAAATATAATATTTAATCCATTGAAACTCCTTGCAGGCTGATTTCCACCAGATTTCAAATTATTAATGTTCTCTCCAATTAACTATGCCACAAATCTTAATACTTTCTCAAAGAAAAAATGGAAGCTATGATAAAGGGAATGGATTCACAGATTTATGTGTGTGTGTGCATGCACATTAATTACAGGGGAAGTATTTAAACATTAAAATCTCTAATTCAGCCTTTAGAAATGTTGAAGCTGGAATATACTCATATGAAGTAAACACATAAATTTAAGTTGAAGTTATTATTTAGGGTAGCTCAGTTTAAGAGTCAAAAAAATTAATCAAAAGTTAATTAAACCTCAGAAAATAAACAAAATTTTTTCTTCCACACTGCAATAATTTCATACCCTGTCACCTAAAAGATCTTAGTTTCCTGGCTTTCCCTTAAATCAGAGAGTTTTCACTTTATAGAGGATAGAATTTGTTATTCACTTACCTGTATATGTGATTTGGTGTCATCTGTATGATCATCCAACAGGATAGTCTAGTCAATCCAACACTGACTGCTTTTAGTACATTTTTCTCCATTTAAAAAAAGATTCTGAATTGCAGATACTTACATGTGAGAAAATATTGACATGGCATACTCTCAAAGTAGCAGTGCTAGTGCTTCATGGTCAAACACTCCACTTGTTTGACTGATTGGAGGTAGGCATTTTGAAGCAGCCCTACTAGACAAGCTGCCACAGAATGAGGGGAGAAGAAATGAGCTCAAAACAAACAAACAAAAAAAATCATTTATTTTCTATTCTAACAAACTGTGAAGGGAGGACTTAAGAACTGAGTTTACAAACTGCTCAAGATCAGAACAAGATGAAACTGCAAATTTTCACATCTGATTTTTGTTCTGAAATGTTTCCTTGCGATCTCTTTTTCATGGGATAATGTCACAATAGTTCCTTGGTAGTTTGAATGCTTTTTTCTAAATGAACTAGATGTAGATAATTAAAAAAACCCTAATCCACATTCTGTTTCTTAAATGTATTGTGTTAATTGCAGACAAACAATTCACCTACAAAAAGTTTTCAAAGACATAGTGCAGTTTTAAAAATTGTACCATTCACTTCATCATACTTAGGAATAGTTCCTTTGCATGAGTGTATACATCGCTGTCTTAC
Organism: Myiozetetes cayanensis; assembly: GCF_022539395.1. NCBI lineage: Eukaryota > Metazoa > Chordata > Aves > Passeriformes > Tyrannidae > Myiozetetes > Myiozetetes cayanensis. The sequence goes on along the minus strand of NW_026086604.1, from coordinate 72,762,414 downwards.
AGATTCTGATTAGTATGAATGCAAATTCTTCTAATCTGCTCGTATGTCTTTTAGTACTTGCAATTCTCAATTTCAGGTTAATTTTAAAAAAAAAGTAAAATATGGGTGATGTTAAGACCAATTGAAGGACAAGTTAGTCTAGAGTGAGTTGTCCTAGTTTTGAAATATTCAAAGCATGTTACTTTACTGTGATGACTTTTAAGGAAGAACTGATTTGAACATGAATTGCAAAAGTTCCCTAGCAAATTAATGCAGGTTAGGATTTCTGAATCTTGATAACTTAGTCAAATATTGCAGAGCCAATGGTGTTGAACTTTAAGTATCTTTGTATATAAATATATAGAATTTGTATTTGTATTTTTATATTTGTATATAAATATATAGAATTTGTATTTTTGTATTTACATATATACATATATATAAATGAAATCTGGGAATGTAGAATGACAACAAAAAATGACCACTGAGCAGAATCCAGGAGTAGAATCCAAACAAAGTCTATACACATGTATCTTTCACTACAGAAATAAAGAGAAAAAAAATGTATTCCTTGGAAACTACTAAGGGATTTTATAATCTAATGAACTTTTCTAAAGTAGTGAATTCTCTGTCCAACTAACATCATTGCTGTTTCAGTGTCAAGTAGTTAACAGATGATTAGTAGGAAAAATTTGTGATCCTTTTGTTTCACACTCCAGCAATAGCATGTGTAAGAGATTAGTTTTACTGTACTTACCGGCCTCAAACAGCCTTCTTCTGTTTAGAATGCTCAGCAGAAGACACAACAGAAAACTGCATACTTGGCTTTGATTTTGAGCTATTTTTTCCCAAACTGTGTAAGGTTCTGGAACAGACTTTGCACTGTCTCCTGTAAACAATGTTTTCATTTTATTTTCAGTTTATTTGGACGGGATATTATCTTCAACAATAAGACCATTATGAGTACTGAAAAAGGTACCATCCCTCAGAGAAAAGAAAAAAATCAACAAGTAAAATCCTCTCTTTCAAAATCGATCTCCTGCAGAGCTCGGAGAGTTTCTAAGTAAAGTCAGATCTCTGACTCGGACTGTGGGTGAAATGCAAAACTCCCGGAGAGCCCAAACCTTCAAAAAATGCAAACCCATAAGAAATTGTTTTACATAACAAATTTCCCAAATTTAATGAGGTTTGTGGTCAAAATTGTATAAAAACATTTTATCTCTGACCATCATCCTAACCCTCAGGCTAGCCATCAGAAACACTCTCTCTATCAGGGTAATTTGTCCCATTTTATCTACTGCTCTTCAACCAGTCCAAATGCAAAATAAATATTCATATGTACTGTTTGCACTAGCTCAAAAGCTCACTTAATGTGTTTCTTTCAAATTGCTCATATTATTCTCACCCAATATAATATAAAACCTTGATAACCTCTCACTGCTGTGACTAACACATCAAATAGTGTTCACAAAATCATAAATTTTGTTCTTGTTCATTTGCCCTGCAAAATTTAAACTTTCATATTTCTATCTTACACTTTCAGTGAAAAACAGTGAAAAAGTATTGAATATTAAGAACTATTTGTAAGGAAAACAAACAAAACCAAAATATTTCAATAACACTCCTTAAAACTTCCCATTCTCAACAGGTAGGTAGAAAAAGAACAAGTGCAGAAAAAGGTAACAAGGACAAACAAAGGACCATAATGTCTTTCTTTGAACAGCTACTTAAGAGATGAAGGCTTTTATCAACTAAAAAGATGACAAAGAAAATGCAATAATTGATTACAAAATCGTCATGGGCAGGACAATAACCTGAAGAAAGGATGATTACTGATTGTCTCAAAGTACGAAAAAAGAGAGCATCAAAACAACCTAACAGGGGACATGTTGAAAATAAAAGATGTGCTTCACTGAACAGGTAAGTGGACGGTACCACAGATGTAGATGATTGCAGAAGTGTACATGAATTCAGAAAACAAGAAAAGTAATGGCAAAAAAAATCTATCTTGACCTATTCAATACAAAGAGATTACATCCAATTCATGAAGTACTTGATTCACAACTTGCTGGAAACTGGGAGAAGATAAAAAGGGAACCATCACTACATTCATGTTTCATTTACTTTCGTTGTTACTCTGAATCAGTGTGGGCATACTGTTTATTTTTCTGTTATAGACCATGTCCTGCCATGTTTCTGTTTAAAGATGTCAAAAAAATAGCACTAAACAGCAGTTTATCCTGTGTTTACCATCCTGCAGAATTAGGTGACTGCAGTACACTCTGCCTGAGGCCATTTTCAAAGTTGTTTGATCATTTCAGCTGCAATTCTATACTGTACCCATTAGATAGACATGCAAGTTTCACAAAATCTTTCAGGATGCAACTGTGGATCTCAGTTTTGACATAAAAATTATCAAATGATAAATTGAATTGTTGCTTACTTTGCTTTGCACATATAAATCATGATTTGACTTCAGTGAGAAATAAAATATTTTTAATTAAGGAATCAGTATCTGCACGTATTTACAAGAATAAATATCTCAAGTTATTAATTGAAAATAAACTCCTTGTGGGTTTTAAACCACAGTCATTCATCAGAGTTAGACACACACAGTTCTAACGGGAAAAATTTGTCTTTTTTTATCGCAAACAGTTGACCAAACCTAATTCTCTAACACAAGAATTTAGTAACAGTACCTTTTTTAGGTAAAAATAAAAATCACTTTAACTACGGTGTGAATTCACTAACTCATAAGGTTACTAAATAAGCAAGGTCTTGCAACTGAATACAGGATTTTTATTTCTGAGTTTTGCAAATCCTTTGATCTTTACAGTCATGAACACAGGGTTGAGGAAAAAAAAAAAAAGTCAATATCCTGAATTTTGCTATGCTTCATCAATGATACCTGAAATGCACTTTTTTGTTTGGTTTTTTTTCCTGTTTTTAAATTATAATCTACAGAGAACACAAACAAGTTAAAACCAGCAGAATTAGACAAAGACAATAAGAGCTGCCATCTCTCACAAGATCAGACCCTTATAGGTAGCATTGTGACTTTAATTCAAAAGCTGTAACAATTCAAATATAATGAAATCCTTTAACAGCATGATGGCAGTTTCAGTTTCCAATCTGACAAAACTACTGTCCAGGATGTCCAAGGTTTCAATACTACTGAAAGCTCTTAACAATTCCAAATGCTTTCTAAAGCTTTCTACAGAGACATTGGCTAGATGTGAAGCAGTGAACTGTTAAAGAATTGGAAAATAAATATGCAAAATCATTTGGTAGCTAAATTTTCTTCTCTGAGTGTACCCAAGGCTGTTTAAGAACAGTACAGGTATTAGCAGCTGCCTACTCATTCTTTCACAAGGGATTTCTGCTTCTGGAGACTGTATTAGAGTATAGGGAGGATGGTTTTCCACTGGAAAAAAAAAATGTAATAGCAAAATATAATAGATTTATAAACCCTAAATTTTGCAGTTCTAATTTACTATATGTGAATGACAAGAAGAGGCAAGTATAAAGCAGGCAGGAATAAATATGTCTGATTATATAGCAATAGGGAACCTGTGAATTCTGTCATGGTCCATTTTCAAATTAAGGTCATGTTCTCCCTCCTTTTTTCACTGTCAAAAATTTCAGTTAAATGTATTACTAAAATACATTTCTAACCCTCTATATGTTGTTAGATAATATGAAGTAAAGGCAAATATAACAACAAATTTTTGTTGTCAAATAATGCAGGTGAATTCTCTTAATTCCTTTACAGTACCACAGTCATCTAGTGGTTTGATCAATAAATGCACTGTGAGCAACCTCACCTTCCTGTTTTTAGCTCATGGGTTTAATAACCTGAAAAAACAGTTGTTTCAAGTAGTTCAAACTTAAAGTAGAATACTGCAAAATAAAACAGAATTAAAAGATACCACCAACCAATTCAGTATTCACTGTCTCAGGGAAAAAACAGAAAATTTTTCTATTTCTGAGTGTAAAGAGGACAATGACTAGTTCAAATGATCTTTCAAAAATTATGGGCAATCCGTAATGTTGCAAAGCAATGGGACAATATTTTATAACAGAAGGACCTTAATACAAGGTGAAAATCTGTTTTCAGAAAGGGTGGGTACTGCATCTATCTACTATTCTTATATTTCAGGAGAGTGCAGCAAAATCATAAATGTGTTTCAAGACCAGCTATATAATACTCAAGGTTCATTTGAGCATTTAATTAGCTTTTTGAGTGAGTTTATAGGAGTCATATGAATGACAGATTTTTGGTGTTCCACAACAGTGGATTGTCAAAAGCTATTTCTTTTCACTTTAGAACACCCTGCCTTTTTATTTCCTCAGTCCGATGAGCAGCTGATGACCCATCACTGGTGTCCCAGAGACTGTTTGTCTGCCTCTCTGCACAGAACAGAAACCCCTGCAGATGTACAGAGCCTGTAATAAAGAATTGCAAAGCAGAGTGTTGCTGCTTTACAGCCAGTTTTCAGAAAACAGCACACAACAGTCTTGTAAACCTCTACCAATTTATCTGCCATTTGTGCCACATGCCACTGGCCAGCAGTTTTATTAGGAATGCACTGTTGTATGTTTATACATGCAATGAGAAATCTCTTGCTTGCCCACTTAGCATATCTGATTTGCGCTGCAGGAGAGGCATTGGCAGGTGGTACTGGTGAGACTAACTGTACAAAATCATTTCTTTCTGTTAGTTAATTCAGGTATGCAACAACTGTACTTCACTACCAAATGAAGCAGCACAGAGCAAGTATATGCTGATCTTTATGTTTCAAAACTTGGGTATTATAACCAAAATGTAAGCATGGTTGGAAATTCAAATTTATACTGGAAATAAAATACATGAATCTGGACTGTGTATCATACTCTGTTCCTAATCAGTATTAATAGACCAGAGGAGATAGAAAAACAAAATGAAGATAGGCTCATTTGGTTCCAGTGGTAGAACAAAGTTTAAGAGATGGTGTCACTTTCGGGTCTTGTCAAAACTATCCAAGCTCTTCTTGAAGAATATTGTGACATGAAAAGAGATACAAAGTCAGAATTATAAGAGATGTAGTACTTCCATTTTTTTAATTCTCTTTTTGATGATCTATGATCCTGATATAGACTCCCACCTCAACCTAGGAGATGGCAAACAGCTACTCTCTCTTTTTGGGTTGCAGAACCAAAAAAATGGCTTGTCTAGGTCATATGAGCTGTCACACTTTACAGATCTAAGTCTGCATCCTCGATGTTTTATTTCTTTCAACCTTTAAAAGCTGAAAGTTTGAATTCAGGAAAATGTTTCTTATTGTCATGGGTTTAGTAGCAGTGGGAGGGCTACGAGGCCAATTTCATTTAGAAGCTACTAGAAGTTTCACTGTCCTATCCTATAAAGAAGCCAACGACACCCAACTCCATGAGGGACTTCCTTAGTGATAGCCAAGGCTAAGCCAATGAAATGCACTTTTGTGATAACATATTTAAGAACAGAGGAAGAGAAGTGGGTGGCGCAGAAGAAATTCCAGCCCAGAGAAGAGCGGAGGAGAACATGGGATAACAAGGCAGGCTCCAAGGTCAGTGCAGCAGGAGGGGGCAGGAGGGGTCCAGGGGTTCCCCTCTCCCTCCAGCAGGGGAAAGCTGAGGCCCCTGCCACCTGTGGAAGACCACCGGGGTGCAGAGACCCCCCTGCAGCTCATGGAAGAGCCATTGCTGGAGCAGGTGGGTGCATGAAGGAGACTGTGACCTGCTGTGGGAGGCACAAGATGGAGCGGAGTCCTGCAGGAGACCTGTGGCCCTGGTGGGGAACCCATGTCGGTACAACTCAGCCCATGAAGGACTGCACCGCCTTGAAAGAGTGACCCACAGGGCAAGACTGTCTCCCGTGGGGAGGGACCCCACAGAAGCAGGGGAAGGACTCAGAGCCATGACCCCCCTGTAGCCCATGGTGAAGACTATGGTGATGCAGGTTGTCCCCCTGCAGCCCATAGAAGACCATTGGGGTGCAAAGACACCCTCCCACCCCGCACCCAATGGAGAAGTAACGCACAGGACAGAAGACTGACAAGGTCTGCTGTCCGAAGAGTAGACTCAAACTGATTACAAAACTCCTTCCCATCCCCCTGCACTGCTGGTGGGAGGAGGGAGAACTTGGAAGAAAGCAGAAGTGTGTGTAGTGGGGAAGGTGTTTGTTTAAGACTGTTTTATTTCTCACTCTCTTAGTTTTATCTTGTTAGTAATAAATTTAAGTTTTATTCCCTACATTGAGACTATTTTGCCCATATCTATCCTCATGAATTCCTTGCTGGTTTTTTCTCTCCTCTGCTACTTTGCAGAGGAAGGGTGAGAGAGTGTCTTGGTGGGTATCCTGGCATCTAACCAAGGTCAAACTACCCCACTTATGTACTCTAATATTGCATCAGTTCTTATTGGGTTCATGAGGATACCATATATGTCCAAATCCAGGTTAGACCAGTAAATTTCTCTCTGCTATTACATTTAAAATCAAAATGAAGTACATAATGTTAAATTACACATAATTTGCTGACAATTATACCAATTTTCAGAGGCAAAGTTACTGCAATACACCATTCAAACAATGAGTTCCAGACCTAAATGCAAGGAAACAACTCAAGCTGTAAATGAACTGATTTATCTTGCAAAGTACTTCTTGTTCAGAGCACTTGTTCTTCCTTTTGTAACATTACTATAAACAATTTTACAAAAAATTTCTATCTTATATCATATGTAATAAAATTAGAATCTGCAAGACTGAGGGTGTTTAACCAAACATCAGAGCATAATTTTGACCATCATCAAACTGAAGAAATTTGTTGATGATTTTACTGATATTGCAAAGTGGTGAGAAATTTTTAATGCAAATGATATTGTAATGAGTGCTTTTGTAGGTGCTATCACATTTTCTGTAGAGAAGTTATCTCTCAGGAACATCTAATAGTGACAACAAAACTTGGTAGTTCAGTCCATTCATTGCACAAGTTTTACAAGGGCATTGTGTCAGAGCAGGCAGGGTTTGTTTTAGTTCTAACACGCTTAACAACAAATTCTCCCCTTTTTCTCTACTGTTAACAGACAAGGCATTTACTTAAAGAAAGGAGACGAGCCTTTTATTTCCCCTCTCTATCTTAGGAAGGTTTTTGGTAAATGAAAAATTTCCAGACAAAACATTTAAATGGGGACATATAAACAGAGAAGCTGCACAAATAGGAAACTTGGGAAAAGACAAAGAAATTTTCTGCTGGAAGAGCTGAATTAAATCATGTCTGCATAAAGATTCAATCCCCAAAGACTGCCAAAGGAAGGAAGAAATAGACTTCATCCACATGGCTACCATATGTCAATTACCTTACAACCATGCTATAACAACAGACTTACAAATGTTTAAGAAAGAGCATCTTCAACACCTGCAAGTTCAGATATATTTGCTTACTTACAACTTCCCGAAATGTGAAAAATGCAACTGTAGACAAGGAATGCAGAGAAAGACTTATAAAAATAAACTAAATGATATACTGTGGGACTGTAAGTAAGATATAGATAATGAGTTAGAATTCTCATCTTCACAAGCAGGTACTAGAAGAAAGTTTAGTGATCATCAAAGGATCATAACATACATTCAGTGTAGACTCTAATGTAAGAAACTGAGCATTTCGACAGATTGAGAAGTAAACTGATAAGAACAAGTTAACAGCCTATGGTAGAGGACTCTTTCTGTTCATTTGTCTCCATTCTTCTCTATTTTCAAGGAAATATTTGAACATATCTATTAGCTCCTCTCATTTTTGGTTCAGCATTGTTTTCCTATCTTTATGGAGGTCTGTTAGGGCCAGCAGCATATCAGTCTGAAAGTTATTTTAAGATTTAAGGAGAAAAATTCCACCAAAAGCTGAGATGGGTTGTAGGATGATGGATAGGGTTAAAATTTAGAGGAGGCTAAGAATTCTAGGGTAAAAGCAGCTACAACTCCCTGGAGTGAATGCAGTTGACATGCTCCCCATACAAAGATAATCATCTACTCAGAGGAACAGAACAGAGTGTGGAATGAAGTAGAGAATACATGGCCTCCCTCCATTCAAATCCTGGAAGAAAGGAGGAACACTGTGGTGCTTTGAAGATCATGAGACCGTACAGTACCTGTCAATTAGGGGAGAATTAGGATGTTCTGCTGCTGAGCCAACAGCCATGTAAAAACCCCCTCCTCAGGTGCTAAGCCACAACCACCCCCCTCCCATTAGGTATGTCAAGAGAAGTTTACACGAATCAGAAATAAAAGGTATTTATGACTAGAACCACTCAAGCTCCACCTAAACATAAAGAAATAATGTAAGAGTCAGTTGAGGATAGGCGGAAAGTTGGAGAAGACTCCACTGAAACTGCTGGGGTCAGTCAACAGGCTGAGCCCGTCTTTCCTTCCTACAGGGATGCCTTGGGTAAGAATTATACTCTACGCATGTTAAATGCTGTTATTAGTACTAGAGCTTGTGCTTGTTTAATATATATGAGTAGATTGCTTTAAAATGTATTTTTGTAGCCACATCCTATCTATTTTGGCACAGAATTTCAGAGAACTCTCTTCTATTGCAGTAGTCCTGAAAATTTTACCAAGTTTTGTTACCTGAAGGATAATAAATTCTTTTGCTCTATAAATAAAAGTTTGAAGTAATTAAAATACAATAGGAAATTCAATGTTCATACATAATAATAAAAATTTATACATAATAATAATTCATACAAATACTCTGCAGCATTTAAAAGAAAATCTCTAAAAGTGCTTAAGCAACAGTGTTCTTAGTCATTACTAATCCTATTATCTAGAACCAGAACAGATTTCAGGAAAGGATCAAGAGGAAATAAGGAAGAGTTTGGAGAGTCTTTTGTGATGTTCTAGATGCAATTGGTTTCATAAGTAACCCATTTTCTTCCCTGTTAAAAAGTGGGTTTTTCTTCCTGAACATAGAATTGATAAATGTTACATCTTTAAGTAAAGCCATCTGGTTTTCCCAGAACAGATTCTCCAAAAAGCAAAGTCTCTTTAAGGTCAGTGTGTTTAAATAATTAATCTTATTTCACTTACTTCTTTCTCCCTTGTTCTTTATTACCATATTAAGAACTAAACACTAAGGCTTTTTTTGCTCTCTAAGTCTGAAAAATTTGAATTTGATCATATAAAAAGAAGTATTTTACAATTAGGTAATTTACATCCAAAAGCTGTAAATTCACAGGAATTTATCCAATGAAACCTTTTGTATTAAGTGCACAAAATTTTAAAATAAATAACCTGACACAAGACCTGAAGTGGCCTAAATTTAACATCTAGAGCATGACCCAGTTAAAGTAATAGATTTACCTGAAATTATATTGGTCTTTTGAGTCACAGTGATTTTTTTGTCTGAAGCTTTCACATTATATTTGTAGTTTTTCTCCAGTTCAGACACATTTGACACTCTGCAGTGACTTTACTAGAAGTTTCTGACCTTTCAGATTATGCGTGAAGTGTAAGACTGGGAAATGTCACAAACCTTAATTGATGTTATGATGCAATTCATACAAATCAACACCTTCAACCCCTCTTACAGGCACACAGATTCTAATAATATTGCAACTATATTTTATAGGAAGATATTGAAGATGTGATGCCCCCTCTGAATTGCTATTAACATACTTTATAACATTACTCAAGTAGTTTCCATAGTGACTGATTTTACACTGGAATGTAGAACATCCTTCGGATCTATGTTATTTCTGCTTTGGAGTTTAATATTTAAGAGTACTAAAAAGAATGTGTATAGCACTGAAGTTGTAGCACAGGTATATACTTATTGCCACCAAAGAGAACATTAATTTAAAATTTCTTTTTAAATATTCTCAATATCAAATATTATCTAAACTGAGTTGCCTTCAAAAAAGTGAACTTTGGAGTTCCCCATAGTCCTGCTCCATGAGTATGGTCTTTTTGCCAAAGAGTGTGACTGCTCTGCTTACAGGGTCCAGTACTATTTTTTCTAGCCAAGCTTTAGTGTTGTATGCAATGTCTCTGTTTATTCTCGAAGCATAACTGAAAACTATTTTATTTTTCTTATTACCCACACAGAACATACATTACCCACACAGAACAGATATACAGTTCTGTGCTTGGTTATCTGTGTTTTTCTCATATTCTTTTGGATAGGTTTCTTGTATCATTGTACTTGCACATTTACTCCTTCACCTCTTCAATTTATATGTCTCAAATTCAAAGAACATCCTTTCAGATGTCCTTTGTAACCATATAACTCTCAAGACACTTTCCTGCACATGATTAGCTTCCCTATCAACACCTGAACGTCAGACATTTTTGATATCTTATAGGCCACTCCTTGAATGACTTAGCAAATGTAAGCCTAACAAAACTGAAGATCAGACTTTTCCTGTAACTCCAATAAATAAACCTCACTTTTCCCCCCTTTTCTTCTATTTCCTAGTGTCTTTCTCCCATATCTGTATTAAACATTGCTTCTATATTTCAGCTAGATCTCACACAGGTGCTTTCCCATCCCCTTTCTATGTAACAATTGTGGTACTAATTTACTCAGTATATTTCAAATAAAAAATTCAAAATTTTTAGATAGAATGAAAATTTTTACAATGATTTAACATTGTGCTTAAAAATTTGGAATGTGTTCCAAATGAAAATATCTTTCTATTGTGATAGTCTAACTACAGCTGGTAAGTGTGGGCAGTATCTTACCTCAATAAGAACCTCAAAGTAACAATCACCTCAATTTGTTGACTGGTCATAAAACCGTGCATCCATTTGCATCCAAAGTGTAGCTGATATGTCAAATTTGTGAATCCAAAGCATACTATTAGATTTAAATATCTAAAATCTTGAGATCCTATAGGTCACATGGCTTCCTTTTGTCCCAAAATTGCTGTAGTAATAGAACTTTTTTCAATGCAGTTTAACAGGTCCTTTGTACAGCTGCTAGACATTTACCAATATTAATATCCCACACACATGCAAAATATGCTAATTAGGGGAGGATGTACCAAGATGGATAATTCAGATACATTACATAAGGTATGTTCTAAGACAAGCTTTATTTAACATAATGTTCCAGTTAAAACATGAATGAAATTAAATTGTGAAACAGCTGCTATGTTTAGTGTTCTTCTTTTACTGAGCAACACATTCCTCTTCCACTGTAGTTCCAGTAACATCTGCCCTCATTTAGCCAATCTACTATTCAATAAAGTGCACAAGAAACTCCCAAATAACCCATATGATAGGTAAAATGTAAAATGGGAAACTGAATACTTAAAGAAATCAAAAAAACAGAGGGCTACCAGATAAATTTTGTTTTAAAGGGCTCCATTAAACTATTTTTATTCCTTTTTTTGTATATATTATTATTCTGAATAGTAGGCAGGTATTTTGCTTCAGAACAGAGAAAAAAGGCTTAGAGAAAAAATTAGAAAAAAAGGAATTGTCAAAGCAGCTTTCTTTGCCTCTGATGTAAATTCTCCTTAATAGACATTATTCTTTGGAATGGTTTTCCTTCACTATTCTTTGCTACTAATCTGTACCTTCATCTAACCTCTAAACTTTTCCTATCCTGTCCAGCTTCTTTATGTGTTCCGTAAACTGTTTAATTCTGCCTTTCTCTATTGTATTTTATATATATATATATATATAATATTTCTGCAGTTTAGTTTGCATGTAAATGCCTGCTTTAGGAAGTCTAGGTTTCTGAATGAGACAGGATGTCTGTGGGTTTTTTTCTGGCTCTGTAAAGAACATTTCCCAGCAGGATTCCCTTCTCAGGTACTAGAATCATTGTAACATTAAATATATATACATAAATATATATATATATAATATGCACATATAAGCTTGTTTTCCAAAACTTGTAGACACTCAACAATTCAAATACTATGACAGTCTTAATATGCAGGCTATAACTGAGCTATGGAACAGTGGTGTTGGAGGAAGGACTAGCTGAAATACAAATCTCTCTTCTGCTGAAAATTCTTCCTGTACTCTGACTCAGCCCAGAAAAGGTTGCCTGTTGTCTACTCATCTAGGCTATAATGCCCCAAGCTGAACTAATGGCTGTATAATACTGTGACTAAATCAGAATTCCTTGAATGTGTTAGATGAGAAGAATGTTCCCTTCTATTCCCTTTTGCAACTAAGTGGAAGTTAATAGCAATTAACTGTTGCAATCCTTTCCAAGTAGAAAATATAACATTTTTCAGGATCCATTTGTGAAGTACATTTAATTTTTCTTAACTGTACAATGTCCTTTGTAACAATGGGCTATTCCTAATCAAAAAGCATTTTTCTGGATTATAAACTACCATCATGATGAGTAGTTAGATGGTTATGGTTCTCTTAGCTCAAAATGGGTTTCAGTAGAAAAAAAATCAAGTTAACTCATAATTGACCAAACTGCTAATAATCCACCAAATTTAAACTCAAAATGTTGTGAATGTAATTGCTCCTTGGAGGTACTTATGAACCATTGTGACTGGCATTATAGCACATATGTCAGAGACATTTCTATGCTAACAATTCCTTGTTCATCACTGAAATAATTTCTTTTCAATGCAGAACTCTCTTTTATTACATTACTATGAACTCAGAAAATAGTCTGTTTACAAAGGCATGTAGTGATAAGTCAAGGTGTTTAAACTGAAAGACAGTAGGTTTAGATTAGATATTGGGGAAAAAATCTTTACTTTGAGGGTGGTGAGGCAGTGAAACTGGTTGCCTAGGGAAGCTGTGGATGCCCCATCCCTGGAAGTGTTCAAGTCCAGGTTGGATGGGGCATTGAGCAACCTAGGCTAGAGAAAGTTGTCCCTACCCATGGCAGGGGGGCTGGTGAGAAACAATTTCTGTTTCTGGATTTTCATAAATATCCTCCTCCATGTGTGTTAATGCTCATACCTGTTGCCCAAATTGCCTCTAAATGACACATCTTAGAAAGTGAACTGTTTGGTTTTCCAAAGTGTTATGACTGTTTGCTTTATATACTTACAGCCTGCAAAATAAACATCTAGGTAGTGTGCTCCATATATAATACCCAATTCAACATTCATTGACGTCAACAAAAGGTTTTATGTTGAGCTCCATTTTCCCAGGACAGAGTAAGAATGATAACTAAATAGAGGAGTAGATCTGACAGAGGACTGAAAATTATCATTACATTCCTCTAAAAATCTCGAGTAAAATTAATGAAATGAAGCAGCGATAGTAGTATAACCAATACAGTGTATAAAAGTTGAAAATTATGTTTTGCTATTTAACCCTCTTTTTTGTATAATGCATATACAAAATACACATAATGCATATTTTGTATAATTCATGTTTAATGAAGAATTCTTGAACTATTTTTATTTTACTAGACAGAGAAAAACTCTACTGAAAAGTGACTTCACAACAGCTGAGAACATATAATTCAGGAATTGGAAAAAAAGATGATGGAACTGAGCTGAGTGAATAAGGAATATTTTTATATCTATACCAATATATTGTAGCTAAATATTAAATTGAAACCTAATTTCTATAGAACCCTGGTTTACATCAACATCTAATTTACTTCCCCAGAAATAAGCAAGTTTTATACACAATTAAAAAAGATATCACAAGGGTCACCATCCTCATTCTATAAAAGGCCTGGAAACGGCATCACTACCAAGTGATATTTTTAAACTGTTTTTTAAAGCCTTATTCCTTATAAACTATGGTTAGTTACTTGGCCAAGATTTTCACTTAAAAAGTATTACTTTGTTCCTAGATTATCTCTCTCCAAGGTATTTGTGAAGGTCTTCACTGTGTATCAGTGACAATTACAGTTTTTTTACCAGAAAAGCATGCAATGGAGTTTAGTACCTTGCCCACATAGAAAAGTGAATTACTGTTTCATAGATGTGCAGAGTTTTACTGCTTGAATAAGTGACAGTTATCCTTCAGTGTCTGTATCTACTTTGGTGGAAGTTTTTCACTACTGAAGATAAAAAATAAATAAAAGAAAAAGCCCCATTAGCAGTTTTCAAGTGGGAGAGAACATTACCAGCTGTCTGCTTGTTTAAAGAAAAGCTGTATCAAAACACTACAGTAATACAAACTTGCTCACTTATCCAGATTAATGGGAAGGAGGTTAGCAAGACTAAGGCATTAAAATAATTTTAAAAAGCCTAACGAAACAAATAGGAATTTTTCTAAGTATGAAATTTCTGTTCGTTACAGATTTTCCAAGTGTGGTAGAAGTTGTTACTTTGAATTGCATTAAAAACATTCTAACTGGATACAACATACTGTTTGTCTTCTAGAATTGCAACAGCCGGAGAGACAATGGCAATTAAACAACAAAGACCTTTCAAGGAACACATCTAAGGGCAATGCAAAAGATAAAAGTAGACATTAGCAATCACTTTCTCATACTAACCCTGTTTCTTGATAAAAATACATAGAAATTCATACCCTATAAATACAAGGGACATGGAAGAGATCAGTGCACTACATTAAAACACTTAAAAAAAGGCACCCTATAAATGTTAGCCTAAGTATTTATGAAGAAGTAACTGATTAACAGGAAGCAGTAAGTTCATGTAGAACCTGTGTGGTACATGGAAAGTTATTTTTCCTCTATTGGCTTTGTTGTAATTGATGTTTTCATTAAGAGTTTGGTCATAAAAGTAGGAGCTTCTTGATTATATCTGATAAAAAGGCTAGAAGACATCATCACAATGACAGGCAATGGATTTTCATGCAGGAACAACTTGGTAACTAGAAAAAAGGAACTGAAATTGGACACATTTATGCTTTTGAGACTAAGTAATTTGGGGTATGACATGAGAACTGAAAGAAAAGGGCCTAATGAGTCCATGTTTTCTTCATACAGAATCTGGATGATGAGGTGATGTCATCATAAAACCAGAAAGTATTGACTTTTGTTTCACCAGGAAATTTATTTTTTGTAAAATCAGATTACATACAGAAGGGAAAAGATGAACATAAATACACACAAGTATAGAGAAAGGCAACTAAATTAGGCAGGTTCCCTAATAGCACAGAGTAGATCAGAATTTCTCTATACTAATTAGTGGTTTTAAAACCAAATGAAAGAAAATGGATACTTGAACTGAAATACACTGTGGCAGACATATACAGTCAAGATAACCATGGATACATTCAAACTGAAAATTAGAAAATGGCTTCCAGCTGGCAGCAAAGAGAAATCATTAAAAGAAATGAGGAACCCAGGCCTAACTAATTTCTGGGAGACTGTAGGCTGTAGTCAGCAAAGAACAGACATAAAAAAAAAAATAAAAATGAGGATTCCTGATTTTAGTACTACGTAAAAATATTCCTTCAGCCTTTGAACTGGAGAAAGGTGAAAATTACAACAAAATGACAGCTGCTATGAAGCCATATTTTCCATGATTTTTCCACAGAAACCCTGGAGATAGCATGATGAAAGTTCTCCCATTGTTTGTTGTAAAGAAGGAATATGGATGCTTATGGTCTTTTTTTTATGCAGCATTATTGGCCTTTCTAGATAATACGATACCAGATTTTATCAGGCAAATAAGAAAAAGTAAAGAAAAAGATCATATGTGGGAGTCCCATGCACACCAAATAGCAGTCTGTCAGTCACATATTTGAATATGCACATATGTGTAATGAACAGCTGTAAATTACCTTCTAGCAGAGTTGAAATTTTAGCAAAACAAGCAAAAATCCCCACCCTTGCAACAATTTCTTAAAAAACCCTAGCAGTAGTATTTACATTTTTGGCTTCTATCTGAATCCTATTTACAGAACTGATTTATGATCCTAAAAATTTCTTACAATAATTATTAATGCAGAATGAACTAACTAAATACAATTTTGTAAAAATAGCTTTCTTTTATCAAGTATTGTCAGAAAGGCTAACTTGCCTTAAAGCCCAGAACGATTAGTATATACCTTGCTTCCCCTTTAAAATACAACTGCCATGGATGCCAAGAAAAATTGAGTTCAGCAAGACTGTTCTTCTTTAAGTGTCCAAAGGGGAAGCAGGCATAGCAATCACACAGTAACCCAATGTAATAAACTTCAAATATTCTGAGTGGGATGGTAGACAAAACTTGAAATATTGTGAAGGGAACATGACTTTAACATTACTCAGTTGCTAAGTTCTCCATATACTGAAATGATCTACTGAGATAGTGGTGCCAACTTTGTATATTTATATGAACTGGGTTTTATGAAGAAACATCATTACATGATACTGTAAAAAATTATCTGATCTACCAAATAATGAAGATAAGAAACATTAAGGTTCATTAATCAAAAGCTAGTGAATTACAATTTTTTAATGAGAATCGACCTAACTTATTTTTCCTCTTCCATAAGAAAATCATGGGATCACATTTATTTCAAAGATGATCTGTGAAGGAATTTTAATTTATATGATTATTTTTACACAATGTAGTTATATACAGCTGTATCATTGGCAAGACTTTCTGATGGAAATCTAGGTAACTGCAAGCAAAACTTTAATATGTTTAACAACCTGCACGATATGGAAATTACTCAGGAAAAGCCCACGTTAGGGGAATGTGAAGACTGAAAAATGAAAATGCTTCTGAGCTGCCTTAAACCATTATCTCAGATTTATGCAGTACAACAAAGAATGGAATTATATTCTTCCACATATTGCCAGAGCATTAGTGTGTTGATTAATGCCAAGAATTTTTTTCAGAAATGGAAAAAGGATTTCACAGAGAAGAGGGCCTTTATACTTTATACTTTTATGCAGTGATCTTACTAAGAGATTTCTAAATAGCTTATAAGGGAACATGAGCATTAATATTTCCTATTTCGTACCTGTGCAAACTGAACTCTAAACCCAAGAAAGTTTCTTGCCTAATTTCATCCCCTGCCAGAATCAGTCAGTAAACTTGGGTGCCAGATCAAATTTCATACTGCAGTAACATGTTATACTGATGAAATTTTTATTTATTTTAAGGAAAGGTTTTTATAAATGTACTCTATAATTCTTGTGGGCATGAAGATCATTTCAGAAAACCAAGTTTTATTCCTTACAAGTATAGGGTATGTATGCTGTCAATTCACTCAATCAGATGGTGCCTCATATTTCAGACTTTTGGTGTTCATAGAATGATTTCCATGGCTAATTTCAAAGAGATGAACTTTCAGGTATATAAGGAATTGTTGATAGCTTTTAATTTTTAAATTTGCAGTTGTTCCACTATCAGTGTTCTAAGATCTGCATCACTTCTGTCCGGCACTCTGTTTTAAAATATTTAATAGTCCACAAGATGAAGCAAAATACAGATGCACTAAGGTTGATAAATAAATGAAAAGTCACTTTTTATTAGATAGTGGCCTACCCTTACTTGCAGAATAATTCCCTTCAAATTCTTTCTTCACCTTTTACTGTTTCAACTCCTTAATATTATTAGATTCACAGAGATTTATTTAAAATTAGTTCTGTGAAGAAGTTCCAGATGCAGGAAGAGCAAATTAAATAGTTTGCCCATAACAACTAGTCTTTACAAGACACTGGCTCCTGCTTTCCATGTATGCCCTAATCACGTCTTCTCTTGTACATGGCCTTCTCATTTCAGTACCTCATTAACAGTACACTGATATGTAATGTTCTTTCTTTTGAAATAGCACTCTGAATTCAAGTTCTACAACAAAAGAGAACGGTTCCTTTGTAACCTGAAAAGCAGCAAGTAGCCAGCTGTTCTTGTATGTCCAGATGCCCCTCTGCAGCAACATTCGTAATGACAGAATGGTTTTACTTGGATTTAGGGGATTATATTTGATGCACAGGTGAAAATTTTGGGTTTGAATTCTAAAATCAGACCACAGAAGATAGCAGTTTAGAGAAATCTGAACTTATTAGCAGCAATACTAAAAAGTAATCCCCAGCCATACTGACCTCACTGCCTCTTATTTCTTTTCAGCATCAGTAATAGTTTAATGAAGTCGACATCTGTGTTCCAAAAGACTAACACAAATCTTTCTCCTATGAGATAATCTGTTTCTATTACTTAATATTGTACATTTCTCCATATGAACAGCTGTAAATACTGCTTGCCATAAAGGAGAATTTGAACTGTCAGCATCAATAAACAAAGGGAAGTACCTGTAGATGCCTGTGCATGGAAAGTAAGGTAGGTAACTTTACATCTTCTGTTCAAAGCCCTTCTCTATTTTGAACATTGTTCAAAAAAAAAAAAGTGGTGGATTGGTACATCAAAGGGTGCAGAGTCTCTTGATATTTATTAATTTATTTACAAGCTGTTGGGGCAAACACAATTCCTTTTCTTTGCAGTAATAATTTGAGTTAAGGCCATATAATTTTTTGTATGTATTTTTCAAGACTACTATTCTAAGATTCTAAAATGTGTTTACATGATTTTCTCTCTCGAGGATATCTTGTGCATAACTGAGAAGTGAAGATGCAGAAAAAAGTTCTGGTTGTTGATAAGGAAGGGGAAATATTCTGGAGTGAAAACGAATCTATCAGTTTTCCTGTCTGTTTTTCTATTTTGGTGTTTTTGTGGTGTTTGTTTTTGTTTCTTTTGTTTTGTTTGTTTGTTTGTTTGTTTTTAATTCTTTTTCCATTCCCTGGAGTTATGTAAAGTTTTGCAATAATAATTTCAAAGCAAAACCAAATTATACTAATCAAAACCATTGAATCATCAATTATTATTCCAGTTAAATGTACTCATTTGTAAGACTAAATGTGAAAGCCCTTGAAGGAAAAATAAATTCTTACAAAAAATTCTAAGAATTTAAGAATGTGGTCACTTTCTTCTTCACATATATTTAGCTATCAGAAACAAATATATGGTAGCTCTAGGAAAATAATTTTTAGTTCAAGTCTTTTGGGAAACACATACTTACAAGGAAGTAAAATCTAGATCTTTTAAATAAATTTACATCAATTTACAGAAAACCTTAAAGAAACAATCCTAGCTCTTTTTCACATTTTGTGTTACTAACTATATTTACTGAGATTTTGAACACCCAATCTTCATTCCCTTCAGTCTGTCACGAACAATTTTGTGCAGAATATATGTGACTCCAAGTTGTGAAGGGCACAGTCAAATCTCTCTAATATCTTCTGCCAAGAATCTGCTTGCAGCACCAGGGAGCATTTTATCATGTCTATCACTGTGTCAAAATAATTAAGCATTGAACTAATTTTAGCAGTCTACAGTAATTATACCCATATACAAGTGAATATCTCAAAGAGTTAAAAAAAATAACATGTAAAAAATATTCTCAGACCTTTTGCTATCTCTGGTGTGCCTCGTGGGAAACATATGTCCTAAAGTGGGATATGATTGAGGCCCTCATCCTTTTAGATATTTTCCCCTTTCCACAGAAGATTTACAATCTTGAGATCTCTGAGAAGGCCCTAAGAAATGATCCCCTCCTTACCCAGAAAAAACCCACCAAATGCAAAAGCTATCATGGGACATGACAATGAGGGAGAGTTGCATCAGCAGCTTCCACTCTGAAAAGGACCATGTAGCTGCGTTACTCTCATAATCCTTTATTTCCTCTTCTTTCCTGTTCTCTTCCCTTCTATCTGTCCAACAACATTTGGCATCTCAGTGGTGTTATGTCGGAGATGGCATGTTACTTGTTTATGTAACATACATGGTAATTCTTTGAAAAGCAAGTAATGAGTTTAGGTCTGGAGAGTGCATTATGTACTATAATGAATTGAACAAGCAATGGGAATATATATTTCAAAAGTGTAGAAGAGATACATGGAGGAAAATGAGTGAATGACCAGAAAGCAGTGAGTATGTATCATGGGTGAAACCCTGAAAATTAAAGAGCAGAACGTGGTAGACACAGTCAGGACTTACAGGTGATAGTGGGGACTTTGACTTGGAGACATAAAGGAGACTGCAGAGTTTGCAAGCAGCTGGAAAATCTTGGCAACTCAGTGTAAATAAAAGTTGAAATAAAAGACCATACCACAGTTGCAGAGTGATATAGGAAATTTTATTTACAAATAATTTATTCTTTAGGTACTCCTAGCAAGTCATTTTGTTTCTAAATGTTCCCTGTTTGTGTTTCTGTAAAAAAAAAAAAAAAAAAAAAGGTTTTTACTTTAAAAGCTTTTGTAGTCTTCTAGCTTTACAAAACTGCCTAGACAAACCAAACTCAAAGCTTTGACCATTCCATAGGAGTTTTCTTATAAAACAGGTGATGACTGGGTACAATTGCTTCCTTTCCCTGAAAATATCTTCCATCTTGAAAAACACCCTTCCATTCTTGAGAGCTGCCCATCTCAACCCATCCACTTCTTGCCATTGGGTTCATAAACGAACAGACTGAATACTGTGGAACAGATAAGAAGCAAGAAAGAGCATGAGTCCCTAACTTGCCTTCTGGGCTTTCACAAGGTAAAAGGATAATTGTGCTTATTTGGGGAAGAACAATTTCAATATTTACTATTTAATAACTGTACTACTCTAGAGGGCAAAAAGGAAACAAAGAAAAGCAAGAAAAGCAAGAAGTAGTTTTGTTGTAGAAAATTGAATTAGTGACTGACTTGGTAGATTAAATATTATTTTTCTCACCAAAGTTTTTCAACGCTGCAAGATGTTGAAACTAGTATTACATTTGATAAATCTAACTTTCACTTAAATAGGTAAATACTTGTACTTTTTGGAAAGAGGGGGAGAGACAGGGCAAGAGAAACAAATACATAGGTAACATATGGGTGTAATTCCATCTGGTCCAACAATATGAGGTAACAGAGTAGCTCTTTTCCTCTAATGAGGAACAAATGAACTATCTGATGGAGAATGTTTAACAGTAGTTAAAAGTTTTTCTGGCTTTTTTTTCACATTGCAGAGAAAACAAGCAATAACATAATTTTAACTTTAGAAAGAATTAGAACAAAATTTAAGAAAACACTACTAAATGTAGTTTTTTGCAGCTGTCAGATCATTCAGGATATAAGCTTTTGATCTTTGCAGTAAAAGTTTAGTCCTTGCTTCTGAAGTTCTCTTGGTGTAGCTCAAGGACTAAATGGACATAATTGACTATATTCAGCAAAGCAGTTACACTTGAAACTCTGCTGATGCTGTGTTGAGTACTACCCTTTCTCAGGATTGCTTCTTATACAGTAGAAAAAACCCCACCCATCTTTCTCATGTTTCTATCTCTACATTCCTGTGATAGGAATACTGATGTAGTTACTTTTTCTGATCTCTCTTGGAGAGGGCACTGTGGAAGGAACAGATGTTAGCTTACACAGTGCCTGTACAAGTATTTCAATATGTCAGGAATCCGTTTCATGGAGAATTCCATTTTAGCCAATGTAGTACCAAAAGACCTAAATAGAATGCACCTCCAAACATAAATGCATATTTAGTTTAGACTGAAGGCAAAAGCACCAAAGTCCTGCCATATTAGGTGCCCCTGATCAGTCACTGCAACTGTTTGTAGTTTTGTCAAGTCAGAAATGTACTACGGATAACATTAATTAAACACCTCATATCAATACTTAACCATTTTGAGAGAAGTGGTGGAACCAATCATTACTCTTCAAATAAAGTTCAACACTAATTTTTTGAAATGAGCATATGTCTGAGAAACCACATATAGTGAGGCTTCTCAGCCTCTCTCCTTCACATAGAAAAGAACGAATTAAATACATTTGTAGTTTACTGGAAATTAGCATTTTCCTCACAAGTAGCATTAATGAATTTTATCTTCTTTGGAAGCTGATGGTAACTGAGGCTGCTTTGCTTCCCTAGTGTTCCCATTTTGGATCTTCAGATCACAAAGAAAACTGACAGTATGCAGCCCATTGTTATTGAAAAACACAGCTTTGCCAAGCTTACTCACACTGTATTCTTTGTGAACCAGCTACCAACAAGCTGCAGTTAGCACTGTGTACTATCTCTTAATGGTTCAAAACTGATGGCAAACAAATGAGTGGTTGGCAGATACACAGGTTTGCAATTTGTGGTCAGCAGAGCATTCACATCTGTATATATAGAACGGAATAGCTGAATTCTCACTTCTATCACTGTATCATTACCAGTCTAGCACACTTGTTCCAGTATTACTTAAGTATCAAGCTGCAGAACCAAAGATAAATGTATCATTTTTCTCCTAACATATTCTTGCTATAGGTATCACTTGTGTCACTGGTTTGTAATGACATGTAGAGAATGAAGGTAAGACTGGGACATGTTTTTCCCTTGTAATGTAATTAATAGAAAGAGCAAACACAGAAGATTGAGTATTTCACCCAATTGATTTCTTGTTTTATCAACTAAGCCAGAGGCACTTGACTGGATGAAAATTTTGTTGTGGTTTTTGGATGTTGTTTTGTTTTCTCTATCCTTCATTTGGACACATTATTGAAAACAGTGTTATTATTTACATCTAAGAAACACAAAATTTAGAAGGCAAAATATGCAATCAATATCCTATTAACAGGATTTGCAGGTGCAGGAGATTAATTTTGTGGCTGTACACAAAAACAAGCTTATTGGAGCCATTCAAAATAATCTACTTTATAAACAAACCATTCACACTAGATTTCTCTACAATATCTTACTGTGAAACCACATTTCCAAAAACATAGTTCTATTATTTTAGAAATGTATTTTAGAATTTCTATTTTATATTTTAGAAATTTATTTCAAAGTGTGTTTTAGAAGCATTATTTAAGTAACACTTAAAAGTACTTTTAAATAAAGTACTTGTCAAGAAAAAAAAAAGCTATATTTAGCAAACATTTTCAAAAACACATATCATAGGATAACAGAATCACAGAATATGTTGAGTTGGAAAGGACCCACAAGGATCATTGAGTCTGACTCCTGGCCCTGCAAGGGACCATCCCCAGGAATCACACATGTGCTGAGAGTATCGTCCAACACTTCTTGAATTCTTGTCAGGCTTGGTGCTGTGGTCACTTCCCTGGGGAACCTGTTTAGGTGCCCAACCATCCTCTGGGTGAAGAACCTTTTTCTAATGTCTAATATAAACTTCCCCTGACACAACTTCAGGCCATTCCCTCAGGTTCTGTCACTGGTCACCCTAAAGAAGAGATCAGTGCCTGCCCCTCCTCTTCCCCTCATGAGGAAGTTGTAACTGCAAGGAGGTCTCCCCTCAGTCTCCTCTTCTCCAGGTTGAACAGACCAAGTGACCTCCTCATACAACTTCTCCTCAAGGACTTTCACCCCCTTTGTTGCCCTCCTTTGGGCACTATTTAACAGGTCTCTCTTATAATGTGGTGACGAAAACCGCACACAATATTCAAGGTAAGGCCACACCACTAAGCTGTAATACACATGCACTTCAACATCTTTCCACACTTCCCTGCGGTCAGCAAGGTCAGCAAATATGCTGTTTTAAGGAAAACACATTTAATACTTAAAAAAATGTAATACTTAAACTCTATAATTATCAACACCACTTGTGTGGTGTTTTCTGTAGTACTGTCAGTTGTTCCCTTAGCACAACTCAAATGAGCCCATTCCTTACAAGGTTAATGTGCTCAGCCTTCCTATGACATGGGGTTCAGACAGGCAACATGAGATGTCATTTTTACTCTTTGCATCAGTACCTTACATCTGTGCTTCAACTTGCTGTCTAGGATGAATATCATTAAATGAGTCCATAGGTATTTAAAAGGCATGTAGATGTTGCACTTATGGACATGATATAGTGGTGAACTACGTGTTTAGTTTCATAGCAGAAGATCTTCTACCTGAAAGCCAATGTGGTTTCCAAGCCAACAGAGGTACCACAGACATGGTATTTGTTCTCAGACAACTGCAAGAGAAGTGTAGGGAACAGAACAGAGGACTCTGTGTTATCTTTGTTGATCTCACCAAGGCTTTTGACACTGTGAGCAGAAAAGGTCTGTGGCAGATTTTGGAATGTTCCTCAAAATGATCATCTCGCTTCATGAGGACCAGTGCAGTCAAGTCAGATATGGTGACACACTTTCTGAACCCTTTCCCATAGCCAGTGGTGTGAAGCAAGGCTGCATTCTTGCACCAACTTTATTCACAATCTTCTTCAGCATGATGCTCCAAAGGGCCACAGCAGACCTCGATGATGAAAACGGTGTCTACATTCGATATCGTACCGATGGGAGCCTATTCAACCTAAGGCGACTGAAGGCCCACACTAAGACCTTAAATCATCTTATCCGTGAGCTGCTTTACGCTGATGATGCTGCCCTCATTGCCCACACAGAAGCAGCTCTGCAGCGTTTAACATCCTGCTTTGCAGACGCTGCTGAGCTTTTTGGACTGGAAGTCAGCTTGAAGAAAACAGAAGTTTTATATCAGCCTGCACCTCAGGAAGTCTCCCATCATCCCCATATCACCACTGGTGAAACAGAGCTCAAATCAGTCCAGCAGTTTAATTACCTGGGTAGCATCATTTCCTCAGACGGTAAGATTGATGCAGAAATAGACAACAGGTTAGCAAAGGCATACAGAGCTTTTGGTAAACTCCATAAAAGAGTGTGGCAAAACAAACACCTGAAGAAAAGTACAAAGATCAGCATTTACAGAGCCATTGTACTGTCTACTCTTTTATATGGATCCGAATCATGGGTCATTTACCAGCACCACTTGCGTCTCTTAGAACGCTTCCATCAGCGCTGCCTCCATAAAATCCTAAACATCCACTGGACTGACTATGTGACCAACACGTCTGTCCTTGAACAGGCAGCAGTCACGAGCATTGAGGCCATGCTGCTGAGAACACAGCTGCGCTGGGCAGGGCACGTCTCCAGGATGCAGGACTACCGCCTCCCTAAGATTGTGCTCTATGGAGAACTTGCCACTGGCTGCCACAAGAGAGGAGCCCCGAAGAGGAGATACAAGGACTGCCTGAAACAATCCCTCAACCTTGGCCACATTGATCACCACCATTGGTCTACCCTGGCCTCCAATCGGAAGGCCTGGCGACAGACACAGCATCTATAACGCTGCTGCTGCTTTTGAGAACACACGCAGGATCACTCTCGAGGAGAAAAGACAACGCAGAAAGAATCGCGTCTCGTCTGATATCACCTGGGGAGTCTTTCTGCTGTGCCTTCTGCAACCAGACTTGTCTATCTCGCATTGGCCTTTTTAGCCATCAGCGCACTTGTAGCAAGCGTGGGTAGAGCCCTTCTCAAATCTTCGTTCGTGAAGCCTAGCCATGATGATGATGATATGTTTAGTTTACTGTTGGAATCCATGATCTTAAAGTTCTTTTCCAACAGAAATGATTCTAATGATTCTATGATTCTTAGTAGCAAAGGATCCCTGAAGGACTAGTAGCTTACAATTTAAAAACATATGTGCTTTGCAAATAATTAGGTTATATGACTTTTACTTCCCTATTACAAGGTTGACTTTTTCCATTATCTTAATGCTTGAAACATGCAACTCAACTTCCAAATGTGCATGGATGTTTCCACATGTCACATCAAATCTTACAAAAGCCACTTCATGGTGGGACACATTCCTTCCTGTTTGCAATTGCAATCTGTCCTCAGACAAAGGCACCCTACTTATATTCATGTTAGGAAAGTAGTGTAAGGGTAAAAAACTGGATGGCTATCTGGGCCCAGAGAGTGGTGGTAAATGGTGTTACCTTTAGCTAGTGACCAATCACAAGTGGTGTTTCCCAGGGCTCAGTACTGGGGGCAGTTCTGTTTAATGTCTTCATCGACAACTTGGAGGAGAGAATTGAGTGCACTCAGCAAGTTCACAGGTGACACAAAGTTGGATGGGAGTGTTGATCTGCTGGAGAGTAGGAAGGCTCTGCTGAGGTATCTGGACAGGTTGGATCCCTGGTTTGAGGTCAGTGGTTTGAGGTTCGGCAAGGTGAAGTGTGGGGTCCCGCCAGGTCATAACCACCCCATGCAGTGCTACAGTCTTGGGGAAGAGTGACTGGAAAGCTGCTGCCTGCCTGAGGGTCCTGGTTGACAGCCAGCTGAACATGAGCCAGCAGTTTGCCCTGGTGGCCAAGAAGGCCAATGTCATCCTGGCCTGTATCAGCAATAGTGTGTCCAGCAGGACCAGGGCAGGGATTGTCCACCTGTACTCAGCACTGGTGAGGCAGCACCTCAGGTTCTGTGTTCAGTTCTGGGCCCCTCACTGACAAAAACATTGAGGTATGCAGTGAGACCAGAGAAGAACAGTGAAGCTGGTGAAGGGAGTACAAACCTTATGAGGAGTGGATGAGGGATCCAAAGTTGTTTAGCCTGGATAAAAGGCAGCTCAGGGAGCACCTTATTGCTTCCTACAGCTACCTGAGAGATTCTAGTCAGGTGAGTATCAATCTCTTTTCCCAAGTAACATATGATAGGACAAGGGGAAATCTTCTCAAGTTACTCCAGGGGAGGTTTTAGATTTGGTATTAGGAAAAATTTCTTCATGGGAAAGGTTGTTAAGCATTGAAACAGACTGACCAGGGAAGTACTGGAGTCACTATCCCTGGAAGTGTTCTAAAACTGTGTGGATATGGCACTTGAAGATATGATTTAGTGGTGAACACTTTGGAGGTGCTGCGTTGATGGTGGGGATTGATGATCTTAAGGATCTTTTTCAACATTAACTATTCTAAGATTCTATGATTCTAAGTGTGTACCTATGTTTATATATTTCTTTCCAGTTCCATGTAAACTTTTTCCCCCTCCTGTTCTCTCCCTCTCCCATTTGCTCTTCATCACTTTTACATCCTTTGGCGATCTTCCACATCTATGCCTCATCTTTTTCTGTCGTTGTGGGATTTTTTTGTAGTCTCCTAATTCTTTCCCTCCTCCTTCAGAGACAGGTGATTCTCTCTCCTTTTTCCTGCCTTTTCCAGCTCCCTGGACTCTTTCCTCAGTGCAACTGAGCAACCTTAGAGAGGAAGCAACCACCTCTCTGAATGTTGCTAGCAAACACCCCACAGGTCATTAGAGATTCACAGGCAATAGTCTGACACTGCTATATCATTACTGCAGCCCACTTTATTTGTTTTCTAGGGAAAACTTTATGAAAATCAATTTAAGACATTTTTGAAAAGACAAGCACCCAACTAATTGTGTGCTATTTAAATCTGATATGAAGCCTGCTGCTTCACAGAACTAAGTGGCTCTTCAAATTTGAGCTGATCACTAGCCTTACAGACTTCTAAGAAAATGTTACTTTCCCTTTTTGTATACTTATGAATTGGGTACAGGTGTCCGGGTGTTGGATCTGTTGGAGCAGCCCCAGCGCAGGGCACGGCTGAGCCCCTCAGCCACGGGGCGGGAGGACGGGCGAGAGCCCCGGGGAAAGCCTGGGCAAGGGAGGGCAAAACGCTGCCCGGCAGCCAGGGCTGAGGGAGGGAAACTGGGTGAGAAACAGCCCTGCGAGCCCCAAGGGCAGAGCAGGAGGAGGGCAGGAGGGGAGGAAAAACCCCAGCAAGGATGACCCTGCGACCCAAGAGAGGCACTGGTGTGGAAGGTGTTCCCCTGCAGTCCGTGGCTAGGTCTTTCATCCTGAGCTTACACTATCATAATTGAAGATCTTAGCACCTCCAAGCACAACTGTCATACAGAGGCACTGTCCTATGGTCTTAGCTTTGTCTAAGTGGGGTGACAGCATTGCTACCTTATCCTACTTCACACAGGACACAACACATTGTAAAATTATTAAAACTAAATCAACATTTGTCACAAAATATGCAGATTCTAGTGTGAAACTTCCCCATTCATGGCTGTCCATGATGATAAAGGGAATTAGCATTCCCTGATTGGTTTTAAGCAGTGATGAAGTGTGCTTCAGTTTGGCATAAAGCTGGATAATTCATTAGTCACACTATTGAGAGTTCCAAGTCTATTACGCCCCATAAAATATTTTCCCAAATAAATTTCTATCTTTCTAATTTGCAATGCTTGTAGCCAAAATGAGTCATACTCTCTAATGTATAACATGTTGAGTTTATTTTTTTCCTTATTTGTTTGCTTTAAAAAGGTCCTGTTTTCAACCGGAATATAGTTAATGTTTTCCTTAGAAGCTGGCACAGAGCTGTGTTTTGGGTTTAGGATAAGAATAATGTTGATAACACACTGATGTTTTAGTTGTTGCTGAGCAATGCTTAATGTAAATGAAGGACCTTTTCAGTGTCTCATGCTCTACCAGTAAGGAGATGCACAAGAAGCCAGGAGGGAGCACAGCCTGGACAGCTGACCTGTGACCTACACTTACTTGAAGAATAATTACCTTCAAATTCTTTCTTCACCTTTTATCTTTTCAATTCCTTAACATTATGGATTAACAGAAATTTGTTAAAAATTAGTTCTGTGAAGAAGTTCCAGATGCAGGAAGAGCAAATTAAATGGTTTGCCCACAATAGCTAGTCTATATGAAACGCTGACTCCTACTTTCTATGCATGACCTAATCATTTCTTCTTTTGTACTTGGTCTTCTCATTTCAGTACCTTGTTAACAGTATGCTGATATGTAGTGTTCTTTCTTTTGAAATAGCACTCTGAATTCAAGTTCTACAACAAAAGAGAATGTTCCTGGCATGGCCCAACACCTCTACAATGGCAACAGCAGCAAGTAGCCAGTTGTTCTTGTACATCCAGATGCCCCTCTGCAGCAACATTCGTAATGACAGAATGGTTTTATTTGAGTTTAAGAGATTATGCTTGATGCACAGGTGAAAATTTTGGTTTCGAATTCTAAAATCAGACCACAGAAGATAGCAGTTTAGAGAAATCTGAACTTATTAGCAACAAAACTAAAAAGTAATCCCTAGCCATACTGACCTCACAGCCTCCCATTTCTTTTCAATGTCAGTGGTAGTTCCAGGTTGGACTTGGCTCCCAGCCAAGTGCCCAAACCACAGGTACAAAACCTTCTCCCTCCCTCTCCCTCTCTCACATGGACCGAAAAGATTACGAAAGAAAAAAAAATTAAAAGAACTCAAACCAAACTGAATTTCAAGTGAAACATTTTTTTATATATATATAAATAGAATTATATATAATATAACACCCACAGGGAACCCCCCAAAAGGGAAAAGGGAAGGGAAAGGGAAAAGGGAAAAAAGGATAAAAAGGGATAAAAAGCAAATACTTCCCTCAAGAGAGCAGCGAACCACACCAGAGAACTGTTGGCACTATCTGCCTCTCAAGGCCAAGTAGACGCATCAGGCCTCACTCCCTCACCCGGGCAGAGCGACAGCAGAGAACCTTCGCCTTCGGTCCACCAGAAGAAAGAGAGTGAGAGCTTCCTCTCTCTTATTTATACCCTTGCTTACATAAAAATCGTATGGAATACTGGGAACATGTCCTTGGTTCCTTGGTTACAACCTGGTCACCAAGGAAGGTCTAGACTCAAAACCACTACATAGTTTAACAAAGTTGACATCTATGTTTCAAAACACACACATAAATCTTTCTCCTATGAACTGTCCAAAGAGATGTTCCATACCATAGAATGTTGTGGCCAGTGTATAAACTGGGGAGAGATGTCCAGGAGGGGTTGATTACTGCTCAGCACCAGTGAGAGGGTGGTGAGCAATGACGTTGTGAATCACTCATTTTTCTTGGGTCTTACTCCTCTTTCTCATATGTTTATCTCCCTTGTTGTTTTTATGATTGTTTTTATTATTATTTTAGTTTATTTCAAATATTGAACTGTATTTATCTCAACCCGTGGATTTTAATTTTTCCTGATTCTCTTTCCAATCCCATGTGAGTGGGGTTGGGAGTGTGTGAGCAGCTGTATAGTTCTTAGTTGCTGGCTGGGGTTAAACCACAACAGTAAGAGATTTTTAACAAAAAAATGATGGTATTTAATTTTTAGATATTAGAAAAATTTCTTCTAAGAATTTTTTTTTTTTGAAATGACAATCATAAAATAAAGATTAAAGTAAAGTTCTTAAAACCAATACACAGTCAAACTGTAACCATTAGAAATCTCAGATATCAAATAACTGGACCTAGTTATTAACCTTATTTAGCTTAATGCCTTTGTGACAACTCAGACATTAAGAATTTATGTATATTTTCGAATATACACATTATGATTCTGATGTGCTCACCTTTAAATAAACAATAAGTAAACCCCTTTATTTTTAATTTTAATTGTTTTATAGTGAAAAGAAAGTCAAATTTCTAAGCAAACACATCCTAATGGATCCAGAATGACTGTTTTTTTGGATTTAAAGAGTTATAATACTATGATATTAATTGTAATGTACTATAAATCACAGAAAGAATTTATCTAAGGAAGGTGTATTATTTTTATTATTACTGCCATTATTTATATATGCCAATCACATAGGCCATTGATCTCAACTAATGTCATCGTTCTTATACTTTTGCAAGTCTACATAAAGCAGGATTGGGATGCCATTGCCAACAAAGCATACAATTAAAGAATTATATTAAGAGCTTATGGTAGGGGTAGAAAACTTCTGGGAGGTGTGGCTAAACCAGGACACAGGATTATTATCAGCAAGAAAAAAATGTCGCAAGAGATTAACTTGCACAGTCCCTGCTCTGTGCTAAATGGCTTGTATAGCAGCAGTTGGCAAGATAGGAACCTGTGTGCCAAGTTTGTAGTTGAATGAACCACCCAGAACAGACCTGGAAGGCATTTTCCCCAAACCTAGTGTCACTAAAGAGGAAGAAAGCAACCAATACTAAAAGAAAATAAACAGTAAACAAGGGAATATGATAAACATTTGGAAACAAAGAAAGACTCACTTGACAAGTATGAAAGGAGCATAAAAAAATTGCAATGGTGGAGACAGAAGAGAGAATAACAGAACTGCAATGAAAATCTGTTTTGACATTGTTAGAAGTCACCCTGCTGGCATTTGTCTACGTCTGATGGAATTGCTTTCTGTTGGAGGCATGAGTGTGCCAGAGTGCAACAGGGAGGGATCCACACCTCAGTATGTAGAATCCACACCTCTGTATGTATGACACCTCATGGGCTATCGTACTGTATGTGTGCATTTAAGGGCTGCAGAGGGTAGTGTGGGAGCTAGAATTTACAGCTTTTGACCCACACATCCTCTGAGACAGGGGGGTGTATGTGTTCATGAAACTCTTTAGGATTAGTTAGAGAAGGTTGTTTAGAAATTTTTAGGTATATGCTGGCATTTTATAGGTGTCTAGGACAGTAGTGTATCTGTTGCAATTATTATACTGACCCATAACGTATAGTTCACTGAGTATCAATTAATTATGCGGCAATAAACCTCTTCAGTACTGATTCAATTTAAACTATGCGAATTGAACAAATTTCCCTTGTGAAATCACCTGCTCCAGATGCTGCACTCCTCAGCAATAAAATACAGAGCATAAAGAATGATAGTGTAGTGATATTATGACATGAAATCAGTTCCCTTTCTGATATAGAAGCAAATTATTAGTACTTGGGATTTTACTTTTGAAAGAATAAAAAAAATGAATGGATGATCTGTCTTTCTCATGGGCAGACAGAAAAACCCTTAGTAGATTTCAGGCAGATATTCATCGCAGAGACAGCATCAGTGTTCTCAGTGTTGAGTGTGAGGATAAAGATCCCTCCTAGCCCAGATGGCTGTATCAAAAGGAGTATCCACTGTTTTTAAATCATAATGCAGTGAACACTGCTGACAAAATTATTTCTCTGCTTGAAGCAGTTATTTCACAGGAATCACAGGATTCAGCTTATGATCGAACTACAGTCTTAACTGTAGCAAACATGCTTTAATATTTAGATTAGCTTATGCAAACCTAATAAATAAGCAATTTTAAAGTATTTTTCAGAATTCAGCCAAGACAGTACCAGTCTCGTTTACTCTATACAGGTATGGACTTATTGGTGAGGACGAGGGGGATGGAAAAGTTTGTATTCTCACTTACTAAAAGCCAATACAGCATGTAGCCTGTCACACAGGAGGGAGAGACTGCACCACTGTCTTCATGACTAGATCCACAATACTACACATCTCAACAAAACCAGTGGAAAAAAGAATCTTCTTTTCTCTTTATTTTTAAGGAGATTTTACTCTGATATTCTTTAGTTATAGCATAATACTGAATACCAGAGATTAAAAATTGCCTGAGTAGTTCCAAGTAGTCTGCTTAATATTTCTAATATTTCTGAAGTGATGGGATCACAACTAAGGTTAGTATTATATAAGGCTGTGATCCTAAGCAGATGCAGAATGAATTTAAATTTCTAGATTGTCTGTGTGGATTTCATAACATAAACCAACTATGGTTCAAACTAAAACAACACTTGGAGAAACCTTTCTCAGGATTTTACTATGTATTCAATGCAGTTCATAATAACACAGGCCTTACAAGAAGACCTAACTGTTCATTGTTCAATCTGAGAACTAAACAATGCACCTGAAATCCTTATCCCTAGTAAAAAAGAAGTGGAGAAGCCAGAAGAGTGACTGAACACTGAACAGTCTTTTCTCTTTCCTGTTGGACACATTTTTATTGTTGCAGACATTAATTTTCACATGTAAATTATCTACATAATTACTTATCAGTCTGATAAGTTATTAGGTGGGACTCCTATTTATGTCATTCATACAGTCAATCAGTCAGACTCATTCATCACCAGCATATTGCAGTTTACATGGCAAATATTAATCAGTGAAATTCTACTCTAGTGAACGTGTATTGCAAGTTAAATTACACATTAATATGGGAGAGTTTTCTGATGGATTTTGTATGTCTCTAGCATAATTTAACTTTATTAAACATATATCAAATCATATAATAATATAAAACTTGTCAAATAAGAAAAGGTCTACTTATATAATTGCAATTTAGATATTATTCAGTTTAGCTATCCTTCTGTACTACAGATCAATTTATAAATAACGAAAAAACACTAGAATCAACATTCTCTTTTTCCTGTCAAATACTAGGTACTATTCAAATTTAAAGTTATCAAATTATTTTGCTTTGTAAATATGTGTTATTGTCATGTCATTCACAACTGAAGAGAAAGTGATAAGCCTCTCAAGGTTTAACTAACACTGGCAGCTTAGACCTGCTGTTTTTCTTACTGTTATATTTTATTCTGACAGTAACCATATTAATTTCTGTGGAAGTACTCAGAACACTTACAAGTAGTCAGCATGAGCAACAGGAGCATAATCACCAGCTTCTGTTGGAGAAGTGACATTTGTAGCAGAACTTCCTGGCATCCAGAGCTTCTCGCTTGAGATATTCTTGGTATATAGAACTTTGGATACTTTGCAAAAGACTTTAAATTTTCCTAGGATATTTCTGGATGGAAGGCATCTCAGAAAGGCTTTATTTCAACCTCTTACTCAAAGAAACTCAGGTTTGAGTAGATAACAGAGGTCTTAAATCAATCAATGTTTGAAAACCTTCATAGC
Organism: Myiozetetes cayanensis; assembly: GCF_022539395.1. NCBI lineage: Eukaryota > Metazoa > Chordata > Aves > Passeriformes > Tyrannidae > Myiozetetes > Myiozetetes cayanensis. The sequence continues at coordinate 72,729,005 of NW_026086604.1, read as the reverse complement.
AAGAGAGAGTACAACCCTGCTGGGCAACTTATCTCTGGTCAATATTTGACTGTACCAAAGTGGTGAAAAGTTTCTCCTTATATCCAGTCAGAACTCACTGTGTCATAGATCTCTCATCCTCCCATAACACAGTGCTATAAAGTGACAGGCTATGACTTCTTGTGAGCCCTTTGTAGACCCTGGCACACTGCTCTTAGTTCCCCTTTAAATTATATCTTCTCTGGGCCAAACAATTCCTAGTCCCTCAGCCACTCTTCACAGGGCACATGCCCTAGTCCCCAACCACCCTAGAGACCTAGGGCGATTACGAACCACTGGTGTCAGGGACCTGTTGATATCCTTCCTGTAACTGCAGGCTCAACATTAGATGTGTCATGCTAGATGTGCTGGGCACAAGGGGAAAATTCCTCCTCTCAGTGTCCTGCCTGTGCCCCTGTGAATACCTTCCAGGGCACTGTTGGCTGTCTCTGCAACCAGGGCACACAGCTGGCTCACCCGCAGTGTGTATCTTCCAAGCTCCATAGGTCCCTCCCTGCAGAGCTGCCCCCAGCCAGGCAGGCACCGCTCTGTACAGCTGCACAGGGTGTTCCCTGCCTGTGGCAGGATCTGGCCTTTTTCTATCCCTGTTGAATCTCAGAACGTTTCTCTTGGTCCACTCCTTCAGCCTATACAGATCCCTAAGAATGCCAGTACAATTTCATTCTTCTACTAGACATAATATTTAAGCAATCACTTAAACAGCCACCCAAAAAGTCATACTTTTCCTCATGTCTCATAAATAGAGTTCTCCAACACGAACCCTCAGTAAAACAACAAATACTATTAAGTCAGCTGGGAGTGCAACTGATTATGAACCAGCTGAAGCAGCATAGGTTTTACTGTATTCTGTAGTCTTTTCCATCTCTGTCATGAATATTCTTAGGTTATAGTTATAAACAGTTAGCAGAAAGTGATAAGCAACATCAGCTCTCTCCTGGGTTTTATACTAGTCTGAAAAGGTGCTAGTTACTTTAGCATAGACATTATACCAGATGTTTGTTTTCTGGAGCATTTTCTATTATATTGCACTTCCACATGAAGTGTTAAATACACCTAATGCATTCACTTTGTGGAAATTGGACATTGCATTTAACAGAACTTGATATATCTGTGTGTGCTTAGCTTTTGTCGCTGTGAAAAAAGACTGCATAAATTACTTCCTCACTGCATTAGAAAATGACTCATTTAGGATCTTCCACACATTCTGTTTTTAACTTTTGAAAAGTACTAGACAAGAAATTACTAAAATGAGAGATAAAAATGCTTTCTCCTAGCCAGTGCTAAACTATTTAGGAGTATTTTATTTTAAACATATTTTAGGCAAAATTTTAAAACATAACATGAGCATTTAGCTATTCAGATTATATAAAGTACTTTTTGCATATACACATATATATGTCTCAGCAATCACTTCCTCATCTACCAGTTTTCCTTTACGTGTAAACAATAAAAACAATAAAACAGACAGGAATACTACAAAATAATTTTTGGAACATATTTTTGAAGAGTACCAACGACTGTCCCTCTTTACTGATATTTATGGGGCTTTAAAAGCTTTAAGAACCACATTCATCATCTTGAAATTATTTTGTTTTCAACAAATGCCTTCAGAGATGTTCATACTTTTGCAAAAGATGTGACAGCTTTGATTTATATTTTTGAGAAAAACTTTTTATTCAGTATGCCAGTCAAAATCACGAATGCAGAGAAACTACAAGAGCCAACTGACACAGTATGAGTTTCATTTCTTTTCAGTAACATTGTAATAGCATTAAAATAAACAGCTTCTCAGTGTCAGGTAGTAAATTTAGCACTTGATGTATGATGGATGTTCCTGGTCCAAAAAACAAGGCCAAAATTAGAAAGCAGCTTTCGAATACTGGATGCAAAAGAACCTCTTGTTCACACACGGCAGTAGTAAACAGATTTTGGATGACCAACTGCATGATGAGCAGGATTCCCTAATGGTCTTGCCTTGAGGACTCTTCTTAACAGTTGAAATCATTTGCTTTTATTGTTTTTGACAAGCATAACAGCCTGGTAACAGGTGGGAGAATCAGCGTAAAGGGAGAGAACAGGAGAATGAAGATGGCATTTAAAAATCTGGCAGAATGGTCAGCATAATTTTCTTCATTATTTTGCTCACATTTCTGTAGGTCCCAAATATGAGCACAAAAACAAAGCAATACCTTTTATGTAAAAATAATGCTTGTTATGTAGTTTCAGTCAAGGTGATCTGTTACCGAATGATGGATTTACAAGCACCTGCCATGCAACAAGGCAGTTATCAGAATTAATAACATTTTAAAAAAAAAATCTATGGGGTGTTGGGGTTTTGACCTTTCAACTACCTACACTACACATTTCACTTAGTATTGACATAAAGCTTTGTAATCTCACAATCTTAAAATAAAAACATAAGAACAAAACCAATCTCTAACCGAGGGAGAATAAAGTCCTGGCAGTCTAAATCAGAAAATATTATGTAAAGTTTTTGTAATTTCAAGGATAGGTCTATATTATTCTTTAGAAAAACCTTCTGATTTTCCAGCTAATTCAGTTATTTCATAAAATACAACTTAATCCTTCCAATTATAAAGTATGGACCTGTTTCAAACAGGCCAAGTGAGCAGCTTGACAGTATTTATCCTTTGATATGTCAGGTCAAATTTTATTTTCACTCTCAGAAAGTGCATTTTTTTTCCTTAAATTCCTGATCTGGACACACAATCGTACATTCATAACTGAGTCCCATTCACTTCATATTTTTAACAGAGGCATTATTTTAATTGTCTGCAGTATGATTTATATTTTTCTAATACTTCATGACTCGTATTTTGCACCTACAGTGAAGAAAATAAACAGTGGCATTCTAGGTAAACATTTCTGTCAAAAATCAGAGGTAACTCTGATTTCAGCAATACTGAATTTGACAATGTTCTCAATGCCACCTTAATCGTCCCATTATTGGATAGGATCATGAGATGAATTCAGATTATTGCTATTATCAAGGAATTATTTCTGCAGTACTGCAATTAACATATATATCTTTAACGTGTAATTCTGAATAATTCAACTTTCAAAGGCAGGTCAGTCTTCAGTTCCTACGAGATTAACAGGCACTGCACATAACATTATAGGATTCCCCTTCCAGAGAATTCAGCTGAACTTTAGTGTACTTTCTAATGGCATTACTTGAATTCAGAAATCTACTCTTCTCTCATACGAACTCTTCTCTTTCTCCTCTGTGAATGCTGATATTAGCTGCAGGAGTAACTAAAATGAAACACTGCTTTTGCTGATGAAGGCAAGAACAGAGACATCTGGCTGATGGAGGCAATTTCAGTGGATTTGTCAGAAAGTACTTTTACTAGAATATGGGAAGGCCCTTGAGGTACACTTACTGTACAATGGGAAAAGTTTGTATGTATTAAAAAGTGCCCAGAGTTCATGTTGGTTTTTAATTACCTCTTTGAGCCTTCAAAGCAATAAATGAACCAAACTGGACTGGATTTTTTGAGGTCTTCTAGTGTTCTGGTTGAATTTCTAATATGACAAAATAAGTACTGGAAACTGTCAAATTAGCCTTAACCCCTCAAATATAATTTTTCTTTTAAAAGAAAAGTACAGTATGATATAAACTGTAGACTTCATTTAGTACAAGTGCAGATCAATTGCTGGCTCAAATCTTCTTGCACCCTGGAGAGTCTCAAAACCCTTATGAATAATAATATCTTCAACATTTCTCCGTCTCAGAGTAAAGGCACGGATCAAAGAGTTCTGAAAAGACAATTCTTTAGTAGTGCTAACATTTTAATATTAAAAAAGGTGATAGTTATATATAATCAAAATAGATTCAATAAACAAAAGAATTAATTTTTCATCCTGTAGATAACAAGAGAGAAAATTTTTAGAATTCAATTATAAAAGAATAAATGAAAAGAAGAAGTATATAGCCTAAACTGGAAAGGATTTCTAGTTTGGTGCAGGTCAGAATAAGTAAATATACAGAAAAATTTAGAATCATCTTGATCCATAAAATCAGGCTAGGTGTATAACAGGAACAGACTTCAATGATTGCAACAAATGTTGAGATTAGCTGTAACAGAAAGAAAATACTCCATGTATGGGTTTTCTGCAATATATTTGTTGGGTTTTACTGAATCATAGAATCATAGATCCAGCAGAGATTATGTATGAGTCAAAAAGATCCTGACATCTGTATATACACAGATACACACCAATCCCTTCGTTCTGTACTTTGGCAATTGTACTGGACATTTTCTAATGGCCTGGTACCTATCAAGAAATCTTTAGTTTCAGAACACAAACCACAGAATCATAGAATGGTTGGTTTATAAGGGACCTTAAGAATCATCTAGTTTCAATTCTCTTTCCATGGGCAGGTTGGTTGCTCAAAGCCCCATCCAACCTGTCCTTGAACACTTCCAGGGATGGGGCATCCTCAACTTCTCCGGGCAACCCATTCCAGTGCCTCACCACTCTCAAAGAATTTCTTCCTACTGTCTAATGTTGCCCTCTGTTCTAGTTCTCCTAGAAAATAAAAAGAGTCCTTCAGATACACATAAAAATGACATGAAACAGATTTCTGGTCTTGCAACACTGGACTTCCGCAAGTGCATCCTGTCCCAAAACAGGACATACACTGAATGTGTTCACCAGCAAGAAAACTTTTAGTAAAAAGGAAATGTATAGTCATCCCTGGTGAACTCCATTATTTTCAAAGTTATAAAGTTTGGCTTTTAAACACTGACCTTGAAAATCAGAGCTAAAAGAGCAATCTGTATGTTTGTGATTTTTAAGTCTGTTTGATTCTATGTCCTGTACTGCTAAATCATCAAGGTAAAGGAAATGATACTTGTGTCAGGTTAAGAAGCAGCTACTGCCAATATCCTAGTGATGGTTCAGATAATATAAATAGTCCAAATTAATATTGATCCTATCCAGTGTAATCAAGGTATCTTCAAGCCTATGCAAATACGTATTTTAAAGGTTAGGAGTTCTGAACCAGGATTTTGGTTAGGGGATGAAATACTGCACGTTGCTAGTTAAATGGATTTGCATCAATCTGTTCTGTGTTCAGATCCAAACTATGTACAGGCTCTAGAAATATTTTCTAAAGCAATCCACACAGGAGAACTCACATTAGGCTAGAAATGTGATTCTTCAGTTGTATAATATCTGCTCCTGTTCTTCTGTGGGTTGTTTACAAGTATTTTTGGGTAGCCTCATAAAAAACTTAAATCTAAAGTGAAATGTTACCAGATTGCTGTGAATAGTGCATGTTTCTTTGAACTTTTCCCAACTAATAAAGTCAAATGTGAATTGCCTTAAAAGCAAATGCCAACAATTACTGGAATAAGCATGCATATATTTGAGAAATCACATGACATGCAATTTCAAATGTCATGTGATGGCTTTAAAGTCATCTATACATTCACATTGCTTCTACAATAATATTCAAATTCAGTATATAAACTGGTTGCTTTAAATGAGTTTGATTAAAATAGATGCCAATTTCCCACCCGAGGTGAGATGAGAGAATGGTTTCTCATAACACTGGTAAGTCTTCAGACTGTGAAAAGTGTTAAGGAAGCATCTCTCTCATGAGGAAAGCCTGACAGAGCTGGAAATATTCAGCCTGGAGAACAGAAGACTGAGAGGGAGTCTTATGAAAATACCTTAAGGGTGGGTATCAAGAGGATGGGATCAGACACTTTTCAATGGTTCCCAGTGACAGAACAAGGGACAATGGTCATAAATTTCTGGACTTCTTCAAATACATGAGTAACAAAAGGAAAACAAAGGCCCCATTACTAAATGAAGTAGGGACCCTGGTAACAGCAGACACAGAGAAGACAATGTTCCTGAATGCCTTCTTTGCATCAGTCTTCACTGAAAACACCAGCCCTCGGGGATCTCTGATGCAGGAGACCAGGATAAAGGAATGGTAGAAGGAAAACTTTCCCATGGTCAAGATGAATGGAGTTAGTGAACACCTAGGAAAACCTGACATCCATGGGTATGCATCCATGAATGCTGAGAATGCTGACAGACACCATAGCTAGGTTGTTCATGGTAATCTCTGAGAGGTCATGCTGACCAGAAGAGGTGTCTGAAGACTGGAAGAAAGCTAATGTCAACCCAGTCTTCAAAGACGGCAAGAAGTAGAACCCAGAGAACTACCGACCAGTCAGCCTCTCTTCAATCCCTGAAAAGGTGATGGAGTGCCTCATTCTGGAGGACATCTCTATCCACATGGAGGACAAGTAGGTGATCAGAAATAGTCAGCACGGATTCACAAAAGGTAAATCATGCTTGACAAACCTCATTGCCTTCTGTGATGAAACAACTACCTGGATGATGGAAGAGAAGTGGTATTGTCTACCTTGACTTTAGTAAGGCTTTCTGACACTGTATCTCACAACATGCTCATATGCAAACTCAGGAAGTGTGGACTGGATGAGTGTATAGTGAGGTGTATTGACACCTGGATGAATGGTAGGATCACAGAGGGTAGCAATCAGTGACACAGGGTCTAGTTGGAGGCCTGTCACTACTAGTGTTCCCAAGGTTGGATATTTGTTTTATTTAACTTGTATTGTTTTTAAAAATATTCATCAATAACTTGGATGAAGGGACAGATGCCTCCTCAGCAAATTCACTGATGACACAAACCTGGGAGGAGTGTCTGATACCCTAGAGTGCTGTGCAGCCCTTCAGAACTACCTCAAATATTGGAGAGTTGGGCAGAGAAGAACTGCCTGAAATTCAAGCAGGGCAAATGCAGGGTCCTGCACCTGGGGAAGAATAACCCCATGCACCTGCACAGGCTGTGGGCTGACCTGCTGGAAGGCAGCTAAGTGGAGAAGGACCTGGGGGTCCTGGTGGACAACAAACTGTCCATGAGCCAACAATGTGTCCTTGGGGCCAAGAATGCCAGTGGTATCCTGGGGTGCATCAGGAAGATCAGTGCCAGCAGATGGACGGAGGTGATCCTGCCCCTCTACTCAGCTCTGGTGAGACCTCATCTGCAGTGCTGTGTCCACTTCTGGGCTCCTCAGTTCATGGATCTCCTGGAGTGGGTGCAGTGGAGGGCAACAAAGATAATGAGGGGACTTTCCTCTTATGAGGACAGGCTGAGGCAGCAGAGCCTGTTCAGCCTTGACAAGAGAAAACTGAGAGGGGACCTTATCAATGTCTGTAAGTATCTGAAGGGAGGGTGTCGAGGATGGAGCCAGGCTCCTCTTCGATGGTGTCAAGAAATAAGAAAAGAGGTAATGAGCAAAAAGTCAAAAAGTGATGTACAGAAAGATCCACCTGAATACGAGGAAGAATTTCTTTACTGTGAGGGTGACTGAGTAGTGGAACAGATTGCCCAGACGCAATCCCGTGGCATGTGCTCTACCGTGACCCTGCTTAAGCAGAGAGGTTGGACCAGAACACTGTGGTTCCTTCCAACCTTACTCATTTTGTGCTTCTATGAAAGTGGAACACATGGAGTTCCATCTGAATATGAGGAAAAACTTCTTTACTATGAGGGTGGCAGGGCTCCTGAACAGGCTGATCAGAGAGGTTGTGGAGTCCCCTTCTCTGGAGATACCCAAAACCTACTTGGACATAATCCTGTGCACCTTGGTCTGTGTGAACCTGCTTTAGCGGGCATGATGGACTAGATGATCTCCAGAGGTCCTGTGCAACCCCAATCATTCTCTGATTCTGTGGTTTTATAATCTTTTAACATAGACATTAGTCTTCTCAGAAAACTCAACAAACTGTGCACAAAATTCTCCACCAAAAATTAAGCATAACTATCCATCTTATTTTTAGTACTGCAGCCTGTCCATTTTTGACTGTAATTCTCAGGAAAATATACCACCAGTTTAAAATTTGGTTGAAAATTCAGTCTGATTTGTTTACAGGTGCTGGAACAACAGAGTATGCAAAGACACATAATTATAGAATAATTTTAACAAAAGCTTTATGGTTTTACAGGAATTGTCAGATGCCTCAGGCAATTAGCTAAATAATAGCTGTAATGTGCAAGTATGCTCACATCTTTATATAAAAAAATATAAATAATAATTTTGTGTGAGTTGGCAAAGAAAGAAAAGAATTATGCCAACACCAGCCTTCTCACTGGAATGAAGGAAAAATAACACAAAATGAACCAGAACAAAACAAAACAAAACAAAGCAAAACTCTAAAGATTAACTAAATGAAACATGAATAAGCATAAAGAAAAAAATGAGGGTTGTTTTTTTCATGAATAGACACATTGAACATTGCTCAATCAAATTTATAGGAATGCATTAATTGTAACAGTTACTTAACCATTGTGTATATATAACTAATCAGGGTTTTCTGTAGCAATGTTTTACTCGCTTAGTGTTGGATCCCAAAATATGATATCTGCAGAGAGGGATTTGAGTGGACTCTGCAGAAAGATGTGGGCTATGAGAGTTGGGGAAAAAACTTGTGTCTTTGCTGAATTCTACCACAACTTTTATACTTTTCAAAATACCAGGTAACTTCAAAAAAAACTTTATTGCTTTTTACTTTACTATTTCACATTAGGTTTAGTAAGTAATTTTTTGCATTGTGAGGTACTGATTTATTATGATCCCAGTAAGAAAGACTCTAAGACTTTATAAAGTATCATTCAAAATGTCATTTATTAGCAACCAAATAATATTTACACTATAAAGAAAGAAAAAAAAAGAATGGAGTGCAGCACACTTGACAAAGATCCTATCTATGAAGGGTTACCTTCTTCTGACTACCCAAATTATAGGATTTTTCTTCAAATGAAACAATTCTTTTCATCAATGCTACTGTCAAAAACACAGGCTTGAATACCCAAACTGCATCATGGCACAAATCTTGCTCCTACTCAGGCTGACAGTTATGTGGGCCACCACTTCCTCCACATACAATGGTCTTCCAGTCAGGATTATTCCAGTCAGGAACAACTCAGTATTTTTTTAATGAAGAACAGCTTCAGCGTACAGTCCAATATGTCCTCTGAGCTTCTTTCTCATTTAATTTTATCCTTCTATGTTGCTTTCAGAAAACAATGATAAAATATCTTCCTTCCACGTACTGTTTTGTATATGCTCTCAAAGGATGAAGTTATTACTGGAAGTTTAGATGTCAGTGCAAGATACAACTCCTTATTTTTTAGGCTATTATTGCTTTTAATACAGACATTCCAATTCTAGGCAAATTCATTCTTTACAGACAATATTCCATGCTATCCTCATACACATATTGAATTATCATCCTACCAGTCCCATCACATTGACACATCTCTAATATTTTATTTTACTACAACATTTCATTAAATATAGGTACAAAATAACAGACATCAGACAAAAAACATTATTCATCTTATTGTCTGGAAAATTCAAATCAGGAATCTTGAATTGCTAATAAGAATTGCAGAAGATGCCTTAAGAATCCAAGCTTTTCCCAACATTACAAATATCTTTCATTCTGGTTTATGTTGTCTTTGGGAAAAGCTACCAAGATTTTCTTGGTTTATTCTCATTTATTTTATCCTTGGGAAAAGCTACTAAAGACAGTAGAAATTCCCCTCCTTCTGTTTCCCTTGAAAATCTTAATTATAGAAGTCAAGTTATCTGAGTAGGATGAAGAGACAAAAAGGGCTACAGATGTCAGAGTAGCTCAAGCTGGACTGGCACTTGCTGAAGGTTATATGTTTCAGTAGCACTCAAACCACTGAAAAGCTGTCCCACCTTAAAAGACAGAAATGTGTTCATAGAAAAAATCATTATCAGCAGTAAGACTGAAAAATTTACAAGAAGTAAATTTTATTTACAAATATCAGATGTTCTCCTCTGAATAAAACCATTGTCTCAAGAAATTATTTGCATATTGAACTTTGAATTTTACAGTTTACATTTAATGAAGACAGAAAGGCTTTATGGTTAAAAATTCAAGTCAGAAATAGGATTGAAAATACAATTTTTAACTTAATATTAATTTCAGTCTTTAAACAGTATGGCCCAAAAGTGGAATACACAATCTTTCTCATGGCACTTTTTATTTTATTGAATTTCAATTGCCTTGATGGAGTAACTAATAAAAGGCATGAATTTAAAAAATCTATTACACCGACATCTTACACATGTATCTGACAAATTTCTTCAGATCTACGGTTTAAACCTTTATCTTATTCTCTGGGCTATTTCACTTATGTCTTAAATAAAAGTAAATGGAACCAAAGAATAGCTTACAACAAGCAGTATAAATCATCATAATTTTCTCCATAATTACCATGTGCTGGGAATCTCATAGCAATACAGATAACTCATAAACATTAGTTTGTTGCTTGAATACAGTTATTATATCATGAAGATTAGAGGGATTGTGGTTGTAATGTAATCACGCTGTAGAAAATGTGCAGACAAAAGTGAGGGAATTCTTGCAATTGTATATATTTGACCCATGTTAATTTCTTATTCCTTAGATCACTATTAACAACCAAAATTTTACTGTTCATAAGAGAACGTTTTGATTTTCATGGACAGAAATATCAGTGTTTTGACTGATTTTTTCTCACTCGATTATGTCATAGAATAATAGAATGATGGAATAATTGTGACATGCTGCAGTGTAAACTTACTACTTCAGAATTTGCTCTGAATTCACTTATCCATATCCCAATGTAGTTTATATTTCCACATATATATTACATATCTTATCAAAAAATGTTTTTGTGTATTTGTTTTGTTTGTTTGCTTTTTTGGGTTAGGTTTTTTTGGGGGTGTCTTTTTCTTTGTTTTGTTTTTGTTGTGTTGATTTGGGTTTTCTTTGGAGGGTGGTTTTTTTGAAGATGGTTTTGTAATTTCAGGAGAAAGAGTTTTTTGATTAGGCGAGAATTAAACCTTTTTTTCTTCCTTTCCAGATAGGAATTTTTTCAATGTTTTTTTCTTTTTAAATAACAACTGCTTTTTACTAAACTCACAAAGGGAGAAAAAGAAATAAGAGAGGACTTTGCTTCTGACACACTGCTCATGCCATCACACAAGAGCAAACACATATTCTACTCAGTGGGGGTACTTTTAAATATATTTATGTTTAATCAAAACCAATGCTTTATTGGAGATGCACCTGTAAAGAGAAATGCTCTGTAGCTGGGATTGTGTAGCCAGTAGGGATTAACAGGAACCCTGGTTGTTATAGTGACATTCACTATATCAGTGAGATTTGTTGTAGACAGTGTTTTTGTCTGTCTGACACTGTAAGAGAAAAATTTGCCCGGTTCAAAGAACAGACAATCTGTTTTTCCTTTCCAATGAAAAATGTCTTCATTGAACACACTAATAACTGCAAATCTATTATTCCAATCAATATTTGGATTTTCATGGTGGGACACTTCTGAGGAATCTATTGCAGTTTGCTTCCCAGCTCCTGCCAGATTGCACCGGTGTCTGAATAGGTTAAACATACTGGAATAGGAATGGCCTAAACTCATACTTTTAATTTCCATAAGCAATGCTGCCTGGAGATACTATCATCCAGTAACAAGTTATTGCAAAACCCACCAAAATCAACAATTAAGCTTTCTTTAGTATCTAAATCAGACATTCCGCACCTTAGCTAGTGATCATTTTTATTTCCATTCCTTTCCTTACACAGTTGTTTTCCAGTTTTGTTTATACTGAACCCTTCTGATAATACTCCAAGGAGGTGAAAATAATAAACTAGATTAAATATACAAAGGGTAATTTAATTTTCATGTAATTTTTACACTATATTTTCAAGGGATGTGTATTTTTTCACTGTAGGTAGGTAAGAAACAGTATTTAGTAGGACAAGCACATGTATTCCAGAAACTGTAAAATCTTGGAACATGGAAGGATAAAATGACTTATTAAAAAAGACTGCTTGAAGGACAGAGAGAACAGAACTGTTCCTATACAAGACATGGCAAAGCATACATGCAATCTATTCAAATGTAATGATTGTTTATAGGAGTAAGAGACACATCAGCTTTTTCACACAGAAGGCAATATTAAAGCAGATGAGCACCTTCACTGTGATAGTTTTCAACACATACTGCAGTGTTGAACCTGTGTACAGACAAAATCCCAATTAAATCCCATCCTAAACCCCAAATAAATGGTATTTCAATAAAATAAAATTCTCATAAACTTCCTACCTAACTCATGCTATTTTCTTCCTAATTTGTATTCTTGCCTGAAAACCATTGATCAAATATACATCATACTTTAGGTCTAGAGCACCAATCGGATGGTGATAGAAATTAATGGTAAAATAATAGAACTCTTGTTCATTTTGGATATTGAGATTTTTTTCTGTATTGGGAAGGAAGCACATGAAATTGGTAAAGAAAGTCGTTAAAGTAAAACTTCTTGCTGTCAGCACATAATAGAGTGAGGATCTACTCTGAATAAATTCCTGTAGCCACTGAAATTGAAGACAAACAACAGATATTCAAAGAGCCTGTCTACTCAAAAGTTACGGTAAATATTTCAAACTAACAGATATACTCATCCAAGTAGTGAGTAATGCTCAATTTTGGGAAACCAAGAAACATGAAAACATTTTTTAGAGAAGTTTACTTAAAATTTGATGATATGAAAAATTGTGCCTCTATGTAGCTTTTGAGATCTTTTCCCCTACCCACATGTGGTTATCTACAGTGAATTAATTGGCTAAATGCATCTGGAATAATTTTTATATTTCATTAGAATTTTTTACATTTTCATTGAATTTTCTTGACAACAAGCAAACATAAAAATATCTCTGCAAAATCCAAACGACACTGGTTTAAATTTTATGTTGTGAAAAAGAGTGTAATTTGTCCTCATGGAATAGAAATCACTACTTGCTGTTATGGATACCTTTTATCTTGACTTATTAGATTTTTGTCCACAGAACTTACTTAATAATTTAGTTCACTACTTTACAATCTAGTGTATAACTGTATGTTATGTAAATCCTCATGCATTTTCATTTTTAAGCTGTAGTTGGTTCAAATCAACTTGTTTCTTTAGAAAGAAGCAAGCAGTTTCAGGGTTGCTTACGTATCTTGCTCCTAGCAGTTGTCAATAAATTGTTCAGGTAATCACAGACTTGGTCTAAGTTGCATCCATGAATTCATTAAGTCATCTTTCTGTAATATTCTAGACCTGAAAATACTAGCAACAGAGCAATTGTGAGGCAGCATAAATAGTATCACAGTATACTCTACTGTTCCAAGACCAATTTAAACATCTACTTGCAGTTATTTTATGTCCTGTAACCCAGCAGGCTTCCATTTTAATTTCCAGAATAATTATTTTACATGTACCTAGAGTACAAACAATTTTTTTCTTAAAACTAAAATGGAAGAATAAGGTAAATTCTGGAATTATCACTACAAAGAAAGATGGCAATTGAAAGCAGAGATGTTTTGATTATATAGTAACCTTCATTTCTATGATTCCCTAGTCACAAAAATAGATTTTGAGGTACTGCATAATAGCGAAGAGCATGACATGTAAGAAAGTTTACACAAACACACACAAATTGCAAGGATGGCAATCCAAGAGAGATTTTGTTATAATGTTATCACTTCTACATCCATTTTTGTATTTCTTCTAAATCTGTATTCCCAAATTTGACTTGAAGCATTGCAGGCTCTCAGTAGGTAGGATATGCATGAGTGAATGCCCTTTAGGACAAATTTCTGTTTCTTTTCAATTTGGAATAAGTTGGAAGTAAGTGAATTATCAGAATAGCAAGTGACTTTCTGTTGCACATTGAAATCTGGGAGGAATGTTTCTAGGATCTCTGTGAGCTACACATAAAATATCTGTTTTTTGATTGCCTGTAATCTAAGATTGATACACATGTATAAAGGAAACAAGTTGCTTAGAGCACTCTTATTGCTTTGTCTATAGCTTTTCTCCCCAGGAGTCTCATAAAACCATTACATATACTCCTCTCAGAAACAAAATATTAACTGGTATTTACTTAAGCCACTGGCTATATAATCTTCATCAGGAGATGGACTTCACAGATTTTCATCTCTTTTGATGTACGGAGAGGCATAATCCATAGGTACACCCACCATTCGTGGAGTTTGTAGCCAAATACAGTTCATTTACTGGGCAGTTTCCAACACAGTTATTAAGTCAACTGTTGAGTCTTTCATGCTGAGAAAATGTGCCTGAGCCCTGATGCTCAACTGAAAGGAAGTAGGAGTGTCCTGCATTGTCCTGCAGATTTCTCTGTGTTGCTGTACACAGAACCACTCTCCAAATCAACTGGCAGATATTCAGATCACTGAAGATGTGTATTCAGTACATGAACTAAATGTAAGCATTTTGTGCTCTATACCTCAAGGATTTGTGTTGCAAACTTCTATTTACCATTTTAATCTCTTGAAAATACAACAGATTTGAGTTCTACTAGGTTTCATACCACATTGACATCTACACTGACAAAGCAATATTCAGTTTTGTAGTTAAATTTGAGTGGGATATTTAAGTTAGGAGCATACACTAATCACAGATCATTTGTGAAAAAGATATACTTCATGAAAGAACAGTGATGGATACCTTCTGCTTATCACAATAATATCATTTTATAACTGTTATTTTTATACATATCTAATTCAGTGAAAATAGACAAAGTTTTAAGTATGTATTATTGAGAATTAAAAAAGTCAAAAGGCTAATGAAGATTGAAGACAATATTGGACAGTCAATGGCAACAAAAAGATTGATCTAAAGTTAATGCACACATTTTCATGAAGAGGTATTTCTAGTATATGGAGGGACAACATATATTTTAAAGTCCTTAGTCATTAATCTATACTTAATGAGGGTGCTGGAATTCTTTCAGACCCTATTTTTCCTGGATCTTGCTCAGTCTGCTACAAGTTACTCTGTGACTTTTACTTTTGATTCAGTATTTTTATTCTTGGTCACATTGGAAAAATCTCAAGAGTTTAAGTGTATTATAGAATTATATCAAATCATCCTACACTTCTCCGCGAGACACAACTATTTAAGGTTGGCAATTTAATAAAGGTGGAAAAGAGCAAATTTTTTTCCCAATAAGTCAGAAGAAAATGTGATTAAAGAATACAAATATAATACAACACCAGCTTTTGGTTGCCAGCTAACCATTTTAAATCAAATAATGAATATGCGGACTTTGTAACTCAATCACTGTTTAATAACTAAGCAAAAAAAAAATTAAGAGATAAACTTATTGAACAAATAGAAAAGAAACACATAGATACTCGATATTCCAAAAGACATAGGGATCCATACATTTACACTGTGAAAAGAAAAAAACAAAACAAAAAAAAAAAAAAAAAAAAACAAAATACCGCACAGCAGAATGGAAATTGTAATGGAAATTTTAGCAAAGCAGGAAAAAATGTTAAAAAAAGAACACAGGTTAAATGAAGAAACACTCACAGATATAATTTCAACTGGTTGCATCCAGTCCTGCAATAAAAGAATAACAGATTTGGTCAGGTTGGAAGGAACCACAGTGGGTTATCTGGTCCCTTGAGGGTTATCCCTCCTCAAGCAGGGTCATCATAGAGCATATGGCACAGGATTGCATCCAGATGGTTCTTGAATATGTCCAGTGAGGGAGATTCCACAACCTCTCTGAAAAATCTGTTCCAATGGAGGGTCACTAACAGAAAAATTCTTCCTCAGATTCAGGTCAACCTTCCTGTGCATCACTTTCTGCCCATTGCCTCCTTGTTTTATTGTTTGCCACCACCGAGAAGAGCCTGGCTCCATCCTCTTGACACCCTCCCTTCAGATACTTACAGACATTGATAAGGTCCCCTCTCAGTTTTCTCTTCTCAAGGCTGAACAGGCTCTGCTTCCTCAGCCTGTCCTCATAAGAGGAAAGTCCCCTCATTATCTTTGTTGCCCTCCACTGCACCCACTCCAGGAGCACCATGTCTCTCCTGAACTGAGGAGCCCAGAAGTGGACACAGCACTGCAGATGAGGTCTCATCAGAGCTGAGTAGAGGGGCAGGATCACCTCCTTCCATCTGCTGGCATTGGTCTTCCTGATGCACCCCAGGATACCGTCGGCATTCTTGGCCCCAAGGGCATACTGTTGGCTCATGGACAGTTTGTTGTCCACCAGGACCTCCAGATCATCCTGGTTTTATGAATTGCTTCATTTCTGTCCACAGCACATATTCAAAATTCAGACATTTTATGAGTTTAATTGTGAGGGGTTTTTCCCATGTTATTGTTATTTATATACATGGATAAACTCTATATTTGTCATTAAAATACAAACATAAAGGCAAGGAGTTGAAAGAAAAGTATAAAGTTGAAAGAAAATGTATAAACCTAAATAATAAATAAAGTAGAAGAACCTTCTTTTTCTGCACTTCTCCCAAACTGGTATACTAAGGAAATGATGTTTTCCATTCTCAAAATTTTTTCCCTACCTTTCCATCATAGACCTTATTTTGCACTGGGTTCTTTCTTTTCTCATAGTTTAATCTGAACGCAAAGAAGAAACTTTAATGTTTTTTTATTCATGAGAGAGGGAAGAATTTTCCAGAATTTAAAACTTTTATCATGACACAGCTTTAAAGCACTTATCGTACTTCTATCCAACTTCAGTCACTGAAGGCGGGTGATTTTACCTGCCTCAAGAGTGTGGAAATCTGTTTTTGTAGGTATGCAGGGATATTGTAATTCTCAAGTCTCAAAGCTGAACACAGAAATCTACAAGTTTACTTTTTGCACATCATTTGGAAGGTGGCCATGACAAAGATAGCTCATGAGAGCAAATCAGTATAATTCATAGTACTGAACTCAGCCTCTGACTTGTTCTTTGAAATTCCTAGTGCTTGCAGAAAGGTAGAGAAAAGTACATCAGTGCACAGAAATCCACGGTTTTTTGCCTTCTCTTAGCATTCCATTCCTTCATGTCTACTTTTGTTTCAAGAAATCCAGAGTAATGTGTCATGTTTTTCTAACTTGAGGGCTGCTGCCTATAAGGTATTTATAAGGACACATTGTCAATAGACATCTCAGAGTTCATCTATATGACCATTTCAGTTCAGATCAAATGCGATGTGAATGTCCAGACTATCCCCACTTACTGTATGTGGCTTCACATCAAAGAGTATGATCTTCAAGAAGATGACCTAGATTCTTTTTAAATGAAACTAAACCTGAAGATGTGTTTCAGAAGTGCATGAGAAGTACATTTTAATTGCTAATAGACTCAGTCCGTGGGATAAGACTAGAGCAAGTCCTTTATACCCCTGTGAAACAGAGCTGCTGTAGCTGCTGTGGTCTCAGCAACAGGTATTTTTCTTGTAATTAAATAAATTGGGCAAACAGACTCCCACGAAGCCCCTAGAGGCTCTTTCAAGAACGTACCTATTGGAGACGGGAAAGGAGCTCCAGAACACATCAGCTCATATAGCACTGAGCAGTGGCAACTATGTGAGGTACAACCGACCTTCAGAGAGGAGTTGGAGGTATGAATGTTGTGTAACTGGGGCTCTCTGGGTACTGCTATCCTAGCCCTGCTGGATCACCACAGGCTACATCAGAACAATAAACCAAATAAACTGCACCATGAGGTTCAAACCTACTACCAAGCTCAGGAGACTGAGGAGACTTAATTGGATTGTTATGTAGGTATTTTGTCTCCTTTTTTCCCTTTGTATTTTCTTTTTAATAATAGTAACATATAAGTTAAAGAAAAAGAATAAATAAGTAGTGAAAAAAGAATATTTTAGCCTTTCAAATCAGATTGCATCACTCTTGTGAGCCTTCAATTGTACATTCACATACCTAGAAGATACTAAACAAGATGTTTAGGCTCTTTTATGATAAAAATTGTTGGAAAAGGGACAAAATTATCACTTTCCATAATATTTCTGTTGACTTCTTAAACCACACTTTCATTAAAAAAAGACTTTCTTCCCTTCATCCTGCAAAGCAAAATTATTTGCAATTTTGTCTTATCTATTAATAACAAAGTTTTAAAGCCATTGCCTTGATGAAAACACTTGATGGATATTGAACAGTAAATTAATGAAAATGTATCCTAACATTTGATAAGAAAGCTGAAGAAATCCAACTTTTAAACTTGCTGACCATTCTTTTTGATGTTTCCATGAGAAAATGAAAACGACTAAATGTTTGTCCTTGGTAAATAGGTAAGGGATGAGAATGAAAACAAGTTTAGAATATTTTTCTTGACATGTTTCACCTTGGGAATAGGACAAAGCTAGTTGACTAATGTAAAAGCTGTAATTACTTCAGTATAAAGGAAAGCACATTTCCCAGTTGTCATGGTAAAACATCAATATATGCCATTTTCTAAGGAAAGGCTACTATTTTTCTTGGCTTCAGACTGGGAAACAAAGTATTTTGATAGGAAACACATTCAAGGTAGGGCTTAGATAACCTGATTGAGCTCAGAAACACATTCTCTTCACTTGAGTGAATGGTACATTCAAAGCGTGATTGCTCTGATAATTGTTCTTAGAAATAGTGTGTTAGAGTTTCATATCAGCTTTTTAATCATGTTCTCTTAAACAAGGAGAAATAGCATCATGCCACGAGTCACATCTTACATAGTGCTATCCACATACTGGCTTTCCCTTGCTTCTAGTCAGACTCTACTATTTATTTGAATTTTTTATTCCCATTCATGTACACACAGTGAAAATTCTGGAGTTGTTATAGAAGAAATTCAAATACTGAAATTAGCTATACAGATGTTACATATACCCCAAAGTGATGCAACGTATCATCTCCTAGAATAGGCACCTGTATCTTCTGCAAATGGATATTGTTAGTTTGACACCAAAGCCCACAGAGGGCTGAAGAAACTTTTGAACTCTTTTGCATGAGGCAGTTTGGAAACTGTTAACAGAAATGGTTAACACTGTAGGAGATGGAGAAGGCCTGACATAAACTAGTGGTTGAAGTATATCTCTTGTTAAAAGTAGGGATTGTAGAAACGCTATACAGATGATTTTACAATCAGATAGTAATGGATGTTCCAGGGCAAATCAATGCTTTTTTCAAAGAATACAAATTAGGTGATAGGTGCTTTTCAGAAGAGGACTTGACCCTATAAAGTTGCATGAACACCTTGACATTTATTTTTCCCAAAGAGAACAAAGGGAACACTCTGAAGCTTGCTCTAAGTCCTGCTTGAAGTTCACTTCTTTGTTTTCAATTATATCGACAGTTTTATTAACCTCTCAAATCAACTAATGTGTCTGTAGAAGGAGGTAGCAAGTACAGCAGTCTCCTACACTGAGAGCTGGTTTGCAGTGCTACCCAAGATTTTGTCACTTCTGTGCCTGGCTGTGAAAGCTGCCTGCTATCAAGTGGAAAGAACTCTGTAACAGCTAACAGCTCATTAGGTAGTTTGGATGAGCAGAACTGAATGATGTTTGGGTGTTTTCAAGGTTTGAAGGAAAGCAAAAAGCATATTTCCCCCCACCCTGCTGTCCAGGTTCTTTTTCTGAGATGCACACCAGTGTTCTTTTCTGCTGTTGCTGTGAGGACCAAAGGGTCCTGTGTTAGCATGTAGCTGCTCAAAGGCTGAGCAGGCAGTCCCACTTCACTGTCCAGTGACAGCATGCCAGTGTGCCTCAGTGTTAGGGACGGCTTCAACACATCAGAAAATGAAACAACTGCAAAATTTTTGAGGCCTAGAAAATTAAAGTCTTATATTTAAAGAAAGTATAGTGAATTTTTATCCTGATCCTTTCAAAAAAATTTGAATTAAGGCTTCTGAAATTAACATTGATAAATCAAATACAGCCTAAATACATAGGTAGTATATGCTTTTAGTAAAATACTTTAAATAATACAATCTTAAAATCTCTTTTACGTACTCATTTATTTTCATCTCTTTCTTGCTTATAAAAAGTAAGAACAAGAAAAAACAGTGTACTACCAAGTGGTTATTGTATTAATGAAAATGGAGATACAGTTTTATGATTGCAGTTTTGAGTTAGGGTTCTTCACTTCGCCTTATGGTTGGCAAGAATTTAAACTGTACTCCAGTGCTTTCATCAGTGAAATTATGAATCGGCTTCAAATGAGAATTTAAAGCAGGTTTTTAAAATGTGAGTCCTTTGAGAAGGGAGTTGGTCTTTGAAAATTTAAAATATTAAATAGAAATAAATATACTTGGTTGATTACAAGAGATAAACAAACTCCATTGTTATTCCTTAAAAACTCAAGCTGAAAACTTTGATGTGGCACTGAAGAACACTCAGAAATTGTTCTGTCATGCACTGAAATATGGTTTTCCTTAAGAGAGAACTGTCTTTAGAGACTGATCTTGTTTATTCTTCAGGGAAAAAGAATCCTGGTCCTTAATTACGTATAAATGATTTAACTAATACATATTTGCAAAGTGCTTTAGAAGGTTAATTTCAATATTTATGTAGAAGATTCTCTCAAGACAAAGGATTATAACACAAAATTTTAACTCTATTTTGAAGACATATTTCATTTTAATCTAAGCCAGATTCTCATTGTTTAGTTAACATTAAGGTAGCAGGAGGTTCACCATTATGTGAAACTGATTCAGTAATTATTAATAGACATATCCTACAGTCCTGTCCTCTTGAGCACTACATAAATAAAAATAAGTAATTATTTCCATGTCACAGCTTCTAGAATTTCCAGAAACTGAAAACTATAAGTGAATACTCTCTTCTGTTTCTCCATTTTTTGGCTAATCTTTCTTTTCCTGAAGATCCCCTGTTTGACCTCTTTTTCATTCCCCTTCATAAGACAGTGTTCCACAATACTAAAAACTAGCAGAAACCCTCTTGTTCAAATGTGCTTCTACATTGGAAAAAAATTACTTGCTTATGTCTGAAGAGGAACCTGTCATTATAATCCAAATCTATCTTCTGAACCTAAGAACTGTTATATTGCATTAAACCAGAGGCCAGCATGACCTGCATTACCTTTTCAGCTGTGTCAAAAGTAGATATTTATGAAAGGGTAAAAGAACAAAAGAAGCACATAAATATACTCTATGCAATATATTTACTGCCTTCAACAACCTGCAGTTTCAACTGAAGTATTTGTCACCACAAATTTCCAGGTAGAAGAGCCTCTATGGATTTCTTTCCTATGATTTATTTGTCCAGTCTTTTCAGGCCCATGCAAATAAACTTGGTATTCACAACAGTGGTGGCAAAGAATTCAACTCCTTAATTACAGGTCAACTTATTTTACTTGCTTTGCATCTGTTACTTGGTAGGTTCATTTGATTTTCCTATTTCTTTTACTGAAATGGAGAACGAAGAGCTAATACCTTTTCTTTTTCACTAAGTGACATTTAGCTCCCTTTAATGACTTTCAGACTAAAAAAAATCCAAGTTTGTTTACTATATGAAGAAATTTCTAAATAATTTCATACACTTAATCACTCTTACTGCCCTTCTGACATTTCTGAAATTGATTTAAGGTTCAACTGGACTGCATATAATCCTAAGTGTGGACAGGCAGACTTGGAGTCAGTAGTAGCATGGTAGTTCTCTCAGTTTCTTCTCTTTTTCTTCCTAGCAGTTCCTAAGATAAAATTTTCCTTTTCCCTACATCTTAAGAAAAGGGGAGACAGTGATTTCTCATTCATCTGAGAAGATAAATGCAGCATTAAAACAGCCACAAGGATTCCTGTTTTCTAGGAAGTAATTATGGGAGGCTATAAATTATTCAATAGAATCATTAGGGGTTGAACATCTTAAGTTCCTGATGGAATAAGCTACTCTCTTGCACTCAGACAACTTATACTACCAACTTAGGGCACAGGTAGATACATTGAGGTATGATATCTTAGTGCCTCTGTTATGATCCAATTAGTGAGAGATGCCTCTGCCCAAATTAAGTTGGAAATGAGATCATATGCTGAAGTCAATAGTAAGAATTTTTCTTACCAGTATATGTGAGGTAGAGAGATAGAAATAAATAGAAAAGGTAGGGGGTTGGGGTGGGGGAAGAGAGAGAAATAGAAAGAGATCAAGTGTCCCATGCTCAGTCTTCCTCTTTTGAGTTGATGGGTTTCTCGAGTTGGTGTTTGCGATCTCCCCCTCTGGAATACTTTTACCAAGGCCAAGCTGATTTCAGCACAGTTGCCAAGTTGTCTTTCCTTGTCCAGCATCAGTGATACAGTCTTCTCCTCCAGCTTTGTTTACCTCCTCCTACATCTGAGATAACAGTCAGACAATAGTACCACATTTATCTTATCTCAAGGCATATCTGAGGGGGAGCTTCAGTGGTCACAGGTGCCATCTGTCCCATAACTTGGGGTGATCTTTGTTTGATCAGTGATATGTTTATGAGCAGTTACTTCTTTACACAGTTTGCCACATTGGGATTTTTGTCTGGATGAGTTAACCAGGATGTGGTAACCAAACCTTACCTCCTCAGACCTGGAGTTAGTGCCATCCTGTTGCTCCCTTCTGTGGCTTATCTCATGGCAAAGTCCTTCCGTGGCCTTAACAGTGTTTGAGACAGGCAACTGTGCTCTTTAATTCCTTACAAGTCTCACAAAAAGTTTCCAGGTTAGGAGGTAAGGAACAGAAGTATCTCCAGAATTCTACTGACATGTAATTTTAGAAGAGGTGATTAACTCATTGAAATAAATTAAACTTCTCTTAACTCTGGGACAAATTTGTTTTAGAAGACACTCAGTATCATTGGTCCATTCCCCTGTGCCGTCCACTGAAGAAGTGCAGAACACTCTGTTTCTGCTCCCCAGAGTTAGTAAGTCATCTAAAAAAAAAATACTAAATGGTGATTAAAGAAAGTGATAGAATCATCAGCTCTGTGGATCTCATATTTAACCCCAGTTTGTAACTCTGAACCTGAAATACATTCTGGGCTT
Organism: Myiozetetes cayanensis; assembly: GCF_022539395.1. Taxonomy (NCBI): domain Eukaryota; kingdom Metazoa; phylum Chordata; class Aves; order Passeriformes; family Tyrannidae; genus Myiozetetes; species Myiozetetes cayanensis. Next base: position 72,706,028 of record NW_026086604.1, on the reverse strand, counting down.
CCCTGTAGAGCCAACCCCTTTGAACACCTAAGCATGCAATTATTAACAGTTGCCCAGAAAACTAGCTGGCAGGTTTGATGTGAAATATAATGGAAAGCTTTTACTGTTTTATAATAATTCTGAGTACAGAATAATCAAGATAAGAAAAACTGATCCTTTGATGAATAAAAATTAATCAGTGAGTCATCTCAGCTGTAACATATGAGCTATTTTTAAATGATCAAACAATAGCAGATACTAAACATGGGATTTGGTATTTTCCTTTGTTAATCAGTACGTTAGAGTATAATTTGTTTTAATCTCATTAATTCAATGACCCTTGTACCTAAAAACACCTTGTACCTAAAATCATGTTCTTACAAGCGTGTTATGTGCAACACCTTTTAACACATCTCTTCCAGTCCTTGTTATCACAGTGGAAGTTCACAAGAAAACTAATGGTTAAATGCCCCTCTATAGCCTACTCATCAAGAGTATGATGAGAAAGAAACTATTCACTCACACTTGGCAACTGAGAAAATTGAAACTCGTTATTATGTAACTTTATGACAAATGAGGTTTTTCCTCCAGGAATTCCTCTACCAACAAATACAGTTTACTTCTTTTCAGAGAGGTATCTATTTTATTTTTAGCAAAAGTCTTGGGAAGTGCATCAATAAATGCAGCTTGTGGACAAGCGTTTAGAAATAGATAGAATTTCTCATCCTATTACTATGTCACATTAAGCTTGATCAAAAATTTTACTGAGAACACAAGGATTGCCCAAACTGAGATGTAATATGGGATTTTGTGCAGGAAAGACTTTCCATTTCTTCAAACCATAAACAAAGTGAATAAAAGACAGTGGAATGGGGTCTTACACTCACAGTTGCTATGACCTAATTCTCTCAAGTCTTATCAAGCCTCTTGCACATTCAAATAATAAAATAATTGTGGTTTAATTTTTCACCAGGAGCTGTAGTTTCAATACAGCACTATGAAAGATGAAAGAGAAAATTTTTATTCTCAGGCATTGCTGAGTATCCTGAGCTGGTGAGGATTATATCAACACTTTGTTCTCTTCCTCTGGGGCTTCCTTCTCTCTTACTTGTGGATTACCTTTCTACCTTGTATGAGTAATTAAGTTACAAGATTTACCAGCCTCTCTTCTTGCATAGGAAAATGTGCTAGTTCAGGAATTCAGGAGTTACTTGTATGGCCAATGTAGAGGCTTGTTGTTCCCAAAAATTCAAAGTATACTAAGCAGGATGTAAACAATATTTGCTTTCTTTGAAGAGGTAAAACAGCACACTGAATTAGATTGACCAGTGACAATATATAACATTTTGTAACAAAGTTAAATGGAAGTTTGTATACAACAAATAATATCCATGCAATAAATAGAGGTTTGTTGTATAATTTCAGAAACAGGGCTCAGTAAAACCTGTGAAAATAGCAAAATTTGCAAGATAAGAACAAAGGAAGTAGGACAGACAGTAGACATACCTTGTGAAACAGGGGTCATGCTCTAGAAGCAGTTGGAAAGATATCTAATGGACACACAAGAAGTCCTTGTCTTAAAATTAAGTTAGTCTTTATGAGGACCAGATGAGATCACAGCCTTATTTTTGTGGAAGGGGATAGGACTAGAAAAAAATCAACAATGAATGAAAAAGTATGGGGAAGAAAGATGATGTTCACTTTGTGTCAGGTTTCCCTCAAACCTGATCACTAAGACCATCAAGGTCCACAACCATCAGTGCTAAACACAGCAACATCTCTAAGGTACTCTACCTTCACATCTGGTGCGGGGTACCATTGGTAGGGGCCAACTGTTTGGAAAGGTAATGACAATGAGTGATGAACAAGACCTAACCATTGGCTGATACTGTTACTGACTGAAGTAAATCTAAACGTCCTTTGGAGGAAAAATTAGAAGAAAAATAACAACCAATCAAAGGGATGCAAATGTGACCACTCATCACCTTTCATGATGAAACTGATGCCTAGACAGTCTCTGAACAATCATTACTTTGGAAAGACTCTAAGATTTATTGCTGAACGTGATGTACTATGGCATGGAATATCCCTTTGATCTCTTGGGGTCAGTTGTACACCCTCTTGCCCAACCCCAACCTACTCTCTGGGAGGCAGTGTGAGAAACAAAAAAGGACTTGAACTCTGTGCAAACACTGTTCAGCAACTGTGAAAACTGCGTTATCAGTGCTAGTTTAGCCACAAAATGAGAACACAACACAACAGGGGCTGCTATGAAGAAAATTAACCTTCACCACAGTTAGACCCATATATATTGAGTTGCAACAACTGTAAACTCCTTATTGTTCAATTTGATTTATTTCTACATTACTAGGGAGAGAAATGCTATTTGAGAAATTTTTATCAGAAGTCCTTGCTTAGTCTATCATTCCTACTGTAGGAGCTGTTCTATAGTCTTGGTCGTTTTCTTTTGAATCTCTGTATTCTCTTCAGTGTTCTAGACCTGGGAACATAGACTTGGGGAAACAAAACTATCCATTGTAATGAAGATGTATTCAAAATTTGGATCTGCACAGTAGTGCAACAATATTCCTTAGGTTTATTTTATATTCATTTCCCAATAACTTCAAACATACACTTTGATTTTTTAATTGTCACTGATTATTATACTTGTATAAGAGACCTTTCTATTATAGCCCTAAGTAGCACTCTTGAGTGATAATGATCAACTCAGAGAAAATTTCTTACATGAATCAGGAATGTTCCCCCCTCATGTGCACCACTTGACATTTAACAACACAAAATATCACTTTCTATTTTACTGTCCAATCACACAATTTAAGAACCATTAACCATTGTGATCCTTAACCTTTTCTTCACCACCTTAAATTATCATAATGTTTTTAACCAAATCACCTCAGTAGTCTCTCCTTTTCCTAATAATGTTTAATATGTTGAACATGACATCTCCCAGACAAAGTTCCTATGCTCTTCTTAGGATAATCACCTTTTACTTTAAGGACATTTGATCCTGTTCTCTGTTCTAAGTTACTTTTTAGTTATACCAAGATTTTCCCTCTGAAAGAATAATTGCATATATTCTGTAAGTGCCTTGGCAGAGGAATCTGACAAACAAATATGGTTTGAGGAAATTCAGGTAAATATATCATAGAATTGTTAAGGCTGGAAAAGACCTTTAAGATTAAGTTCAACCACCAACCTAGCATCACCTCAGTGTACCTCAAGTGCTGTATCCACATGTTTTTTGAACATTTCCAGGGACAGTGTCTCCATCACTTCCCTGGGCAATCTGCTTGCCAGCCGTTTCCATGAAGAAGTTTTTCCTAATATTCAATTTAAATCTGTCCTGACACAGCTTGAGGCTAGTTATGCTGAGCAATAAGGTCCTCGCTGAACCTCCTTTTCTCAAGGCTAAACAATCCCATTTCCTCAGCTGCTCCTCATCACACTTGTGCTCCAGACCCTTCACCAGCTTCACTGCTCTTCTCTGGACATGCTCCAGCACTACGTCCTTTCTGTAGCGAGGGGTCTAAAACTGAACACAGGATTCGAGATACAGCCTCACCAGTGCCAAGTACAGGGGGACAATCACTGCCCAGGCCCTGCTGGCCATATTATTTCTGATACAAGCCGGGACACTATTGGCCTTCTTGGCCACCTGGGCACACTGACAGCTCATAATCAGACAGCAGTCAACCAGCCTCACCAGATCTTTTTCTGACAGGTAGCTTTCCAGCCACTTGTCCCCAAGACTTTAGTGTTGCATTGGGTGGCTGAATATGCAAATAATCATAATTTCCATGTGTTTGTTGAGTTCTTCAGAGAGTTCTAATACCCTTGCAAGATGAGACTTTTCTTTATGCAAGCAATGCTGATATTTTCCACAGAAGTTATGCTTATTTATTCCTACCAGTTCTACTCTTTGCCATGTCTTATATTTTTTTGCTGATCACTATAATTTTTGATATCTTGCTCCCTGTATATTCATTTACAAAAAAAAAAAGAAAAAAAAAAGGTAAAAATAAAAACCATTATTTAGCAACCCTCTTGGCCTTTAAATAGTTTAAAAACTGAAAAGCTCTTCAGCCTCTCATCTTCGGCTACCTTCTTGTATGACAGTCAAAAAGCATTATTTCAAGTAGAAAAATGTTTCCCAGTTACTTTTACTGTTACTAGTATCATTAGTCACAGAGCACTTACATGGACTAATCAAGTTATCCAAGGCTGAAGTGAGCAAATAGACCAAGAACACATTTACTGAGGTTATAAGAGAGGAAAAAAAAGCTGTATGATGAAGGACCTTGAGGGGAAGTCGTACAAGGAGTGGCTGAGGTCACTTGGTCTGTTCAGCCTGGAGGAGACTGAGGGGAGACCTCATTGCAGTTACAACTTCCTTGGGAGGGGAAGGAAGGCTTGGACACTGATCTCTTCTCTCTGGTGACCAGTGAGACGGGACCTGAGGGAGTGACCTGAAGTTGTGTTAGGGGAGGTTTAGCCTGGATACTAGAAAAAGGTTCTTCACCCAGAGGTTAGTTGGGCACCTAAACAGGCTCCCCAGGGAAATGGTCACAGCACCAAAGCTGACAGAGTTCATGAAACATTGGGATAATACTCTCAGCACATGGTGTGACTCTTGGGGATGGTCCTGTGCAAGGCTAAGAGCTGGATTTGATGATTCTTGTGGATCCTTTCCAACTCAGCATATTTTGTGATATTTCAAACATTTTTCTGACAGAAATCAGTAACAAAAAGGGTATCAAAGCAAAATGAATTTAAAATTAATTTAAAACTAAATTAAGTCAAAAGATGAATTTTAGGGCTGTATTAAACTACGCAACCAGGAATTTTCATAGGATTTTCAAGCTCAGCAGTTACCTGGTCTCACATATTACACGACAAATAACTGATCTTATAAAAAGATTAGAATATTTTCACTGCCTCATCATTTCAAAGAGCTTGAAATTTGAAAATGAGAATATTTACAAGGTTGAAGAAAAAGCGTATGTCGGAGGTGGACCAATGGAAGCCTACAGAGAATGGAAATAGATGCAGAAAAGCTGCGAAGAAACCTCAGAGGAAGAAGTTTAAGTCCTCTGACAACTGCAGCTGCAAGGGGCTGCCTGAGACCCAGCCACAGAACACAGCCTCACAAACCTCTGTGGAATTCCCCTGTTTGTACTCCAGACCCCTCCTTCCCTTCCTTCCCTAACTCCCAACTCTCCCTATATGGCTGGACATATCCCTGCGGCCAATCCCTCCATTTTCCCTTATCACTGACTCTCAGGATTTGATGGCCCTGGCAAAAATCCCACCCTTGTTCAAGACCCTTCCATGTACCCCTCTATATAAACTGACACCTTGTTTTAATAAACGCCATTTTGTGGGTCACCTATCTGGGTGCTCGCCTCCTATACAAAGTGTGCCCTAGGGTCTTTCGTGGGGACAAACCCCCCCTCGCGTAAGCATACACTTATTTATGTGTTTCATGCATATAAAGTTCCATCCAACTAAGCAAGTTGACCATTTTTCCAACAATTTTGTGAAAAGAAGATTCTTGGCTGTGAGGAGTTGGCTTATAGCACAGGTCATATTTTATTTCTTTTTCAAAGACCCTGGTAAGAAACCAGATTTGAGACATTGGTATGTAGTCTTTCAACCACAGGCAGGTCTCTCAGCATAGACATAAATAATAGTATCACAGAGGGTATCCTACTGTTGTATAAAATCATTTTTGTAAACCCTTATGTTACAGAACAGATGTAGCAACATTTCAAAACACTGAATAAGAAAGGTTTGGAAGCAACCTCATAAATCTTTGATTTCAATGTTCTCCTGCTAAATGTAGTCATAAAATATAATCTCACTCAAATATCTACTGTTAAGGCAAGTGAGATAAAGACAAAGCTATGTACTTTGCCAAGTCTGTGTTAGGTACTTTAAAGTATCCAGCTGGTTTGGGAACAGACAAAATCCACTGGTATATTTGTTGCAAAGTAGAACGAGAATGTTACCAAAGGAAACCTGTAGGTCCCTGTCGAAGCACAAGGCAGCTGGGAGAAAAATTGAATTGATACAGCAGATTAAGCTAATAGCTTGGTTTCAAGCATCTGACATTTTTGTTATTTGTGTATAATTAAGTTTGGCTGGGAAATAAACAGACAAACAAAAACCCCAAAAAACCCCCGCAAACCCCCCCCCCCCCCAAAAAAAAAAAAAAGGAAAATAAGCACCCTGTATTTTCAAAAGCTTCTGACATGTAAATGGTGGAATGGTTTTCTTCTTTATGGTGAAGTTTATGTGAATGGAATGCTGAGAAGTTATTACTGAAACAACCACATGTACAAGATCAGATTGTTTAATTACAAAGAAATGAGAAATATCATCACTTATCTGCCCATGCATTGCTGCCTGGATGTTCATTTAGTTTGATCATTGTTCTGTAATCACTTGACTTTCAAGTACACTACAGGATCCACCAATTTTTTTTTCTACTGTCTACCTTGGACTCTTTTACTAACATGCTTGGAAAGATAGGTCCAACATTTGATTCTGTTCCTTCATGTTAATTTTCTTCATGATGCACTTTACAGCAATTTCTATCTTTTACTTTGTCATTTAGATAAACTGCCTACTCATTGCTTGGAAGGGTGTAGATTTTGCCAAGTAAAAACATGACTTCATAGAAAAAGCTGTCAAGCATTGGAACAGGCTGCCCAGGGAAGTGATTGAGTCACCATTTGTGAAGACATGCAGATGAGACACTTAGGGATGTGGTTTAAGTGGTGGACTTGGCAGTGCTGGGTTAAGTCCCTCTGAGTCATCACCACAGAGGCTTAAAAAGGCAGAAACTACTAAGGGGGTGTTGGACTCTTACAGAGAAAGGGAAGCTTGTTGTAAAAGAGAAGGAAACTTTGTGACTTAGTAATATCTACTATAATACAGAGCCTTCGTTTCAACCTTGTTTTCCCCCTTCTCTTTTACTCATATTTCTCCCTACTTTGCTTTAAAGCCAGAGTTTAAAATGGCCTGTCAGGAACAAAAGTCATATTTATACAAAGCTTGGAAAGAGAATAACAAAACAGATGACCATATTGAAACAAGCATAAAGAGAATGAGAAGGAAATGCAGTGTTCTGCAAAATAGCAAGACAGACAAACATTGGTGACCTTCATACAAACTGTCTCTAAAGTAGTTGAAATTACACCAGAATGTTTATTTTTAATTTTGTTCTCTAATAAAGCAGCAGCATTATCCAATCTCAAAAAAGTCATCTCTATTTACTCAGCTGTATTATTGCCATTAATCATTGATACAGAACTATAAATCTGTACAATGTTTTACAACTAGAGACTTAAAAGAGTTCAGATAAATAAGACAAATTATATACTGATAAAACAGCACCTGGGAGATTCAGGAGGTATTACAACAGAAGAAAAAAAAAATATATTTCCAGTGAAGTATTTCCAAGAGGGGTTAAAAGAAAAGGATATTTTTCAGTAGAGCAAGGCTTTACTTGATAATAATTCTTTATCTAGTTCTATAGCTGACTGTTGTTAGTTTGGTCGGGCCAAGCCAAAATGATGATAATTCCAAGTCTAACAAAACTATTGTGTTGAATTAACCTGAAGGAAAAAAAGGTTCCCCTTCAATCTTATTTCTCCTATTACATTCTCTTTCACAATTTTGTCTCATAAATACCAGTGAATACTATCAGTCTCAGTGGCATACTACAAAAATAATTGTTTTTATTTAAATTAAGCCTTTTTCATTCCACCATGAAAAACTGTCACTGCCAAAATGCTGATCTGTCTAGCAATTTCTTGAAATTTTTTATTTCACAGAATCATAGAATCAGTCAGGTTGGAAAAACCCATGACCCAACCCTGTCAACTAGACCATGGCAGAAAGTGCACATCCAGTCTCTTCTTAAATACCTTCACTGTCGGTGACTCCACCACCTCCCTGGGCAGCCCATTCCAATGTCTGATCACTCTCTCTGTAAAGAATTTCTTTCTAATGTCTTACCTAAACCTCCCTTAGCAGAGCTTAAGACTGTGCCCTCTTGTCCTACTGCTGATTGCCTGGGAGAAGAGACCAACCCGCCACCTGGCTACAACCTCCTTTCAGGAAGTTGTAAAGAGTGATGAGGTCTCCCCTGAGCCTCCTCTTCTCCAGGCTGAACAACCCCGGCTCCCTCAGCTGCTCCAGTTGCTTCACCAGCCTCATTGCCCTTCTTTGGACACTCTCCAGTGTCCAGACACCTCAGTGTTCTTCCTAAAGTAAGGAGCCCAGACCTGGACACAGTACTAAAGGTGTGGCCTAACTAGTGCTGAGTACAGGGGCAGAATCACTGCCCTGGTCCTGCTGGCTGCACTATTCCTGATATATTTAATTTTTAAATTTTGTTTAATTTCACAATCAGAAGACAAAGAGTGTAAGATTTAAGGTAATTACACCATCATAAGAGAAGACAAGAATATGTTTAGCTATCCCTCCTCCATGTTGTTGCTAAGAGCTAAGGAGATCAAAGACTTAAATTAACAATACATTTTCCCTTCTGTAAAGTTCTGTGTGTAATACTGATTGTTAAAAAAGAACACAGCCTCTGTCTATTCAGTTAACATAGACATCAATGAAATACAAACAAATCCCTGGGAAACTCCAACTAGCTAAAATATTTTTTTTTTAGACAGTATTAATGTATTTTAAAAAGTCTTTCTTGTTATGTGAAACCAAATTAAGCAGTTTTGATTCTAATTAAACTTTGGCCTTTTTTGTCTTCTGCATGCATATATGGAGCACAGGTCTGTGCTCTTCCTGCAAAGCCTAACCTTACTTTTAGAGATCATGCAGTTTCTTTTACTCTTGATCTCCACATTCAGCCAAGCTGGTCTTCTTCCCCACTTGCTTGACTTAAGACACAATTCCATGCAAGTGGAATTGCCTACTCCTGTGCTTCTGAAAGGTGGTTTTTAAAGACTGCACAGCACTCTTGGACTCCTAAGCTCTCAAATGCATATTCCCAGAGTACTCTGCTCCCTTATTAGCTTGAAGTTTGCTCTCCTGAAGTCCAGGATGTTGTGCTTTTTTCTCATTACACAGAGAATTTTAAACTCAAGCATTTCATGATCACTGTGGTCAAGACAGAAACCTACCATCACATCTTTCAGTATTCACAGATAGTAAGTCCAGGAGGGCATCTTTTCTAGTTGGTATTCAAAGTACCTGAAACAAAAAATTATCTGCTACAAACTCCAAGAATTTCCAAGAACTGTGTTTCACAGCAGTGTGATATTCTCAATTAGGTCTGGGAAGTTGAAATTTCACATAAGGATAAGGGCTACTGATCCTGAAATTTCTCCTAACTGCCTATAGAACAAATTCATCACTGCTTGCATGCTGGCTGGGTGATTGGTAGTAAACACCCACTACTACACCTCCTTTGTTTTCCATTCCCCTAATATTCATCCAGAGGCTCTCAACTTCATCAATGCTAACTGTAATAATTAAATCTCTTCCTCACATATAGTACAACACCTCCAACTCACCTGCCCTACCTACTCTGCCTGAACAGCCTGTAGCTCTCTCCATCCTAGTACTCCAGATGTGGGACTCATGCCACTAAATCACACTGGTACCAATATCTTAACTCTTTTATGCATTTGTAAATACTAAGACCAAGATGACAGCTGAAATGAAATATTCTTTAGGCAAGTCGTACCAAGGACTGACAGAACATTTGAAGAAAGTCTCAAGACGAAGTGTAGAATATATCCAAACTATCCTTCCATAAAAATAATTAAGACTGAAATGCTTTGTCATTTTTTTCCCCTCTTCCCTGTAATCTTCATGTAATTACAGTTTTTTGAGTATTCCTTTTTAGCACAAATTAACCCTAATTTTAATGTTGAAGATATCTGCGCTTACTCTCAAAATATTATCTTAAACAATACCTTGTGTTGGTAGTTGTGTTTTGGGGCCAATATGTCATATGTATATTATCAACTAGTTTAGCACTTTTATCTGGTCAAGATGAAACAACAGGGTTTTTTTTCCCTGGTCTTTTGTTCCTTCTGGTAGATATTTAAACTTAAAAAAAAAAAAAAAAAATTAGACTTTGTAGGTCAAAGTGCCCAAAATATTTTAATGTATACTCTAGCTATTCATCTTTCACTTGCACAGAAGTGAATTATATATTCCTTGCATGTCTTTTCTCATTTTTTGTTCTTGAGAACATGAGAATTTCTGTCATTTTGAAATTCATATGTGAAGAACAATACTCTATGAAGTATCCAACTGCTTCTATTCTGAGAAAGAGGTTTGTTAATCTTACCTATACTATTCTTTTTCCTGTATTTACTTTATTTGAATTTCTTCATGTTGCAGTGATTGAATGAATGACATCACCTACTGTACAGCTTAAAAGAACACAACAAGAAAGGCAAGGGGAGAAAAAGAACTTCTGAGCTGTACCCCAAGAGAGTTCCTTAAAAGCCTGGCTGCTGGAAAAACAAGTAGGTGCTGTCAGTTCGTTTAGTGAATCTGCCTCTGACCTTCAGCAGAAAAGAAGGTTTTAGAATAATAGTCCTAAAGGCAGTTTTCAGATAGCGGATGCTATCCCTCCACTAGGCACAGAAAAATTATCAACAAGTTTTGTAATTAACTGTGACTCTCTTGTCACCAAATTAGAACATCAGAGGAGATCCATATCATAGCCGCACACATATATTGTCTGAAGAGGATGGTTGAAAGTTTAACTGTCCTGGGGTTTGAAAGGGGAGCTATCTTCCTATTTATTACGTCTAATTGCATGACAGGTAAGCCCTTTTCTTCTGGTGAAAATTCAGATGGAGTTATGTATCTTTTTTTTCTTAAAATAAAAAAAGATTAAAAAAAAACCCTAAACCAAAACAACAGCAAACAGTGAGAAGTTGTGTTAATCAGAACATACTATTTCAGAGGTTTTGAACCTTACCTGGAACTCAAAGAGAGGAAAGCAGAATATACTATATAACATAAGAAATAAATCCAAACAAACACAAAACTAAAGAGGAGTAAAGTCTCATTGTGAGTATCACACACCTTCAGGTAAAGAACTAGGGACAACAATGACTTATTGTAACCCCCTCATCACCACTATTCCTCCTGACAGATGCTGTCAAACTTAGGACCCAAAGGGACATTGAAATGGTAGACACAATACTGGAGAAAATGGACAGAGTCTAAAACCTGTGCCTAAAACAATTGTACATTTATGTTTTGTGAGGCTTTTCTGTATCAATTTGGACTGTGTTCAAATTATTGTTCATAGTTTTGTATCAGGTGTTGTATTATGATAAGCCTGTTAATATTTTACTTGAACTAAGAGCAAATTATTGGCTCTGTTTATAAGGTGTGGGGTTTCTGTGCCTGTACCAGGTTTTTAGGAAAATTTTGTAGAAGTTGAAATAATACATTCATCTCCCAGTGAAACACTAAAAATGTCGCCTAATTGTTCTGATGTAACTTATGGGGTAAATGAGGCTTATATGCCATTATATACAAGATCACGGAGTACCAAATACATAAAATAAGGACTCTGCTTGCTGTATACTAGTCAATAGTTACATATGAGGCTGCAGGAGTATGGAATTTTTGTAATAAAGCTTTCAAAGGATGAGAAAGCTTGTTGTGATGTGGAGAGGAAAAATATGAAACCCAAACACATATATTCCAATGTTATAGTAGCGTGGTAGATTGAAAAAGAATAAGATTCAGCATGCCTTGCACGATACAGACTGCAAGACATAACCATCACCTGGGAATCATGTAATGCATGGTTCAGCTATGGGGAAACTATATAAAAGGCCAAAACATCTATAGTGAAACATTGCTTATGACCTTAATTTAACATGGTAGGAGTTAAAAATTTTAGTCAAAATCATAACCTCTATGGAATAAGAGCATTCTTACGATTCAGTATTTTCATCACTCTCACCATCAAAACCAAGTCTGCATAGACCATTTTAAAGGTGTATTTCAAGTCTAGTCATAAGAATTATGTGGATACAGTTTCAACAGCTTGTGCCCGGAAAAACAGTGAAGATTGCATTGCTACTTTGACCTTTTCAGTATTCTGTGATTCAGACAACCACGTCTGTTCTTTACAATTGCATGACCCTGTGAGTAACAGCAAAAATCTCAAAAAGGTCAAGTCAGTATAGCAAAGTTCAGTTTGACAGAATAGGCTAGACATTCCAACCTAGCTAGAATCTGTACCATAAAAGCATTTAAAGAACCCCCTAAATACTGTAGGTAGCATCACAGTACATCTCCTGGAGTGTAAAACATCTTTTGGTTGAAAACAAAATACAGTCAAACCCAAGTAAGTGATTTGCAATCCCACAGAGAGCCTGTGATGCTGATCCAGGTAGTGGAACTGTATCCATGGGTTACACTTTTATAAACAGTTCCTCACCCTGCAAAAGCTTCCTTAGTAATAAATGGGGAGAGTGAGTTAAAAAAAATTGAACATGATAAAACAAAATAGCTTTTAAGATGAATTCACATTATGCTGGGTTCTAAGCATGGCTATTGCAGAACTGTCTTCTCTTAGTCTATTAGGGAAGTCCATTCTTAGACACTGAATTTATTTTTTTTTAATAGATCTATCCGTAAACCCTAAATGGGAACATACATATCAAGATCCTTATTCTTCATTATAATGCATTATAAATATACTTTCAGTCCAGAAGTAAAGATACAGTTACTCACACCTAAGGAAATGTGAGAGCTTGGCAAATTACACAAAAATCTCTACCTTTAATATTCACTCAAAATTTGAGTATCGATGCTAGAAACTAAGGCTGAAGAAGAGCTTCATTCTTGCTATCAGTAATGTCTACACAGACCTTGTGGATCCCGGAGACAAACCACTTGCTACTTGTATTTATATTTGTTACATAATTGAAGGCCAGAGAAATACAGATGGCATCAGACTTGAAGAATGAGTCTCAACACTCCCTAAGAATGACTTATCATGAGAGGATCTTTCAGATTGTCTAGAAGTTTTTGAGAGACAAAAGAAACATTGATGAGAATGTGAAATCTTGAAGTAGAATATACTTTTCTTCCTGGTTCCATCTTAAAAAAAAAATCTAAGGTAATGTTAGTAGCTATCTACATCAAATCCCTTAAACCTTTGGACAAGATTTCGTTCGGTAGAACTTGTATGTAGGAACTCTGTGACACTACAGAATATAAAAAGCACTGTGACAACTTCTGTTTCTGTGGTACTAGTGAGAGAAGGCATAAAACAATAAAATATTTTCTAGCTAGACATTTTCCTCTTTATCAGTGTATAGCATAGCTATCCTAGTAATAGCAGGTGTGAAAGATCTAAGAGCAAACCAGTGTTTCAGCTATCCTTCCCACATTCTGAAGTTTGACAGCTGCATAACATAGGCAAAGAGATTTCTCAGGTCGCTTGTTTTCAGAGAAATGTGTTTCAGCGTTTTGCTTTGATTACACCTATAGGTGCATGGGTTGAGATCCTGAAGAAAACAGCCTAACTGAATCTTGCTAATCTCACACTGAACCCAGGGATGTGGGTTAAATGTAGAAGTCAGAGACTTTTTTTTAAATCAAGTATAAACAATCTTTTATGCCAGCTGTTGCAAAGCTGAGTGACCTTTCTAGTGGGAAAGTTTTTTCTCATTTGCTATTTTCTCATTTCTTAAAGGCTTTCTTATTAGATGTTAATGTTAATAAACTCTTGCTTCTCTGTTTATCATTTATGGTACATCCATTGTATGTTTTGTTTTGTTAAAAATGTGTGGCTAACCAATAGAGAAAAGAACTGTCTATTCAATTTCTTGGATCATACAGATTTCTCCACAGGGAAGAAGGGACAGTAATTTATATATGAAGCATCAAGAAAGTACATCTGGGAGAAGTTTCTGGAAAGCAGTAAATAGGGAAAGGGAAAGGAAGAGAGAAAGAAAAAACTCCCAAGGCAACAGAAGAATAGAGCAGGGACAAGAAGAGACAAAGAAAGAGCTGTGAGGCTGACAGATGTGCAAAACTGGGCTTTTAAAAACCCTCCAGGGGCAAGTACTTGAAAGCTTATTTCTAATATTTCCAAGATAGATAGTAGTTTTCTCTCCATCAGTTATGGATTTAAAAGAAGAAACTTCTGTTCAACAGATGTTTCTGTCCTTGATACTTGAGGAAAATAATATCAGTTTCACACTACTGCAAACTAATTATGAGTAAAATTAGAATACAGGTTTAAGGCTAAACTAAGGAATAGCTAATCTAGAAGACAACTGAGGCATTTAATGATCTTCAAACTAGAAAGACCTATTCTATGAGCTGTTGGCCTTTCAGAGATGGTTAGAGTCATGTCCAGCTATTTTAATGGTAGAATGTTCTTGTAAAAACTCCAGCAGTAGCATTTCTCTCAACCTTGCAAGAACTCTCCCTTTCATAGAGTTTCTGTATATGATCCTTTCAGAGATTAATTTATCCAATTAGGTTCTTCAGGAAGTAATGTATTAAAGCATTAAGCATGGAATTTGAACCAGTTTTCCTCTGTAGGGAATTGCATGCTTATAATTGCTTTTTATTGAAAATAAAGAGAACCATCTTCTAAGAGCACCTGTCAGGCTGGGCACTGAAAGTATATTGGGAAAACAGAACACATTGCAGGATGAGAGAAACCAAGTATAAACAGGTATATTAAACCTGGATTTTATCAGTTAAGATTTAGATCTTCAGAAGTTTTTCTTTTATACTTAAAAGTATTCATTTATCATTAAAAAATAATTATCAGATAAGAAATTACCTTTGATAGGTCAGTTTAGAAATATGTTATTTATTAATAACTGGTAAGTTGACTATAATAATAACCAGAATTTTTGCTGCTGAGTAGAAAACAGTATGAAACAAAATATCTTCAGCATTTTGAAGAACTTTTTTTTTTTTTTTGGTAGGAAAAGATCTCTATAATGTTTTGTCAAAGTTAACAATTTACAACCTAATAACAATAATATATTGGTCCAATGAATTCCTGTGGATCAATTCCATTGTCCCATATATGAACATTCACCTCTAATATTGCACATCAGAGAAACAACAGATATATTTTGTTTACAAGCTGTTTAACCCCACACTGCTTGTGGGTGTAAACTTCTATACAAGGTAGAAACATGTAGGTATCAAGACAGCATAAGTACCCTGTAAAATTAATACAACAATACCCCCAAATCTATAGTGAGAAGTAAGCCTCTGGCAGGTAAAACCCCCAATTTTTATATAAGACTTGATATCACAGAAGTGGAATGTGAACAGAGTTTAAAACATATGCATAGTTGTAGGCATAAACAATACATACTGATTAGAGGACAAGAAGGCAAAACCAGAATATTCTGGTTTGCCAGCCAGAGGAGATGTTGACTTTTCTGGAGCAGATCTCTATTCTTAATATTTTTGTCTTGTAAAGATCTGGTTAGGGATGTGAAGGTTGAAAGCAGCCTTGGCTGCAGTGACCATGAGGTGGTAGACTTCAGGTTCCTGGTAAGATAGGGGAGAGCAAAAAGCAAGATCACAACTCTGGACTTAGCGAGAACAGATTCTGAGCTTCATCAAGAATGTTCCTGAAAGTGCTTTGTGGGATAAAGCCCTGGAGGGAAGAGGGGTCCAAGGAAACTGGCTGAAATTCAAGTATCAACTCTTACAAGTTCATGAGCAATCCATTCCAATGAGCAAAAGTAAAAATTGCCAGAAGACCTGCATGAATAAGCAAGGAGCTCCTAGCAAAACTCACACACAGCAAGGAATAACACACAAGGTAGAAGGAGAAATAGGTATGGACTACAGAAACACTGTTGTATCATGGCAAAGGCAGTAAGAAGGAATTCTATATATAGATAAGTAGCAGAAGGAAGACTAGGAAAAGCATGGACCAGTTGCTAAATGGCTTAGGAGCCTTGTTGACCCAGGATGTAGGAAAAGCTAAGGTAACAAATACCTTCCTCTCCTCTGTTTTTAGTAGCAGGAACAGTCTTCAGAAATCCAAGGACCAGAGAAAATCCAAGACTAGCTTGATAAACTTCTATGACTCTTGGTAGATGAGGCATTTTCTACTTTCTACTTAGAAAAGCTGGTTAAGTATGGGCTGGATGAGAGCAGACAATGAGATTAAAAATCTGCCTGGGCACAGTCCTAGTCAGCCTGCTCTGCATCCCTCTGCCTGAGTTTTTTTCCCAGATGACCTCCAAATGTCCCTGCCAACCTTATTCATTCTGTATGCTGTGAGCTCCTTCAGTGAGAAACTGAAGACCTCACCTATGTTTTCTGTTGTGAGTGATGTTGTTGCTTTTCTTCATAATCCTCTTTTTCAGATTAATAAAATCTATCAGGATTCTCAAATGAAAACCAGAAAAAAAATAGGGCAGTACCTCCCTGTTTGGACTCTTAGAGAAAGAATTAGATATTATAAACCAGTATTCTGTTCCCAGAGCTACCCAACAAAAAGAGTTGTTTCGGTGTGTTTTTTAACTATTTCTTAGAATACTTTTGTCATTCCTATTGTCAACTGCTTTCTTCACTGACCTGTAAATGTGTGTTCAAACTAAAACATACAATGGTCTTTTACCATACCGTGACTTCAGGATGGAACTATATTAAGGACTCATGCTGTGTGTGTTTGCAATTAAATATTTATTCTGGGTTAATAGCTGTTCTAGCAGGAAAATTGCCATGATAGTAGAATGATCTGATGGTGATTAAGAGTTTGAAACAAAAATCTGCCATATTAGATCTCTATCAAGAAACTAGCAAGCAGTTAGGTCAGAGAATAACACATAAGGTGCTTTACAGTGATGAACCTCCAGGTAACACAGCACTTATTAATACTTGGATAACTTTAGCAGTTTATGGAACAAACCAAAGAGTTTCCAAATAGTTAAATATATATATATATATATATTAAAAAAAGGTCAAAATTACTGAAAAAATTTTCCTACCAAGGTATGTTAAAAATATCAGAATAGGAAAATTGATATGGTTCCTTATGCTTCCATTTTTCCATGTGTACCAAAATCCTATTGAATGATACAACCATCAAAGGTCTTCTACTACAGCAGAAGCAGTAGACTGTTGTAAGGTTCCTAGCCACTGAAGATATTCTACTCAAAGACCATGACAAAAAAAATTATGCCCCAGGTTGTTCCCCTTCAAAATAAAGCAAGCAAACAAACTTATTTTTTCATCTGAAAATAAAAACTGTCTTACTCATGTTCTCTTGTGATAGGAAACTCAGATTGTTCCACAATTCACTGGAGAGACCCACCCAAATAAAGTCTTCTGCTGTACATGGAGTATGATAGGTAATTTCTCTGCAGAGTATGGCAGTCTGTACTGGTTCTCCCTACAAGAACAGTTAATTTGACCTTAAACTGAACAACACAAGGGGCCATCCTCTCTTCCCAATTCTCCTCATAACAAACTTCAGGAAAATTCTGTGTAGGCTGCTAGGAGACATACTTAGTGGTTCAGACTTGTCAGACTATTGGATCCAGAATGTCATGTAATCTCTACTGTGTTCTTTACTTTTAGCTTGGATTTCCACAACAGGTAGGAAACCTGATTTTTTTTAATATTTTCAAAGCAAAAGAACTAGTTGCAGCAAAAAACTTTAAAAATTAGTATTATCCATGTTTTAATTAAACACTGATAGTATTTCTTCACAAGTTAACAAATTTGTAATAAATACAAATAATATACATCTTTTAATAGTCAATACTAATCCTTTGTAAAACACCATGTCAACTATTAAAAAAAGACTTAATTTTTTATTAACTTGAACAATGATGACATTCAGTGTTGTAAAAAATAGTTGAGTTATACTTCCCATTTTGCCTGCAGGTGCCTGGAAAGATGTGCTCTTACATGTTTAGTCATATTTTTAAGGGAAGTACAAGAAAAGGTAGTTCTGTAATGTTAAGTGAAACAAAACTTTGAAGTGTTCAAAAAAAATCATGCATCTTAAATTATCCAACTGCATCTTCACTTTTATATTATTCATGAAGCTGGAAAAAACTCATATCATCTGAGAGCCTCTAATAATTTAGCATGCTTAAATTGCTTTTACTTACCAATAGCACTGAAAGGATAACTGTTTTCAGTTTTAAAATTGGTGTTGTCTTTGTTTTGTTAAACTTATTCATCTGGCCTGAACAGAATGAAAAAAGTAATGACAGTTTTATTTACCTCGTCACAGTCACTGATAAAGTGTGTCTGCACTAGGGAGACGTACAGTACTAATCCTGTATTGCTCTCCTGTAAGGATGTCCCAGAAGTCCTTTCCTTTGCCAGCAGCAAAGGTGTTCGTAGCAGAGAGCATATCACTACTGTGTCATTCAGTTCTTTGGCTTCCATGTTGCAGCATCTTCGATTCATGGTCAAATGACCACTTAGTTTGTAAATTAAATTTCACAGTCCATGTGGTTCACATTATAGCTTATTAGTCAAGAAACAATTATGTTATCGTGTGCACCACTGAGCTAGCACAAACAGAGACACTTATACCATGGCTTCAGAGCCAGCTTATGAAAAGCAATGGTGTGAATAACACAACTGTATCACAGATTCAGTGCTTTGTAAAGAGCTGGCCACCTACTACTGGCACCAAAGCTATGGAACAACATGTGGTGCAGTAAGAGAGCCTTGCTTTTAAAAAATGTACACTACTTTGATTTAAAAATATGGGGATTAGGGGGATAAGAGTAACCAAATTATTCTTAGTATATAAGAAATAGTCTTATCCTAAAGTAATTCTTGTGGAAATGCATAAATTACATTTAACCAAGATCTTTATGGCTATGCAGTTATGGATATACTTAGAAATACTATGAAACTGAGTAGTTTATTGTGAGCCTTGGTGAAAACTGAAATAGCACATAACAGCCTTCTGTAACAGCCTCTAGACCAGGCTTTTTTCTCTAATACTGTTTTTTTAAAGCCCATTCATGCCTGTATGAGATCTAATATCAGACCAAAAAAAATTTAGTTATTTCTTTTGAAGTACTGTAATTTTTTTTCTTTTACACTGATATCAAGTAAAAAAAAATTCATACACTGCCCTTCCTTTTTCTTAATCTATAATGGATAACAGTAGATTTTTATACCTGTTATTTATAATTTGCTTTTTCTTAAATGACTTCCAAAAGATGGTTCCTGGAATTACTTCTCCTGCCCCATTATTATTTTTTTTTTCCCCCCAGGATATACCCTTTCAGCAGCACAAGCTTGACGGATCTATACACATAAATATGTAAACACACAGATACATGTGTGCATATGCACACACACACACATACATACACACACCAACTATTCAAACCCTCTGGGTTCAGCTCCCTTTTGCTCTTTATGACCACCTTACTGACATTCAGATCACTGTACATATACAATGCATACATACACTGTGTATATACAGATAGAGTATATATTCCTATGTGTGTGTATATACACACAATGCATATGAAAATGCATAACTACACTACAGTAGAGTGATAAAAATGCTGCTTCCTTACTACAAGTAGGGTTTAAAACTTTAGAATGAACCAGTAAAGTCATCCACTAGTGATAAACAACTTCAATAAACTGAACAGTTACATGGGGATTCCTCAAGCTTGACACAGGTGACATACAGCCAGCTAAAATTTATTCTTAAACCAGACATACTCAAAATATGACCTTGAGAATATACTGATTCCTGCATAGGCTGCTAACAGCAGACAAACAATGTTACAAACTGCAACCTTATTAAGCTATCTCCGGGTCTGGTAGAAAAACTCCTAAGTGATCCCCTTATTTAAGAATCAACCCCAGTTGCAACTGATTGAATTTTAAAGAATTGGTTTTGTAAAACAAAGTTAATTTTAATAATTTCTGACATCACTACTGCTATTCTATCTGAGTACTTGAATACCTCTGGCAGATTGAACCTATCTAGCCATGCCAGCAGCCATCAATGTGAAACTCAGGATTAAGAAAGTTTAATATATTCTGGGCTGGCACCCTGGGTTTGCTCACATGTGTTTTACATATTTATAAGTTTATAAGACTTCAAAAAGTGCCAGAGATATCATTAACTTCTTTAGTAGTCATACTTTCAGAGTTACTCAAATAATTTCCCACTGGAATAAAGTATTCAACATTATAACATTATTGAATATCATGTTAGTGCTAAGATTAATTTGAAAAATTATTTTGGAACCTCTTTAATCTTTCAGATATTCTGCAGAATGATGTGGGAAGGGAAAACAATATTCAAGAAAACAACAACTGAAAAAATCCATTACTTTTTTTGTGCAACTTTAACTGCACTGATCAGCCAAATTTTAAATCTGCATTACTTTATTTATATTTCAAATTCAGGTCTTCCAGGATTTCTTCAACTGTTATAATTCAAAGGTTTGTAAGAAATTATAGAAGATCTGATGATTTCTCAGGAAGAAATTAGAAAAACATCACAAAGCATTGTTTCAGAATCCTATATTTTTTTCCAACGTTAAATGATTGTGCTGCAGTGTTTATTGTTGCAGTGATCTTACAGTATATAAGAGAAATCAGAAGTTTTTAATGTTGTTTAAGTGAACATGCTTTCAAAATGGCTTTTGTAGCTCTTTTGCTCATTCACTTTCTTCTTCCCAAGGTTCTTAGTGTTATCTCTACTTTGGAATGCCAGAGAGATAACTAAAAGTTTCCTCATTGACTTTGATAGCTTTGTCTATTGGTTGTTAACCCCTTATTGTCACTGGTGGGTTTGTGAACATTTGTGAACTTTTGATTGGTTGTTTTGTAATCCCCTTGAAGCCTATATGTGACCCTAGCCAAAATAATAAGCTCTCTCCTCTGCTGGTCTCCTGTGGTCTCTGTGGACAGAGGAGGGGAGGAGGAGACCACTTTCCCCTCCAGGTAACAGGCAAAAACCCCTAGTCCTGGAGCCCCCACCCTTTCCCATTTCAACTTTGTCAGTTTATCACTTCTGAGTACTTAGGAACATGCTGAAATCTGAGTGCAGGAGCCCTACAATTGCGCATAGGAACCCTCAGTAATTCAAGGAATATAGAAAGTTTGATTTTTTGCATACTAAACAATTGAATTTTTCATACTGTCTTTTTCAACCCCAAATTTGGTTGCAACAGAAAGTATTTATCTACATGTCAAAGACTTATGAATACCCAGAAACACAACACATGCTTACTTTAGTGAGATCATTATACTGTTTTTTTCCAACAAATAACAGTTCGCTTTGAAGAATTAATTAGATCAGTATAGAACTTTTCACAGCAAGCATGTAAAACTCTGCTTCATGGACTGAGCAATCAAATTCTAAAGTGAAAAAATTCAAAAGGCTATTCAAGTGTTTTGTAATCCCCTCTGGCTCTGTTTTCCTTTTTTTTTTTCTTTTTCTTTTCTTTTTTTTAGTTAGTTATACACATTAAGTACTAGATGTAGCTCTGATCTAAGCACAGTTGCCTTCATATTTCCAGATAACATATCCATGGCGGGTTCTGAGGCCTGTGTAATCCAGTGTACTTTAACAAAGCTTTAGCAAGAGACATCTCAGTAAGAGCAAGGGACTGTGCTACATTTCAGTGCTGGGTGAAATACCTCTAGCTTTCAACACAACAGCTATTTGAAAGAGAAAGTAACATTTCTTCTCTCACAATGCATGAGAGTACAAGCCCCGAAGTCTGGAAAATGCTATCAAGGGACTCCCAGTTGCCAGATTTCAACCAGAATACTAATTTTACTGCAATCAGCTGCCAGCATCTGTGGTTCTTATACAAAAAAAAGGGTTTGTACAATGTTTCTCCACAGACTGAAACAAAACATATTCTTTATCTTAAATTAGGGGTACTGAAATATGAAGCAATAAAGCAAATGCTTTTTAAGAGAAAATTTCTAGAGTTTTAGTTAACAGCACTGTTGTAGCTTAGAGCTATTGATTACTTTGCTATTTTGTAAAAAGAGTTGAGGTTTTGAGGGATTATGAATGTGATTTTTCAAAGTTCATCTTCCTATTTTTCTTTTTTAATAGTGGTCTGGGTCCTAGAGAAGCAGAGACTTCACTTCCTCTTTTCTGTCCCTAAAATATAGCTGCTTGTGATTCCAAATAATTTGAAGCAACAGGAACAACACCCAGTTAGAAATATATCATGAAAAGTTTAGTCAGCACTACAACCACTGTGTTTCCTGTGAAGCTCTGTTGCTGTGTGCTTTAACATCTCAGAGAGGTATTTGAATTTTAGAAGTATCAGAATCACAGAATATTCTGAGTTGGAAGGGGCCTACAAGGATCATTAAATCCAACACTTAAGCAAATGGCCCTTGCTTAAGATTCTTTTCTAAATGGAATGGTAGATTACTTGATACACTTAATTATTTCACAAACTAGGCAAGAGTGCTAGATACAGGAAAGCAAGTCTTTAAGTGTGCAAGCAGTTGAACTGGAGTAAGCAAAATAGTGGCAGGGCTTGTCCTTTGTTCAAGGACAGGGAATAGAACAGAAGACAAAACAGCAAGTGTGGTTACATTTAAGAAAATTATCATGCCACATGATACTTTCTGAATGAAGTGGTTTTTGTTTGTTTCTTGCAACTCGTTTTTCTTCCCTACAGCTGTGTATTTGACTCTTAGATTTATTACTGATGATGCTTCCAGAACACAGGTTTCCTGGAGAGTATATGAGCAATAGTATTGCAGTTCATCTTAAAATACATTTATCATAATTGTGACATTATGTCTAGCAATAGTAGGGAACTAGACTCACTGATTCCAACAACACATTTGGTTCAACTAGATCCCAGGGTGAGGCAATTAAAAAACCCATCTTAAACCTCTTTCAGTTTGGGTGGAAAAAGAAAAGCAGTGAAAATGATGCCTGCAGCACTTTCTGATAGAAACATCTTGGCTACAGCTACTGAAGGTACTAAAATACATTGGCACTTCTTGTAGTATTCTTCTAAGGCCAAGTGAAAATCATGTTCTTCAAATGTCCTGCTGGCAAAGTGTTTTCAGATTAGCACATCTCTAAACCAGAGCTAGGAATAAACTGGGTCCACCATAGTCACCTGGATTTATACAAAGTTTGTATATATACTTCCAGATGGACCAAAAAAAAAAAAAAAAAAAGCATAAAAGAAAGACAAATCAGAAAGAAACGATAAGGAAATTGTTAATTTAAATATTTATATTATCACTATCAGGTGCTGCTTACTCTTTGTGTAGACGAGTATTACATCTGGGCATTCTCAAAAGGTATAGGCATTGTTCAGCAGTCGTAGAAATAGGAGATAGCACCTAAGGAACAAGGTAAAAAACCCACAACCCTCCCCCTCACATCCATTTAATATCCTACCTGAAAACTCCTGTTGCTAGATTTTAATTATGAATAGAAGAATAGATAACATGGTAAAAACCTCCTGGGACCAGCTTTTACAAGCTGTCTGGCATGTGTGAAATTTTGAGGTGTCTCAGTAGCTTGAAGACTTCAAAGCCCGGTTCAGTTTTCTCCAAATAAAAACCTATCCCAGCCTAAACTAAACAAACGTGTGTTTACCAAGCAGTTATGTTGTTCAGTTTATTTTGATAGTCTGTCAGCAAGACAGTGCCAACCACTTCTGAGGCTGCTTGTATGCCTTCATAGGCTGCCAGAATTTCCATTCTCTATCTCAGTTCTTGGCTCAATTCATCGAATCTGCATAATTCAACATCTTGTTAAGTCTTCAAGCAGTTTTGCAAATTACCAAGCCTCTCACCGAAAAACTATAGCAGCTATATTGAAAACAACAGCATTGCTGCATGAAGGTTAAATTTACTAGCAACTAAACAAACAAAAAGGCCACTGAGATATCTGTATATTTACAGAAAAGAAGTGTTAGGTTTTGCCTATAATGCTATGAACATCATGTCAAAACAATACAAAACAATACGAAGAAATATTTATAAGCAATATAGATATTCATGCCCAGTGAAAGGCAAATGAAGCTGAGTTGGGGGCAACACCCATTCTCCCTGTTATCCTGTGGAAACTGGGCAGAGGAATGCCCCCACAGCCACCTGAATGCCTTTGCCTGGAGGCAGACGCAAAAGGCAATAGGGAAGCAACAGGCAGAGCCCGGGATGGGACTGCTTCAATGTAAGATATTATGCTATTAGAGAGCGTGAAGATGGAGAAGGGCCTTGAGGGAAAGCCATATGCAGAATGGCTGAGGTCACGTGGTTTGGTCAGTCTGGAAAAGAGGAGACTGAGGGGACACCTCATTGCAGTCTTGAACTTCCTCATGAGGTGGAGGGGCAGACGCCGATCTCTTCGTTGTGGTGACCTGTAACAGGACCCAAGGCAATGGCTTCAAGTTGTCTCAAGGAAGGTTTAGGTTAGACATTAGAAAAAGGTTCTCCACCCAGAGGGCGGTTAGGCATTGGAAGTCACCAGGGAGGCACCAAGTCTGACAGAGTTCAAGAAGCACTTGGAACATGGCGTGACTCTTGGGGATGGTCCTGTGCAAGAGTTGGGCTTGATGATCCTTGTGGGTCCTTTCCAAATCAGCATATTCTGTGATTCTTCTGGTCAGAATGCTACAATTACACTGGCAAAACTGTACTAGGGTCAGGCTCTCAGTCTGAATGTAAGTGTTTTGAGGGTCATGGGAAATATGCTACAGGTATGCAGGGTAAAAGGTGTTATGCAGGGTAAAACCCTGTTATGCAGGGTAAAAGCTGAGACAAAATCCAATTCAACATTTGAAGAATTATCTTTCCCTTTTGTCTTATGTTTTGATAATTTAAACATCTTCTGCTGTTGGTGAGGAAGATAACTAGATTAGAAATCTTTGACTTGTTAAGAAGCTGTTCATTGCAATGATTCTTGTGAGCTGATGATAGCACACAAATTTAGTGTGGTTATTGTTCTCTGCACTGATAGTTAAAAAATTGAGTAAAAATTAAAGTTCCACGTGGTTATAGAATGACTTGACAGTGCTTTGAAACACACAGTGCTTTCTGACATTAATTGTTAGAAATACTGACTTCTTCCTTATGACAAAGTTGTTCCAAGAACAGGAAGAAGTGATCCATGGCTGGCAGACAGTTTCTAATGCCACGCTAAACTGTGCCATGGGTCTTAAGAGTAGATAGTGCCTTACTAGATTAAAGAGAGCATTTAAGATGGCCTTTATTTTTCCATGAGGAGTCCAGAGGCTGAACTTCCATTGTTCTCTACAGTGTGCTGAGTGGTATTTGAAACTTTAAAGCATTGTCACTTACTTTAGTGTTTTCTTTAAAAGTAGTATGAAATCATAAAAAACTGAAGTGTATTTGATTTGACTGCTGTTACAGCCTTAGCTGACCTGCAGTACTTACAAATAACTTAATTAGGTGTTTCTGAGCATGGATTTAGGTGCAGAGGTTCAGATCCACATAAGTATTTAGGCACCTCAGAAACTACTGTTCAGTAGTGGTACCAAAGCTATTTTCTTCCTAGTGAATAAGAATGTTTTTATGAATGTTTTTCGCTAGCACAGGATAATAAGAATTAATACATAAATATTAACAGCTGGCTTTTGTCAGATAGCATTAGTTTATGAAAAAAACCTGTTTCTGACAAATTCAGACTGATTTGGCTATGCTTGAATCTAAGCATATTACTCGTTAGCCAGTTTCAGCATATTTTAAACCCTTGGAACAGTTATGTATTAATACTAATGTCTTGGGAAGCTTTGAGAGAGTTAATGCTTTATCATTGCAAAGAAACTTTGGTGGTTTTATATAAAATTCCCACATATCATTCATGATTTTTCAATTCCATGGTTAAGGTAGCTATCCTAATTCACATCAATAGTACCTGGAAAGAGTTAAGAGAAAAGGAGGTTTATTGTGTGTGAGGAAGAGTTGCTCACTGTTGACATGATGATTTTATCTTTCATGTTCCTCATGAGTCTTTCAGAATGCATAACCACCTGTTATTCCCCTTTTCACTCCAAAATGGTTAAATATGTAAAAGCTTGCATGAGCCATGTTCAGAATTGAAAATTATGGATGTTTTCTGAAGTAATAGTTGTCTTGTTAACATCTTTCTTATATTTAAATCAATATTTTTATAAAAAATTTTAATTCTTGATCTAATGGATTAAATTATTGAGAATAATTATTGATTTTTTCAAGTTCATTCTAAAGCTAGAGAACGCTGAGAAAAAAGCTCTTTAAGGTAAAAAAATAATACACATAGGAAGTTGTCAGATAATTTAATCTCTGAAGTATATTTGTATATTAATAGCTTTATATCAAGTAAGTATTATTATATATGAAAAAATGTTTAGCAACTGAAGGAAATGTTACTGTATTTTTTGATAAACAAAGAAATATTATCTAATAGTTATCTGGAAGAAATATGGCTGATTTTGTATTAAAGTTTTAAATGTGTTTTTTGTTTTGTTTTGTTTTGTTTTGTTCTGTTTGTTGATGGTGGGGTTTTCTTGTTTACTTTTAAATTGAAAGTCAGGTTACACTTTCAAAAATATCTTAAAATTTTGTTTTGAAATGTTTAATTCAGGAGCCTGAGGACACTGTTAGCAGTTTCTGTCCCTACCTACCTTTACCCTGGGTCTTTCACCCTGCTAGCATTGCCCAAGACCCCATTTAGCCCAGCTTGGGGTTTTCACTCCCTGTCCTAACAATGCTGCAGCAGTGTTGATCCTAAGCCGTGTTTCTAGCCTGTCATTTGGATTTCATGCCTTGAACTTGGTCCTGGCCTGATCCTGCACCATTGCCTGATGCTCCTCGGTCTGCCAACAGGACCCGTTGCTGTCCCCCCAGTTCTGCTCCTCTGACCGAGCCCATTGGTGAGAGCACTGCCCATCTACATAACAGCCACTCTCAGTCCCCAGCTCATGGACTTGTGGAGCAGCTCCATTCTTGCCACTGCACAACAATTTAGAAATTCGTGGAGTGATTTTTAATCTAACATAGCCCAATAATCCCTTGATGAACTTCAGATATCTATAGAAATTAAAGTAATTCCAGAGTAATATACATCAAATAGGATTTCCAATACATCAATGGATGGGAATTCTGTATTTACACTATCATGATGATTTATGTTTTATTAATTTTATTGATTTCCTTTTAAATGGGCCCTTTACATTATCTTTAGCTCACTTACTCAAACAAGTCCCCATTTTCCAACTAATAAATATATTTTTAAATTCAAGGGCAGTTTAAAGAAGGAATATAAGACATTTTAGTTAGTTGAAGCTTAAAGAGTTGTATGAATCCAATACTCTGTTTAGTAACCAATACCAACCACTTTATTAACTGCACTTTACACAGCTTTGGTAATGAAAACCAGAAAACTTGTCCCAACACAAGCTGGCACTCTCTAATGGTAACAAAAGCGTTAGGAAGCTCCATTCTCTAGAGAGCTTTAATGGCTGTGGTTGGATATTCCATTTGTTTGATTTGTTCTAGTTGACACTGAACTTTCTCACGTAAGTAGTTATCTGAGAAGCCTTAAGAATGGCATAGGAATCATAGCTGGAGTTCCAGTGTTATAATATATATAACTCCAGCAGAGTCTCCAGCTGGTAACATAATTAGGGAAGAAGTAAAATGAAGTTACTCAGACTTGGCTGTAAATTATCAGACCCTGTCTCCTCTGAAAGATATGTCAAAAATATTGAGTCCCCCTTTAATGGTGGAATCATTTATCTGTTGTAATCAATGGCAGCTTCAATTAACAGTGCCTAACAACCTAAAGTTTCAGTTTTGTCAGTTAACAGTTGTGCATGAAGATACCCCAAGGTTTCAACATCCAAAGCGTATGAAAGCAATTGAATTTCCTACAAAATATCTATAGAGCTTTCAGCCACATCCTCACAGTTCTGCTTCTCTTTTAACTATGGCTTGTCTTGAGGCAATAGTGAAAAGGAAGATATATAAGTGATCCCACTAGTTTTGTATGGGCATCTATATAAAATTTTCTTCAGACCATCCCAATTAAATAAGAGCAAAACAAAATGTGGTTTTGAAATTCCCTGAGAAGTCACATTAGTACTTCAGAGAAACCCGAGGCAAGTTATTTTGAGTGAGAATAGGAAGCAAATCTTTTGCCTAGATAAGAGGTATTGGAGTGTCATATTTTACTTTGAGTTCACGATATAATAGTCAATATTTCAGAATTAAATATTTGGCAACAAATTAGTTTAAGATGCATGCACTATGTCACATCTCTATATTAAATCTCAGTGATGTAACTGACATTTAAAAACATATTTTGTATCTCTTAAAAATATTATGATTAAAAACCTCATATTTTTGTTTGTTTAACAAACAAAATTTAGCTGATAACACTAATTTGCATTTTGTACTATGAACTGTGTGCATATCCTACAATGACACTGATATTTTCTGTATAATGTTCTCTTACTCTTTGGAATAATTTATTTTCTTTTTGAATCAGCACTCACTGTACTTTGGAAGAGTGGGACATTCTCAGAATTACATAGGCAATAAAAATTCAAGGTCTTGAATTCTTGCATTTTGCTTTAGTCTCAGTGATGGAGTACATATGGAGTTAATGATGCACAATGCCATTACCTTAGGATGGATGAAGCATGAAATATTCAGCAAACTCTTGTCTACATCTCCCAGCTGACACACAAACACCAAAATATTTCAGTCCTGGCTACCACAAAGTAATCTCTAGATTATACAGAAGAAAAGATAATTTTAGGTTCCTACTGGGAAGAAGAATATGTCTGCCCTGTTTTATATGGTTGCCTTCAGAAAATAGAATAAATGGCAAGAGGTTACAGATTAGGCAGCAGAGAAAGGAAAAAAAAAAAAAAAAAACCAAGTTCTTAAAGTGCTGTTAACATTCAGAAAAACAGAGAACGACAATACCTTCAACGGGTGCTCCTGGGATAGATCTTGCTTTCTGAGAAGAAAATCTGAGAAGAGCTCTGATAGAATGTCTTGTCCATCACTGTAAGTTGATCTCAGAATTACTCTCTTCACAGGAATCACGGGGCCCACAGTATCACTGAAACTCTGTCAGGTCAGACTATGGTACTTACAAGCAGATTGATGCTTTATCCTGAATCTAGACTGAGTCCTGTCATTCTGACATATAACTGCTAGGTCTCTCAAAAACCCATGAATATAGACCAGAAACAATGACTAGGTGGAATCAAGATCCTAAAGATGGTAGAGCAAGCTGACCTGTGCTCTCTCCTGTGTCCCTCTCCTGTGAATATCTGTCATCAGCCACATGTAAATATTTGGTGAGGAAATTCCTTCATTTCCTCCCATCTAGACACACACAATTATCTTTTTCAATTGCTTTTATCATCTTTTTGAGACACAATCTTGAGTGCAAATCCAAATACTAAGGTAAATAAAAGGCAGTACAATTCTTTCCAGTATGTTGACAGAGGAAAGTTCTATTTCTGTAAGCATTATCTAAGATAATATAAACAAGCCTACCAATACTTATTTTTATGCATAAAATTGAGTGTTTCAATAAATAAGAGACATTGAATTCTACTGGAATACTGTTCTAGTGTTCCAAAGGATTTTTGTGCGTGGTCTGTAGGGTCTATGACTCAGCTGCAGGCAGATAGACCTGCAGTCCCAACAGCCTGTGGAACAGTTAATTCACTTGCACTGCCTTCTCTGAAGACAGCAGAACACATTAAGACAAGTAGCAAACTCCAGGTCTGAGGGTTACTCACTCCAGAGCTGCAGTTACAAATCACACAGGTAAACAAAAAATAACAACAGAGAAAACAAACTCCTAGCTTATGCACAGATGGGGAAGCCCTTGCCTTCTTCAGCTGACCAACCAAAATCCTAAATCACAGAGTGGTTGCAGTTTGCAGTGGTGCAAATAAGCAATTAGAGAACAGTATGAATTTTCCTGCTACACTTTTGAGATTACAGTAAATTTTACTCCTAGATATTCTTCTCCCAGACTTAATATTCCACCTTTGAGATGACTCCTGTCCTGCTATTAAGTTCTTTCCCTAATAGGCAAATGGCATCTTGAAAAAATTTAGGCTCTTTCCTTTTGTTATTTAATTCAGATGATCAATCTAGCACTCTTACTCATAGGTTAAAAAATTTTGTTGTTTACTTTTTTTTCTTTTGAAAGCTATGTTACCAATAAACACACTGCTATAATCTGCTAAGTGTCATTTGGGGTCATACTGTCATTTAGGTATTAATGCATCATTCTGCTCAATCAAAATCCCAGGCAATATCAGATGATTTCAAATAAGTAAATTGGTATTAAACACTATAATTTTCACATGTGGAATATCTAAGAGAACCCAGACAGTGAACATTGGACTATTGACAATCTATTTCTAATAATTCCACTAGACTCTTCAAGCACATTCTATCTGGTTTGGTCAGTTACTCAATTCCTGCTTCCCATCCTTCTTGTTACTCAGAAACACACTTAAAAAAGACTCAATGTCTTTCACAGCACTTTTCTGATGAACTAAATAAGTTGCTCAAGGTCAGGTTGGATGGGGCCCTGAGCAACTGGTCTACAGAAAATTCCAACTCCCCTGTGTCAGAGGAGTTGGAATTAGATGAACTTTAATGCCTCTTCCAACACAAACCATTCTATGACTGGATTGTCTTCTGTGAGAATTTGTATTGCAACCCATAGACTGCTGGTATAGCATTATTAATTGGGAAGTTTGAAAAGTTCTGAAACCTATTTTATGTGAATGGTACATGATTATGGCATAGTTGGGTGATAGCCTCATTTTCAGAAATTTTTAGATACAGGTTTTTTTAATTTTTAAATAGCTACATGAAATTATTATGTTTCAAGAGATCTTTCATAATGATTCTGTCAGTTGTTTGGATTTTGCTAAACCATATAATTTTTAAACATGTTTTGTCCATGAACAGTCAAATATTATCAATCTGAGAAGAACTACGTTAGTAAGAAAACTCTGGTTCTTAAAAGGTCGCAATATTTCCTAAATAAAATGTTCAGAAGTGACAAATGATGGTGTCAGTTTGTGTCAGGTTTAAAAAGTTGTTTTCCAGGAAGGGAAATAGGAATGTTTATTTAAACATTACACATCAGATGAAAACTCAGATAGGAAATTCAAAACTCAGTAGTATTTTCTAAAAAAAAAATATGTGATTTCACATATAGAAAAAATGGTCAGAACGTCAAGTCTGTCCGCATGATTTTTAATGCCAGTATTAGTCTAATGTCTAAACAGGTCAACTTTGAATTCTCACAATATTTGTATTATTTTTATTTCAACATATGCTGCTTAATCCAAGTATATTATTTAAAACCATAGTTTTCCTTTTTTCTCCTTTTTTTCTTTTTTTTAATTTTATTTTCACTACAAAAGCAGAGTTTCAAATCCTTTGAAAAGTAGAGTCCTTTAGTCTGTAATAAGTGAGGGTTGTTTTTTTTTATTTCTCCTTTAAATTTATTTTGAATGGAACATTAGTTCAATCAGTGAGAGTTAAGAGTAGCTACAAGTTAAGAAACATCTTAGTTCAGGGAGAATGCAAAAGAAAAAAAAAGAAAAGAAAAGAAAGAAAAAAAGAAAAAAGTTTTAATGAACAACATATTAGTGTATAATTACCTTTCCTTGTAAACAGGGCAATGAAAGGTTCGTGATTATTCAGACATCATCGTACTGCTGTATAATTAAATTTAAATTCTGGCAAAACACTGTTAATCGTGATAAATTACAACACAAGAACTAGGAGTCCTAAAGAAGACAGAGCTTACAATTTATAAACTGCCCTAGAACTTAAAAATGGCTTTTGACAAATTATGAACACTGGTAGTCCCACAAGGCTGAAATTCTCAAGCCATAGTCTGGAGGATTCACTCTGGTCAAGTTCTAAATTGTTGTTTACCCATTTCTGGCTGCTAAATTAGAGTATGACTTCAAAACACCTTTAAGCTGAAACAGAACTATTTCAAAATGAGTAATTTAAAGCATGAAAATGCTACAGAAACAAAAGCATTTCTTGTAATATTTTAATCTTTTGGAAACT
The DNA here is from genome assembly GCF_022539395.1 of Myiozetetes cayanensis. Taxonomy (NCBI): domain Eukaryota; kingdom Metazoa; phylum Chordata; class Aves; order Passeriformes; family Tyrannidae; genus Myiozetetes; species Myiozetetes cayanensis. The sequence continues at coordinate 72,673,934 of NW_026086604.1, read as the reverse complement.
ATGAGGTTTTGGACAATTAGTCTAGCTAACTATTATTATATTAGAATAACGTATCCTTTACTTTTCATGAGGATTCAAAATTTATTTATGAGCAAAATCATGTTTATATTGCTTACAAATCAATAATATGCCTTTGAAAACAACTTCCTTTTTGTGAGGAAAAGTAGGGAGAAAATTACCACTGGTAGTAGACATCTATGTCCAGTGAACTCCTGTACTGAAATAACCTGTTAAACTTCTTTTATTAGTGTACTTCTACCTTTCCTCCAAGTGACATTACTATGTGACCACAACAGCACTGGTTCTGCCAAAAGGAAAAAGAAAATCTTATTCTGCACATCTCATACCTTTCCTTCTATATAGCAGTTTGAAAAATGATACAGTTTAAAGTAGTAATACTGTTGTAGCACTATAAGGATATAAAAGTTCTCAATACAGTTTCTCCTCACAGCCTTGCTAGGTTTTTTTATTGAAACAATTTTTTTTCCTGCAGGTTGTTTTTTCCTTGTAGATTTCTTGGTCTTTTTCTCACATTGTAGAGTATGTGGGTAGAAAATCCACTTGCTGCAGAAGCACCCAGGTCAGATAGTTCTAGCTCGGCCAACACTTTTCTGTGTCACTGTATCTAGAAACCTCATCTGTGAACCAGTCTGGTTTGTTCTTGAAACATAACAAGAGAGGGAAAAAAACGTAATCCATGAAGAACATGCTTACACTGCAGTAAAAACATGGGTTTCATTCGGTGGTTCTAGTATGAAGGTAAAAAGGATTTCAAATGAGATAATTGTGCACAAGCTGTGATGTTGTGCATATGTGCATGAGCAGGAAGTTAGCAAAAAATGGTGTGTCTGTGCATTTCTGACTATGTTTTTGGTACAAGTTCATTTAGATCAGCACAACAAAAGATCACTTACTATTGCTTTAATAATCAGTTATTTGTCTTTTTACTTCACACGGTTTCAATATGCCCAGCTGCTGATATTAGTTCAGTTTGCATGGCCATTCTAGGTCGAAATCTCCAAAGAGTGTAGCAATGATACGTATGAAATGGGAAATCAGTATATACAAGAAATATATAAGTATAGATATAAATACATAGACATAAATATACATAAGTATGTACTCACAGAAGTGTATAATTACATATAAGTATAAAAATATATCCTTATGTAAGTGTATATAAGAAATATTGTACACTGAGATAAATGCTAGCCTCTGCTAGGAAACATGCTCCACACAGGGAAAAGTACAGGTGGATTTCCTGTACATTGAATAAAAACTAATTAAGTGACACTAATATATAGCAGTATTTATGAATTTTTATTGAGGACGGGAGAGTTAGGAAAGAGTTCATTTTCATATTAAATGGACATATAACAAATTATTTAATAGGTAGATTTAACCTATTCAAGTTAATGCCTGAAAGTAACAGCACAAAGAGAATAGCAAAAGCTATTGCTTGACGCTAGAGACAGTGGAGAAGATTTAGGGGTTTATCTTTCTAACAGGATTTAGAGAGCTTAACACATTCTCGCTTTTAGGTCTAATATAGAAGTAGGTTTTTGAACATACGGATTTGACAAACAAACTTTATTTGATCTCTGTGAGGAGCTTAAAGGAGACTCTAAGACAAGGCAGTGGAGAACTGCCATTTATGGAATAAGAAATGCTTGAAGGGTCACCCTAATCACTGGCAAGGAGCTCTCTATAAATTCTAGACCATTCAGTCAACCTTTTCTTTCCCTGGGGTCTTGTGTCATTTTATCCTTGTAAGTAGAATGTTGCTTCAGAATGTTAGAGAAAACATGCTGAATCCAGTACTGGGCCTGGCAGCATCGTCAGTCCCACAGTGCTTCCACAGTAGCTGTGTGGTGGTGATAGAATAGCCACAAAACGCATCAGAGGGGACTTGTGATTCCCCCAAACAGGCAGGCCCTGCAGTCCATGGATCCAGCATGCTGAGAGCTCCCAGGTTGAGGTTCTGGTCACACTGTGTATCATACATTCCAATGAAATAGTAGTTGAGTCCATGTCTACATCAATGATGGTCTTTGTTGAATAGTGAGAAGAATATTCAGCTTTTCAAAACTGAACTCAAAAACTAGTGCATATTGCATGTATAGGATGAGAAAAATGGTTAATTTCTTGTTTTCTCCTATTTTTCTGTCTGGAAGCAGAATGTCAGTAAAGAAATTATTTGAATTCTCTCCATCTCTCAATACTTTTAGTCTATCTGACATTTGCATACATTTTCAAACAAATCAGTTCCTTAAAAGGATAAAGTGAATTACTGTTATCAGCTCTTTAACTATCAAAACTGAATTATTGTAATTTTAAGTTTAACCTTTTACCAGTACAAGACATTCTATATTTATTTTCTCAGAGTTAAATGATATGAAATACCTACCAATTGCTCTTTCTAGTGGAGGGACGATGCTATTAAAAATTGTTTCTTGAAATGAACTTTCAGTACAACAAAAAAATTACATACTTTGCAGCACAGAAATGGATAAGATAGCATGCAAATTTCAATTATTTAGTTAGAATAGTGATTTTCTTAATTTTAATTAAAAATATGTGTTTATATTCTTTGTATTTCTCTATAACCAGCATTATACAATGACAGGGCAAAGCAAGCTTCCTATTACCTTTCTCTATTTAAAAACAACTTTCTTTGCCCACAGTATTTTCCTTGAAAACAACAAAGCTTTCAAACAAAGAACCTAACAGGGCTATTAGTCTGAAGCAATAACACAGTTTGAATGTAACCTTAAATGCAATCAGCATCTTTCCTGCTTCTCTGAACAAGATGCAAATATCTGAAATGCAGCCTGGCTTGACAAGACTCAGACAGCTGTATTGACATATCAATTATATGTTGTGATTTCTCAGTTAGTCCAATGCAATTGAATAGTATTGTTCAGTTATATTTACTAGTAGATTCAGGATGAAACTGGAGACTTGATTTAACTTACAATCATGTGTTTTGTCTGATGAGTTTATTTCTAAAGTAAAGGTTATAGGAAGAAGCATTTGCTATGAAATGATAATCAGGCTGTTTTTTAAAAGACTTCCCATCTGAGCATAATTACAACAGTCAGAACAAAAGCATTTAAGAATTAGCCTTATGGTGTCATGATTAATTAATTTCAAAGCATATGCTCAGGATTAAAATAAGTATGAGTCTATGGTCATATACAGGACAACAGCCTCACTGCTGCTTTTTTGTATGTTTAGGATTTCTTATTTCTACTCTGATCTTCTAAAAGGCACATACTGTATTTCTGAAGATAAAGGAGAAGTAGAAACAAGTGAAATAAATAGAATTCTGATGAAAGACAATTTCAAGCAGACGTTTTTCAGACTATTTCAAGTGTTTCTGCTTGTACTCTTACATGTGACCTGAAGAGCTTGGGGTCCAGAATCTCCCACAGGAGTCACATGCCACCACAGTGATGGCTCTGTGGCCTGGGAGTGGAACCTTTCTCACAAATCTTTCACAGGCACCAGACTTTGTTCATGAAGTCCATTCCCATTAGATCATGTAAGTATGAAACAAAGTTTTCTGAGGCAGATTATAACCTTCAGAAAAGTCCACCTGTGGAAATACGTGAAAGTACAAATTCAATGAGATTTGTTTGAGCTGTGTGCTGAAATGTGTGCACTAAATGCACTGTCAAAACTCTGATAAGCACGCTACAGCTTATTTTATGACATATATTGCTGCCCTTACTTAGGAATTTACTATGATTTGATGGATTTTATTGCCTTTGTGCTGCTCATTTTTTAATCAATAACAGTGGGAGGGATTGTAGTTTCATATAAGGAATTCATATAAGGAATATTTGTAAGGAATGATAGGTCTGAGGTGCTGAACATGCAGAGGGGGATAACAAAGCATTTATGGACCTTTTTATGTTTCTGTAAACCAACTCATTCTCTCCTTTGCAAGTGGTTCAAAACTAGTTAATCTCAAAAGACAACCTAAGATAAGAGGATGTAAAAAAGCTCTGCATGCCACCTTGACTTAAAATACATCATTGTAGTGCCAATTCTCTATCACCATGCATAGAAAAATGTCCAGCAACTGAAGAAGAGTAACTGTATTTATAGATTAGTATACATCTGTGATCACTTATGTACTTATTTCTGCAGACATGAAAATTATTGTGGATTATTATAGGTTTTATTCTGATGCATACCTCAATGATGTGAAAATTAATTAAAATGTTCTATGTTGCTCCCCTAGAAACAGTGTATTCATAACTGAGTTTTTTTCTGACATTTTATAACAGAAAGCAGGAGTTACTGTGTTTTCAGGAAAAATAAGTTTGTCCTTGGACTTGATCAGCTGTGCTAGCACAAATGAAAATAAGGGTTTTTTTGTTCTTTACATGCAACTATGTCTTCTGAAATGAGAATAAAGTTGATGTTCTGAAACATGCACACCTAAAATACATTTGACTTCCTGCAACATTCTCAGAAAGGAATTTGTAGAAACATACTATTCACACATGTAGAGGACACAAAGATATACTGTGAGCACATCTCTTCAATTTTCTAGTTTTCCTTAAGTATTTTATGCAATTAAAAGGTAAAATTATTGTTTTATGTGTGGTGCTCAGGCTCACTTGTTCCATGACAGCAGATATGCTTGATAAAGTCCCCCTCAATTAAAGTAGCCCCTGTCAACTTCACAATGAATTATTTTCTCATGATGTTACTATGTGAGATGGGGCTGTTATATTATCATGTCCACTTGGGAGTGAGAAACATGAGATTCACAGTGAATGTGCTCAAGGTCATGCATGAAAATAGGAGTAAGCAATAACTGAGTTTTCTAAGTAACTTCCAAAAATTTTAAGCCTAGATTTGAAAAATCTCACAAGGCATCCTATTTTCAAGCTTAGCTGTTTGAATGCCTTTGCAATCTGTCCCTTATCACTATGAAAAAAAGTTGGTCCTGTAGCTCAGCGATAGCTCATGCCACTCAAGATTTTCAAAATTGTGCTGCAAAGTCCAAGAAGGTGTCCCATTCCATATAATTTCAACTGTTTGCAGAAAATAATATTGGTGAGAAGGAAAATAACCTAGAAGCTCAGAACCTGAGAGCTCTCTGAGAAAATGGACAGGTAGATTTAAAAATAGCAAGCACCATATATATTTAGGAGTCTATGTTTACAAAAAATAGAATAGCAAAAATACTGAGTGGTTACTGCAAATATAGATTCAAATCTCATATGCTTTAAAGTGACTTTGAATGATATGAAAATGTGTTTTTAAGTGGAAAAGAGAGATAAGAAATCCCTGATGTACATTTTTTTCTATTGTGCATTTGTTAGTCATTAATCTCAGATTTAAAATTTTCTCCTCAAGGAACAGAAATAGTGTTATGTGATTTCCAATAAAAATTGCATAATAAATTAAAAATAGCCAAAATTTATTTAAAACAGTTCAGAAATGATCCAGCCCCTGATTAATGTTAGTCCAAGATATTCAGTGAAATTCTTTTAGTAATACACATATTTCCAAAAATTAGTGTGTCTTCTTTTTGTTAGTAACTGAGCAATGGCCAAATTTTAATAATGTACTAATCCAAAGACCAGTATCAATCTGATCTATTTAGAGAAGTTATTCCAGCAACGTGTAGTGTTATGCTGTTCAGTAAAGAAGCAAAATTTAATAAAGAAAAAATTTTTAACATATTCTGAGAAAAAAATGTAAGGAATATTTTCTAAACCAGCTTCATATCTTTCATCTCTATATGTAAATGTATTTTAGGTGCTGTACACATTTGTATACATAGGTGTGGAACAATATATCTATGAAACAAAAAGAAAGAGGCTGTATTTGATTCATGACATTTTTAATGTTCACATCAGAGGTTTTGTTCTTGTTTTCCCTGCTCAGTTTGTTGTGCTGTGGTCATCACATGCTAGAAAAATATATAATTGGATTTTGCTTTTCATGTCTTCACTGTTTCTCTGAGATGAGAAGCATCAAAGAAAGCAGTTCCCAGTTTGTTCTTCCTTATCTTCACTATTTTTTTCCCTACTCTGGAACAATGAAATGTGAATCTCTTCAGAGCCTCTGGGCCAGAACAGAAGGTAATAGTTGGGTCTCCTACTGTTTTTGCTATTAGTTGTCCTTCTGCTGGAGGTCTTTTAAGCTTTTGAAGGTTTGCTCTCGGAGCTCATGAAACTGAATCCTGAGTATTAATGCCAGCACTGTCTGTGAAATGCTTTTTTTTTTAAGTCAGCCTCAACTGGGACTAGTGTGCTGACAGAGCTGCTGCAACTAAGCATACCTGTCACCTGTCTGGATTTAAGCCAAAGCAATAAAACCAATAAACAGCAAATATGAAGTATGATTTTTGACTATAGGATGTAAGAACAATTTTTTTTTTTTTTTTTTAATGCAGATTACTATTGGGGAAGCCTCTGAACATATTCTGGAATACACTCAATGTATAGCTACATAAAAGCATATTTCAAGGCTAGACAATTACAATTCCTCAATACCAGAAAACATTCTGAACAGCAACATTAGAATTTTAAATAAAGAGAATGCCAAAAATATCCAAGTAAAAACGGATGTATCACCTAAGATAAATTTTGAACTAACGCTAATTAATGATTAGTGTAGTCTACTTCATTAGGAATGAGTTGATCCTGATAGGAAAATGGGGTGTAGCACACAGAATACTCCATGGCTGGCAGTGGGGGCAATCAGCCTTCAGCTGGGGAAGCAGCTGCACATGGTTAGATGTGAGAGGGTAGGGAGGTATCTTGAAAACTTTGGAGCTCATAGATATTTCAGGCTTTTTAAAAAACATGAAGAGCTCAAAGAGGAGAAGCTGTGAGTTCTTCTAACACATGGCGTTGGGGATCAAGACTGATATGAGTTGAGTGTGCTTTTCATGTATGTTGTGTTTTGATGCTGGAAAAGTGGGAAAGTTGCCATAACAGCTAAAATAGGGTAGATCTCTCAGATGTTGTTGGGTATTTTAAATTTACCTGGAGACCTTTTTTATCCTCTTTCCTTTCTGTTTAGAAGATGGTGTTTTGATATGGAAGCATAATGGTTTATTAAATTAAATCATTTGGTGTTCTAAACTATTTTCACCTTTCTTTGTTTCTTGAAAGAAGGCAGTCTTCAGGGAGTGGGCCACTCTAGCAGAGAGTGCTTGTTTTAATATAAGATGTACAAAATATGTCTGATGAACTAATGAAAAAAAAACAAAAAACAATCAAAGATAACTTCCTAAGTGTGAATTGGCCATTTGTCTAATGTCCTGTGAGAGATTTTTCAGATAGCCTTTTTAAGATGCCCCCTCTGATTGGTTTCTGTCTTTATGATAAATGCATCTGTTCTGTTGTCCTCTGGTCCTCATATACATACTTCAAATGTATTTTAATTGTGATAGATAAGTATTGCAAAATGGTGGGAAGGTGTGGTTGTAGTGAGTGTTTAACTCACTAAAGTATGTGACTATACACATAAATAGCTAAAGGGCTTTAGACTGTCTGTGTATGTAAGAAATGCTGTGCATTCTGTAGGAAAGATACAACAGAGGCTTTATGAAGTAATTTTGTGATTGATTTTTCTGTGTGTGTGTGTGTTTTGGTTTGGTTTTGAATTTTTGGCTAGGTGTCATGGTTTGGAGTTTTTTGTTTGTTCGTGTGGTTTGTTTGTTTTTGTCGTCCTGTGTACTCTTGAAGGCTCTCTTTACTTATGAGTTTGAGCTTCTGGTTTGGGGGAAAGGTGAATCAAGGCAAAAAAATGGACGAATGTTATCTGTCTAGTTGCAACAATCTCAGGAAAACTTGCCATGGGATGGCTTTTGCTGTTGGGAGGCAGCAGAAAATGCATTTGGGAAACAGTAACTTACAGAGTTAATGGATTTATGTGCAATACATCTCTTGCATCTTGAACAGGCTTGGGAAAGCAGGTCTTGCTGGCTTTTCACTGGGCTGGATAAACATTGTGAAAAATATGGAGGAGAAAAAATAAGTAGACTGGTTGTTCTCATATAATTAAATCCTAAATTCCTTATCTCCTCATGAGCACCCTGAGGTTAGCTCAGTTGCTTAGAACATAATGCTAATAACATGAAGGTGTTGTGGGTTTGATCCCTGTTTGGGCCTTTCACTTAAGATTAGGACTCAAAGGTCCTTGTACGTTCCTTCAAACTCTGATTCTGCAGGGGGAGAGTAAGACCTCTAATAACAAGGAAAAGAACCTTCCATTTTGCTGTTTGACATATTAAAAAACTTTAGGTAGTTTTTGTTGTGATGAACTTGTCCAAACAAACCTTGCAGTGAATAGAGGGCTTTGTTAAGGACTTGCCTTTACACGACTGGGTTTTAGGTATCTGTCTAATCTCAGTTTATGTTTTAAAACTTTGAGAACTTACGTAGGAGGCTAGCACCATGATGGTTGCTTTTCTCATTTTAAAACAGTGAAGGTATGGATGGGAAGAGCATAGCAGGATGAAAACAGTTCCAGAAAGTTTATGGTGAGGGTAACACTGACATCTTTCTGAAAAAGAGAATGTGTGAAGTTATGTATAGTAGGAACATTTCTATGATATGATTAATGTTGCTGCTGTTATCACTACCTGCTTCTCCAACTTTCTCATTTACTTTGTATTGTCAGTAAATCACAACTGTCTCTGTGAAAAGTGAACTTCCTCATTAAATGGAGAAACAGCTAAAATTTAAGCCTTTGTTATGAATAAAATAGTATTTCTTGCAATATCAGATGCTATGATGAGAGACTCAGCTGCAATAAACAGTATAATAAAAGAAATGATCAAAATGCAAAGGAATGGTGGGCTACATTCTTTAATCCGCAGAGTCTGGTTATGCAAAGATTCAGGTATGAATGAGCTAATAGGGAGGTAGGAATATATTTTTATGACTAGGTTGTTTTCCACTCCAAGAAGATGCTAAAAAGTCTGCAGGTGTGAAACATTCATAAGTAAGTACACTGGTGGAAGCTGAAGGGTGTCTGATTTCCACTGCTGAATGCAAGATCCACATTCGGTGCATTTTGAGGATGCTCTGTAATACTGGAATCAATGTTGTGAAAGTTACAGATTCAGTTTTATGCTTAAAAATAATTTTACCTTTTTTTCTGTCTCAAGATTTTAGGTTTTTTAACTTTTAAAATTGTATTTTTAAGTATGAATGTATAGGCAATAGAAGTCACTTTAACAAAATGGGGGGGTTTATTATGTTCAGAAATCAACTGCCATGGCTGCAAATTTTTATTTATTACTTTGATCTCTATGCATTTTTCAGTTCTATAGTGGTTTTGTGCATCTAACTTTAATGTTAAACTATTCTGTAAATAATTTTTATAGCATCTGTGTCTGAAAAATAATTTTCTGTCTCTTCTTAACATCTAAACATTTGTTTTAAACTAATGTGGAAATGTTGAGAGTTTCAAAGTCAGGATTTTATCTTGTATGTATATTTTATTTTTATTAATAACTTTGTAAGTTAGTGATCATTCTGTAACAGTTTAGTTACAGAACTAGTTCAGACCACGCTAATTAGTTTGCTAATAATTAAACTGAAACTTCAGTGCAGCTGCATGAAAGACAAAGTTTCCTGGAGAGGAAACTTTATCACTCTTTTATTTAAATACATACCTTTACAGTGGAAGATGGTGATGAGAAAATCCCATGCGCACTTGCTAGGAAGCATATACCCAAGTATAAGGCTAATGTCAGGTAAATAAAAAAAAATGTAACAGACCTGAGGAATCCCTAGTATGGTTGGCTTGTTCTCTTCAGGAAAACATTTTCTAACATGAAAAATCACTTAGTAAAACTTTCAGTTAGGGAAAGAGAAAAATCTTAGGAAAGCCTAGCATGATATTTGGCAGGACATGATACCTGATTTAGAGTGACTTCTAAATTAATCTTTGTTCCATTGATAATGAAAAAAAGGGGAAGAAACTTGATTAATGGTCTTACAGAAGGATGATTTGTGTTATAATTTAACATATTAGTGTCGTATTGAATCTGATACATAGGATAAAAATAAATTAACTTTATTTACATCAAACTGGAATACATCAAGAAAAATAAATATGTGATTATTCAGGCATGAATTTCGTTGAATTCAGATTTTCTGCTATCACTTAAATTGTTATTGCTACTATTATACCTTGGGATTGTGAATATAGAATGCATTTTGTTTCTTTTAGTGGTCATGATGTATACATCATTTTGGCTATTTCAACTTTTTTCATTATTGAGGTCAACCTTTGGGTAGTGTGTATAAGCGTTCAAATTATAATTAAACTCGTTGAGTTACTTTCTAAATGCATCACTCAAATTTAGTGAAGCAAGACCTGCAAATCAATGCAGTTCTTTAGATAATTAGTGTATTTTGATGAAAACGTATAAATCTCAGTACATATATTTCGACCTTCTTCCCTCCAAACTATTTAAAATTTAAAAAAATAATTATTTTTTTTTCATCTTCTTGCTGCTCCATTAGTTAAATATGCTATTGAAGGTCTTCAGATTATGTATATTAAATTCCAGGTGTCCATAGATCTGTGTAGTGTATATCTCCACATGCATGTGCAAATGTGGTAATATAATTTTGTGCACACACAACTGCATGGTTCCTTAGCTGCACAGAACAACAGTTTGCCAAAAATATTATTTGAGAAAAAAATATTCTGGAGGTAAACAACAATAAAAAGTTTTTTGAGCACTGAAAGTTGAAAAGCAGATGCTATTGCTAGCTTCTTACTGGAGTTGTATAAAAAAATATTTTAAAAACTCTGCTAGTATACCAGCAAGAATAATAGTGGCTAATACTCCTGCAGAAGGATAGTCCTCTAAGAGTCAGCATTGCAAAGACAGTAAAGATTGTGTGGTTGAAATGCACACATCTGTATTATTAGAGTTACTGGGAATGTTTAGTGTCTCTTTAAAGATGAAAAGAATCATTTATAGATCAAGCTTAGGAAAAAATGTCTAATAAACATTATATGCAACATAACTCCTTCTTTCTAAGTGTTTTGCAATTCATAAATTCTCAGTATTATCTCCTTTCTTGAGCTGAGAAACCTCTGGGAAAGAACTTAAAAGTAGGCCATAGACCAGAAACAGTTGCTGTCCTGTTCTGATCCCCTAGAGGATGAGGGTTTCAGAACAGGTGGGTTTTATACAAAATTAGTCTTAGCACCTTATTAAGTTAAGATATCAGCAGGTGAGTTTTGCAGCAGCCTTATGGACAACACAGCTCTGGCTGTTGCAACTCATTCGATCCTAGCAAGGGAACAAAACTGTCTCATGGCCATGGGTTGGCAAGATGTCCTGTACGGCTCAGGAGTCTCTCATAATATAAGACTACAAAGGGAGTAGGAATTCAATTGTTAAGCTTAGCTGGAGCATCTCGGCTTCCATGATCTCACCAAAATGATACATCCTGAAGTTACAGAGGAGATTAGAGTGCCACAAGATTTGCTTTTCACTGTACAGCTATAAGCTGTCACAGTAAAAGATATGGTGGAAACAGTGAAGCTTGGAAACTATCATCTTTGTATGTATAGGGTGTCTGACCAATGCAACCCTGTGCCAGTATTTTGGATCATCTATAAATGTAGACTTTGACCACAGTATGTTTAAGTGCTTAATTACCTTACTTTTCTCAAACTTACCAGCGTGGTAGTGATTGTAATGTTTAGTTTTGCTTAATAGGATTTTTCTCTACTCAAATTCAAACAAAACTTTGAAAGAAAGAAAACCTGGGAATTGTCAAACTGCATCAGGTCCTCAAATAACAAAACAAACAAATAAATTGTGAAGTATAAATATTTCTGTGTCCTGGCATAACTTAGATTACCAGGGTTGGTTTTGTGGTGTACGTTTTAGAAGGCTATTAAGATGATAGCCTGGCCACTTGCAAGATCCAGTTACAGTGTATTTTGGGGATAGGTATAATTTATTGCAGGTGACCTCAACGCAGGTGACCTCAACCCAGGTGACCTCGACCAAATTTATTCTTTATGTTCCCTATTTTAACGTTATTTATGTGAATAAAAAATGTTTAGGATTACTTATTTTCAAAATGACATATTAATTTTCAACCCCTAAATATATAGTATATGATGGCATACGGTTTTTATGCAGTCCTGATAAGAATTTGATCTTTTAGCATTTTGGGACTGAGTCTCTTTTCCTAAAGACACTTTGTCAACATGTCTATGTCTTCAAACAGAATTAACTTAAGAAAGAAGCTTCTGGTAGCCAAGAAGGTTGTTTCTATGCACACATTTTGTTTTCTTTGAAGCAATCTTTCTTGTCTAAAAAAACTAATCACCTGAAATAAACACCCATGGTGTGACAGATGCAGATGTTCATGGACCTATTCCTCTGAGACAGGTTTTGCACTATTAGCTCTGGCAATTAATGCTAAAAAAAATGCAGTTTAGTTGCTAGAGATATAGAGTTAATACAGTGCTCCGAATCTCATTGGATGGTGAATATTTTGCATCTTCGATTCCACTCAACCTGGAACAAAGAAGTAATCTTCTGGCTGTTTGGGAATGTAAAGCCAGGCAGAATACAAGTACTGACCAACCAGACAAGGCCCTTATCTTCACCCCTACCCTTTCCAAGTTTCATGACTTGATTGATGTCATGGCAATAGATTTTTTTTTTATTTTATTTCAGTCATAGTACTTTCAATTGTTTGATACTAATCTCTGCATATTCAGAAGTTCTGCACTGAAGTGCTGCCCCACACAACTGGCTATTTCCAGTGCAATTGTGTGGCTTCTGCGAAGATGAGTGAGATGATGAGTGAGAAGCAATTCCTAAAAATATTCAAGGGTTACTTTTGAAATTTTGAGAGTAGCTAGCATGTGGTGTTTGCAGCAGTCTGGAAATCCTCTGTCAAGCTTGTGAATTAACAAGTCAAATGTTTGACATATTTTGCCAAAAATAAATCCCTGTTCACCTGCTCTCTATCTTGCTCTAAAGACTTCATAAATATGATTTGTGGCTTATAGCAGTATCTGGGAGATGACTGATTCTGAAAGAGTAACTGCTAACAACAGCAATAAATATCCAAAATACCTTGTTTATCTTGTAGATGGGGTAAGAACCCTACTTTTGGGAGTTACTTGATGCTGTCTTATGGAAGCGTGTGCTCATGGTCTTACTCTGTTTATAGCTAGAATAAGTTTTAAGAGGAGCCTCATGAATTTCAACACGGCAAATGCAAAATGCAGTCTGGTGGGAGGAGTTGCTCTTTGCAACAGTATAGGCTGGGAGCTGAATGACTGTGGAGCAATTCTATTGAAAAGGGCCTTAGTGCCTTGGTAGACACAGGCTGAAAACAAACCAGCAGTGTGCCCTGGCAGCATAAGTGGTCAAAGGTATGCTGGGCTCTATTAAAAGGAAACCAGCTAATAAATGGGAGAAATTATTATTTCCCTCTACTTGGCACTCAATAGACTCCATCCAGAACACTGTTCACTTTTGGCACTGTATTCTAAGAATATTTTGTGGAGAATATGAATTATTAATGATATCATAGTATTGATATCAATAAACTAGAAAGAGCTGGGGGTGGGGAGGGGGTTGGGGCAAATGTTTGGGACCTGGATCACTTGGTCTATGAAGAGAGGCTGAGGCTTGTTCAGCCTGAGGGAGAGAAGGTGGCTCTTCACTGTTCCAACAAAGTTGGCAGTTTAGATAGGATAGCCAGCACCTTCTGTATTTAGTTTGTCTTAGATTTAACTAAACTACTTTAATCTGTTTTCTACAGCATTTAACCACAGGTATCAGTGTTAATTGAACAACATGTGCTCAGACTTCTGAGAAGAGAAGGAAAAGGGGTAGTAATCAAGGAAACAATGTGATCTGGTTTCATTTTATTAGTTCATCAAGGAACTTATTAAACAGTAGTCAGAAGTAAATTGGTTTAAAATTTACTTCCTAAAGCCTTAATACCAGAGTGGATGTTGACAGTTCCAGGCAAGATGTTTTGTAAGTCAAGTTGTGTTAAATATCTGCACTGCAAGATACTCAGCTACAAGTAATAAGGATCAATATTTGACGATAAATAAATTCTAGGCTGAATTCTCTTCTGGTCTTTGATAGTATTCCAATAACTCACTGAAAATGTACTTTTAGGCATACTTTAACTTTCCTTGGAAGACAGTCAGGTTTGTCAGTAAGTGTTGTTTTGTCTGAACTGAAAATAGTAAAAGAGACAAGGGCATACCACTACTCTTGAGGTGTGTTATGGTAGGATATCAAAGTTAAGTCTTACACAAATCTTAAGAACAGCTCCTTTTCAGTTAAAGAGTTAGTCTGAAGGCATAAATTTGTTGGTCTGCCTTTTCTTTCTTAGTCTTTGGTAAACTCTCTTTCTGCTATCCAGCAAACTTAATATGTTCATTGCCAAATGTTTCCAACAACCTTTTTTTTTACCCAAAACTCAGTCTAAATGTGATGTTAAGCCCTCATTTAGAGTTTAGACTAGGGCTGCAAAAAACCTTTTTCTGCAGTTTGTACAGGGATCTGGGCGTTCATAAGCTATTCAAAGGGTGGAAGTATTGTGTGTAAAATGAAGCAAAATGTATATAGTGCTTAGAAGGGATTTAATGAGGTGTCTTTCATGAATATCTTAAGAATCGAACTATAGTCTAAAACATCCAAATGAGAAATCTTTTACAGATCTTTTTGGTTTTGTTCAGCGTGATGGAACAGGAATGCTTTCTACAAAATTTAGCACATGAACTACTTCTTTTCCTATCTTCCAATCACTGGATGTCTATTTTCGTCAGTGTATTGTGTAACTTCTACATTTTCATCAAAAATCTTTAATAAGATTCTCCCTTTATTAACATGAAGTACAAAATTAGGCAGCTTTTGACTTGTTTTTACTTTACTTTCCACACATATCTTCTTCTTTGCTCCTCTTATTTAAATATTTGGTGAGAGGTGGCATCCTGCTACTATTTTTATGGTTCACTGATCTTACTATAATTTAGGGTAGATAATCCCTCAGCTGAATCTACAGAATAGGAAGTAATTTAAAACAAAAGCTTCAGGTATTCTCTCATTTTAGCTGTTTTTGCCTAAGCAATCAATGAGACCAGAAGAATAAGACATAGATTAATCTTTAAAAACTGATACCAAGGTGAAAATTATCATAAACCTGCAATTCTTATATTAAGAATTAAGATAATTATTCTTAATTATCAGTTTATTATCAGTAATTATCAACCAAGTAAGTTTTCTTGTCAGACTTTTCAAATTGGACTATTTATTCTACTTGAGTGAGTTATTCTGAAATTGATATATCTGGAACATTCCTTTTAGATGGAAAAATGCATCTTCAGAAATGTCTCAGTAGGTTTTTCAGCATGTGATGAGTTGACCAAAATCATTCTACATAATTTCAGTTAAAAGTTTAAGATGTTTTTCTCATCTGGCAATCTAAAAATGTCAGAATAAAGATTCTTAAGCCATATTCTTATTCTGTAACCAAAACTAAAATGCTTTACAGAGGTAGTTGTGTGCATTCACAGTGCAGACAATTTTGAAATGTCTGTTTTAAGCACAAAAATTGCCTTACCTGTTTTCCAGGAAATCATACTCATCCTAGGCAATTAAAGCAAATTAAAGAAGCTGATAGTTGTCTCTATGAGTACATCAAACAAAAAGGGAAACTTATCTATAGCATAACTCGTAGTCAGTGAATAACTTTGGTTAAAATTAATTCATGTTGACCTGTTGTAGGTGCTTTCTGTGAGGAAAATCATAGCTGGAAGTCATCCTTTCAGTTCTTGGAAAGTAGAGGACACTTTATTTCTAATCAAGAAAGTTAAGCACTTTCTTGTACTCCTGTTGTGAGAGTGAAAGTCAGCATGATTTGTCTCCAGACATAGGACTGTCTGCAGTAACTGATACATGAAACTTCTAATTTCTTAGAGAAGTGCAAAGCATAGAACATGTTAAGAAGCAAACTATTATACTTCTTAATTTAGGTACAAATATGTATAAGATTTGCAGCTTTCCCCCTTCTATAACTGCTTTCTCTTAATGACAAAATTTAATCCATGAAATCATAGGATGAACATTAAATGGCTTCTGTTTGTAAATTTGCATATGAATGTTCTCAGTAACTGTTTTCCTCTTGAAGGGGAAGAACATCAATTGTGAATTATGGCCCATTGCCTTATTTGTCCCATAATCTTCATTAGAATTTTACATACTCTTTCATGTTACAGCAAGTAGAATATATTCCAGGATGTGTCTCAGAATGTGCTTTAAACTGAATTCAAGCTAAGGACTGAAAACAAGAAAGAGCTGTAGCCAGCACAAAGTCCTGTGTGGGCAGCGAAAGGAATGTTCAAAAACCCCTAGTGGAACCCTGAGAACCATCAATGCTGCTTAGGTCACAGTTGGGAAATAATTGCAAATGTGGTATTCAGTTGTTTAAGATTAATATCAGTTTGTCTTAAAGAAGTACTTTGCTAAACATGAAGTAGCTACCTCCTTAGATGAAAGGTAAGGAAAACTGAATCTACATGCTTTTTTCTACTAATTTCTGGGTAAAACTGAATTTCTGTAGTGTGGGAAAAGGGTTTAAAATATTCTGAAATATTTCACCAATCTTCTGATATTGTCTTCTAGTATCTTTGATGTGTAATATATCTTGAGAGCTATCGTTGCTGTATTCTTTTTAACCTTTTATATCTGAGGCTTTGCATAAAGGTGATATAAATTCTTATTTCCCTAATAAGAGAATAAATGCAGAGCAGTCAGAGACCCCAAACAATATTTTTTAGAGTTAGTTTATGAGTTCAACTCATAAATCTTTTCTTATGACAAATTTCAATATAATGCAGTTTTTATACTTCAAGATACCTTTAGTGTATTTGATTCAATTGGGTCCCAATAATGTCTGAAATCCTGCTGTTCTAGAGAGTTTCCTTTGCATTTTAAAGGAAAATCATGTATGTGTGGCAAGTTAATTGACAGTCAGAATTAGTTATAACTTTACATCAGACATAGGAAACAAATTATTAATGTAATGTTCTCAAAAGGAAATAGATGGCATGTTCTAAATTGGAAAAACCTCAGTGCTAACAAAAATATCTTTCCATGATTAGTCCTTACTACTCACTGTATCTGGAGATTTTTTCACACATAGAAGTTCCTTAACTGTAACATATCTAAGGTTGACATCACAAAGAAAGAAAGACTGTGACCTGAGGCTTCATAAAGGAAGACACAAATTAAACAAGATTCAAATTGAATACACAGTACAGTTTCCTGTTGTGTAACTTTGAATGCAGAATTTTCTGGAAATGGTTGATAACATTTTAAATGACACTAACAATATAACTGTTCATGAAAATTATTCTGTGCAAAGCTACTTTAAGCATGGGCCTTTAAGGAAAAGTTTGTTTATGTCAGAGTGATGATTTTGAGTCTCTCCTATCCAGTAACATAATACGAAACTTAATTAGCAGTGGAAAGGATTTATAGTGTGCTTGCTGGCCAAATTTTGTGTTATGAATGGTGTTGGTTGTCTTTAAAATAAGTTACAAGAAATGTAACATGTTCCGTACACATTTTTTTTTAAGTATGTGGAAATGTCTATCAGTATCTAGTCTTTGTTTATACTACTGCTTTCACTTATGCTTTTGCTGTTACAATCTACTATAAAATTAGCATAATTTTGTATAATTTTGTAAATTTGTATAAACTTTGGTTCAATAACATGTTTTTACTTTGAGCTAAATGGGGACTTATATCATAGATGTGTGTCTTTGACACAGAAAACAGGTTATAAAAATTCTTATTCCCATCTCAGTGGATATGCTTTCCTTTTGGAGCAAGGTATTTCAGAAGGGAATCTGCTTCAAAGTGTGTATCCACACATAAAAACTTCTAGGTTATACAAAACCAGGATAAAGAAGTGTGTTAAATACCTTAAGACCGTTGGTAAACAATACTTATATCTTTCAAAACAGCTTGTGGTTTCTCACATTTAAAAGGATATACAAGTCTTTAAAGTACAGTCCCCTGACTCTTTAGCTGGCTATGTTCTGTTAAATTAGTCCAGTGTAAAGTGGTACAACAGCTGTTGAATTTATACGGAAGAATCAGGTTGTATCTTGGAAAAGGAATGGAGCCTGAAGAACACAAAATGCTTTGGAAACACACTGAATATGCAGAGTACTGCAAATTGTACTGTCTCCCATTTCTTCTCATTTGATTTAGCATATCCTTTCCAAATCAACAACAAACTCTCTTGAAATTCCATGCCCCCTTATTTCTCTGCAGTTGTAGTAAATTTACACAGTAACCCAAAAATTTATATACCAGATGAAAATTTTCATGTTGTTGACTTGAAGAATCTGTGCTGTATTAGAGCTCTGACTCCAAAAACGTGATGAATCAAGTCTTCAAATGGTAATTGGAGGAGAATTTCAAAGAAACTCAGTAATAAAGGCTTAGTTTCTCTAATATTCTGATGCCCTGGTTGAATGCTCTGTTCTGAAGTCTCAAGCAACATTATCATGCCAAAGTCTGGATATGTAGCTGTTGTTCCTGTAGTTATTGCTCTCTAACTGTAAGATTTCTGGGTACCACTGGTATGCTTTTTGTCAACCATGTCATTCTCTTTTTTTTTATCTCCCTCCCCCGCCCCCAGCCACTCCTAACTTCACAATCTCCCTAGCTAAAAGTAGTATAAAGTACCCATTTTATTTTCCATAAGAGTTTAAGTGCAATTTCCAGCCTTTTACTTTCAGGAAATTGGATGAAAAGATAACACACAGTCATTTTCCAGATGTTTACTCTCCTCCATGTACAGATGTCTGATATGAACTCATACCATGACTTATTTCTGGACTTTTCTGGCAGTTCAGTTATATAAATTTGGATCAGTTCAGTCTCTGTTACTGGAAGATTAGGTGTGATAGCAAATTCTCATTAATCTTGTATGAACATTTCTAGGAATTGCCTGTTTCATTACAGGTGTTTGGATGCTCCTTTATTAAAGCCCTTTTTTAATAGATGTACTGCTTTCCCAATGTTGAAGTGATAGTTGTTACCAAAGTAATAAATTTCAAAACCTAAGAGCTCTATACAAGGAGTTTAATAGCTCTGTATGACTTTAGTGGTATATAAGCAAAAAGAAAAAAAAATTAAAAAATCTAAACCCTTGCTGTACTTGCCTTGAGGGTTTAATTGGCAATTTTAACTGTTCATTCTAACATCTGTAGCTTGTTCCTGATTATTTTGTGTGTGTGTGTGTGTTTATTTTGGAATGTCCCTGAGTTGTTATCCTTACATTACCAACTGTTTGCTTCAACTTTGTGACTATATTTTATGACACTTATTCCCATTATTGAATTTTAATGACTATACTTTCCAGTAGAGAAATATATAAAATACAAATATGAATGTGCTTCAAGGAAAAATGGTTGTCTCCCTTGTATCTGTACCTGGATGAACAACCAGTACTTCAGTGGAACCAGGCCCTTTGAATACTTTCTACTGTAATTAGATCTCATAATTTAGGCCAAAGTAAATAGGTATGTAACTCTTATATCAAATAGTAGTTCATTTTATTCATGTAGTTAATTTTTGCATGGTGACTGACAAACATGCATACACCCAAAGGTATATACACATGTATTCCAGAAAAATATTTCATTTCTTGCCTGAAATCTTGTGTGCCTCATTAACATTTTACGGCGGATTTATTTTACGTGGATTTTAAATCTTAAAACTAAAAAGGCATGAATACCTTTGTATAGGTAGGACTCTGACAATGCTAAGAATAGATCTGAAACTTCATTTTCTTCATTGTAGGGTCAGTTGCCAGGGGAAAAGAAAATAATCTGTGACAGGTCTGTTTCTCACTTGGAAGAAATTATGTTGTGAGATGGTGCAGCTTAAGATGTAAAGAAGAGTAGAGGAAGTAATTCTGACACGATAAGGTGACAGAAAGCTGCTTTGTCCATAATCTGCAGTTTAGAAGTATGTGCAAAAAGGGAATTTTATTTTTTTTTTTTTTAAATTTAGAGTTTAAAGTAAAGAAAACAAGATTTTTACAGGCAAGTGATAGTTCTGGTTTTGTATCTGTCATAGTCTTGAAAAATCTTATGGCAACTTAGGTATTATTTCTACTGTACAAAGGAGAGAAAAAATAATAATAATTATAAAATATTAATAATAAAAATCATTCTTCCAGACTCCCCAAAAGGGAGTTGACAAGTTTTTCCTCATTCTTCCTATTAGTATCTGTGTGCTAATCATATAAAACAAAAAACAAATAAACTCATAATCATCCTGTGGAACATAAGTACATTTAACTATTTATTAGCAATAATGGAACAACTTTCACTATTTTGTAAGAAAGTATCCATCTCCTGAAAGCATTCCTGCACACACACACAAAAAAGTTACATATAATATTTTCCATTAGAACAAGTCAAGCATATATTTGTGACACAAACAGAAGAAAAACACAGCAGCCTGTGAAGTACTTGTCTGACAAAAGGTTAGTCCTTTCAATGGAGCAGGTGACAGTCTTTCAAATGTATCTGTCATGGTTACAGGAGCCACATGAGGAGATCTAAACATAAATATAACAGGAATAATGATGTGAGACTTTATCTTGTTGACACAGAAAAGAATATGTCTCTATTTGAGTAGTTCAGCTAATGGAAACTGTTTCTGTGAGTTCAGATTTTTGGTGAAGTATTTATGTGATGAAAACTTGAGCTTACACATTGAAGTAGTAATCTGCCTCTCATATAGAGCTGAACTTGAAAGTGAAGCAACAGCAGCAGTTTATCTTACAGTGAAATTAAAATTCAAAATGCTTTCTATATCTTTTTGGCTTGATAGTTGACTCACTTTAGCAGACACAGCAAGGTGGATGCAAAGCCAGTCCTATGGCAGGTAGTGAGGTGTCAAGAATATTTAAGAGGGTGATATCCCTCTCTTTCTGCAGTAAATTTTTATCTTTTTTTAAAAGGTCTGCCATCCCTTCATGAGGGAGGGTGCATTTGGTTTTGGTGTTTTTCTGTTTGTTTTTTTTTTTTTTTTTTTGGTGTTAGCTTTTAAGAGTTGTATGAAGAGCTGATTGGTCAGACTCATATAATTTTATACTTGGATGTATTATTGAGCCTGTATATCATTATATATTTATTTTAACCCTTTAAAAGCTTACTGAAGTATTTTAATGTCGATGGAACTTAACCTTTTAAGCTAAAATGATGTGCCTTCACCTAACATATGTTGTGTAATGTATGCTCTATTCTGATAGAATATCAGGGTCATATTGCAATCTTTAATTTCTCCTTTAATTTTTAATCTATTTCAATACATTGTTAAAAGTTTCAGTTAGAGAGACACAGTTGTCAGTTGTTTCTGCTTGAACCCTTCTTTTACTTGTAGTATGCTTTTTAGTGATTATTTCTATTTCTTATAGTTTATGATATACAAGAACTTATGCACTTAGTCTTGCATTACGAAAATATCCAAGTTTTGAAAAACTCCTTAATTTTCAGATTTTTTTTTTAGGCACTATATTTAAAAAAATAATATTTTTAAAATGTTTTGCTTGTTTCTGTGGTATTTTCTCTCTTCTAGTTATTTTTTGTATTTCTGGTTCTAATACTCTGTGAAACTAATTTTAAAATTTGACTTTTTAAAGTGAAACTTATAAGTGTTATGGTTTTCCTTAGTACAGATCCAAAAAGTGATTCAGAGAGTGATATTTCTCTTGCTCCCTGAAATTAGTGATGGCAGGTTTAACAGGGTTCCTTAATCAAGAAGAGGAAAAGATGCCTGGAACTCAAAAAGCCTCAAGGTCCACTAATGGGATTTTACTTCAGACATCTGTCTGTATTCTTGGCTTCCTCGACATGATATGTTAATTTGTGTTTTTCATAATCCATGGTAATGCAAGATGTTTAAATACTTTAGCTGTGTAATACAAGTAGCCCAGTGAATATTGAATGCAACTGGATTCTGAACATGTTGCCAAGTGGAAATACAGATTTGGGTTCCTACTTGAAGGTCTAAGCAAGACTATTCTTAGACAATATCTGAGCCATTGCATCTATCAGAAGAAATATATTAATATATTTTTTCTTGAAAAGGTTTGATTTCTAGCTGTTTGGTTTTTGTTTTTGTTTTTGTTTTTGTTTTTGTTTTTTTAATTTGTTCTTTGTTGAGCTTGAAAACTGAAGATCCTTTCCACAAAGTACTGAGAAGGATGACAGTGGTTTGCTGATATAATAGTTGTACCTTAAGGTTGTTTTTTTTTTGGCGTACAATTACTTATAATACTTGTATTATCACAGAATGGGTAAGGTTGGATAGGACTACAGTGGGCCATCTGGTTCAACCTCCCTGCTCAAGCAGGGTCATCCTAGAGTGCATTGCACAGGATTACATCCAGATGATTCTTGAATATTTCCAAGTGAGGAAGATTCTACAACCTCTCTGGTCCTGCTGTTCCAGCGCACAGTAATGTTCTGGTTGTGCACACAGTAATGTTCTTCCTCATGTTCAGGTGGATCTTCCTGTGCATCACTTTCTGCCTGCTTCCACCTGTCCTATCTCTTGGCACCACCAAGGTGCCAAGAGGATGGCTTGGCTCCGTCCTCTTGACACCCTCCCTTCAGATACTTACAGACATTGATAAAGTCCCCTCTCAATTTTCTCTTCTCAAGGCTAAAAGGCCCAGCTCTCTCAGCCTTTTCTCATAAGGGAGATGCTCCTGTCCCTTAATCATCTTTGTTGCTCCCCACTGAACCCACTCCAGGAGCTCCATGTCTCCATGGTACTGAGAAGCTCAGAACTGGACACAGCACTCCAGATGTGGCCTCTGCAGGTCTGAGTAGAGCAGCAGGATCCCTCGATCTGCTGGCAATGGTCTTTCTAAAGCATCCCAGGATATTACTGATCTTGGCCACCAGGGCACACTGCTGGACGCTCAGTTTCTTCACAGAGCTACTTTCCAGCAGATCAGAATTATCTTTGTGGTGTTCTTTGTTTCAGCTGGGTGATAGATAGAAATACATGTATAAGTATAAACCTTTTCTCCTTTGTTAGTGATCCCTGTTTTAGTTTTGGTTTTAGCATTTGTCTCAGTTTAGTGAAGTTAATGGACTTGTGTTTTTTAAGTGGTTGTTGAGGCAAATACATAGTATAAAAAAGGAAAGGAAAGGGTAGATAATATTTTTAAAATATCAACTTCATACTAAACTCAGAAGTGTTTTAGCTAGAAATTTCATGAGCTTGAGCCTAAAACTATTTATCCTTCTTTTGTCCCATGCACAGTTCACTATATGATTGTGTGCTACTCTATTATAATATCAGAATGTTTGCTTTGAATAAACTAGTTCAAAGTAGCTCTTGTCACTTTAATATGCTATTGTTTATTACTTGTCTGGTAACTAGTCAGGCCTACAATGTTGCAGTTTCATCTACAAGTCATCTGTAAGTTACAGCATCAAAAACATATTTTGGGGCAAAAGAAGGTCCTCTGTGATCCAGTCAATCAAAATACCCATGCATTTCAAGATATTGCACAGATATTGCACTAGTGGTACTCATTTTAAGTTGTACTCTTAGCCCACTTTCACTGAGGAAGAGAAAACCTATGTACAATCTGTCATTTTATGATCTTCTCTAAATTTCATAAAACTTCTTCAAATATGGGAAAACAAAAGAAGGCAGAAATGCTTATATTTTGCCTTTAGACAGCTTCCTCCAGCATATTTCAAGTTGCATGTGGTGACCTACTTCAAAGTCTGTTTTTTCCTGGGGACTGCTGTGAGCAGGTCTGCATTTGTAGCTTTGAGTCGGTAACTCTAAGCCTCTGCATTTTTAAGAAAAAGAGAGATGTCCATACAAATTACAAATCTAAATCATACTTTTATCAGCTTTCTTTGAAGTACTTAAAAAGAAACCAAACCAAAACAACACGCACACAAAACTTGCTAAATTTATCTTGTTTATTCAATTGGCAGATCCACGTTAAAAATCTGATTTCAAGTAATGCTTTGAGCATTCATTTAAAAGTAGCTGACATGCCTTACGATGTGAGACATCACCTTGGACAGTGTTCTAGTTCCAACATATTTCTTTCACTACTAGCCTTGATTATAGCCAGCTGCTTAAGGCTTTGCTGGAATAAAAATGGGATACATTGCATATATGAGTACAAGCAGACTTTAGCAACACTTCAAAGGATGTCTTGTGGGAGGAAGCACAAAGATAAAATGACATCAAAGCACAATTGTATGAATGATAGCTGACAGCAAATCTCACTGAAGTTGTTGCTGTCCTCTGTTGCTTGTTGCTGTTGGAAGTTAGCTTTTCAATGATATAAACGAGGAACTGCTTTGGTTTTATTTCTGGCTTCTGGCTATCTTGAATGGTTGTGAAGCCAGTTAATATAGACTTATGAAGCAACCTGTAGAAGTGTCTTTCTCTGAGTAGTGAAACTTACCTTACTGTAAAACTTCTAAGTGAACTAACAAAGCTTCGCACATCAGATACTACAGACAACAAACACTGCCATACAAAAGCTGAAAAGTTGAGCAAGGCTCTGCTCCAGCAGGACTAACAGGACAGTCCTCATCTCAAAGAGTTTACAATGGGCATTGTCAAGCTCTGACTGAGCTACTTCAGCAAAAATGTTAGTAACTGTAAGAAAAAGTAATTTCCTTTGTTTCATGTCTATGTTATAACAGTATTATTAAAGTCTTACTTTATAACATTTTCGAAAATTAAGTTGTGTATGTACTGAATCTGCATTGCCATGTATGATCTTTCATGCAAGGCAACAGTTTAAACAGCTTTTTAAAAAGAAAGAAGAGAGGAGAAGGGAGAGATATCTTTATACTGTGGGTTTTAACATATTTATCCAGGTGAAGTCTGGTGAGAGTTATTCTGTCAGACAGCCTCTTCGTAAGTTAAATTACCTGATAAAGATCATTATATGTCAATGAGTCAGGCTAATCTTTCAGACTAGTCTAGATATGGCCATGGAAGACATTGTTTATTGATCATTTTTAGTAAATGTCTGAGAGAAAGCATTCAGTTTCTCAAAGTCATGTAACAAACTGTGCAAGGTTACTTAGGTAAACAGGCACACATTATCTGTAGAATTGTATCATAAATTTCCTGGGTTCTTAATATCTAGTTGTTTTGTTTATTTGTTTTTTAAGAAAAAGGCTGCTACAGAGGTCTGGATCCTTCCCTTCCTTTTGTATGGCACATCATGTATAGATTTCTGACGGATGTTGCTGTGTTCCTCGGTCCATGAAATCTCTTTGCAGCAATATGAGCAATGCAGCTGTAAATGAAGTCAACAGCAACTCTATCAAGGAAATGTTTACTTTGATAATAGTCAGTTATGATTCTGATATTTAAAAACATACTAGTCTCAGTCAGGGCATCTAAAATGGAAAATTTTTGCTTTGTCTGTCTTAATGATACAATGTAATTGGCTTTGGTTGTTTGGGGATTTTTTGTGGGTTTTTTTGTTTGGTGTTGGGGTTTTTTTGGAGGGGCGTGTTTTGGTGTTTTATTTTGTGGGTTTTTTTCTGTGGTATTTAATGATTCATTCTACAGAAATATCAATAAACTATGCAATATATTAAACTGGTCTTCACAGATATTATATAAAACTAAATATCCTACAATAAACAATGGAAAATTAAATACTGAAATGAAATTATCATTGGCATCTCTAAGGCTAGTTCCATGTAAGTACAGTGGGAAACAGAACACTGTAACAGATGGGAGCTGAAAAGCATGCCAAGTTAACCCAATCTTAATTATACTTCTTAAGTGATGAATAAATCCAGAGTAAGCAATCTGAGCATGTACTCAATCAGAGAAATCTATATAATTTGCTTGGACTGCTGCACTTTCTAACTCACAATTTTATGTTCTACAGTATTGTTGGGTAAATTTATTTCTCTATTTTTCACTTAGCCATTCCAAGATAGAAGGCCAACATGCAGCCCTTCAAACTCTGATATCCTTTTCCATATAAGGCACTTGTATACATACTGGCATAAATTTCTGGTTTGTTTGAAAAGTTCATTATTGCTCTGAATACTTATGAATGTTGATAATATTTTTCAGATGTTTATTTCTTCTAATTTCCTAAAGATTTTTGCGATTTCATTCCAAGGAATTACTTATGTAAGTATAGCAGACTGCATTTTATTAAAAACATGCTTATTTATTATAGTTATATTATATTTACAAGTTTAACATAAAATTGTATTTTGTAACATGTTTCCTCTTTGACCTGGCAATGTGATGTTTTGCTAAATGCTACATTCTTGGTAGGTTAGTAGAGTTACAAACAAAAGAAGGAATGCAATTACTGACCCATTAAATACTGAATATAAAGAGCCAAAGTAGAATAGTTCAGGACTTTTTAAAGAAATGAGTCATTTAAAATTGCGATATCTCTTTCTCTTGACAAATATTCTAATGAAGGGATAAAATGGCTCAATATTAATCCTCTCTTGTGACAGAAGTTAAGAAATGGGGAAAGCATAATAAATTAATCTTTTGTTATAGATTTGTTAAGATCCAGTTATTATAATTATTACAGAGACACCTCTGCCTGAATTAAGGTGCAAATGAGACCATACGCCTGAAGTCAATAGTATGGATTTTAACATCAAATGTGAGGTAGAGAGAGATAGAAATAGGAGAAGGAAGGGAGGGAGAGAAATAGAGTCACAGAGAGACAGATTAAGTAGAAAATATTACCCCTCTGTGGATCTCGACTGCATCCCGTTGACCCTCTTCTTCTAGTCTTCTTGGTGGTGAGGGTCTGGCAAAACACAGACCTCAGTGCATTAACATAACGTTGAGGCTGGCTGGGAATGCTCACTTCCCTGAATGGAGGAAGTTTTACACAGTCTCCTTTGGATCAGGTGCATTCCTCTGGTGGAAGGCCTCAGGAATGGGTCTAGCTGGGTGCTTTGGGGGTCTGATGGTTTATGACCCTTTCTCAGACAGGACAGCTGCCACTCAGGTAGTGCAGTTTGGCCTTCACTGGGGGAGGTGGGAGGGGAGTCGGGGAGGGAGAGAGGGAAGTTTTTGAGTTGTGTAAGGGAGGGTAATTACCATGATAAAAAGTACCATCTCTCCCTGCAGGGTAAACTCCCCCTTGGGGTTGCAAGCCTGGCCTCAGCCTTCCCAAATGGGCTAGTGTTTTGAGTCATTAACCATTAACAGTCCAGTCTCTGCAGGAGGGGGAAAGTGTGCAAATGAGCCTGTGGACTATGGACTTCCCCCAACCAGAGCTGATTTTCACAGCTGCTGACACACTCTTCTCCTTCCCCCTGCCTTGTTTACTTCTCCAGACATGACATAATTGGACAATAGTACCACCTTTATCTTATCAGGTGGCTTGATTCACAGTCCAAATTCCTGTCAAGAGGCACAGTCAGGCTTTAGTAGTCACAGCTTCTTTACACATTTTTGCCATAATGGGCCAAGTCCTTCTGTGATCTAACAATGTTTAAGCCATTAACTATTTTCAGTCTCACAAGGTGTGATACTAGTCTTTCCATTCTTATTACCTGATGTTCCAATCCCTCTACATTTAGAGACTTTGTTCATGTCCATTTAGCTTGTATAAAGAAGGGACTTAGTGTTCATACCTCTATTTTTCCCCTTGCTAAGGCCCTTAACTCTGAGTTAAAATTAAGTAATCTTTCAGGTATACAGTCAGTGTATAATACCTTAATTCCCAGTGTTCATGAGTCTTTTTCCCTTAAATTTAGAACACAGTAGATTGCAGCAGGAACAGATTCTCAGCTGAAGTTTGCATCTGTCCTTACTGATCATTTTCCAGGAAGGTGCTACCACTCCTCATGAACCGGTGGGTGTTCAATTCTTAAAGTAGAAACAAGTTGTATCTGCTTCTACAGCTTTTTGGCTTACTTAGTGGAACCAAATGTAGCCACAGATGTATGAATTTCTTGGATTAAATTAATATTATCCTTTGAACCACCCTGGCACTTCCAAGAATTTGATGCATTCAAGAGAAGAAAAATAATCTAGACTAGGACAGTCAGTCTATGGTCCTCAGGTGTCCCATTTTCTGATCTCATAAGATACTAACATGAATTTTAAAATACGTGGAATAGGTTATTACCAAGAACACTTTTCTGTAATGAATTGTTAAATTATCTTCTGTACACCATTGAGTAGCTTTATGTTTCCTGAACTCTCAGCTGCTTCCCTAGAGAAACAAGTTTCTTCGTGTGTCTAACTGTCAAAATTCTTGGGCCATTTCTGCCAAGTCACAAAGAAGTATAGCAGTCTCTAAATGTTGAACTAGTGTCAAAATTGAAGTTTCACTGACAGTTGCACCTGGGGAGATAGGAGAAATAAGCTATTACTGGGCAAGCAACAGCATGGTCACACTAAAGTATGTGTCTGTAGAAAAAAAGTATTGTTAATCCCAGAGTTTGCAGAATTGCACTTTTTTGTAGGTCTGGGAAGAGGACGCTAAGGTTATATGATAATCATATCAGACTATCTCCAACAGATCACAGCCATATCTTCAAAGTTGCTGTTTTAAGGAATTGCTTCAATGAGGACTTCTCCTATAGCGGTGTTAGTTTGGAATACTCCCTTGCTTTTTGCTCTCAAAAAAGGCAAAGGTCTTTGAAGTTTCCTATATCTTGAAAATTATCTCTCACTGAGGAATCTTCCATAAAACAGGCTTAACTGCTCTTAAGTTCTCTATCTGCTGATGTCTATTAAAAAAAAATGGATATTCTCATGCCACTAAGTTCTAATATAGGAATATTTAAAAACAGCCTTTCTCCTTTACGGCAGGGGAGGATAACAAACTTGATGAAGCCAGATCCATGTATGTTGTTTTGAATGACTCTTGGGTTGCTTGTCTGTCACCCTGGAGCTATGACTGTGGTACCGCTAAGGTTTCCAAATTTGTCCTTCAGTGCATGAGGAATATCTATCTGCATTTCTCTATCCCTTGATGAGCAGTCATTTCTTGGAGTACTCTGCTGAGTGTAGGGATGGCTGCCTTGGGAACTATCAAGCATTAAGTCTAACCTGTTTAGTTGTAGAAACTGCATAAGATTCTCCATCAACCTAGCTATGCTGACTTTCCCTAGAAGTGGTTTATAACTTGTTTAAATAAGACAATCTGAACTGACCTGTCTCAATAGACTCTCTAATAGTTTGAAATTACACCTATGCTGCTCTTAGAATTTCCAGATTCACCTTTTAAGGATTAAGGGAAAGGTTTTCATCTAGATTAACAATAAAGGATAGAGGTGGAATCTGTTCCATATTGTTTCACACAATTTCACAGGGACTTACCTGCCTTGTATTTCTTACTTAATCTTTTAGTAGAGCCAGCTTCAGTGGACGTATAGATTTGCATCCAACTAATATACAAGAATTCTAAAGGGAAGGCTTCAAAAATTAACTTTGGCATTGCCATCCAAATAATTTTTAGCTGTCATTCTGCTTTCTCATCATGTGTGGTTTTTGTGGTTTTTTTTGTTTGTTTGTTTTGTTTGTTTTGTTGTTTTTTGTTTGGGTTTTTGTTTGGGGTTTTGTTTGGGGTTTTGTTTTGTGTGTTTTTTTTGTTGTTTGTTTTTTGTGGGTTGTTTATTTGTTTGTTTTGTTGTTGTTGATGGTGATACATGTTTTATGGAAGAGAAATAAATTTTAATCCAGAAGTGACATTCTTATCTGCAAAACCTCTCAAACAAATTTTAATGAAAAAACACCACCAAGGGATTAAATGATTAAAAGTGTAAGGAAAAGTTCCAATGGGAAATGCAAAAGTGCAGCACTCCTGGCTGCCTCTGTGCAGCACATGTTGCTGCCTATAAGTAGCCAAGGAAGGAAAAAATGCAAGAAACATATTTTCCAAAGTTATGACAAACCAAGAGACTGGAAATAACCTTTCCTCCCATCCCCATCTCACCTCCTTCCCACAGTGCTCTGAACAGTTGGAGTGGACAGTATCAGGATCCATCTGGCAAGGGAATTCTGTGACTTTGGTAGAGCACTGAGAGAGGAGTAAAAAGAGGGGTGTGTACGCACACATGGTGTTGAATATCGTGGGGGTTTTCCATATCACAGAAGTCCCCTTCACCAAGAAAATGACTACCAGCTTTCCAAGAACTGGGCCCAGGTAGTGACAACAGACTGAGTGTGTTCTGAGTGTGTGGCTGTGCACACTGATAGCCACAGCTGGGTGAGTGGGTACTTGGTGGAGGGCTTCCCAGCACTCAGCTCTTGAACTGAGTAGGTGTTGCTCTACTCAGCTGAATTTGTCTCATCTTGGACTTCGTTTGCCAGCCATTCTCTGACGGAGCAGCAACAGACGCAGGTCAGCCTGTAACGGTAGTGTGGAGAATGTCTTCTAGCGAAGGAAGGAAATGCTGGGCCTGCACCTTGCATCTGAAATTTTAGGAAAGGGCCTAACTCACATTGTATATGTTATTTTCTGAGTTCAAGTTTGGAAATGGCATGAGTCACACACCAGGGATGTTGTGACCACTGTTTTTTTTTTCCAGGAAAATGAGCACCAATGGAAAATACACTGACCATTCCCACTTAACTAATCATCTGTTAAAGTAATACCTGGTGTAAAAATAAATGAATAAATACAATTTAAAAAAATGTCTCCAGACCCATTTTCTCACCAATGAACAACATGACAGTTTCATTGTGTCCTGCCAACAGAACAGTATGCAGGAGAGTGAAGCCTTTGAACTCTTGTGAGGAAGAACTGATATGCAAGAGTAGCTGGAAGAAGGTGAGACTGAGTGCATATGGCCAGAGTTCATTGCTGATCTGTACTCCTTGATCTCTCATAGAGAGACAAGGTAAGCAAAAACACCTCTTGCTAAGATGCTCTTCTTCCCTGGTGCTGGACAGCAACCTTGCTGTTGGAACAAAGCCTGTCTCCCTGCCATATCTTGGAACTGTTCCATTTTTTTTACTATCTGCCCATTTTATGTCATCCCTTCCCCACTACAACGTTGTGGATGGTGAAAGAGCACAAAAAGATTTTAGAGGATACCTGTTTGCTTCTTCCCTTTAGTATCTTATTATAGAGTCATTGACTACAAATTCTTTATGAAGTTGCCAGTAACATCTGTCTGCACAGCTTCCTGCAACAACACTTTCTAGAAGTTCACTACTTACTGTATAAAGAAACACTTCCTTATGTAGTTTAAATTCATTTCTTCATGCTTCATAGCTTTCTAAAAATACATTGGCTTTTACAAAACAAACTATGAAATTATGAATTTTAAATCCATCCAACTGTTTGGGAAACTTGAAAAAGAGAAAGATTAAGTGGCTCACAGTGCTATAAACCAAACTATTTGGTTTATAGTTACAGTTTTTATTGTTTTCATAAATATTATTTGGTTTATAAATCAGTATTCTGACTTGCTGTCAGGGTTCTCCAAAAACAACTTTACCATTTCCAATAGGTTCCTATTTGAAAGAAATTTAAGAGAATATAATGAAGTAAGTTTTGAGTGATAAGTTAATAAATCCTGGCATCATATGTTAGAATGCTGTCCGTGACTACTTTACCCTGGCATTTTAATACCATAGACTGTTCCAATGAAAGGAAAGTTCAATATTCCAGGGACATCTTCCATACCCGATATTATTGGTTCTCATTTGCTGAAATACCAAAAGAAAATATGTAACAAATTGTGCTTTAATATACAGACAGAATTCCAAGTGTCCAGGATGTAAATATACAGTACAGTATAAGGGTTTGGGCTTTTTTATGTATCTGATGTACTTTGTTTTTATCTTTTAGGCCGAGGCAAACATGTAGCCAATCATTACAACTTCACAATCAATTATTTCAAACACATTATTCAGTGTAAGGTAATACAGTACTTTATAATTTAAAAAAGCATCTCTACAAGAATCACTAATCGACTTACCCCCTCACACACTTTATTTACTTAATATCAGAGCCAAAACATCCTTATCAATGGCTGAAATGTTCACTTACAGTATTGTATTTTAGGATGTATGGTCCTGAAATTGTATATTGAAGGAAATATATCGAGTGACAGAAAAATGGCACTGATCACTGCAAAGAACAGTTCATTTTCTTCAAAGTCGAAAACTACTGAGATTTTTTTTCCTCTTCTGTGACTGGAGACCCCCACTTCCAAAGAAATACCAAGCTATCCTTCCTAAGTGTTCTTCTGCAAACTCCATCAATATGAGCTTGTGTGATTTATCAAGTTAGGCTCTTAAACAAGTTTGGTTTACTTGGTTTTTGTTGTAGGTTTTTTGTGGGTTTTGTTTATTTGGCTTGGGTAGGGTTTGGTTCTTGTTTGTTTCTGGGAGGGGCCCAAAAAACCCCAACATGGCTGAATATATGTGTAGTGATATCGCTAAGATGTTAATTATTTTTAGTGAAGCCAAGAGTTCAGTTCAATTCTTAATCCAAAATTTTGATACATTTCTAGATGAATAAGTTGTAAAAGAATAAGAAGCAATGGAAAAAAAGAAGCAATTGTCTTTACAGAAAATCATGGCAACCAAATTTTAAATTCAATAGAGGTTCTGTTAACCTTTTTACAGTGAATAACAAATGCCTGTTAAAGAAACATGAAAGTTAACTAACTGCAGAGAAGCAGAAGTAGACCATTAAAGGACTCCACAGAGCAAATAATGGAAGTGAAATTCTGAATCACTGCTGGTGAACTATTGATATTCTTATAATGGAGTGAAAATATTGATGGAAAGAGGTCCTAAGACTAAATTCAAATCACACTTTCCTGAATTTAGAAGCTGTTTAACATAGAACAAGTAATCTGTTGTCTGTCAGACTTGGTCATGTCATATACACACAAATGTAATAAAACTATCAAGTTACTTTCTAAAGGATTTCAAAACTTTCTGTAAAAGTAACCAGTAGTAATTAATGTCAGAGAGCATTTACCTACCTTAGAAATATAGCATTTACCCTCATATTGACACATAGTGCTTGAAGAGAAATTAATTGCTTGAAGCAAGCAGTAAGTGCAAATAGTTCCTTTAGCTATCACACATTCTGACAGGATGCTAAGGCAGGAACAAGTCATTAAGTTTTTGCAGCCTTTTACAGCTGATGATTTTTTATTTTTATTTTTTACAGTATTGGAATTGAGAGATTACATCAAGTTAAACTACACTTGATGAAAAAGAAATACATCAAGAAAAAAAGAGAGAAGATGCAAATGTTAAAATGTTGATAATGTTTTGTACTGACATTTTTAGAAATCAGTCTTGTTGTTCTGTGGCAGTTCCCTGAAATATGGCATAAAACAAATAGTTCTAAGCTCTAACTCCACTGTTATTGTGTGAAGCCTTGGACTGTTTTAAAATCATAGATGGGTGTGATTTCCTGACCCAGCTGAATTCAGATCTAGCAGTTTTTTGAGTAATAATCTTTGAGGGTGTTAACAAGGAATTGTGATCTCCAAATGCCTTTTAGAAAGAATTTTTTCAAGACTATATGCTATGCCTGCTGTGCTGTTCATATGGATTTAACCAAACTTTGGTTAAAAAAAAAAAACCAGATTGGGAGCTTGTTATGCCTTTAGGAGGCATAGAGGATTTCTCAAAGAAAAAAGGAAATTGGGCTACTAGATTGCGATCATCTCAAAGTTGTCACAGTTATACTTTCATTCCTACAACAGTTCTTTAGCTAAAATCTTATTTATGAGAGAAAGAAGCCATAAACAACCCAAGAATAAGAGTATGAAAAGATGATTTAGAGTAGCCTGTTCATCTGCCATTTTGTGGCCCATGGCAGTATCGGTATCTATTATTGGCCCCCAAGGAACCCCACTCCTGACCAGCTGCTAGTTTGACTTTGAGCCATTAACCACCACATCCTGAGCTTAACAATTTGGCCAGATACGCACCCATCTATGGTCCATCTGCCCAGTTTATCACCAGGTTATCCATGAGAAGGATGTTGTGGGAGACTGTGTCAAAAGCCTTGCTAAAATCCAGGTAAGGGACTTCCTCTGTTCTGAGCAAATAATTTCCTCATAGACATCAACCAGATTGGTCAAATGGGACTTACCCTTGATAAATTGGTGTTGGCTTTTTCCACTGACTTTCTTGTCCTTCATATGCTTCCACAAGCAACTGTTTTATAGTTTGGGGCATAAATTGCTTTTCCAAATGTTGAGCTCTTGGATCTTTGTATTATTTTGGTATTTTTTGGTACTTATAAATGGGATTAAAAAGAATATTGCTGAATTCTCTGAACTTCATAACAAAATTGATTTACAGTTAAAAATTAATAGAATAGAATAACTATTTTAACTGTAGTAAAATGTATTAATTGTTTTATTAAAATTGTATTTAGTAAACTAATATTTTACGTTCTTATGGTTAAATTTAAAGATAAGTGTTAGACATTTTTCTTTTGAAAACTATGAAAAATATAAGAAAAAATCTTATAAAGAGAATCTATTTACTACAATATACTTCCAGGTACTTACTGCAAGTAAGGTTTCAAAGAAATATTAAGACAGTTCTTTGCAAGAATTATGCATTTTCAGTTCTTAATCAGTATTTCATATTTTCCTTTATCCTTTGTTAATCTCTTGAGATTTTAATAGTTTGAGTATAGGATGTATTTAGAAGATCCCTAAAATCTTTCTACTTGCCGCAGCCCAGTGAAAGGAGAGGCGATGACAGCACGAAGGGTTCTTGCTCTGTTGTAGGTGTTTATTAACACAGGAATGCGTGAAGGTACAGAGTCAAGGGCACTATCCCCAACTGAGGCGGGGGCTAACCCCTATATAAGGCTTGGAGTGGAAGGATCTGGAAACTGGGAGGAGCATGGGACTAAACAACCAATGGGGATTCAGCAACATGCATAACTTAACTAGGAGCCAATAACATGAAAGGAGGGAGATGGTGGGACTGCCCACACTGCGGCAAATCCTGGCCAATGAGGGAGAGGGAAACCTTGACCAATCAGGGAGGAGAAAATTCATGAGGGGACCAACATGTTCATACATGTCCAAACACAATACAACAAATACAACTGGGGTACAAACACCAAAAAACATGCATTAATAGTAAACACCATAACCATTAGCCAAACAACAACAGAACACCCCACCCATTCACGAATCAGGCCCAAACCGCCTGCAAACGTCCGTGCCATCAGGCAAGAGTCC
The DNA here is from genome assembly GCF_022539395.1 of Myiozetetes cayanensis. Classification (NCBI taxonomy): domain Eukaryota; kingdom Metazoa; phylum Chordata; class Aves; order Passeriformes; family Tyrannidae; genus Myiozetetes; species Myiozetetes cayanensis. The sequence goes on along the minus strand of NW_026086604.1, from coordinate 72,638,651 downwards.
TTTTAGCATTTTTCACACATCGCGCGCCATTTCCTGTACTCCTCCTGCTTCCTTCGTTTGTCCTCCGCATCTACTTGTTTATGAACAGGGAAAGCAAAATGTCACTACTTTGTCAAAGGTCGGTGAGTGATATTGCATTATCGTCAGTGCTATTTTGAGCCAGTAGGAGCACTAGACTGCTGAGATTTATATGTTTCCAAGACACAGAATGCCGTGGTTTTGCCCACCAGCCCATCCCTGGGGCTAAGGATGGTTTTGTCCAAGTGATTTCCGGACCAAAAAACCAATCAAAAAGTTCAGTGATGCCTTTGCTAATTACATCTTTAAGAAAACGGAAGAGAAGGTTGGTCGTGCAATTGAAATTAGGAGCAGCAGCCATGTAGAAGAGTAGCGGGCCCGAGGAGGGCCAAGGCCCCCTCCTCCCCGGCTTGGGCCGGGAGGGGGCAGGTGTAGTACTGAGGCCTTCCTTCTCTTCTGTAAAAGAGTGAAATAAAAAAAAGGTTTAAAAAATGAACTACTTGGACAGAAACCACTGCAGAGAAATTCCAGCGAAGAGATAAAGGATTTTCAAGGTCAAAGCTGGTAATTGCAGGAGAGAGAAGAAAAGTTCGAAGGGGGGAGAGCTACTTTTTCTCCCTTTCACTCTCCCTCCCTTCAACAGGGTAAAGACTGAAAAATAAAACCCTGCCACTTGTAAAAGTTTGTTGGGGTGAGGAGACCCCCCATGCAGTTCACAAAGGAGCTTGTGGATTTACCAGAGATTTGTGACTTTGACAGAGAGAGAAAGCCTTATGCTGGAGCAGAAGCAGCTCAGATGAGGCAGAGTCCTGTTAAAGACTTTGTGACCCTCGAAGGGATCGATGCTTATGCTGGAGCGAGACGGCTCGGATAAGCTTGGGATCTCAGTGAGAGATCCATGCTGCTGGTGCTGAAGATTTGTGACCCTGAGAGAACCTATGCTGGAACAGAAGACGGCTCAGGTAGGGATGTTGGGATCCATGTTTGGGATCCATGCTAGACCATGTTGGAGAGGTCTATCAAGGACTGTTCTCCCATGGGGAGGGACCTCCATAGGGAAACAGGGGTGAACTCTTAAACCATTATCCCCTGTAACCCTGTGGAAGAAGATCCATAGTAAGCAAGTGTCCCCTTGCAAGCCTACGGAAGAAGACCCTTCAGGACCTGGGTAACCCCCAGCCTTCGGTTTTAACCCAGGAGAGGGGTAGGCCCAGCCCTAAAGGCTGACACAAAGAAGAAGAAAAAGTTCCAGCTGCAACGAGAGTGCTGCAAAGTTACTGGAGAGAAAAAGAGAACTGGAATTCCGAGAATAGAAAAGGACTGCTTCTCCTCCTTGGACTGATATAAAGGGAGGTTGGGGGAGAAGTATTTTCTGTAAATACATAATACCTTTTACTTAAGTAGAATTGTTGTAAATATAATTCTTTAGTTTTAGCTTGTTAATAATAAATACTCATACCTTTTTTTTCAATTCAGTCTCTTTTTGTCTGCATAAACCTTCTCTCAACTGATAGTAATTGTATGGGGGGTGTAAAAGTAAATTGAGCCAAGGCAAAACCACGACACAGAAACAGGAAAATAATATAAGGAATGAAATTGCTGTTAAAATTATGGAAGTATCATTCCCCTCCACTGCAAGTCAAAATGCTGACATTAATGTTATTTCATCTCAGTGTACCTGCAGGCCCTTTACTATCCTGTTAAATCTCTAAAAACTATCACAAACCTTTATAGAACCAGGTTTTGAAATTTGTGTATGTAAGTTTTAGTATCTTAAACATGTGGTTTAACAGGAGAGATCTTGTAAAGTTCTCTTTTTTGGGGAGGGGAGGGTGGGTTTGTTTTTTTGTTGTTGTTTTTGCTGTTTGTTCTGCCAGTAAAACACCGAGTTTGGGTAACTTTTTATGTGTATAATTTTACATAACTAAGATGGTGGGGGAAAGGATTATTGATCTGAATATATCTTTTTTTCTTTGGGTATTAAATCATAAACTGTTGAATTGCAGTTGTCAGCCTCTATCTAAAAGTGCGGTTAACTTTTATCCATCTCATTAGGTGGGTAGTCAGTGCTTTGGCAATAGCTCCGGAAGACACACATTTCTATACCCTGCCTAGGTGCATCAGTTGCTGATGATCACTCTTTTTTCTGTATATGGTCATAACATATATAATGTATTGAATATTTTATGACTTGTTCATGTTTAAAAATCTGGTATCTTCTGTACTGCTTCCAAATAATTAACTGAAAAAACTGAAGATTGTCTTGATTGTGTAAATTTCTAGCATTATACTGGGACATTATTTCGATGGAGCTCAGAGTTTCTGTCTTAGGCACCCCAAAATTTCATAAAACATAGAATCGTAGAACCATTCAAGTTGAAAAAGACTTTTAAGATCATCAAGTCTGACTGTTAACTCAGCACTGCCAAGTCTGCCACTGAACCATGTCTCCAAGTGGCACATCTCCATGTCTTTTAAATATCTCCAAGAATGGTGACTCAACTGCTTCCCTGGGTAGCCTGTTCCAGTGCTTAACAACCCTTTCAGTGAAGAAATTTTCCTAATATTCAATCTAAACCTTCCCTGTTTCCCAAGCTGTTTCTTCTTTTCATATTACTTGTTACTTGGGAGAAGAGATGCCATCCACCTGACTACAACCTCCTTTCAGGTAGTTTTAGAGAGCAGTAAGGTCCCCCCAACCCTCCTTTTCTCCAGGCTAAACAACCCCAGCTCCCTCAGCCACTCCTCCTAGGACTTATGCTCCACACCCATCACGGGGTTCATTGCTCTTCTAATGAGAAGCACTATAATTTAGCTTTTTTTAATAAAAATTCTGAAAGAATTTCTCTCAGTATTATTCCTTTCAGTTAGAAAATCTCTAATGCTGACATCTGAAAAGGTAGTTTTTTGTTAATAGGCCAAATTAATTGAAACAAAACTGAATGCATGTGTTTCAGTTTGTAAATTGAAATTGACGATAGCTGATGAAGTAACTAAAGTACTATTAAATTCAATGAATTTCCCCCAATTAGCATTTTCTAAATTGACCCAAAATTGACACAAAATATCACAGTAATATTATTTTGTGAAGAGCCAGGTGTAAAAGAGTCAAAGTTGATCAGGAAATACTTGAGTTTGGAGATACCTGAAGTTCCTATTGATTGATTAGAAAAATCCAAATGCATTTTTGTTTAAGACTCTGACAGTCCTTTCCAAAGGCCATATTTGCATCCTGGTGCTCAGTTGTGATTTAATGTAAGGCTGTGCTTTGTTGTTAATGATGGAAACAGCAGGCGTGATTCTGTCAAGAGATGACAAGGCTTTTCATTGTAAGGTTTTCAGTTCAAATATTAACTTTTGTAGGTATTCTTGTCTGTGTAGAAAGTCCCATGCTGATTCCTATTAATCCATAGCTTGCAGAAGCATAACAAAGATGAAAGGTGCTTTCAAGATCCTTTAATGTATAAGGTACTCTGTCTAATACCTTCTTGAGGACTATCTGAATGAAAAAATATATCAACATTTTAGCACACTTGAGATACTTCAGATTCAAGACTGTATATTTGAAGGACATATGATTTTATAGCATGTTTTTGTCATGAAAATAAGCACATCCCTTCCTGACTGAATAAAAGCAGCGTAGGAAAAGGAGTTTATTTTCAGTGAGTGCCTGTTATCTCTGATGTGGCATGAAACAACTGTGTTCTGGGAAATGAAGTAGTGTATAAGGAAGAGCTAAAGGACAAAGAGATTATCTGTTAGACTGACCTAAGGGCTACAAGCAAGGAAACTGCCAGCTAAACAAAAGTCCATGAATATACATCACAGCAGTGCTGAGCTGAACTATGTCCCCAGTCCTTCTGCCCACATACTCAGACAAGACAAGCAAGTAGGAGGGCAGGAACTGGCAGAGCAATTTTTCCTTCGCTGTGCCTCTGAACACTGTATCAGACAGAATCCCTTCTTTACTCTTAAAGTGATTTAAAAAAAAAAAAAAAATGAGACATTAGGCTGTTTTCCTAGATGGAACAGTTAAGAAACAGAACAGAACGGTAACACCTGCTGTAGGTGACTCCAGAGTCCTAATTCAGAGTTTGTCTCCACATTAATGACATTTTTGCTCCACCTACTGGTAGAAAGGTTTGGACCCTTCTTGAATTGCCGCCAGGCACTTGCACCTCTTTCTGCAATCAGTCCTCTTCTTCAGATTAGAAAATTAAATTTCACTGTGTAGAAAAAAGAGTGATAAAAATACGTTGATATCTCTTTCAAAAATTTGGAACTGAGAGAGAAATTTTAATTTTAAGGGGTCATGACTCAAAACATAAAACCAGAGCAGTGTTCCATGTGGTGAAGATGGATGATGCTCATAATTTTGGAGGGTAAAACAAAGAACAAAAACAAACCCTCAAAAATATACAAAATGCCTCTCCCAAACATTATACAACTTTATACTTTAATATTGTAGCTATTAATTAGTTTATTATCTAAAATCCATCTTACTCTGGCAAAGCCCAAAACTCTTTGTCCTTATGTCATCTCCCTTTCTTGCCTTATTGGCATAAGGGAGCTGACAGTTATTTTGAAGTGCTGGTTTGATAGCAGTGAGCATGTCTCAGTTCTGAATGCTCATTTTGTCGTATTGCTTGATTACTAGGTGATATCAAGGAAAACAGGACTTCTGAGTTTATTTGCACAGCTGTTGTGATTAGTTGTGTTTGGTTTGAAGCCAGAAGGTTCTCAAAGGTTTACTCTGCTGCTTCTGAAGCTGTCAGCTCACTGCCTCTTTCTTGTTAGAATGATATCCAAACACTGATTTGTTGGATGTATTATTTCATTCTTGTTCACTGGACTGAAGTCAATGAATAAGCTTCTTTGAGAATTACTGATTCAACAGCAGTAGTCTTCTCTTCTAATTGCAATCTGAGGTCTTCATGAGGACACTGTAGTAACATAATAACAAATCTTTAACAAGGTTTATGTGGTGAAGTTCATATAAAATGGGAAAAAAAATCACAAGCCCTCTAGTAGCCAAGGTTTCATTGACATTCTGCAGGTTCTCCCAGTTGCAGTAGGTACAATTCTTACTCTGTTTAGACCAGTGTATCTGAATTCATATTAAACCAGGCCGTGCTAATCCCACCCAAAATCACAGAATAGGTAAGGATGTTTGGAGATTATCTATAACAATATCCTTACTAAATTAAGATTAGTTAGAGCAGTTTGCTCAAGACTGTGTCCAGTTGGATTTTGAATATCACCAGAGACAGAGGCTCAACAGCCTCTCTGAGCAACCTTTTTCAGTGTACGGTCTCTCTCAACATAAAGAAAACTTTTTACACGAATAAATTTAAACCCACAACAAGTTATGTTGGTACTTCATCATGCAGATATTATAATATAATAATGACCAGTCTTCGCGAGCGAAGATCCGGGGAAGGTCTTTACACCTTCCAGCCTGCGCATTGGATTTTTTAGGTGAGACACAGTGTGCGCGGAACTGAGCCCACCCTTTAATCCTAAGGTTCATCTGCCGGGGCCAAGCGAGCTTGGACGGTGGCAGCGAGGTCCTTAGGACGTAGGTGGGTTGCCTTTAAGGGCTAACGAGCCCCACCTGCCCGGGAGTGGCCCTGACCGGGAATCGAACCCGGGTCTCGGCGGTGATAGCGCCGCGCCTTTACCACTAGACCATCAGGGGCTCCTGCAGATATTATAGTGAGGTATAAACTGAAGTGCTTCTGCATCCTCTGTAGGACTATATCATTAAGACTAAAGTCATAAAAGAATTGGGCTGCCTAGCACAGGACTGGAGATAGGAGTCATATCTGTGAGTCTGGAAACAGAAATCAGAAAACACCTTTATGCTTTTGTCTCCCTTTTAGTCAATGAAGAACCTCTCACTATACTCACACCCCTCACTGTAGCTGCCTGTCTCTGATCCTGTAGGCTTCCTGAGCTGTGTTTCTGAGTCTGTCCATGGTTCCTAAAGTGTAACAGCAGAGTTTCTGAACTATTTAGAAGCTAAACAAAGAATCAGCCAGACCATTGTCCTCTAGATGTAATGCTGAAGAAAAGGATAAGTACTTTTCAGCAATTTTAACATGGATACCAGCTCTTACAGTCATCAAGGTTCTGAAAATGCCTTGCTGCAGTCTGACATTGTAGGTTCTAGAAAACAGATGAAATTTAGATGCTGCTGAAAAAAAATTCCTATCAGCTATTTTTAGGTATTAAACTTTTAGGTATTAAATTCCTATCAGCTACTCTTAGGTGTACAAGAAAGATGTGGATTTGTTGGAATAAGTCCACAGGAGGGCCACAAAACTGGAGCACCTCTCCTATGAAGTCAGGTTGAGTGAGTTGGGGCTGTTAAGTCTGGAGAAGAGAAGGCTCCAGGGAGACCTTAGAGCACTTTCCAGTATGCAAAGGCAGATTACAAGAAGGCTGGAGAGGACAATAGAACAAGGGGAATGGCCTTGAGTTGATAGAGGCTAGGACTCCATCGCTGGAGGTATTCGGGCTGGATGAGACTCTGAATAACCTGACTTAGTGGAAGGTACCCTGCCCATAGCAGGAGAGTTGGAACTGGATGATCTTTAAGGTCCTTTCCAACCCAAAGCATTCCGTAATTCTATGATTCTGTGATTCTGTGATTCTATGACTCTATGAACTGACTACAAACTGATTAGTAGTCTCATTTTGAGTTCCTTTCCACAGTGTCCTTTAAGCTGTTAACTGCATATATCTAAACAGTAGATGCTGTATTCTTTCAGTAAAGACAGGCTCAAATGATAATTATATGCCAAATCTAAGGCTACTGATGAATTTGTAGGGGTATTCATAAGAGAAATTGCCTTTTAACATCTTAACTGATCAGTCTAACAAATAGCTCTGTTACACCTGAATTTACTCTGACTTCACTCTGCAGTATCAGACACTTTGTGTGGCTATGATAGAGCAGGAAATAAACACGTATACATATGTACATGCATATACACACAACGGAGGAAAAAACCACACTGCATTTTATTGTTGTAGTCTACTAATCCCAGTTATAGAATAGAAAGTTACTGAGTTGCAGAAGTAAAATACGGTGAATGGCAAAACAAGAAGTGGTGTTTTCTCTATCAAAAAGGGGAGAGAGACCTGCTGATGGGGATCTCAAAGGATAAGGACAAGTTCCTTCTGGTTCCATTGAACACTTTCTGTTCTGGTTTTGGGCTTAATGCCGGCATTTGTGCTATACATACCTAGCACGAGAAAGAAAAAAAAATTAAAAAGCAGTAAACAATTTTGCTGAGGATGGACATAATTTTGCCTAAGAAAGAGGTACATCTGTTCCTGATTATGTCCTTTGTGTTTTCACTTTATAAGGATGTTTACACATGTTGGATATACAGGTTTTTTTCTTTTCCTGTTGCCCTAAAACTGATCATCCCAGCTTTCAAGATGATGTTCCTTTAACAAAAAGTAATACTGACCTTTTTTTGTTGATGTTTATAGCTTTGGGGATCTCTGTTATAACCCATATTCTCAAACACACTTTATCCTCTTGTGTTTGTTGTCTTGGAAGGCTACTGCTATGTAACAAGGGTGACCATCTGGTCAACCAAGGAAAGGCTTGTAAGAAACAAGTTGATGCCTTATTTTCTCTTTTCTGAAAAGACAACTGTTATGATGCAAGGTTTTTTATCCACACACATTAAAATGCACTCATAAAACTATGAACCTTTTCAGAACATCAGAATCTTACTGTTGCAATTAAGACAACTGAGATCTGACAAGAACATCGGTAGTGTTAGGAAAGCTCAGGAGATTCTATAAAACTGATTAAAGTTACAATAGTGCATTTCTATGCTTTTGATTATTACTATTATTGACTATACCACTAGAATGAATTTGAACATGCATCTCAACAGTATTATATCTGTTCTACTAAGATGATGAAACTTTCTTAGTAGAGCGATTCAACATGTTGTGGAAAAATATCTCCGTGTCTTAAGCCTCGGGTAGTCTTAAGGCTACACCTTTTTTTAATTTTGAGCAGAAGAACGGATCATTTGGACAAATAAAAATATTATGTATTTCAAAATTATGTATAAGTATATAAAATAATTAAAGGTTTATTTAACTTTTACTTTGACATCATCTGAAAGCTTTCAGGAAAATAGATTTTTTTAGCAAGATGTCTTGGTTTAATGACTACATGTTCAGGAGGTGAGACCTCTAATGAGGTGAAGCCCTTCTTCTCTTTGTTTATTTCCCTTCCCCCAAATATTGACAATTTTTAAAATTACTAGGAGTCTGAATTAAAGAGGAAAACGATAACAATTTTACTAAAAAACAACAACAAAAAAAAACAAACGCAAGAAAAAACAAAAAAAACCCTGAGAACAAAACAAAACAAAGCCAAACAATAGCAGAAAAATGTTACCTAGCCACCCCCAACCTCTTGGTTAAAAAGAGAAAAACCTGGAAGAGTTTTTCATTCAAAGAAAGAAGGATCCTATCCCACCGAGACGGCTCCGCCGATCCCGACGGAGCAAACCATGTGACATGACAATGATGGCACCGAAGCGGCTCTGGGACAGCGTGATTACGAGTCACTTGATGGCAGTGCCCCATGCAGCTCCCCAGAAGGAAATTCCCAGGCTTTTGATGCGGCTGGCAGTGTCTCTTGCACCCCTCAGGCAGCTGACGGTGGCTGCCGTGGCGAGGTGCTGGCGGTGGCTTGCTGCAGCGAGGGAAGCTGCTCAGCGGCTGCAGTGGAAAAGAGCCACTAACGAGGTAGATTGCTCTCCGGGGAAAAGGCTCCAGGGAGCACAACCCAGGTGCTAAGAGAGTCAGTTCTGGAGGTGCTGGAGGGTTTTCTCCTCTCTCTCCTGAAGTCTTGTGGTGTTTCCCTTCCGCCCCATCCTCCCACCCGCCCCGCTTTCTCCCAGGGTACCAAGTGTTGGGGGACAATCCCTCCCCAAAGCAGCCCCGGCGAGGCGGGGAGGGGGGCAGTCCCCCACATTTTGAACTATGTGGTGATACGATAAAAAATTCAACAAAAAAAATCTTTCCCATTTAACTAAAACTGTAACACAAGGTAACATCAAAAGTACCAAGTCTATCTTGGGCTGGCATTAGATAAAAGAGCAGTACTGATGTTGTAACGCATAAAGTTAACATTTTGGTTTTCTGAAGACTGATCAGGTTAAGAAGACATTTTTAAAATCTATGAACAGCAGTAGTTAGGGAAACTGAAAAAACAGGGCTCTTGAATGTAAAGGAAGAGGAAAAGAACAAAGCAGTGATCCAGACAGAACCTTAAAGAAGAGTTTAAAACTGGTAATGCAGGAGTAGAACAGAATTTATATATATGAGCATGCAGAATTTTTAAGCTTTTGTACTATGGATAGATGTACGGATAGAGCAGTCAGTAGATTTAAAGTGTGTTTGTATGAATGCAGATCCAGAAATTAAATGAAGGAAACAAGTGCTCCTACAGGGTAATTGATGTTCAGATTTACAGTCTAAGTATGAAGTTCTTTAACCCTAATGCCCTTACTGTATGGCAGAATTATATTCCATGTTTCAATGAAATACAGCCCAGTATAAGAAAGTGTGCTTTTTAAAACCTGTACCTAATGAAATGAATTGTTACATGAATTTTATCATAAATTTATGGTCTTATAAGTATTGCAAATGTTGTGGTTTAGAATATTTTAGGTGCATAGAATTCCTTCTATCCTTTCCCAGGGTCTGTAATAGTTTTGGAAAATTATTGAAAAAATGCTGCTCATGATTGATGCCTCTTATTCCTAGAGAATAATGCTATTCAATCTGCATTTTATTCCTCACTAACAAAAATGCCTTACACTTGTTTTTTCTTCATTTTAGCAGAAACTAGAAGTACAGATTTAACATAGTTTTTTTATATTTTGTTTCAAGTTATAATCAATTAATTTTCCTGTTTCCCCATTGTCTTGTTGAACTGATGTATTTTCCTCAAGGTGTGCCAAAGTAAGCAATCTTTATGTAATAAATTGCTTTAGAATATTCTTTACCACCTTACCCTCATGCAAAATTCTACTGAAGTTAAAGAAAATGTTCTGGTAGAAAGAACTAAAGCATCTTATTCCATACTATGTTCTCTTGACCAAGAATTTTATCTCTTCAAATAACTCTCAGAGAGGAGGAAGGCAGGTTCAAACCTTATGAAGTGGAATGTGTTAATCTTCTCTAGTTAAAAATTGTATTACATTTTGATTGGCATGTAACTCGAGCTTACACCTTTTTTTTCAGCAGATGCTCTATTAAAAACCAATTAACTTTCAGTGTAATTAGGTATTTAACTTATCAGTTATGCAGTGAAAAATGTTGGGGGTGATAGCAATGACAAACAGGCTTACCAACTAATCAGCTGTCTAATTAATTTGAAAATCTTTCATGTTTGATAAAAATTATGCATCATATCAACTGTTTTAAGGCCTGGTAATAAATATACCTGTAGAAAAGCCTTTGGGAAGGTTTGTCTCGAAATTTGTTCAAAAGGCAGCTGAAAGATGCAAGGATGCTATGCTACAAAATGTTTTGGTTTCTTCTTTTTTGCGTAACCTTCCTCAGAGGTTAATAGAAAAATCTAGAAAGAGAAAATTATTTAATTGAAATTCATTAATAAACAACCTTTTCAATGACATCAGAACTGATGTTCCAGGACAGACCTGCATCTGTAATCAGGAAATATTCAATTTCCTGATAATTTCAGAGCAGATTAATACTTCTCTCCTTTTATTTACAAACATGATAGCTTTTTTGTCCCAACAAACAACTATGAGGCAGGGTTTGGGTATCAAGCACTGTAAGATGCCCTGTGTGGGAGGTGGTCAGGAACTACTCTGGGACAGTCAAACCAGGTCCAGCTGACTTGGCAACAGGCGTAAACAGTCCACTACACACCAAAACATCGATATGAGGAGCACATGGCACCATTGTTCAAACAAGAATTGTTCAAACATTATTAAGAAATAATAATAGCTGTGCAGAGTAGGAGACATAAAAAGAAAGATGTGAGGAAGTACAGGAGACAAAAATGGAGATACGCAAGGAGATCTGAAGAGGTACATTTTGTAGAAACCAGAGAAGAAAGCATGGGAGACACATGGAAGAAGACACTGCTGGAAATGCAGCTGGACACATGCTCTTGAAGGAGGATGATCCATGCCAGAGCAATTCTGAGGGACTGCAAGAATCTTGAGTGACTGCAGAGCAGGGACAACCCTGAGGTACTGCAGTGTATGCTGGAGCCAACTGCAGAAAACTGGGAGTAGAGACTAGAAAAGGGCAAGGAGAGGTGTTGAACTAAAACTGAGCTTATGAAGCCAGGAGCAAGGCTGTTACCCTAGTTGTCTATTTAATTGCATGTGTTTTGTTCCACAATACCCAGATCAGTAATTAAAGGATTATGTTAACCCAATAAGTCAAATGAAATGAAAGTCCCTAGTCAAGAGTGTTTTTCCATTACAGTAATGGAAATAGAAATGTAACCTAACTTCAGAATTTTTTTATTCAGTTTAATGGGTTTATTTGTGTGTAGCTAAACCAAATTCAATTAACAAAATTTCTTTAGACCTACTCCTTTATTGTGGCAGTATTCTCTAAGATCTTTGGATGGAGTATGGCTTCTTAAAGTTGGTTTTTTTAATTTTTTTTCTCCGGTTTGACTGTGCAAGAATTTATGGTAGATACATGTATATTAATAGTTATATCTAGTGGAAGATTTGAACATACATTGCTCAGCTTGAGTGTTTCTTGCTTGGAGACCAGACTATAGTCTGGGTGATCTGACTGCTTAAAAAGTGCATTAAGAATGCAATACTTTTAGAGTGCAAATGCAAGTCAGACAACTGAATCAGGCAATATTATCCTGATCTGTCAATCCAGCCTTTCTTTAGGTTGCTTCTTTCAGATGTTGAATAGATAGCTAAACTGCACATTAAACACCATTTAAAATTTTGCTTTACTTCCCTGGATATTAAAAGAAACTGCAGAAGATTTTTAGAATACCTTAGCAGATATAGGGAATAGTGGCAATTTAGCTACAGGTTAAGTTTACCTGCAAGTGTGGATGTGACCCAGAAGTTCCTGCTGTAATGGTAGTAGGTTCACGGAGAAGGAAGGGTGGTGAAGATTAGCTGGGAGTAGTAGCACCTTTCTTCATGACCTAAACTTACCTGTGATTCGTTCTTTATTTCAGAAAAGGATCTAAACCAAACACTAGGCTACAGAGAAAGGTGCCTACAACTAGCCACTGGGAAATGTAATTATGGATCACTGAAAGTTTTCCAGCTGTTCTAGTTATAAAGAATGGTTTAGGATATCTACAGTAAAATAAAAGTGCTGCTGTTAAACTACTGAGAGAAATAAAATGACATGGGTATCTCTGTTTTGAAGGATTTTAACATGCAGCTTTTGTTTGCTGCATGACTTTGTTAGGATACTTGAATGGGAGAGAGAGGTTTTGACTTTCCTTTTTATTTCTAGGAATATATACACTTCTGTCTAACATTAAGCACATAAAATAAAAAAGGTTCTACTCTGCACATCCATACAGCCTATAGATGTGCATCAGAACTGGAAAAAAATGCATTTCGCTTACATTACTAATGTAATCATCATTCTGGCCATGATATACAAGGTTTTATGTCTAAACATATCTATGCACAAGCATATGTATCTCCTCTCCCAGGGACAGTTTTCTCTTCTACTGCTGTTGGTCATTTGCTTCAGCAGGTTATTCATGGACTGTGCTCTCTGTGACCCTAGGGAGGTCTGGCAGGAGCTGTGCAGTCCTGGCATTCTCAGTACAGCTTTTGATCTCTGCTAGGATCCTCTCTGCACCATTGCTTTGTGTTATCCCTCGGTCTTTCCAAATATAAATATGAACCATTTGGATTACAGGCATGTTTCTAGGTGGACACTTGCTTGTTTCTATAAAATTTTTGGCTGTTTCTTGGTGATGTCTCTCCATCGTAGTTTAAATAGTCAACTCTATGCCAATCTCACTGCTCTTTTTAGCACTTCATTTCCATGTGAGAGCACAAGAATTTCTTGACTTCTATCCTCAGGAAAGTTCTTTCTTTGGTTTTGCACCCATCTGGACATCACAACTGTAGTGAGTTGACCCTGGCCAGATACCAGGCACCCACTGAAGCTCTCTCTATCACTCTCCCTCTGCAACTGGACAGAGGAGAGAGAAAGCAACTAAGGATTCATAAGAGCTGGGAGAGGTCACTTACTGATTACCTTCACAAACAAGACCGACTTAAAGTGGGGATAGTATTTATATTTATTACTAACAGGATAAGAGCCAAAGAGTGAGAAATAAAACAGTCTTAAAAACACCTTCCCCCATCCCTCCTTCCTTCCATGTTCTCCCTCCTCTGCCCGAGTGGTGCAGGGGACGGGGAATGGGCATTGTGGTCAGTTGTTATTTCTATCACTGCTCAGGGAGAGAAGTCCTTCCCTTGCTCCCATGGGGTTCCTCCCACGGGAGACAGTCCTTGATGGACCTCTCCGGTAAGAGCCCATCCTTCAGGCAACAGTTCTTCCCAAACTGCTGTCCCGTGGGTCACTCCTCCATGGGGTGCAGTACTTCACAAATGAGCTGTACTGGTGTGAGTCCCCCACAGGGCCACAGGTCCTACCCGGAAAAACCTGCTCTAGTGTGGGTTTCCCTCCCCACTGGCCACAGGTCTACAGCACAATCCCACTCCATCCTGGGCCTCCTACAGAGCCACAACCTCCTTCATGCATCCACCTGCTCCAGCATGGGCTCCTCCATGGGCTGCAGGTGGGTCTCTGCACCCTGATGTTCCTCCATGGGCTGCAGAGGCACAGCTGCCCCACCATGGTCTGCACCACGGGCTGCAGGGCCTCGGCTCTGGTGCCTGGAGCAGCTCCTGCTTCTCCTTCTGCACTGACCTTGGTGTCTGCCTTGTTCCCATGTTCTCACTCGCTCTTCCCTGGCTGAAATTTCCTTCTGTGCAACAACGTTCCATTCTCAAGTATGTTATCACAGAGGTGTTACTATTACTCCTAATTGTCTCGGCCTTGGCCAGTGGCAGGAAGTCTGTCCTAGAGCCGGCTGGCATTGACTTCACGGGACAGGGGAAGCTTCTGGTAGCTTCTAACAGAAGCCACTTCTGTAGTACCGCCTGCTACCAAAACCTAGCCTCAGAAACCCACTACAACACCCCACAGGAAACATACAATAATGTGCAAATGTCCAGGTGTTTCTGGGTTTAGGCAACACTTGGCAAGGGCTTTCCAGGAAGCACCTTTGAAACTGAGGACCTCAGTTAATCCTAAATCTTCTACTGGTTGTCTATCTGTAGGTCATCTAACTCTTAAGGTTTTTTATAATACTGGTGAGTTTAGAAATTCTTGCCTGGCTCTATTTGCTGTAAGTTACAGATACATAATAAAATAGTCCAGAGTAGTTTTGTCTGATTAAGCATGACAGATTAAATGTAACAACTTGTTATACATCTCTTCCAAGTCCTGGTGGACTCCCATGCTGCTAGAGGAAGTTGCTTCTGTTCATTTCAGTGAATACAAAGAGTATATTTTAAGTTTATTTTAATATTCATGATATTATGCCTAATATTAATTGAAGATTTTAGAGAGCTAGCAAGAATGTGACATAATTCTTTCTTCACTATACATAATGAGTCTATTTGGATGGATGTGGAGAACATGTTTCCATACCGGAATATGACGTGAAGCTATTTATGCTGTCCAGTCAGAATCTCACTCAGTGGAGGAATACAAACCAAACAGATCAAGAAAAGGCATAGGACTAACAGGGGAAGCATAGCATTCATGTAGGAACAGGTTGCATAAGAATTCTATGTTTATATTGTATGAGGACGCTTAGAAGCTTTAGGAGAAGATAATCAAGTAACACCAAATTAGTTTTCTCGGTTAAAAAGCATTGACTTTAACATGAGAAAATTACAACAATAATGCTTCTCAAACTGTTTAAGTTCTTTGTCATGTACTACACCAAACCTCTCCAAGTCTAATAATCCAAAGTTGAAATAAGCATATTTTACTGCAAGTAATTTTGAAGTGCTTCAGGCAACTCTTCACTAGTAATTAACTTAAATACTTGAAGAAAATCCCATTAACAATACAATCTTTGTTTTTATTCAAGAGAAAAATTTAAATTTGTATTTGGTTACCATAACAGGAACAAATTCAATGAGTATAATTATGCTTTTCTACTAAAATTTATCTTTAGAGCTATATTAAGGAGGAGAAACAAAATCCATTTTCAGTGTAATTTTCAGATGTACTTATTTTCTTTACTTTTCTTCTTTACCCCTTTTATCACAAACAAAAAACTTTTATTGGGTAAGAAGATTTAACCTCTTTCTCTCACTGGCAAACTGGACTGGCATGAATCTTTCAGCTATACCAAAAAAGGTATAGCCACTTTTCTACTTGGTTGCCCTAACTGATCCCTTTTCTGAGAAGATTCTTTCAATTCACCAGACTTTCAGTATACAGGCCAAACTTTATCTTTTTAACTCAGCCAGCTTGCAGATGACACCAAGTTGAGTATGCAACCGAAATGCTGAAGGGGTGGGATGCCATCCAGAGAGATCTTGACAGGCTTGAGGAATGGATGCTCATGAACTTCATGCAGTTCAACAAGGCCAAGTGCAAGGTCCTGCACCTGGGTCAGGGCAATCACAGGGTCAATACAGTCTGAGGAATGAAGCGATTAAGAGCAGCCTTGCAACTCCTCAGACTTGAGGATGCCAGCAGATGAAAAATTGGACATGAGCCAGCAATGTGCCCTTGCAGCCTAGAAAGCCAATTGTACACTGGGCATAAAATGAAGTGTTGACAGCAGGTCGTGGCAGGGGATTCTCCCCACTCCATCCTGCTCTTGTAAGAGCTTACCTGGAGTACTGTATTCACTTCTGGAGTCCAGTTCTGGGTACAAGAAAGACATGGACCTTTTAGAGCTGATCCAGAGGAGGGCCACGAAAATGACCAGAATGCTGAAACACATCTCCTACAAAGACAGGCTGAGATACTTGGGGATGTTCAGCTTGGATAAGAGAAGACTCTGGGAAGAGGTTATTGTGGCCCTTTGATATATAAAAGGGGACTTATAAGAAAGATGGAGAGAGAAGTTTTACTAAGGCCTGTAGTGACAGAACAACGGACAGTGGTTGTAAACAGAAAGAGGGCAGATTTAAGTTCAATATAAGGAATAAATTCTTTACTGTGACGGTCTTGAGGTCTTAATTTCTAATAGATCAAGAGTGCTGTTGTTAGTAGTAACTAAACTGAAGTTGTTGCTGCAGACTAAAATTATTCTAATTTTAAACTGCATAACAAGTTTCCAAACTGAGCACAGGGAAATACAGAAATTGAAATAAATGTGTGATGTCAAGCATGTTTTACACATAAATCTTCTATAATGAAATTCAGACTTGTATTTCTGTCATTAATTTATACGTAATATTATTGAAATTGAGCCATGCTTACACTGTTCTTATTCATGTTACTCAGATTTCTAATCTAAAAACATCTTGAAATCTCATGCAAAAACTATATATTTACTCTGCTTATTTGGGCATATGATGAAGGATTAAGATGAAAACTACCCTCTCCCTTCACTGTATTCAATAAAATTAGTGACTTTCAGCCTTTTGCTCAGAAGAATAATTAACTCCCAGATCCTCTGGTTAGACTGAAGTCAGCAGAGAGATGGAGGAATAGTGACTATAATCAATAATGTTTCTCTCTACCAGTTCTTAAACAGAATCAACATATTAATATGTTAAATCCCACTAAATGAAACACAAATGACATTTCTATCCTACCAGCTGAGAACCCTATAAGAATATAGCTGCTTAGAATCAAAGACTCAGGGATAGTATTATCACTGTAGCTGGTATTAAGAAATAAAATAATGTAAAATTATCCTTTACTCAATCAATATGCTTAGGTTTTTTTGAGGTAGAGTTCTGTATTTGGGGTTTATATGTTTTATGAAAATTTGCACTGAATAATAGTGTACTGTGGCAGCAGAATGAGATTTCTTTTCCTAAGATACTAGTAGAAAAGATGCAGTGAGAGCAAATGCTACTCAGTGTGAACATGTTTTCAAAATACCTGTCACCACTAATTGGCAATTTCACTGCTTGCTCAGGGAAAACTGTATGAGCAGCTCAACCTGTTGATTAAGAAATCTTCTGGGGGTCTTGATTTAGATGGGTAGAGGAATTGATGTGGAGGAGGATGGAATGGATGTTCTGCCACATAACCTGCCAAATTAAACTCAGTTTTGATTATCATCAGGAATAAAAATATTGTCTAACACTTGTTTAAAATACGTTCTCTTGTTTAGGTATAGACCTTGCTGCCTAGCCACTCTTTGCACTTCTAAGTACCAGACATGAAAAAGTTATCCTAAAATGACAATTAAAACAAACCAAACCAAACAAACAAAAAACTCTGCAAAATTTATAACTTTCAACTTAAATTTATCGATCAGAAGAGGTCTAAAAGTTGTTCCAACTGGAGTTCCTGAAAATTAAGTATTTGGTTAATTTTGTAGGTTCATCTTCATGGATTTTCCAGTTATTAGTATCTTCAGGTTCTGCAGAAGTGGCACAGGATGAATGTAAAGTGTTATTGCTGCACTTGATGGCAGAAAGACATTTACTATGCCGAAGCATCTTTAAGCAGTATGTGTAAAAGAAAGTAATGGAGTTGTTCACTTTAAAACAAGGCCTCCTTCACAGTTCAATCAAAGATGCATTCCTCCCAATAAGTGGTGATGATAACTCTCACCCATGCCTGTGGCAAGTGAACAAGAACTGCAAACTTCATGTGAAGCAATTGCACTTGGGCTGCTGGAGAATTCATTTATATGAGCAGTGACAAGTCCTCAGATCAACAATGACACTTACTTCAGAGACTATAACTTGTCAGTATTCAGGACAGGTCCAGAGAAGATGAGGAGGAAGAAAGAAGGGACTAAGGAATTTGAAGAAGTTACCTGTACTGCTATATATAGCAGCAGCCTCTGACATCAAGACTTCTGACAACCTTTCAGACTCTTGTTCTAGGTTGCCTCCTTTTTGAGGCTAATTATAAGATATAGTTCAATTTATTATGAAAATTAAACTGAAAGAAAACACATAAATTCATGTCAAAGTGTTTCTTACCTCTGTGTATAGGAATCAAAAAGTTTCATATAGCATACTGCCAGTTTTGTCCAATGAGATTTTGCTTCAACCTGAAGAAAATCAAAGATTGAGCTCCAAAGACTGGAGCGGGGAAGAGAAGGCACTGGAGGTAACAGTGAAAAACAATAGAATTACAGTATGATGGAAGTTGGAAAGGAACTCTTGAGGTCATTTGGGCCAATTTCCCTGCTCCAGCAGGGGCAGCTTAAGCAGTTGCTTAGTTCTGCGTCCAGTTGGGTTTTGAATATCTCCAGGTATAGCAACTCTATCAGTTCTCTGGGAAGCTTATGCCTGTCTTTCACTGTTTTCTTGTGTTTATATGTAATTTTGTAATTGCCTGTGTTTCAGTTTGTGTCCATTGACTCCTGTCCTGCTGCTGAACACCACCAAGAAGAGTCTGGCTCCCTCATCTTCAGTCTCTCAAAAGCAGTTATTTGTATACATAGTAGGATCCCCACAAGCCTCCTCTTCTCCACCCTAAAGTGCCACAGCTCTCAGCCTTTCCTCATATGACAGATGCTCCAGTTTCTCCCATCTCTGTGTGTCTGTCAGATTGACTCCCGAAAATTCTTATCTTTCTTGTGTGAGAAAACTACGTATCTCTAAAGTGAAATCAGTAAAGGGCTGGGGCAGAAAGTTATTTTAAACTAACTGTAGGTTATTTTGGAGAAATTTTGTACATAAACACCTTTAAAATAATAGATTATATGAATAAAAAAAATAGAAGGGAAGTTACCTAATATTGAAGAATTGTTTGACTTAATTTCTGTTGATTCCAAGAGCTTTTGCAAATTATGTGAAACCATAAAATACCTTTAGGATTTTTCTCACAAGAGATAATGAATTACATGTTTCTCTCCTGAAAGATGAGCTCAAAATGAAAATGAGGCACAGCTTTAAACCACATGTATGGTCAGGTTTATGTAAGTAGATTCTACTAACAGAAGGGGTTTTTTCTCTTATGATTTTGGGGAGGTTTTTTTGGTTGGTTGGTTGGTTTTTTTGTTTTGTGGGGTTTTGTTTGGTTTTGTGGTTTGGGTGGGTTTTTTTGTTTTGTTTTGTTTTTTTGTTTTGTTTTTTTTGTTTGTTGGTTTGGTTTTGGTTTTGTTTTGTGGGTTTTGTGATTTTGTTTGTTTGTGGGGTTTTGTTTGGTTTTGTGTTTTGGTTTTTTTTTTGTTTTTTTTTTTTTTAAGTTGTCCTTGCAGTCTAGGAAAGGAAACGACATTCATCAGCAAAGGTGGGGTTCAAAACCAGAAAGTGAGAAAATTCTATAGAATGTTTTGTTAGCTGCACATCACGATTCAGAGAAGTTGTCTGGTTTTGGAGTAGTAACTTTGAGATATAGTGAGATGGTGTAGAGGAAGCTGTCTTTTTAGGATCAGGACGTTTCTCTATTTTTACCACCTACATAACTATGTAAGTGACCTATGATCTGTGACATTTGTTACCTACTAATCACACCACACTCATGATTCCTGATTACTAGTGTATTCTGAGGAGGACTGAAATGTCAGCTGGAAGTTCCAATGCAGTAGGAGATCAACAAAGGATTTTTTAACTGATTAAGTGCTTAATGATAACTAATACAACTTCTTGGATGAATAAATTAATTAATAATTAGTGATCTGATTTCACTGAACCTTCAGAATGAACACCACATGGACAGAAAATAAGGCAAAAAGATAATCTTTTCATTACTGAGCTAGCCTTTTGAATATACAGACCGTAGATATTCAGACATGAATTCTGCAGTGGAAAGACTTTCATATCTGTACTGGACTGAGTTAATCCACATGGTGCTGAGTTTTGTATCTGTGACTACAACAATGCTGATAATACACCAATGCTTTCAATATTGCTGAACAGTGCTTGTTAGGAGAGAGAATTAGTTGATTAGAGTAAGAATCATTAAAGCATTATCATTCAAAAATCTCTTTATGATAGAATAAAGAACTTACAGCGTAGATGCCAAGCTTCAGATCTCTTACAGTCTGCTGACAGACATTTTCTTTGCTGCTTCAATGACACAAAGATTGGGGTTTTCTCCCGTCACTAAAATTACTGAATAAGTAGCTGTTTCAGAAACAATAAATAAGGGTTACTACAGACATATAGGTTATAGATAGCCTTAAATTTTTAATAACAAAATTTCATTTTTTGTAGTTTGAAGACTAAAACTGCATTCAGAATATCCCATATAGCTTGAAGTCTATTAGAAAATGCTAAGTATTGGTTGTTTCCAGCGGTTTTCTTAGAAGGCTGTTTGTTTCCCTTTCAAAATAAACATTTCTCTCATTGATTGAAAATCTAAAAAGAAAAATGAGTGACTATTTATAACATGACTATTTCATGAAGTCAGTGGTTGATAGTGGTAAAAGCCTAAGGAGTACTTTCCAGCCTGCTCCATTTAATGTGGTCTGAAAATACCATCTTAAAAATACCCCAAATTTTCAAAATTAATAATAAATTTTCAAAGCACTTTGTCCATTCCATATCCCACTTTAATGGCAAGTTAAATATGGTGAAACATCATGATATAAAACAAAAGGAAATTTGATTGAAAATGGAAAACCTCCATAAAATCATGGAATTTAGTAAAGACACATCTTTTTTGCAGTGAAAAAATGTGGGTTGAAGGGTTACTAGAAGTAGGCAAAAGTTCTGCTTTTCTTTCTTCTTTTTTCTGTTTTATTATAATTAGATTTGAAATACAATACTAAGGTTCATAAATATATTGAAAAGTATATGGTTACATTTATCATATAATGGGTACTCTATGATTTCGGGTTAAAACTATGTGATCTTAAGATGACTTCAGATCCAGTTTAAAATAAGTTAATTTCCACTTTGCAAAGTTCTTTTGTAATTTGGTTTAACTGAAATTTGCTTTTCCTTGCACAACTGGTGTACTCTTTTCCTTTTGTACTCTGAGGTAGACGTACATTGGCCTCCTAGCACAAGGTGAAAAATTGACCAATGTTGATCTCTATCATGCCTATGAGCAAGAAGATCTCTGTCTTGTTTCCACAGTTCTTACTTTTTAAGGCCAAATGGTTACAGTCTATTTAGTCATTTTTAAGCAGAAACCATTTCCTATACTTGATATTTGTCACAGGCTTTTTTCTAATTTCTGTGATGTCAACCCAAAGTTGGCACAAGCACTAGCATTGCATGGGCTCATGCAATAACAGAATGAAGTTTCCTGTTCATTCTTCTATCTTTCTTCTTAATTACTAGGTTTTATTAGATGCGTTGGGACTTTTTGACAACAAATGAACAACTGGCCATATAACCTCAGGTTTATTGGGGTTGTTATGGTCAGCTCACAATTCATCTCTGATATATGTGATGATTTTTTCTGCTGTTTTGCTGCCCAGTCACTGAATAAAACTGGCATAACCCAATACCTGGGTGTGCAAGTACTCATTGCTTGTATTAGCTTTATCATTATCAGAATTTGCAAAAAGCCTTTATACTTTAGACTTCAACTTCAGTAATGTGACTAGTATTCACACTCTTTTAGCAGAACTGATTTAGCTCTTACTTTATGGGAAGAGCAAGATATAATTAAAAGTTATCATAGATTTATATATCTTAAGAAATACACTATATAGTTAGTGCACCTGTTATATCTAATGTCTTCTTGCTCAATTTATTATCTTTTCTCTGAGTTGAGGCAACAACTGCACAGAAAATTTTGATATATTCTTATTTAACTGTTCGTATTTAGAATAGCTAAATTACAAATAAAGGCTACAAAGGAAGGTTCATCAGTCAGGGAAAAGAAAAAAAAGATACTATGTTTTGAATGAAACACTTACCAATCTTTGTTTTATTGTAAGAAAAATTAGGTTCTCTCTCCCATCTTTACTTCTTGTCCTGAAATTTCAAGTCAAATAGCTGACTGTCCAGATTTAGCTTTCAATAGTATAAGTTAATCCCACATGTACCATCGAAACAGTTTCTCAGTGTAAAGCTAAGTTTCAACAAATGTTCTTGCATACAGGCAGACAAAGAAGGAAATTCTGTCTCTGAAAAAAACCCACTCATAATTTAAAATTAATGCCTCAGAATTGTAATACCTGTAATGTAACCAAAGTCAGGAATATTTTGGAAAATATGTCATTCTGTGTTTTGCCCTCTTATCTTCTTTGTTACC
The DNA here is from genome assembly GCF_022539395.1 of Myiozetetes cayanensis. Lineage (NCBI taxonomy): Eukaryota > Metazoa > Chordata > Aves > Passeriformes > Tyrannidae > Myiozetetes > Myiozetetes cayanensis. Next base: position 72,616,214 of record NW_026086604.1, on the reverse strand, counting down.
TATTTCTATCTATATTTATTGCCTATGTTCATCCTAGAAATTTTCTTCTGCATTTACCTGGTGATAGCATGGTTGTTTACCCCTTTAGTTTGGATTACCCAACCATCTAAACATACAAAACTCTGCGGGCTCTTAAGTTAAAAAGTCAGGAAAATGGGTACATGAATCTTCTTTAAAAAAATATAATATTCAGAATATGAGACAAATTCTATTATTCTGGTAGCAAAATCTGTATTTCCAAAAAGTAGCTCTCTGCTTATTTTTTCCAACCTTTACCTTTTAGAAGTACATTAGTTTTGAATAAGGATAAATCAGTAGTAAAATTGATGACTAAGGATTGTAAAATCTGACCTTGTGCAATCATGGCTTCTGTCCATACTGAGTGCAATTCTTTAGTTAGTTTTATTCAATTTAATAATATTCTTTCTGCCTAAAATATTTTTGCTGAAGAGTAAATAGAATATTATTTGATGACACATCCATTAATCTGACTTCTATCTCAAAAAGCACATATGTCTGTGCTGGAAAGCCCTGAGAAGTTTCAGTTCTTTTTATCAGTTTTACAAACACGACTTTTAGGTATTTATACATTTGGGTATTTTAATTATTTTAGCAAAGTGAAGAAGTTAGCATAGCACTTTAGAATGGGCAAAAGTTATTTTGAAAAACATGGGGAAATTAAACTTAAATAAATACACTTCTAAAAAGTCTCTCAAGTTCATACAGTTATTGACATTCCCAGCAGTAAAGAAAGTAGAAACAAAATTGTGCAGAATTCCATTCTTCAGTTGGTAAACAGTGACAGTCTGATTTACTCACCATATCCTTTATCTCAGTTGGAGAGATAATGGAGTGACTGAAATATATATTATCAAGGTCATCCACTCTTCTTGTTGTAGGAATAACTGTTTGTCATGTATTACTCTACATCCATTTCCTCCTGTACACGTTAATACAGCAGTGGTTGATAAACCATGTATATTACCTCTCCATCCAAGATGGAGTCTAATTGAACAGCAGTGTAACAAAAGCATCCTAAAAAAAAATAAATAAATTCTAAAAATAATTACAGCATTCACATTTGCTAGCATCTGGAGTAGTTAAAGAGCACCTTTTTAATACATATCCTGTCAGATTTCTACCTCCTTCTCTCTTTGTATATGCACACAATCTCTCTCTCTGTCAGGCATACAAACATATACACATGCAGTAAATTCTTGGAACAAAACTGAATTACTGTATTTAAAGGTCAGAAGATTGCTGGTTTGGATCCACAGTGTTGCTCTGCTGAATATTATACAAGCACAAGAAACACTTGCCTATTTAGGTTGTTTTGTTTGGGTTGTGTTTTCCTCTTTGGAAAGTCTTAAACTGTTAGGGCGTTATTGGTTACTTTTTAACATGGGTTGAATTCTTCTTATTAAATGTGTTTGTATGTTTTTAACTGTCCACCATCCTTCCCCCCATTTCTCTCTTTTTTACATGCAAACAATTCTGCATAAATAAGACTATTCTGAAAGTGTCTCGGGAAAGTGTACTTACAGTTCAATTAGATGTTACTAGTTAATGATGGAATAGATAAACCTCTGAATTAAAGAATAAGTGTTTTTCTACTGCAGTATTAGTTGATACATTCCAGAAGTGATCTGTGGTGTTAAGCCCATTCAACTTAAAAAAAAAAAAAAATTAAAAGATATCTTAAATTAAACACCTTGGATTTATTCCCATCTTTTTACATTTGAAAACTCATATAGACTAGCACTGTAAACATGGTCTTTTTTGATAAACTGATTTGTCATAAAAACTGTGAAACAATAGCTTCTGAGGGATAGATAGATTCTTGGAAGAAAAACAGAATTTGTGTTGATTCAACAAGCATTTTCTTTTTCTACTCAAAATGGAACATTTACTTTTTGGACATTTATAATATCTATAACACAGTTGAAGGAAAAGAATAGCTCAAGGGACAAAATTGTTAACAGAGATGCTCAGATCTCAACTCAGTAAGATACATTTACAGTTGAATAGGACTCCACGGTTCAAATCCTCAATCTGTTTGTCTAGACAAAGTGCACTTCAGTCATGGTATAGGTACTGAGTACTTTTTCTTCCCAGAAATCTTCAGGCTAGCATAAACTTTTTCTAGAATGAATTGTTTCTCTTGGATCAAACCCTTCTTTTCAGATCATGATTGCTTATGACTGGTAACCTTTAACTATTTGAGAACATATTATAATTTTTTATTTTAAATATTGACGTCTAAATTCAAAGAGCTCAGTCTAGGCTAAGTACATAATAGACATAGAGAGATATAACAGAAATTATATTCCAGCAAACCTTACTGAATTGTGTGTGAACCATTCCTTGCTCCTAGCAAAATTTTTTTCCCTTTAGTTGTGGAGTTTTGACTTATTTTGTTGAAGTTCTTAACATTTCCAAGTTTCAAACATTACAGTGTACACTCTCATTGTCCTTGAAAATCAGTCTGTAATTCTATTTACTGGGATGACTTTATTTTCTGCTTGGAAAAAAACTCTACAGTGTGCTTTTCTATTAGGCCTTTTTTGAGCAGTATATCCAGTGTTTTAGAAAACATTTTCACTGCAACCACAATTTTCGTCAACACAAAACAACAAAATAACACATATAAGTTCTCTCTGGATATCCATATCTAGGGAAATATGTCTGGGTAAGATTATTCAGCATTTGTCTCATTAATATTTCATTCCTTTGCCATTGTTATTATTCCTGCAATCACAGCCCAAGCATTGAAAAGAGGCATTTATCAGCTTTAATCTAGAGAAAAAAATGAAGTAATGATTACAGCATCATTGCTTCAGCCACTGATATATATGCATAACTTTATAGCCTAACATGTAAACAGTTTACACTAAGGACATAGATACTTACATAGTGTACATAGTGTACATTTGTATTCTAATGCTATGTTTTCAAAGCAAAGTGAGTTTCCACAGAGAACAATCTCAATTATTATTTTAAAAGAGCCCCAAAAGGTAAAATTTGCATTAAGAATCTCAAATCTACTTCCCACATTTAAGCATATAATTGTAATAGAGCAAAATAGTTCTGAGAATAATTTGGTTTATGAACATTGCAGGATGAAATGATATATGGAGGGATCAGGTGGATATTCAGAGGAAGGGGTCAAGGCACCTCGGACAGTAAAAAATTTGGGAAAATAGAGTGTTAAGGGGGTAAAAGGGGATAGTCATGTAAAAATATTAAATTTTTAAAAAGTAGCTGTACATCAAGTAAATACTGTTTATAGACTAAAAGGCTGCTTCTGTTGCATTATCTGTGTTTTCAGAGTAAAGAAAGAATGCAAAAAAATTTAGAAAAAAAAATAATTTATAAAATCATTTATAAAATTGGTAAGACACCTGTCATTTTCTTTATCATAAAAAATTATTTTACTGTTCTAAAGCATTTTTTCCCTACTTTTCAATTTTCAGTCCTATTATTGACAGTTTTTACCTGAAAAATAGGAGGTGCCATATAAGTAGTTTTCAATAGTTCTATAAATTTTATCATCCACTTGAAAACTTTTTTCCATTTTTAATTTTATTTTGCATTTGTATAGAAGGAAATTTCTATTTTTGGTAAATAATATGGTTTCTTCCTACAGTTGTGCATTTATTATTTCACTTATTTATTTTTACATTAAAATGTTATTTCGTCCCCATAAGATTTGTTTTATTTGTATGACAAAGGAATTTCTTTGGAGTGTTTTCTCCTAAAAGTCTGACTAACACTGTTAAAAACAAAACTATGTTTTTCTTTATGAATAAAGTGGTTGGAAATGTACTTCCCCAGTTTCCCAGATAACTCTCATGGAACTTTATTGTTTAATGTATATTATTTAATAATTACTAATGGAAATTATGAATGGCACACACAATCACCTTCTACTTCATTATATTTTTTCAGACCTCAGGTCTCTTTTCTCAGCTCTCATCTTTTTCCAGAGAACTCAAAAATCTGAACAAAATAACTAATTTGCCAAGAATTATCTCAACAGTCTGATCTAATTTCAGGTTTCTCAGATCATGTCATACAGATGGAGATTGTATTTTTCAAATGCAACTGTGCATCCCCTAACTGATGCAAACTTAGACCTAAATGTTCCTGCTTCCAATATCACTAGTATTCTGATGCTTTTACTTCCTAAATGTTTTTAAGGTATTATATAATTTACTTCTTACACCAATGCTATACATACTTTTCTGTGGTACCATCACTTCAGAATTGGAGATTTCCTCAGGATAAATCCTCAGGATTTTAGTTTAGGATAAATCAAAGGTATTTTTCAATTAAAAATGAAGGTAAAAAGTGTCAGTTCCTGAAGGTCAGTCCCTGAATAGACATACTAGTTTTGAAGTTTACAATTTGAAATAAAAAGTTGTCATTAATTAATCTGTCACTGACTCAACAACTTAGTGAAAACCAGACATAATAAAGAAGGCACACATCTCTGCTACCAGAAAATAGTCACATTTCTAAGTGTCTCTCTCAAACAACAAGTGTCTTTAACGCAATTGAGTACTGCACTTTGCTTTGTATTTCTCAGATAAGTATGTCTATTTGGCCTTTGATAAATTGATCAGGATGACACTCTTCAGAGAGACTTGAAGTGCAATGTGTTGGTGGCTTTTCTTTTAGCAGAATGTATCACAGAGAGACGTGAGGGATGACAATATTAGAGTTTTGTTATTTTTTACCTTAAAATGACGCTGTTTTGCCAACACCATCACTTATACATTATTATAATTTGTTCAAGCAAATCTGAATTAATCTAATAATTGCATTATTCTTTTCCTGCTCAGACAACTAAAAATTCTGTAGTTAACAGTTTATTTTAAATCACAGGAAAGAGTAGTATATTTCATTTACTTCTTCCCTTCTCCTAGAGCAAATTTGAGTTTCTACACAATGCCTAAAATCTAATTATTTTCTCTACTGTCATCTTACATCAAATTGTGAGTCTTTACCCTACTAAAATAAATGAGACTACCTAAAATTGTACTGCAGTCAGTAGAGTCTACCAGTATTATTCTAATACAATGACAAGTAATGGTGCTCTGTCTCAACAAGTAGTTCAGTGCTGCTGGAAATCTGTTTTGGATGCTTAGTGCTCTTGTCTAATTTTATTTTAGATGTTTTCAGCCATCTTTACTCTAAAACATTTGGAAAAGTGGTGAGAGGACTTCTTTAAACTTCCAATTGAGGAGTATTGACCTAACCTGTTTTATTTTACAGTATTATGAATAGAAGTGGAACTTGATGTAAAGAGACATCTCAGTGCTTCTAATCTGATGACAGCATATGAGTATGTGTTGTTTCTTTGTTTTGGGCTGTGTTTTGTTTGTTTCTTTGTTTGTGCAAAAAGTTTCAGGAAATCTGCTCATATCCATGAGATGGAATGGGAATAAAAAGAGGGATATCTAACCTTGGTAGTAACAGTAGAATTAGAGTTAATATCCTTTTTCAAAGTCACTGTATATTTAGTTCAAAAACAGGAGAGTGACAGATTACTCAGTTGGCATTGTTGTTTGATAACATTATAACTACAGAAATACCAGTCTGTTATATCTTATCTATCTTAAGAATTTCCAAATCACATATATTCTTACTGAATCAGTTTTGGTTTAAGAAGCCTAAATTACATAGAAAGGCATATATATCTTTTAATTTGGTTTGGTATTTTTTTTCTGTTCACAGAATGAATTGAACTGCAGTCAGTAGGGTCTGCCAGTGTTAGCAGTGATTATTATAATCAATGCTATAAGGCTCTGCTGTATATTAATATGTGATATATAACTCCACAGTGTACTTCAGAAGGGAATTAGAAATAGTTAGTAGTGAAGACATCTATAGGTGATGAACTTCTTTTAACCACTTGTTCACTTAAGGTAGTGAAAAAATGTTAAGAATCTGTATTGTCTCTGTCTCAGAATATAAAAGTACGGTTTGATGTATTACCTTGTGAACAGTCTTGACTTCACATGTAAACTCTGGTTTAGAGTGGTAGTCTTGCAGGCAGCCATCACATACTTCCAGTTCTAATTTCTGTATTTAAAAAAAACCCTCCTGGTAATTATCAGTTAAATTACACAAAATGTCTCCTCAAATAAATATCTTCCTTTTTTTAACCAAGTTTAGGTCCAGGGCAAAGCAAAATATTAATTTTCCTATATTGAGAGAAATAGGTTGTTCTTCTGTGTCACTTAAATCAGAATATGAACTTGAATAAGCCTGAATCTGACAAAGTAAACAAATCTGAAAAAAAATCTATTTCTCCAACATCTACTGTGCTAAATCACTTAGCACAGACCAAGCCAATGCAGATCACAATGAGCTGCATACTCTAATGAATGGTTTTGCTATTCCTGGCACTTTCCTTATTGAGTGGTTTTGCTCAGGAGGCAAATCCATTAGGTACTGAAATAAAAATGTTTTCTCATGATATTGTCATAGTGTCTCTATGGAGACAGTCAGCAGTAGTTTTGTCTTCTTCATACATTTTGAAAGACTGAGAGAGAAAAGAATATGTAATTAGACAACATGCATAAACATGGATTTTTATGCCTTTTAATCATATCATACCATATCATAAAACAAAATATCTTTTGCCTTTGAATCAAATGCTAAATAATGTAGCATGGCCAATTAACCAAACAGAGAGGTCAAATAGAAAAATGGCTTTGCTATGTAGTTTTAGACTTTTGACTGAAAGAACTGGAAGAAAATAATTGGTAAGAAAAGTCAGCACTTTACTTATATGACAGAGATGATTGGAAAAATTCTCAAAGTACAGTGTAATTTAATGACACTCTGAACACAGTTCCTTATAATAATATGTTATTTGTACATTTGTGAATGTTCAGAGAAAAAAATTAAATTGAAGGGCCATATTTGTTTCTTGAAGGGTAGAAGGCTTCGTTCAAATAATTAAATGAGGAAATATAAATCTTAATGTTTGATTTAAAATATTTTTATTGTATTTTATTCCTAACACTGCCACATGTTCTGATGTTAAGCATAAGCTGTCACAGTGCTCATATTCCCTTTTAAGTGCAACACACTTTCATTCATATATACTCATTTTGTATATAGAAGATAAAAGCCTGGAAGAAGTTCTCTGTTTAATTCCAGCCTGTCATTTTATTGAAAGTTTTTGCTGGCAATTGCTACTTTTTCACTATTAGAACTTCACGTAGATAGATTAAATTCCTCAATTTCTTTTTATAAAGAAATTTTCTCAGCTCTTTCTCCTGAACTCCTCAACCTTTTACTCTTTAACTGTTAGACTGTTGGATTGTAGGAGGTGGAATAATCTCTATTGTAATAAATATATTTTTCCCAGAAAACTTCAAACAGTTTTTAGGTTTCCTCTAAGAGTGATATAGGAAAAATATCATGAAAGAAAACATTTCTCTCTGCTGTTGAGGACTCAAAGCAAAAAGAAACAACAGACTGTTCAATAACATGGTGCAGTACTTAAATGTAGGAATAAGTCCATGTTAATACCAGGTATTTACTGACTGTAAAAGGGGAAAGATCAAACTGGAAAAATGATCAGCTAATTGAACTGTAACAAACACAGGTACTAATTAACCTGATTGATATCCTGAAACTTATCCTTTAATTCACATTAGATAACTAATTTCTATGTTGCACACACTCTTTGGGTGGGGAAACCTAAACTGTCTACTATGGAAAAAAAACTCAAACCAAATAACCACAAACTGAAAATGTTAGGAGAAGATCAAAGGTCTTTACAAAGATTCATCTCTGAAGTTAATCACATAACTTTGGGAGCATTGAGGTTACCTTGTTATTCCACTTTCAAATCTATTAATGTCATTGACAACTGTCAAGATGTAACACTTGCCTTTTTACCCTTACTGTCAGATTAGAGTGGTAACAGACCTCTTGATTAAGTGCTTTCTCATTTTACAAGTTCACAGTAGAAAAATTATTGGGATTAAATTAGCTAGTATAAAACACATGATGTTCATGAACTTTGGAGAATGAGATACACAGAGAACAGAATAGGAAGTTGCCTAAATATAGTGGAAAAAAACTCAGTTCTAATTTCTTGGCAATAAAGTATAATGGAATGTTTGCTAAGAATGTGTTATGAAACTGAGCTTTCGTGTTTATGTATAGAAACACATGCACAGACATAAGTTGTATGTTCAGACTAAAAGTTTTGCTAAAATATGGTTCTTTGAAGAAATATTCTTAGTGTTATAGATAATTTATTTGTAAAAAACCCTGAATATGTAATGGAATAGAAGCATGGGAAAACAATGTACTCAACTGTGTATAGGAAAGGATAGACTGAGCTCATCATGTTTGGGATCCATTAAGGTGGCCAGTCTGACTGCATATCTACCTGCATAGTTCAGATTTTGTTCCCATGCCATAGTAATGTCACTTGATATGACAATGACTTCTGTTGATGCAGAGGTGACACTTTTTTACTTTCCAAAACTTTAGGTTGTAGAAGGAAAAAAAGACATTTTGATGTTCCTGGTCCTGTGAAGGTCTCTTGTGGTTTTCAAGGCCATGTGGGTGGATCAGTCCTGTTACACATCCAGTGAAGTAATGTATCATTTATAGAGCAGATTCTGTCTGCCATCTTGATATGAAAACACTATCTTAGGTACATTTCCTTGATAAAAAGTTCCCTTGACAGAGAACACACTTCCATAAACTATAGACAGGTAATAAAACAATCCGCTGTTTCTAAACAAGGTGTTTCAGTTAGTCTTTCTCTATCAACAGGTACTTTTTACCATCTCCCTCATATCTTCAACCCTTTTACTGTTTCTGGTTGAAATACTGTTAAAGTAGCTTATAGATGGGTCAGAAACATGCAGAATATGGTTCAAGATGAGGGGGACGATGAAGAAGTTTGAGGAAGATTTCTTCATTTTGGCAACTGTGAGTTATTAGTCCACTGTTACTTCCCGTAAAAAAAAAAAAGCCATCTTAGTCATGGTACAGTATTAGCAATCTGAGCTGGGTATAATGTCCCACTCCCACTCATTCCAGTAGGCATGGAAGCTTAGATTACTGTTCTGTAGGTGAAGAAATACTTGGTTTTTGAGATGAAAGGCCCAAAGTTGCTCTAGGAAAATAGCTTAGAACCTATGAGAAAGATCACAAGTGAAAACTGATTGCCCTTCAAACCTTTTGTCAACTAGTAGGGGTAATAATGCAAAACAGAAATCAATGTATTAATATCTCTTAATTAAAAAAAAAATAGTGTTAACAAGAGAGTTGAGTCAGTTTAGGAAAAGAATATTGCAAACTTAAAAACTCGTTATTTCAGGGCATGGGTGCTATTATGAATCTGGAGAGAGTAAGTACTGAATATGAAATAGAAAAAATGACTGAGTAGAAAGGAAGTGAAACAACATCCTCAAAAAAAGAAACCCTGAATATACTGGAGTCACAGTTTTAGCTACTATAAACTTAGTTACTCCTTATTGAGAAGAAAGCACAAGTGAACCAAAAAAAGAAGCAAAACATACAGCTGTCTCATTTTCTGTATCTGTGAAAGGTAAGAGAGGGAAAGCAACAATGAAAATGTTTTGATGCTTATGGTGCCTCAGCTGGCCAGAGCTAAATGTAGAACACTATAAAAAGGATCAGTGAGAGCTACAGGAAAACTGACTGAGTTTGTCGCTGTCCATTGCTTATACAAGATCTGGTACCTATGTAGATATCTAGGCTGGTATGCTTGAGAACCTTCAATATGCACAAGGACTAAAGAAATCATTCTATGAATCAAACATTTCACACATGCAATGAGGAAATTCTTTTAAGTTTGAACTATAGTCAACTGCTACCCAAAGCAGATGGCTCTCTTGCTAGGATAACTGTAAAAGTTTCTTTGCTGTGGAAACAGCTACCATAAGAGAATATTTAGTCCTGTATTTATATGAGAGCTGTACTGGTCTTTCACCCTGAGTTTTATTTTTTCTAAATGTTTTAGTATATGTCTACTATATTTGTTTCAGGTGAATCACAGAAACAGAATTTCAAGTTAGAAGGCATCCACAAGAATCAAGTTGACCTGTTCCTTTGCAAAATAACCTAAAACTAAAAAAACTAAACCATATGACTAAAATTGTCTGGGTATTCCAGAAATCTTCCAGGCTTGGTGACATGGACTCTCTTTGGAAAGCCTGTTCTGGTGACTGATCACCCTCTCAGTGAAGAATTTTTTCCTAATGCCCAATCTGAACTTCCTGTGATGCAGTTTTGTTTAATTTCTTTGTGCCATATCACTAGTCACTGGAGACTGGGGATCAGCCCTTACCCTCTGCTGCCCTGCTTGAGGAACTTGAAACTGTGATGAGGTCATCCTCAGCTGTCTCTTCTCCAAACTGAACAAAGCAAATGACCTCAGATGCTCCTTGTAAGTTTTGTCCTCGAGGCCTTTCATCATCTTCATAGCCCTCCTTTGGATGCTTTCTAATAGCTTTATATCCTTCTTATATTGTTGTACCCATAACCGCACACAGGAGTCAATGTGAGACCACACCAGCGCAGGGGAGAGTGGGACAATCACCTCCTTCAGCCAGCTGAGGTTTTGGGCTTGATGCATCCTAGGACAGGATTGATCGTTTTGGCTGCCAGGGTACACTGCAGATCTCTTCCTGTGGGTCTCATCTCCAGCCTCTCATACCCCAGTTTGCATGTATAACCAGGATTATGCCCCTCTCAGGTGCAGAATCTGGCATTTGCTCATATTAAATGTCATGCTTCTGGTGATTGCCCAGCTCTCTAGTCTGCCCAGGTCTCTCTTTAAGGCCTTTCTACCCTTGAGGTAGTCCATAGCTCCTTCTAATTTAGTATCATCAACAAACTTACTTAATGGACATTCTACCTCTGCATCCAGATAATTTATAAAAACATTGAAGAGCAATTGACCCCTGTGGAACCCCACTGGTGACTGACCACCAGGCTGATGTAACCCCATTTACTACAACCCTTTGAGCCTGACCTGTGTATCAGCTGCACACCTGTCACATGATTTGTTTTATCTGTCCAGAAGGATACTGTGATTGACAGTAGCAAAAGCTTTTCTAAAATAAGAAAAAAATCCACATCTCTTGGTTGACTAGGTGCATGATCTTGTAATAGTAGGAAATTAAGAGATTTAAACAGGACTTTCTGTTCATGAACTTCTACTGGATGTGACCAGTGACTGTGTTGTCTCTCAAATATTTTACAGTAAGTCCCAGAATAAACTTCTCCATAATTTTACTAGGCTCTGGTGAGACTGAGAGGCCTGTAATTACTAGGATCTTCCTTCTGACCCCTCTTAAAATCAGAACAACGTTTGTCAGCTTTCAGTCCACTGGGACCTATCCAGATTCACAAGACATTTGAAAAATAATGGAGAGAGGTCCGGTGCCAATATCAGTCAGTTCTTTGAGTACCCTGGGATGAATTTCTCTTGGCCTCCATGGACTTATAGGTATCCAGCTGGAGCAGCAAGTCTTGAACTGTAGAGTTGGCTGGAAGTTTATCATCCCTTCAGTCACAGTTGTCTGACACAGGGCTTTAGGGTCCCATCGTTGGTGTTGAAGATGGGATGAAAATGTCATTAGACATCTCTGCTTTGTCTTTGTCCCTATTTGTAAGTGGAGTAACCTCATCAAGTACCAGAACAATTTTATCTCTAATCCTCCTTTTGCTGTTAATTTATTTTAAAAAGTCATTTGTTCTTGTCCTTCACAGTACTCTATTCAAGCTTTGGTCTCGTGAATTTTCTTCCTACAGTGGCAAACAGCATCTCTGTAGTCCTCTTATGTCAGCTATTCTTGCTTCCAATGTTCATACACTTTCCTTTTTGATTCTAAGTTTTAGTCAGTTTTAAGAAGGTTTGTAGTGGGTTGAGCCTCTTCTACTAAAGCAAGTAAAAGCCAGTCTGCTATTGAAAGATGGCAGTGGATATATAAGTTTGCTTACTCTAAATGCTGGATTAAAGTACCACCATGAAGTAAAATTCTGCCATGTTCCCACATGATGCTTTTTCTTTGTTTTATAAGTCATCTCATTAGAGTAATTTAATCTTCATGCATAGTAACTCACTAACTGCTATGGATAAACATAATGAAATCTAATCCTGAGGGAATGAGTGGCATAAACTGGCACTATCCATGGAATGTTAACAACATCTAGGTTAACAAAAAATGATTCGTGTTTATGTAGTATCCACTTAAGAGAGGCATTTAGTATTTTAATAAGACAATAAAATTAATTAAACTACACTTGCCCTTTAAATTTACCTTAAGCATTTTGTTCTATTTAACAATTTGCCCCTCTCTCTGAACTGTTTTTTCTTCCTCTCTTTTTTTTCCAGGTCACAATTAGGAAATATCTCAGATTGTTTTCAAGCTCATGTGTGATTTTCCAAATGATCTAAAATAGGTCAAATAAGGAGAAAATGCTTATTATATGGTATGTGTCTTATGTCACAATTTTTCCTTGTGGTTGAAAATAGTAAGATTGACAGCCTAACCTCATAATATATGAAAAGAGATGATAGTACCCAAAAGCTCCAAATGTAAATTCTCCATTTTCCCTGGACAGAAAAAATTAGAGTAGAATTTTTAAGTGTCCCGTAGAACTAACAGAAGAGAGAAACCTGATTTTTTTACAATGTGGTTTCATGTTCTTTTCAAAGACAATATCCATGATGTAGTGCTTTTCAGAATTTTCTGAGAGATACAGGAGAAGCCTTATCCATGAACAGTTGCCATAGAAAATGAATGTGTTTGGTAAGCACAGTTTTTTTCTTTTCTCAGATATGAGTATTCATTTATCACTCTTTTTTTCTCAACTGTGTCACACTTCTTGTGAGCTTTGGAATTCAAACATGCAGCCCTGAGCACATATCAGAATGTGATGAAAATTCATCCACTTCTGGTACACTTTCTGTGCTATACAGCTCAAACAAGGGCCCATTGTGTCTCTCTTTTGATATAGTAGGTAATGTGCTAGGGATCCTAAATGCCCAGTTACATTTGAGTGTTTAGGTTGATTGATTGGCTATAACATGGACTTTGTTGTTAAGTTAGTTGCCTCACTTTGCCTTGAGACAGAGTGAAGTAAAATGTAATGAAATATTTGTTTATAACATTCTAAGTAATCTTTGCACTTACTGGTATTTAAAAAAGACATAAGACAAAAATATTGCTTCACTTTTTGAAAGATATTTATTTGTCTTTTCTAGAGTAAGGACTATCCGTGTGTATAAACAGCTAGTAGACATCTGGTCTTACTGAAGGTTAAACTCCCTTGATCTTAATATCTCATCAGGATATCACATTGCAAAATATGGTTTTACATTCTACAACCTGTGTATTACAAACACACCGAATACTCCTAAACAGGATAAATACATATTCCTATTTTTTGTTATTAGACTTTCACCAGATACAATACTCATTAGTTGTTTTCAGATACTGATCCACAACTTCTTTCTCATCTATGTCCTAATGAAGGTAAACTTCACCTCTCCCCCAGATACTTGATTTGATTAATAATTTACTGTTAGTTTTATTATTTACTTAACTTACTGCAATTTCTTACTTCAAATGTATAAAGAGGAAATGATCTAAAAACTTAGTGAAAATGTATTCATAACAATAACTGAAATTAAATGGTGTACTTGATGATCTGAAAAGTCCTTTACAACTTAAATGATTGCATGATTCTATGATTCCAGTTGAAACCATAAAACCTTAATGGTTAGGTAAATTCCTCAATAACTTTGAAGATATGCAACTCTTTTGACTTTGGTTTGTATGGACTATGGCTCACAAGAGAAGATTGTCCATATTTCACAGTACTTTTTTCATTTTAGTATTCCTGTTGAAGAGCAATTTCCAAAGTTTTGCTGTTGCTGCTCAAGTTATTTCATTTTCTGTGGTGTCTCCCAGCATGACAACTTACTGTAACTCTCAATGAGATTGATTCTGAGAAAGACAGAGATGGTTGGCTACCAGTTGCTAAAGTTACTTTCTTTTTTCTCCCTTTCCAAGCCAACTGTTCTGTTAGCAGAATTCTCTCTCAGCAGGCAGTTGCCAGTGCTGTTGTTCAAGTGTTTTTGCTGGTGTGTGCTTTCACTGAGCCGTTGTCAACAAATTTCATGATGCTTCCTGTTTGGATATTTTGGCCTTTCTAATGCCACTTCACAGCAAAATGCCTTATGGAAGACCTTTTTTTCCTTTTTTTTTTTTTTTTTTCAGAGAGATTGTAGTATTCCAGACTTACGTACCAAAAATGGTAGAAACTCTTCATGAGTTTCATGTTGTTCACTCTTTTTTTACTTCATACAGTTTGCAGTCTTTTTCTGTTGTTGCTGGGCTTAATGCACCACTTCCGTCTGCCACTTCATCACCAAGCATATGGACTTGCATATTTCTCACATCTCTTTTAAAGAAACAGCCCGTCCTTCTTCTGAAGTCTTAAATTCAGAAATCAACACAGAAAAAGGAGTAAAATTTTCAGTAAGAAGAAAATTAAAATAAGTGGCCAGACTATAGGCTGGGATGTATCTGAGATGATGAGTGTACTGAAGAGCTTTTGAATGCTGTTTTAGTCTTATCCTGAGTTCACCCTATTTCTCCAGTATTAGCAAAGTAAAATCTCAGTCCTTTGTTCCCCACAGTCAATACCTGCAGGGAAGGGCCAGGGTCAAGATTTTGATCCCCACAATAGTAAGCAATGTATGTTTAAGATTTAAGATCCCCAGTCCTCCTGTTGCTGAGTCTGTGTTTTGGAATGGACTGAGCCTATCTGACTGCTGAAGAATACAGTTCTACCTGCCTGGTGTGCTAGCCATCCAGTATCCTGTACAGGAGGTGGAATATTCCAAAATCTTTATTGATTTAATGCAAATGATTCCACATCTCTTAAAATTTCTTAAGCAAGCAATAGGTATCCAAAAATTCAGATACGAGATAGAGTGATATTTTCTAAATAAGGTGTTACTCTCACTCAGTAGATTGCACTATTTTTCTACTTGTATTTTAATGCAGTATGTATTTCCTTTTTGTAACCATCCCTCTACGAAAAGTATGATCAACCCAAAAAAACCCTTCAGATAGGTTTTTTTTATTTGTGTTGTGTGCAGTTTTTGATGACTGAGTCCCAAAACATATTTGAATGTGAAAGAAGAAATATCATTCTTTTTCATTTAATGGTGTCTAAGGATGACTCAACAGGTTTTAATTATCACATGGACATAAATGCCTTCTCACCTTTCTTTCAGTTTTTCAGAAGTCCTATCAAACTCTTGCATTTTTTCAGGGTTATAGACTGAGAGAGTATAATCTTTACAATAAATATTACTGTAAAATACCTTTAAGATTAAAGCATCAGTATATCAGTATATATATAAACAATAGATGGGACTGCTAAAAAGATATATAATTGAGATATCAGTTTTGGAATTGTATGTGCAAACAGAGTGACAGAAGGAAGTTGTTTTATATATATATGAACATGCTAAAAGTCTGTTTGTACAAAACAAAAGAGCAAATATTAAATGTGCAGTGCTAAACTTACTTTGAAAAATGTCTATCTCATACTCAATATGATTATGTAAAAGGAATTCAGGGTTTCTGAAAATTGAATAGTAAGTAGGATAACAAAAGAAATCTTTGATCCAACTTTTCCAGCAGTGTATTACAGAAATGAACCTATTACCTCAAAGATCAGAAATACACAATTTAGTGATTAAAATGGATATTATATGAAAGTTACTAATGTAGTATTGCCATATCTTTTGCAGAATGTTTTGAAGCAGGGCCACAGTGAATCTTAAAATTTCAATAGCAAGGTTTTTTTAGTTTACAGGCAATTTTTTAAAAATGTAAAATAACATAAATAAAATTAAGTGGCTGTCATGAATATATGATAGATTGCCTCTCTTCATAAACCTTATGTCTTTGTTCACGGACTACTTCATGTCACAAAAGTAAACAGGTTATTTGGGTTGATTTTTTTTTCTGAAACAATGTATATCTAAACAATTAATTTGGCAAGAAACTTACTTGAATTCATATGGTGATTAGGGGTCTATACTAATCAATGAAATCCACTTTCTTAATATTTATTAATTTGACCAATCTGCTGTGATAAATTGTCACTGTGAAAGTCAGTTATTTTTGAGGCATCTCAGCAATTTCAGCTACAAGAGAAGGTTAGGATGTTCACTGAACATTACCTGAAACCTTCTGAAGATATACATTAATTCTGATGAATATAATATTTGTCAGATCCTAAATCAACTTTGGGTAGAAACACTTGGAAAACCATTTGGATGTGTACATAGCAGAGGCTATAATCTTTATTATGCAATGGGAATCCAAACTAGAAAACTTCCTGTTTCAGCTGAGGAACTTTTTTCACTGGAGTATTGCCTGATCTTCATGATAGCAACATTATCTTTCTACTGTTCCTTCCATGTATTCTCATACTCTACCAGTTTATGCCCAAGTATTTTCTCATGTTCCTGGTATACTAACTTTCTTGGTTCCATTTACTTTACCTAATAAAGATTGTTTTGTTTTGTTTTGTTTTTCCTAAAAACAGAAAGAACTTTCCATGAATGTCTTCTGTCATAGTTTTTATAAATATGGCTTGCCATTTTATAGCATCTATAATCATAGAATCTGCTCTATAACTGAAAGAAAAAAAAAATAAAAAACCAACTGAGTAAAAAAAAATCCAACAAAGCTTTAAGTAACTTTTTTTTTTTCATTTGAGAAGTTTGCGGTGTCTAATTTTTGAAAAGTAGAAATTCACAGTTTTGATCCTGTTCAAAGAAGCAAGGTCTGTTGAGACTTGAAATGTTTAACTTCAAGTGGCTTGACCTTTTGAAAAGTCTGAGTTGGAATTAGATTCTTTGCTTTATAAAGTCAAAGGTGATTTTTTTTGCTACAACTCAAATTGTATTTTTTAGAATCTATTGTAAACCAAGTAATGTGGTGATAATGGGAATACAACATTTATTCATTGTACTCTCAGTGTTTCATATTTAGAAATATGAGAAGGTTGCTATTTTTTCAGAAGATTTGTCTGTTTCTCTTATCACTAATTCAAGCTTTCATGTGTACATGTAAATGTGTTTCATTTCCAGCTCTGACTAGAGTCACTCAAAGGAAATGTTGATAATGAAATGTTGGAGGAAATTATTCTAAAGTATTATTTGGATGTTATTAGGACTATTTTTTACAAGACATCATAATATTGGCATTGCTTAAAATAATTCCTGGTGAAGTTGTTCTGGAGAGTAACTAAGCCACCCCCTTCTCCTAATAACTAAGGCATTAGACTCAATGTTATTCATTCCTTAGAGTTGGCTCCAGGATATTTACTGTACTTAATGTTTAGTGAATCAAAGTCTTTCTTTAGAAACTCTGACTACATATTCTATAGCAACTTCACAGTCTTTCTGGAACACAAGTACTGTATTGCATCTGCTGATGAAACCCACTAAGACAACCAGAGCAGTGATGCACTAATTAGAAACTTAATGTAAAGAGTTTTGCAAATTTCATGTATTTGTTTAAATGTGTTTCTTTTCTGTATCTTAAATATATCAACGTTCAGCATCGTACTGTAGATAGGGTCTCTGACAGCAACCAGTTTTTGATTTTCAGTATTAGAACTTCAGACTGAGCATTTTGACATTTGATATGGATAAGAGATATACGGGACCAACTGACAGTTATTGCTCAGGGTTCTGTAACAATGGTACAGAACCTTAGATACTGCTCCAACTATCATGCAGTATCAAAGGTAACAGTTTATTTTTCCCCCTATGCCTCTATCAAAAGAATAAACCAAATCATTTATGATGGAATAAGTATGAAGTGTTGTAAGACACATGTATAATAGACCTTACAGGAAGACAAATGTGAATTTGTTTTAAAAGAGGAAGGGTTTCAGACAAGAAAGAACTTTCATCTTAATTTTTCAAATAATACACTAACTGCAACTATTCCTCCTACCTTCTGTTTTCTTTTTGTGATGGAAGAAATGGTTTTGACCAGCAACAGTACAGAGAACCATTGTGGTGTGACATGCAGGGTATACCTCAAGAAACAAACTAAGTAAGATTAAAAATATTCTCTAATTTTGATTAAAATGTAGATTTTTTTAAAGGGATATCTAGCTTAAGACCAACTTCTTGACACTTACAAATGTAGGTGCAATATGAATATCAGAAATCTCTGGTTGATTTCATCGTCTTTGGAGTCACAATTTTACAAAGGAGTTGTAAGTTTCTTCATTGAAGAATGTTAGAAAAGTTGACATTCTTTTTCCTAACAACAAGACAGCATTAGAATTCAAGTATTATCCTGGCAAAAAGCTGTCATGTCAATTCATCCTGTATGTAAGAGGTGAAGATGGGACTCAATAGGGAAAATTTAGTAATCAATGACAAGTCAAATACAGAACAAAAATAAACTAATTCGTGGTGACATAAATTTATTTCCTGCTAACTTGTGTCTGGATTCATCCTGGATCAACTTCACTCATCTCTAACAGATCTATCATAAAACAGAAATAAAATCAAAATTGCATAAATGATGTGCCTAGTGAAATACAGAGGATATAGGATTAGTCATTTAGTGACAGCTTTGAAATATATATTCTCTTGAATACCATCTGTTTTGAATGCTTTCAGCTGCACTGCATACCAAACAGTCAAGGAAATCAAAGCTTTGGATTAAAATTCAGGTAAAACCAATTATTGTAAGAAGGACCCACAGTAGGAAATGAGACATTTTCCATACTCTCATGTAAACAATAACCACTGTACATGGAACACTTAAATGACAAGGCTGTTTTTGTAGTTACAAGGACAACAAAACTGAAGTTACAAATTCGAACAATGAAGTTAGTTTAATTCACAATAGTAAGATTTTTATTCCTCATAATTGAGGTCACAAGGCTGCAAGCAGTTTTTTATAAACTGTGACATGCTATTCTGTAGGGCATGGGATCCATGATCAGTTCTTGCTTAGCTACTGTGGTCTTTTTCTGAGGCTGTTCAAATGATAAAGCTTATGCCAATTGATATAAATAAATATGGTTTTTATTGGTTATGAAAAGCCCATGACATGAAATGTGATTTATAAAGAACACTATTTTGAAATTAAATTCAAATTCTACTGCATATATGTTAGAAATTGTTTGTTAAAACTTTTAAATTCTGTTATAAACCATGTGCTTTAAGTTCCTTTCAGTTCAATCTAACATTATCTTCCATAAGCTACATCCTGAAGTTGTAGATTTCTGTTTGTGACTGTTCAGTTTCCAGACATTCACTCTACAAACTTATTTTTAATCCAAAGAAATAGTATTGTAAATTTAAACTCAACAAAGTCATAAAGAAAATATTTCAATTTAAATCAGTTTGATAAGAGACTATTCAAAGTATTTAATCTCAGGGATACTTTTGGTATTGACAATTATATGCACACAATTATCTAAACATCTAACAGTAAAGAACATACCTATTTTTACAAGAAAATTTTATAGCTTGTCCTGTGATATAATTGATGGAAAAAATATGACAATAGATACTAATGTTAGAAATGCTCTTTCATATTTTTTCATTATAACAATTAAGAGAAGATATTGTTCTGTTTAAAAGAGTGTAAATATTACTTTCATGGATAAAAGGAAATGGGTGTCTGTACATCCCAAGAAACAAATGTCCATCCGTCTTCTAATTAATTCTTATACTTCATGTGGATTCAAGAGCTTATTGAACATTATTTCAATGCTTTCTTGCAATTTTAGTAGGAGACATTCCTCATAGTAGATGTTTTGTTTGTATTTTCTTGAATAGGTGTGTTTAACGGATTTACCTTATGGCCCATTTCTTTTGGATATCAGAAGTAATAGTCATACATTTTCAGATAAGTGATGAGCAAATAAAGCTTTTATTTTTATTACATCAATTATGGAAGACAAAATGCATCATTATATTGAAATGTTTTTCAGACTATAAAAAATTTGGTCCTCACCCCTTTTAAGAGCCTGTGAAGTAGAGTTAACTCATAAAACATATTACACAAAATTAGATCTTAATGCATTGGGATTGCTGGTCCAAGTTAATAAGTGCAAACTCGTCAGACCTCTTGCACATGTTATCAGAGTTCCTTGGACAATTTTCAATTCAGAATTTTGATTTTGATCAGCATGATAATTTTGAGACAGAACCACAGGATCACAGAATATGCTGAGTTGGAAGGGACCCATAAAGATCATTGAATCCAACTCTTAGCCCTTCACAGGACCATCCCCATGTGCCTGAGAGTATTGTCTAAATTCTTCTTGAACTCTGTCAGGCTTGATGCTGTGACTACTTCCCTCAGAAGCCTTTTCCAGCACCGAACCACACTCTGGGTGAAGAACCTTTTGCTAATATGCAACCTTAAACCTCCCCTGACACAACTCCAGGCCATTCCCTCGGATCACCACAGAGAAGAGATCGGTGCTTGTCCTGCCTCTTCCCCTCATGAGGGAGTTGTAGAATGCAACAAGGTCTTCCCTCAGTTTCTTCTTCTCCAGGCTGAACAGACCAAGTGACCTCAGCTGCTCCTCACACAGCTTCCCCTCAAGGCCCTTTATCATCCTCATTTCCCTCCTTTGGACACTCTCTAACAGCTTAATGTCTTTCTTACATTGTGGTGTCCAAAACTGCACACAATATTCAAGGTGAGGCCATACCAGCCCAGAGCAGCGCGGGACAGTCCCCTCCCTCAGTTGGCTGGTGATGTTAGTAAAGTAATATATACTCACAAAGATAACCGGGAAACAGAAAAAAAAGAAAAAGGAATGCCTGAAATTGTCAAAGTGTTTAAATGTCAAGTGGAAAATTCTTTTCTAGTTCTGTTTATATTTTCTCCTTTTAATTTTTTCAGTGTAACTAACACTGAACTGTGGTCATAAAGTCAGTTTTTCCTACTGAATTTTACCAAACCTGAATGTTTTCTTCCTTCCTCCATTCTCCTTCAGTTCTTTCTCACTTTGCATGGCCCATGTAAAGTAGACTAACTTTAAAGAAAATCATGAAAATGAAGAGTTCTTTTGACTAACAGTGTTAACTGCTGAGACAATCTTTCTTTGTCTACATATTTTCTCATGTTAAAGACCATAGGAACTGCAGGAAAGATTACCCTCCTGCTGCCTATTCAGCTTTCTACTCTCTGTCAGCAAGTGGAACCGGTACCATATCATTGCCTGGATATATATTTCAATGAATTTTAATGATGGATCATCCCTACTCTCCACAGTTTTCCTCCTGATTCTTCCAACAGTATGAAGCTGCAGATTTCTTAGACTGAAAGGTGGGGTTTTTTGTATATACAGTACATATTCCTACAGAATACGAGTACAAAAATTAACTCATGTAGTTGTAACTTTCCACTCTTGCATTATATCAGAGATCCAATATCAGAAATTTCTTTTTGTTCCCACAGTTGCTCTCCTTTCAAGGCAACAGAACATGGTTATGGATTGACTTACAATGATTTCTTATGAAGATGTGATGTCTATAATTCTTACTGTCCTTAATTGGCTAGACAGTAAATTTTGAAACTCTTACATCAAAACAAAAGTGTATTTCTTGAAAATTCTTCAGTTTTATATTTGCCTTTATCCTAAGTTTTCAGGTTGGATGCTTAGTTTTCATTTCTTAATGTATTTAGGAATAGAATGAGCTAGAATGGGAATGTGGCATAGATGGAAGAAGCATTTTCCTATTTGCCTTAAGTCAGAAAAGCTGAGTGTGACAGTGCTAATGTTTAACGAGAATAAACTTGGATAAAACTGAACTTTTTCAAACTAATCCCTCTTTTTTTTTTTTCCCCATGATAAGCTCTGACTCAGACTCCTAAGTAGAAGGCAGTGAGCAAATGGGAAATGGACAGATAAGATGGTCTCCTATCTCAGTAGAAACTTGCTGATGTAGCATGTCTTGTATCTTCTAGCTACTGCATTTTCATGTATATTTACATGCGCATCATCTTATTTCTGCAGCATACTGTCAACTTTGTCAAATGAAATGAAAAGGAGGGTAGCATGCAGTTTGTTTAGTCCCATCCAAAATAGTCTGTCATATTTAGCCTCATGCTGAAGAATGCTGAAGAACTGCAGAAAATATATTTTGATTATTAAATTGTTGAAGACAGAAACTATCTTTTTGAGTATTTACATACTATATATTGGAAGCCTTATGGTTATACTGTATATATGGTGTATATATACAGCAAGTAGTGGACCTTTCTGCTAAATATGTATATATAGTTTTAAACATGTATATTTATATATAGTTTTAATATATTTATGTGTGTATTTATATTTATATATATATTTATTTATATATATTTATTACTTGTTTGCAGCAGAGTGGCTTGCTTTAAATGCTATAAGCTCTTCAGAGTTGGGATTGAATTTCCTATGGTTTGTATATTATAACATTTATAATCCTGGTAAATAATGAAAAGTGTTGTAACTATTAGCAATTTGTTTGGCACCCTGGTTAGATAGTTTTTCAGTAGTACTTATTTCATTAGGAAATATTATGTACCCCACTCTAGAAATGTTTGTGATTATGCTGATCTCTTAAAAATAGTCCTGATTAAAAATACTTGTCTGGTTTTCTCTGAAAATGAACAACCAATACTTTTCAAACTGTACCTGTTTTAAATCAAACCCTTTAGCACGGAATCTTTATGGAGACACCTTTGAAGGCACCACACCTTTGGCTTTTCACTGTTTGAAAGACAGAAGTACCACTGTTCTGGATTTATTTGGGAAAGTTAATTTTCTTCCTAGCAGCTGGTACAGTGCTGTGTTTTGGACATAGGATGATAATAATGTTGATAGCACACTAGTGTCTCTAGTTGTTGCTGAGCAGTGCTTACCCCATGCTCTGCCAGTGAGGAGGTGCACAAGAAGCCACGAGGGAGCACAGCCAGAACAGCTGACACAAAGTGGCCAAGGCGATATTCCATACCATAGAATCTCACGACCAGTATATAAACCGGGGGAAATTGGTTGGGAGGGGCTATTTGCTTCTAAGGGACAGGGTGAGCACTGGTCAACAGGCGATGAGAAATTGTATTGTGCATCACTCATCTTGGGTTTTACTCCTGTCTCTCTTTTTGTTATCTCCCTTTTCCTCAGCATCATTATTGTTATTACTGTTGTTATTATTGTTACATTTTTTTTTTTATTTCAACTAATAAACTGCTCTTATCTCAACCCACAGGTTTCACCTTTTCTGATTCTCCTTCCTATCCCACTGCAGAAAGAGTGAGGGGAGGGGAGAGGAGGGGTGAGGAGCTGTGAGGGGCTTAGTTGCCAACTGGGGTTAAACCACAACACCTAGAAGGCCAAGACCAAAAAGTATCTTGCAGCCAACAAATATTTTCCTTTTGATCAAATAAGTAGTGACATTTTTCAGTGATCATTGGATCACTGTATTGTAAATGACCACTCAGCTTTAGCTGAGTGGTGCAAAAATTACAGCTGAGACAAACTGTTTTGATATGGACATCTGTATGTGCCTCTTCTGGTAGTGGAGGTAAATTTGTTGTTAAACTTTCCTTTAAACAACACAATAAAGCCTTCAGTAGATATTTTGTCTCTAGAAATTTTGCTTTCTTGATGCAATTCCAAAAAGTCAAAGTCTGTATTCCTACAAAGGTTCTAGATATGAGAGACACTTATTTTTCAAAGCTTAACAACTTTGCTTTTGCTTACTTTATGTTCTCTGTACAAGATGAAAAGATGGACTTAGTTTATTGTCTGTTCCTTCACCATTAGCTTAAAATGTCTTCTTTTGCTTTAGCATTTCACAAACATTTCTGAGTGGGTCATCTGAGTCTCCTAATCAAATCTTTGTTTCCTTATATGTTTTTACTCATTTGGATGTCTCCAGCTTAAATTTACAAATAAATTGTAAATTAAATGTTTGTGTCAGAAATCACTCTGCAAGAGCCCAAGCTGTTTTCATCTAACATTTTAGCTGAATATTTGAGTTTTCTAGGTTTTTTGCTGTTTCTAATGCTAACTCCACTGCTTTTTGGAATAAAGTAAATCTCGCTGTTTATTTTAAGAATAATTCTCTTTAAACATATTGCTGATTTCACAAAAAGATCTTTCTTTAGAGTTTGTTTTACAGTACTTTCCAAGGACGTGGTATACCTTTTTTCTTTTTAATTCTGTAGCACTTGATATGTATTGCAAACCAATGCAGATCATTCTTTTATGAAATTAGAGTTGGACAGCCGTGCTTGTCGTCAATTCATAGAGGTCTCCAAAGGTGTTGTGCACTTCTTGTGAACTTTTGTTTCATATTTTCCAAGTTAGCCAAACATATCTTACTTGTCTGACCTTTGAAATGGAAGCAAAATTGGAATTGTGCCCTTTGTTTCCTTATGTTGTCAGAGATAGCCTCAAATATGTAACACTTGAACTTCCAAAATATTCTGTGCCTTTTTTTTTTGTTTTTTTTTTTTTTTTCATTAGAAATGGCCCATTGTAATGTGCTGGTCCATGTACAAAAGGACAGTTTTGAGAAACTAAAGTCCACTTGTATCAGAATGAAATCTAAGCAGTTTCTTTCCAGCATTCATCTTGAATGTTGAGAAAGCCAAGTGTGTTATTCTTCACACCTTCTTTTCCTTACTTAGTTCCTGCTCACATACAAATACAAACAAAACAGGAAAAGAGGCATATGAAAAATTTAAAAATCTTCATCTCATTCTTATTTCTTAAAAACCTCACTGTTGCATTTTTCAACATAAAAAACTATCCTATTATATTTATTCATGATTTTGGATGTATTTCGTTCTTTTACAAGAAGACAGACATACTGCTTTACTTCCTTTTATATCTAGGCAGGCAATGCCAGGCTGACCACCCTTCCTTACATGACTCTTCATTTTGCTAGAAAATTCCACTGGGAACTGAGGCAGTATTTTCCTCTCAGAGAAACTATGTCAGCTGCTTCCCACACTATTATTTTTATGTGGCTACTGATTTACTTTTTTGTGTGTATTTGATCAAGTGCTAGTGCCAGGATTGGCAGCTGAATTTCTTCTGGTCTTTAGAATTAAGAGAGGTATTGTGTTATTCATCTTTCCATCCACTGTTATTAAGGCACTACTAGAGCAGAGATAGTACATAGAAACAGTTGGACTGAAAATTTGGAGAAAACTCCAGTCTTTCTGTCTTTTTCCTCCTCTGGATGAGACAACTCTCAAGAGAGGTGGTGGTGTGATGATATTAACTGAAACAGTGCAGGGCAATATTTCACCTCAATGCCAAAATAGAATTGTAATGAAGGTGGCTGGAAGGTACAAAGGCCTAAGAGCAAGAAAAGACAAGCATTAGTGGGATGAAGAAAGGAAGTGATTGGTGATGTCTCCTCAACAATTCTGACCAGTGCTTATAGGTTGTTTGAGGTGTAGGAGCTTTTCAAAGGAAAAATGGTTTATTTGCTATTTGACATCACATTAAGACAGATTATGGAAATAAATGCAGATCAAGAAACCTCAGGTTTCTTTCTCAGTCGTATCAATCCAGGTTTGCCTTACTGCATTTCAGTTTATCTTTTCCACCACAATACTGTTCTTGGTGATCAAGGACAATATTCAGTATACTAGAACCCTTTTTTTTTTTTCTTTCATGTTTCATTGATTATTTATGAAATTATGCTGTTTCCTTACAGATATTTATGCACTATAACTTCAGCTTAATAATTAACTGTTGTTAAAGGAAACGTTTCATTGCTTGGAGTCTACTATGGTGGACACCTTGGAGTTAGATATTTTCACGAATATTGCTGTTCTGCAGAAGAAATTCTGTGTTTCTATTCAAAAGGCTTTGTCTTACAATTTTTCAGAAACCTATTCCAAAATATAACTGCTGAGAAAAATTTTACTTAAAGGTGTTTTGAATTGTGCTAAGTTGAAGAGCACCCAGAGATTCTTGGTGAAAGATACTATTAGGATTGTACTGCAGTGTGGCTATAATTCATCTGGACCTCTCAATATCCTTTTCAAGTCCCATTTCAGTATGAAATTATAATTTTTCTTATTTTTTTAGCAATATTCAGACATTCCAGGTTGTATTTGAGTAGAGACTTCAAGTTGCTATGTGTGCTTAAGTAATAAAAGCAGGTAAATTGTGACCAATGACATATATCTGTAGAAGTGTCAAAACAAGTTTTATTTTAAAAGAGACAGAGGATACTACTGTGCATCAAGATGTAAGTTTCAATTATCTTTTCATAATTCAAAACTCCCTGAAATCAAGTGGGTTTTTATTTATTTATTTTCTTCAAGCAGTTATCAGGTAAAAATATTTTTGTCATCTATTTTAAAAATAATACTGTCTTCTTAATGTGACCATCTGCCACCTAAAAAAAAATATATTCATGTATTTTTGTACAATTTAGATGTGTGTTTATCCACTTCTTGCATACAATAAGTTACAGACAAACACATCAGGATAATTTGCCTTTCAATCTCAGCTTCGTTTTAGGAGATAAATTTCCTTGTCGTAGCTTCTCACTGGCCATGTGGTTTTCTTTTGATTTGGGCTTTTTTTGCATCTTGAGCTATTTTTAATCGAATTGATTAAATGAGCATATTTAAATTATAAAATTTATGTCAAAAATAGAATGAAGAGATCCATCTGAAGGCCCATTAACTGAGGAAAGAACATTGTGTCCAATCTGTTATCTGTGAAACTCCAGTATAAGAGGGCTGATATGAGAAATTTACAAATAAGGTGTCTTCAGGAATAGATCCCTATTTATTAATCTGATGGTATATTCACCTTAGTGAGTGATCAAAGAGTGAGCGAAAAACTTTGAAGTCTCTTTTTCTATCCAATATACAGTTAAAGTATTTCTATTTTTAGCACCTGATTTTCTGTTCCAGCACAAAATGCTCTTGCAAATACTCACACCAAACATACAGTTTCACTAGTTATACCACCCTGTCTTTAGTCTTTAACTTAATTCCTTTGAAATCTCTATTACCTAGGGTTACCTTCCCCTCTGGCTTTCCTGATCTCTTTCAAAAGCCCTTTACCCTGTAGGTTCATCAGCCATCCCTCTTAGCTTAGTGCTACCTTTACCTGCAGAGACTCAGCTGCAGTGCTTTGTGGAAGCTTCTATTCCCACCTGCAACAGTCAGCAGGAAACAGTGCTAAAAAGGATTGTGAAACCTCACTCATTTTGCATTTATAACCTGAAGAGAAATTCCTACTTTTGAGAAAAAAGGTCTCAGTTGCTTTTATTTCAACAATATTCTCTTCTCTGAGGTCCCCTGGATAATCTGAATTATTACACTGTACATAACACTTAAAAGAGTGCATGGGGGTTTGGTGGTGGCATTTAGTTGTGGGTTTGGACTGGTGTTGGTGTTGCTTTGAAAAAAAGAGGAATTTTCTTTGTTTTCCAGTTTCAGTTCATGAAAATGTCCAAATTAAGGGATAACTGCAATCACACAAGAACTTTGAGGTCTCATCTCTCATATGTGACTACAGGTGCTTGGAGTTGTCTGTTTGGGTCTTGTACAAAAATATACAAAATCATAGAATGGTAGAATTGCTTAGGTTGGAAAAGACCTATAAGATCATTGAGTCCAACCATTCATTAACCAGCACAACCAAGTCCACCACTAAACCATGTCCCTAAGTGCCACATCTACACATCTTTTAAATAGTTCCATGAATGGTGACTCCATCACTTCCCTGGGCAGCCTGTTCCAATGCTCGACAATGCTTTTGGTGAAGAAATTTTTCATAATACCCAAAATCAACCTTCCCTATTGCATCTTGAGACCATTCCCTGTTGTTTAACTGCTTGTTTGACAGGAACTGACCCCCATCTTACTACAACGTTCTTTCACGTAGTTGTAGAGAGTGATAAGGTCCCAACCTTGATCCTCCTTTTCTCCAGGCTAAACAACCTCAGAACCCTCAGTCACTCCTCATAAGACTTGTGCTCCAGACCCTTCACCAGCTCTGCTGCCCTTCTCTGGGCTTGCTCCAGCATCTCAATGTCTTTCTTGTAGTGAGGAGCTCAAAACTGAACACTGGATTCGAGGTGTGGCCTCACCAGTGCTGAGTACAAGGGGATTATCACTGCCCTAGTCCTGCTGGTCGCACTATTGCTGATACAGGCCAGGAAGTCATCAGCCTTCCTGGCCACCTGGGCACACTGCTGGCTCTTGTTCAGCCAGCCCCAGGTCCTCTTCTGCTGGGCTGCTTCCCAGCCACTCTGTCTCCAGCCTGTAGCGCTGTATGGGGTTGTTGTGGCCCAAGTCCATGACCCAGCACTGAGCCTAGCTGGACCTCATACAACTGACCTTGACCCATGGACCCAGCCTGTCCAGATCCCTCTGCAGAGCCTTCCTACCATCCAGTAGATCAATACTCCCACCCAACTAGGTGTCATCTGCAAACTGACTGAGGGAGCACTTGACCCCCTCATCCAGGTTGTCGATGAAGATATTAAACTGGATTGGCCTGAATGCTGAGCCCTGAGGAACACTACTTGTTACAGGACACCAACTGAATTTAACTCTATTCACCACCACTCTCTGGGCCTAGCAATCTAGCCAATTTTTTACCTGGCAAATAGTGCACCTGTCCAAGCCACGAGCAGCCACTTTTTCTGGGAAAATGCTATGGGATATGGTATCAAATATTTCACTAAAGTCCAAGTATACAACACCCTCAGCCTTTCCTTCATCTACTAAGCAGTACACCTTTCCATAGAAGGAGATCAAGTTGGTCAAGCAGAACCTGCCTTTCGTAAATACATGCACTGTTTGGAACCATTATTTGCTTTGGAATCTTACTTTTTCCTTCAAAATACCATTTATTTTGTACTTAGAGATTATATCTATTGGAGTTCCCTTTGACTGCTTCCCTTTGAAATCAGTATCAGAAAGGGTGGCAGAATAAGGACCGTCATTATCTAGATTTCTCTCCGTAGCCTGCTGCCTGATTATAGATAATAGGAGTAAACATCCACTTAATTGCTTAGTATATTGCAGCTAAAGCTGTCTGGTAACTATAGTTATAAATAGATTCTAGCATATAATTTCATTCCTATTCATGACCTCTTTTGTTTGCTTATTGAGGAGCATTTGGTTGAATTAAATTTATTTGCAAGTATATTTGTGTTAAGTACACATGTTGCACACCAGAACCCAAATAAATATTTGCAAGATACGAGACTTCAGAAAAGATCTTTTATGACCACTTAAGGTTCACCTCTTTCTCCTCAACTGAGTTCTTTTTGTTTTTATACTGGTGCTGATGTAACTTAAATGTCATTATGCATACATCTTTTAACTCGAAAATGTAGCTGTAAAACTGTCACCACTTCTCCCTTCCTATTGTAATTCTTCTTTCTCTGTGTCCCTTACCCAGACCAAACAACCTTAAGAAGTTTTACTTTGAATAACTCAGATAACAAAAAACAAGATCTGATTTGAACAGAGCACATGATCGCCTTCTGTTTTTAAATCCACAATCTAAAAACTAAGAGTGATGTTGCATAAAAATGTCTTTGAGAAAATCATGTGTTATGGATTAACAAACTGAACAGTACAACCAAACAAAAAAAAGCTACAATGTTGTTACAGTCATGATCACTGACATGTTTTCTCAAGAATCCAAGGTCATAAGATTATTGCAACTCTTACACATTTCTAGTTCAATATGAATTCTTTAGAGTTTGTCTACATGGAAAATTTACTGGCATTATTTTTACTGTTATAGTTACATTGATCTAATTCTTCCTGCAAATGCTTATTTTAGAGTACGTACCATGAGAGGGAGCTATAAATGCAGTGGTATGGTTACAATAGTATTTTTTCCCCCATAGATCTTTCTGATTTAATCTTTGATGCAGAACTTAATTTCTATAACCATTTCACAGAGACACAGATGTCACAACTTACCAGAATAAAACTAGAACAGCTGGGAAACCAAAACCAAAGTGCTAGTTTAATCATCACTGTCTCTGCATGTACTTAAGGACTACAGCTATATTAGTACCTGAGAAAATAAGCAGAACAAGTTTATCTATGCAAGTAGGTTTTTAGAGATACTACTTGCATCAGTTTGACCCATGATAACCACCAGTCTTCCCAAACAATTCCCAGCTACATTTCAGTGGCTTAAATGTCTCTTTGGACCTGTTTCAGCCCTTCAACATTATTCAAGCTGGCCTTGTGACTATACTTCCATGCACTCATTCATTCTTTTATATTGTCCTACAGTAACACTGGATGAGCACTTAGAGGATCATTCCACATATTTCCACCCTTATGAGTGCAGAGCAGATTTTTATTTTCATAACTAAGTGGACTTGCAGGGGAAGGCAACCTCAGACTCAAGGAAAGCACACTGCAATTGTTTGTGAGGAGATTTTCCGTGAGTAGACTGGATACAGCTTTGGATGGGCAGTTCATATTGGAGTCTTTTCTATCTTTCTGCTCCCTTCCTGTCTCTTCCCTAAGTTTATGACATCCCTTGAAGTGTAGGCATGGAAAATTCCCATTTTTATGGTTTCCTTTACCTGGAATATAAAGTGAGGTATATAGTTGCATTCATTTAAATGGAGGAAGAGATTTGAGTGTTGTGATTTGGTATGCTGGTTAGCAGACACACACAGTAGAAGTTAATGTGGTAATTGTAAACTGGGGAGAGACAGATTTTTCCTAAAGCCCTTGTATCACAATGATAGGAAAGCAAAAATTGTATAGGAATGCATATCTGTATCATATAGATACAGGAGAACAGCACTTTAGACTTAATATAGAGGTGCAAGGAAAGTCTGACTCAGCATCTACAAGCTGCAAGTATAGAGTACCTACAGCTTGAAACAGTGGAATCTAGAAACTCTTCAGGTGAGTGTGGGTGTTGGGTTCCCAGGGCTCATCCAGAAAGTCTGTGTGTGAGAATACAGTGTAGGGAGGTGAAGAACAGGCTAGAACAGCTGGGAGGGGGCTCTGATTTAGCAGAATGAATGTTGCACCTCATCAGATGGCCTGTGTTACAAGCAGATGGTGTGCAATGGAGAGAGAGGGGTGTTTGGAAGTGAATGGCCCATATTATATGACTGAGTCTAGAGGGAGTGCCTATTATAGATTTTTGGGTTGGTTAGTTTGTCTGTTTCTTCTGGTGGTTTAGGGTATTTTTTTTTTTTTGTCAAAGGAACTGATGTACAACAAGAAAATATGTTGGTGCCATGTAGAGCATGGGAGAGAATCCACTCTATTTTTAAAACATGCTGTTGGTATGGCTGAGGGAATACTTCTGCAATCTTCATAAATATTTTGTTGAAAAAACCCTGAACTAGACAGTGGCAATGAAGTCAGGCAAGAGGTACATGAGCTAAAGGGCACAATCCTGATGTGAATCCTCCTTTTGAAATAGTTTGCCTGCATCCTCATGCAGATGTATAAGATGCTCCAGATCAAAGATGTTTTCACAACACTGAGCATACTGATGCCCAGCCTGTCCCTCATAATTTTCTGTTTCAAAATCAGCAGGCCAAGCACTTCAGTGAGATGCCACAGGACCAGAGGTCCTAATCCAAACTCATGTTTTGTAGTTATAGTTTGATGGCTGCAAGTTTCAGGCAGGACCAACCAGAGCATATGGTGATCCTTCACTGATAGTCTAACAACAGCCTTCAGGATGCGTGACTAGAAGATCTTTTAATTGCTGTAGGAATTCTACAGAGGCCTATGACTGCAGAGAAGGAGGGAAGGAGTATGTCTTTTCAGTGGGTTTAACAGTGTACCCATTTAAAAAACCCCTGTGTATCTGGGGTTCTGTAATGCCTTCACACTAGGTTTGTCTGGCATTGCTGATACTATGGACATGCAGCAGTCATGGATAGATGATCTGTTTGATGGTCTTTGTGCCACCTGACATAATCCTGGCTGCTAGAGACTTTCTGACCCCAAACTGTTTGCCTGTTGACTGGGAAAAGTCACAGGAGTTTCTTTCATTTTTGTGACAGAGATGCAGGATACCTGAAAAGACAAGTTCACGCATACTATCAAAACATAGTTTGCACTTTCGGATTGAACCATAACTTTAGCACGCACAAGGGAAAACCCTGATTTTGTAAAGAATACAAATGACAAGATTTTGAAGATGAGAAGAAATTGGGCAACTTTTGATATAGTGCTATAGTAGGAGCAAAGTATTAGGTAATTAATAAAGTACACTGGAGAACTATTGCCTGAAAATTAATGGGCAGTCCAAATGTTGATGAAGCATTCCTCACACAAGGCCATCACAAAGACACGACTGCGTACGAGGCCATTCCGATTGAGGTCTGTTTTGTGGGCAAACTTCAGAAACACCTAGTTTGCAACTGATAGAAACTGAAACTCTGCAGATATACTTTACAAGCACTGTGGCTGGACACCTTCTGAGTAAGCATTTTATTTCTATCGAAGTGAAGCCTAATGTTAGAGGTGTGGACCTTTTTCCCTCAGCAATAATTCTGTTTTGATTAGCATTTTTAATCAAAATATTATGCTTTGAAAACATGTTTAATGTTTTTTGTCAAGTGAAAATTTAAACTGTTAAATGAAATTATCAGGGAAGCATTGGTACTCAAAAC
The DNA here is from genome assembly GCF_022539395.1 of Myiozetetes cayanensis. Lineage (NCBI taxonomy): Eukaryota > Metazoa > Chordata > Aves > Passeriformes > Tyrannidae > Myiozetetes > Myiozetetes cayanensis. Next base: position 72,583,462 of record NW_026086604.1, on the reverse strand, counting down.
TAGAAAGTATTATCTTTTATTTTAAAAATAAATTATTTTGATATCTTGTCTTGTGAAGAATTAAAAATTATTGTTTCTAATGCAATGTATTCCTGGAAATCAATCATACATATCAAATATATGAGCGCTTTGTTAATGTGACTCGTTTTGGGTTTGTTTTTGAAAAAAAGAACGATTGATGATTTCTACTGGAAAAGAAATTAACTCTGTTGCCTTGTAGCTCCCTCTGTTCTATCTGAGATGTCGTCATTGAAATGTTATTATTCAGAACTGAGAAATATTGTGGAGACCTACTGCCTAAGGCTGTGAGGAAGTAGAATGAAGGCTGTTTAATTGAACCCGCTAACAATAACATTGACTATTCATGTGAAACAGAGGTGCATAATCAGAGGAACTGGGAGAGAGGCAATATATTAATTCTCAGTCCCAGTATGAAGAAGAAGCTCCAGACACAGCCATTCTTTTTCTTTTAGTGGAATATTTTTTTTACTCTATGAAGAAAATAGGCTAATAGACATGTAGCGAAGCAAAATTCTTTTTGAGATTCCTGCAGAAAAAGAAAACCAAAACCAAAACCACTGTTATTTTCTGTGAAAATTATAAAGTAACAGGTCTCACGGATGTATAGTATCTTCCATCCATCCTCTAACCAGTGTGGCTACTCAATACAACCTTTAAATCCTGCAAGTATAGACAAGGTCCATCAAGCATCGAACCATGTCTAAAGGTTCTCTTTCTAGAGTATGTGGGAGCAATCACACCTGTGAGTACATTGTAATGTGAATAAACTTACAAAGCTGAACAATGCACAGTCTCAGTCTTGGGTTGCAAAGGAAGTGAAGGCTGAAGTGTCAGGTTCAGCTCCTGCAAACTAAAAAGTATTAAGGTAGACTGGGACTGTGGCAGGAGGTATAGCAACCCCTGGAATCTGACTGATCTTTCTCTTTGATGGCACACAGGTGTTTCACATACAGGCACCTTGCCTTTCACTTTGAAAGCTGCCAGCTCATGGTGGCTGGTTCTCAGCTTTTTCACCCCTACATTTAATGGGAAGAAAGTTTAATGGGAAGGGCTTAAGTGGCGTCTGAGGACTCCATCCCAGTGCGATGTGATATACACTGTACAGTACATGACAAAACTTTTGTGTTTGTTAAGTTTTACCAGAATAAATTAGCCCTCTATAACCTCCTGGAGACAGTGTCTTTCAAAGCGAAGGGTAGTCAGTAGTCAGCCATCTTGACGCACATAACTGGACATTAATATTGTGGTTGTCATGGCAACAACACAACAGTTGAAACAAATTGTGCCTGCAGAATGTGCAAAGATTACACCTTTCAAAATTAAAAGGAATTAATAGAATCCTCAGTAAGTAAAAGGAGAAATACTTAGTTCAATCTATTTAGTTTGGTATAATGCAGAATTTATGCAAGTCCCAAACACCACATTATAAACCACTTGTGAACTCAAACAATAGTAGATACCACTGAAAATGTAATAATTCAGTGTTATATCATGTAATGGAAATGGGATAACAGTTTGTAAGTGGTCCACAGTTTTCCTCTGAAATATTGCTGTTGTATTGAAAAGTAGATGATTTGTCCATGGTTAAATATTTGAAGCCGATATGCAATGGAATGGTAGGTGTACAAACAGTTCACTGAATCCAAATGAATATCTCAAATGCAAACAATCATGAAATTACATCTTGGTGTAATTTTTCAAGAAGCTGACATTTTCAAATAAAGAAAAGAATGTCTAAGAGATGCATTCTTCTTTGTTCTTAACTAGCAACCTTAGGAATTTCCAACCAAATCCATTTAGAAGTGATTACTCTTTACTAATCCATATTATTTATTATAAGAGAATTTTTCTTTCCTTGGTGAAGTCTGATCTCCCCATATTAAAGCAATGAGATGTACTACATACCACACAACTATTTAAGTACTCAAGTGTTTAGTTTACTGTGCTACAGATATCAGGACCCAGTTGCTGACTCTTTTATTTTTTTGGTTGCATAAAATTAATCATACATTTGTTTTCTAATAAAATATTGCAGATGAGGAAAGTAACTCTTCTAGCATTATCAATGTTTCACTGAGGACTGACCTTTTTACAGTAAGAATCTGAAAACAGGATAAGAAAAAATGTTGCGAGTCGAGGTAGGATCACGACATGGTTTCACGATACCTGCTCCTTATTAAAACGGTGTAGCTACTCTTATACAGTTCTGAGTGACACATGTACACATATCATTGGTTTACCACTAACATAACAACTCATGATTGGACATAGCCACACATGTCCAAACACAATAGATCAGTCATTCCTGACAGGAAACCCATTCTGTGTTACAGTCCTTACTGTCTGTGGCTGACCCTCTGCCAGGTGTACAAGTTCCATTTTCGGTATTTTAGCTTACAGAGAGCCCAGAACCAGCTGGGCTTCCCCACAAAAAAATAACTGGAAGGCTTTGGGTTTATGATAACTACAGAGCAAAAAATTTAGAGGAAATATTTACAGCCTAATAGAACAAACTTCAGGGAACCTCTGTAACTTGTACTGATAAAAGCATGCAGTAGAGGTTTAGAATATAAAGCGGGAGAATATCACATGATATAATATACCATTTATGATTCAACTGGCAATTCTTAACAGTCCTTTTTTATGAATGGGAACAGTGTGGGCTCTGAATATTGATTTACTGGATTAAAAAAGGAAAGAAGAAACCTCAACTAACCTCAAAGCAAAACTGAGATGATACCAGCTGGATACTTGCATGTGTTTTAATGCCAGGCAAGGTATAATCAATACTATATTGGTTTAATTCAGAAGAAAGATAAATGACTATTTCAAAAAGGTATTTATCTCAAAAGTAATTGTTCAAACATATATTTTGAAATAACTCCATTAGACTGTTGACGCTCTTGATGTCTTATAGGATAATTAAGTATTTAATCATATAAACAATTTCATATAGTGCATTGTATATAGACTTTAAAATCCTATAAATTATGTCACAGAAATGTTTTTGAAAACAGATAAAGCTATTGCAAACATATATTCTCTTTAGTCATTAAAAGATCTTGTGTGTATGAATGTGAGAGACTGATCTAGTACTTAAAATGTCACAGGGTGAAGCTTTCCCAAAATGATATCAGATAAGATGAGACCTTGACTACACTGCCCAGCTCTATGTCATTAGGTGATGTCCATATATGAAGGGAAAACAAGGAAAGCACAGATAATTATTAAGAGGAGATGTGTCACATACGGTTGGACTACATATGCCCTGCTCTCATGGTTTAACCCCAGCTAGCAACCAAACCCCACATAGCCACTTACCCACTCCCCCACCAGTGGGATCAGGTTGAGAATCAGAAGGGCAAAAGGTAGAAGACTCATGGGTTGAGATAAAGACAGTTTAATAGGGAAAGTAAAAGCTGCTCACACAAGCAAAACAAAACAAGGAAATGGTTTACTGCTTCCCATGGGAAGGCAGGTGTTCGGCCATTCCCAGAAGACCAGGGCCCCATTATATATAATGTTTATTTGGGAAGACAAAGACCATCTCTCCAAACATCTCACCCACTTCAAAATGTATTTTGCTGGTGTGATCAGAAGCCCCATATGTCAGGATCAATCTCTTTTCTCTGCAGGTATCTGATACCTTTCATACCAGTATTGTATCCATTAATTTAAAACATTTTCAAGGCAGACATTGAAAGAAGAGAGAACATTTGCTTTGCAATGCTGTAATTAAGTGTCAGTCTCATGAGTTTTATTGGATTGTCTGAAACCATAAACCCTTCATTACTTCTACTATCAGTGTTGCTAATAACATTATGAACCTAAACCTTCTTATCCTGTTTCTGTTTGCTGATATGTTCCATAATTACTCTTGATTCTCTTAATAATAGCGTAGCCTAACTATTAAGACAAAAGAAATTGTCAGTGGCAATGTATTTAATCTATATGAAGCAGGAGATGAAAAAAAGAACAAAAAGGTAGAGAAAGTCTATCATCTATGTAATCTTTTCAGTGCCAAATCAGAAAAAGATCTCTAGATTAAAACTACATGAGGCTAAGCAACAGAGCAATAAGCATGAAATATGACCTATAGGGATCTCGTGAGATTAAAATGTTATAATCAGAGCTGCAATTCTGTCTTACAGCTCATGTTTCTATCTTTCTTTTGCCACAATCTTTGAACCAGTAAGAATATGTAAAGGAGATCTTTCCAGACTTTAAAAACTCACAAGCAGACAAACAAAGAAAACCCTGAAAATTGCTCTCTATTGGAACCTTCATAGTCTGCCTGGAAGCTTTTATCTACAAACAGTGCTTCTTGCTTGAAGATTCCCCTTTCACAAACAAATGGATAATTGTCTAGTTTGTGTTGTGTGTGTTTTCTTGAGCCTTTTAATGTTTCCCATACTTTAATTCCCTGTTGTATAACTCATTCAATCTGTGTTATTCTAATAGCATTAGGGATATGTTTAGGATTACACTATCTTTAAAATTTGTTGAATTGTTTATTGTCTAATAATCTGAGAAATAAACTGAGATGTGTGGCATGTTTGTTTTTTTCTCTTTGGAAGTTCTGCACTGTGTTAAAAAGGATTTAACTTGATGTTCAGAAATGTTTTGAAAAACACCTGGCATCAGATTTGCAATGAAAAACTCCATGAAATGTCAGAAGCTAAATGCATGTCTAGAGAAGCCCAGGGTGTCAATAAAATAGAGTACTAGAAATTCAATTAATGAAATATTACTCAGGTAGATATAAGTGGGTTTATGTGAACCAAAGAGGTACAGGATGTGTACGTAAAGAAATAACAAGCTGCTGTGAGGAATATTTTGCTCTTAAAGTATGCACACTGGGACCTATTCCTGTATAATACCACCAGTTGCAATTCTGAATTTCACTGTCACAGCAAGGTCATGTAGTATGAGAAATTTTGCCTTTTAAGAATCAGATCATGTCTAAACTTCTCATCTTGCAATGATATAGAAAATCTTATAAGACATTGCATTAGTTATTAGTAGCATCCTGAGATGGGCTCTGCAGGGACAACAGTGCTAGGAATAGAATAAAGGAAGATGAGAGCTTCAACCAATTTTTATTATAGTCTCAACAGTTGCATTTATTGTTTTGCACCAGGAGGTGATGGTTCTTTTTGGATCCCAACAAGAAAGCTGCACATCAGTAGTACAGAAAAGATAATAGTAAATTAGAGAAATATTACATCCCTGATGATGAAAACCTGGAGCGATACAATGTCAAGCCTCTCAAGTCAGGGAATGGCACTCTGCACAAAATATCTATTTATGGTAAGGTTTGCTGCTATTGCTATCGTAGAGTTTTTTAGGATTTTCTTCAAGAAGTTGTATTTATGAAAACATTCTTTTGTTTCAGGATAAAGAGAAGGACATGCCTGTGGCATCATCACTGATGCCAGTTGGAAACCAGCCATAAAATCTTCCATTGTGAAATCTTGATTTTTTTTTTTTTAACCCTATTGCCAGAGGGAAAATAAATCAATTATTTACATAGCCTTAGTGATACATTTGATTAGTTGAAATTGTTCCAGGCTACAAAAAATTGCTGTAACCAGAAAAAGGAGAGGAGAGGGGAGGGGAGGGGAGGCTGAGATTATCCTTCATCAAAGTGTATGTGTAGCACAGCACAGTCCTTGAGGCCGAGTAATATGTGCAGTATAGCACAGCAAAAACTGGCAGCTACTCAGGCCAACTGTTGGTGGAGCACTAACTCCTCAATATACAATAGTCTCCCTATCAGGACAACTACATTTATTAAGAATACTTGAGCAATATTTGGTGGCTATTTTACTTTTGCCTTACCTGAGCTCCAAACAGGACCTCTGCTAGCAAACTGGTAGCCCCAAAAGCACCACTAAAACTGCACCAAACCTTAGCTTGCATTCTGTGAAAGGTATTCCAGACAAAGGACTGGAGTCCAACTATTTTGCCTGAGACACTGCAGTAGAGTATAAGAAGACCTTAATAGTCACATGCCCATAAGTGATACTACTGGTGAGTTTTGAAAACTGTCTTACCTGATTAATTACAAAGAGTAACTCCTCTACTGCCTGTTGCATGGTATGATAACCTGGGTTGACCCTGACTGGAGGTCAGGTGCCCAGCAAAGCTGCTCTAGTTTCTCCCTTCCTCAGCTGGATGGGGGAGAGAAAATACAGCAAAAAGCTTGTGGGTTGAGACAAGGGCAAGGAGAGATCACTCACCAATTACTATCACAGACAAAACAGATTCAGCTTGGGGAAATTATTACTGATCACATCAGAGTAATAAGAAAAAAATTCTCAGGATAATGAGAAACAAAACTAAATCTAAATACACTTCCACCCACCCCTCCCTTCTTCCTGGACTCAACTTCACTCCATTTTCTCTACCTCCTTGGCCCCACAGTGATGCAGGGGGCCAGGGGATGGGGGCTGCATGTTGTCTCTGCTGCTCCTGCTTCCTCACACTCTTCCCCTACTCCAGCATGGGGTCCCTCCCACAGAAGAATCTCCTAATTATTTTTTAATTTGGTGATGGTGTTTCAGGGGAATGGATCTCTAACTTCTGCCTATGCTGCACACAAAAGAATTTTCAATTTTAAAAGTTCAACTTGGCCCTTAAAATAATTCTTAAATTTAGTGACCTGTTTTTTTACGTATTATTACTTACAGAACTTGTTACTTACAGAAAAGTACAGCAAAACCTTTGCTGAGTGGTAGTGAATAGGGATATACTGAACTTAGAACTCACTTGTTTAGCCCCCACTGTATGCTAATGCCTGGGGTTATTCCTGTCCACATGCAAGACTTGACATTTCCCTGTGTTGAACTTCATAATATTCCTTCCTGCATAATTCTACAATCTGTCAGGGTCCCTTTGAATGACATCAACTCTCTGCTGTATCAGTCACTCCTTTTAGTTTTGTATAACTTTTCACACTTGCTCAGTGTACACTCTGCCCTATCCTCTAGGTCATTAACAAAGATTTTAAAAGGTATTGGACTCTGTGTCAACCCCTGGAGTACATTGAGAGTGACTGACCTACAGCTGAAGTCCAGCAGTTCAACCAGTTTTCAGTCCATTCACTGTTCATTCACCTGTCTCAGAGGATGCTGCAGGAGACAGGTGAAAGCTTTTCTGTTATGGGATAATAACAAGTACTACCCTCCCCTCAACCACCAAGTCAGTTATATAAGACTGATTAAAAAGAGTTTCATTTTGGTAAATCCATATTGCTAATTCCTGATCACATTCTCATTCCTCATGTGTTTGGAGGGTCTCCAGAAAGATTTGTTTTATCACGTTCCTGAAGATCCACATAAGGGCTGACAAGGCCTCATCCTCTTTCTTGCACTTCCTGACAATAATTTTGATGTTTCCTTCCTTCCAAACTGTTGGAACTTTTCCCTGCAAACTGGAACCTCTCCCCCATACTGCAAATTGTAAGTGATACATGCAACCTTCATTGTTTTTCATCTTCACTCTAATTCTGCTTTTTTGTCTAAGTTTTCCTGTTGTGTGCAAAAGTGGTTCAATAACACTGATTAAATTTCAATCATATTGATTACTGCCTCTCAGTTCCTTTTGATTCCACCTATACCCTACCTTTCCTGTGCACCAGTATTACACATTTGTAAAGCAGTACCCAGAGATTTCTATTTCCCAGTCACCATCTGCAAGACCGGATTTGTGTACCTAGGTAGCAAGCCCATGACAAAGCACATGTAGCATAAGGGGTTTCAGATTGATAGAGAGGCTCCAGCTGTCCACTACAGGCATTAAAAGGGCCCTCCTAGAGAGAAAATACTTCCTTGTAGCAGCATGACTTCTCCACTCTGATGCAACTCAGTCTGCTTTTTATTTGCTTCACATAATCCTGAACAAGTGGTTTGATAGACAGTCTCATTTTTATAGTTTCAACAAAACTAATCACTTCTCAGTGTGAAGTCTGCTTCCTGATATTCAATATTTATCTACATACATCCTCTGGCTTTAATATCTTTTTAATATAATTATATTGAACTCTGATTTTAATATGTTAGAAAGTAAGGAAAAGTATTTGGAGTTTTAGATTCAGTTTTAGTTGTGTATGTGTGGATACAAAGACACTGTAAGTATTTGGATATAAGAATGGAATATATGCTTTCCAGGCCTTTGAAAAAAGCCTTACTGAAGAGGTTTCCCAAAAGTATCCTGGCTGGTATTCACAGTAACAGAGCCAGTACATCAAGGGAAGGAATAAGGTCTATCTGCTTAGCACTAGTGACCCCACACCTATGTGTTGCAGCCTCGCATCCTCCACATCCAGTCATGCATTGCAGGAAGGACATACATTAACTAGAATGAGTGCCGCAAAGGTCACTGTTGTTGCAGGGTCCTGGAACACTCAGTTTTTGAGGAAAGGTTGAGGGACCAGACCTGGAGAAGAGTTCAGGGAAAACTAATGGCAGCCTACAAAAACCTACAAATTGTAATCAAGAAGATGGATCATGGCTCTTCACAACCATAAATTGTTGGGAGGACAAGAAACAAGAAATGTGAGTTAAGACAAGAGAAAAGTTTCATGCTGGGTGGAAGGGAAAACTTTTTCACTTGGAGAATAGTCAAACAGAAGAACAGAGTGTAAATTATTCCCAAAGCTGAAATTATATTGTTTTACATAATGAAGACAGCTTGCAACTGAATTTCTTCAGCTTCACCAAAAATCTATCCTGTTATCTGGTTATGTTTTTATTTTTCTTTTTAAACTGTTACATATTATTTACTGTTTACCTTTTCCACCATGTAGGCTGAGAATAATTTGCTATTTGTCCGTTTTAAAGATACTTTTTTCCAAAATTAAAAGCACTTTCTCCAGTTAAGATTTCATGAGGCCCAAACGGGGGAAGGATTTTGTACCTGCTTTAATAATCCAAGATTTTTTGTCTTGAGTGACTCTGGAGTTTATGATTCCTGACTCAGTGTGGAACCTTACTTTTGTCCCTACACAGTTTCAACTGCTTTTTTGGAACAGTTCTCCAGCTTTTCCTGTCCTGCCTTTCTAAACTCTATTTCTCTCCTTGGTGAAGGGGATGATATGTTGAGCTGTATAAGCCAGGTTGTTTTTAAGTAGGAAAGAAGTTTCTGGGTATTAGATTTAATAGAACAGATATATTGTAAATCTACTCTCTTGTTTCATGATTTATAGCCTGAAAGAATAAATATTGAATAACTTAAGCACCAGTAAATGAATCAATAGTTATGAACTCATTCACAGAATAGTCCCAGTTTACTTATAATACTTGTCATTTTTTAATATTTCCTAGGGAAATATTAAATATATAAATTTAATGTAAAAAACTCTTTTGCACACAAACTTATGTTAAAATTGGGTTTACCTTTTGGAAATTTTCAGATTTGGTGAATTTAAAAGCTGGTAGATTTTTATTTCTGATTTATATTTAGGTAACAGAAGAAAGTTACACAAGAGTATAAAGACATCTTGATCCCTAATGAATCTTGGCCTGATTCTTATGTTGATAATTTTCTGGTATAGTAAGCAATGTGTCTGTGACAGTACTCACACACAAAACTGACTTGTGGTTTTTACCTTACTACAGAATCACTGAATCATAGAATATGCTTAGTTTGAAGGGACCCACAAGGATTATCAAGTCCAACTCCTGGCCTGGCACAGGACCATCCCCAAGAGTTACACTATGTGCCTAAGAGTATTGTCCACATACTTCTTGAAGTCTGTCAGGCTTGGTGCTGTGACCACTTCCCTGGGGATCCTGTTCCAGTGTCAAACCACGCTCTGTTTGAAGAACCCCTTTCTAATATACAACTTAAACCTTCCCTGACACATCTTCAGACCATTTCCTTGGGTCCTGTTACTGGTCATCACAGAGAAGAGATTAATGCCTGCCCTTCCTTTCCTTCCCCCCATGAGGAAGTTGTAACTGCAATGAGGTCTCCCCTCAGGCTCCTCTTCTCCAGGCTGAACAGAACAAGTGACCCCAGCCACTCTGCATACCACTTCCCCTCCAGGCGCTTCACCATATTTGTTGCCCTCCTTTGGACACCCTCTAAGAGCTTCATATCTTCCTCATATTGTGGTGTCCAAAACTTCACACAATACTCAAGGTGAGGCCACACCAGTGCAGAGCAGAGCAGGGCAATCCCCTCCCTCAACCTGGCTGGCGATGCTTTGCCTGATGCCCCCCAGGACACGGTTGGCCCTCCTGGCTGCCAGGGCACTGCTGACTCATATTCAACTCATATTCAACCCCAGGTCCCTTTCCATGTCACTGCTTTGCAGCATCTCATTCCCAAGTCTATATGTACATACAGGATTTCCTCATTCCAGGTGCAGATTCTGGCACTTACCCTCGATGAAATTCATATGGTTGGTGAAGTACTCTGATTTGTCAAGGTCTCTCTGCAGGGCCTGCCTACTTTCAAGGGAGTCAACAGCTCCTCCCAGTTTTGACTCATCTGTAAACTTTCTTAGTATTCCTTCCAGTCCTTTGTCCAAGTCATTTATGAAGATGTTGAAGAGCACAGGGCCTAAGATGGAACCCTGTGGAACCCCACCAGGGACAGCTCACCAGTCTGATGTTATTCCACTCACTATTGCCCTCTGTGCTCTACCTGTGCACCAACTGCTCACCCACCACATGATGTGCTCATCCAGCTCTGTGCTGGACAGTTTGTCCAGAAGGATTCTGTGAGAAACAGTATCAAAAGCTTTACTGAAATCCAGAAAGATTATATCATGTGGTTTCCCTTGATCAGCTAGGTGGGTTACCTTGTCATAAGAAGAAAACCAGGTTTGATAAGCAGGATTTCTTCTCAGGAAGCCATACTGTCTGTGACAGATGATAGCATTGTCTTTCAATACCTCCCACAATATTTTCAGTATTTTCAATATTTTCAATATTTTCAATATTTTCAATATGTTCAATACTTCCCACAATAATCTCCCCATAGCTTTATGGGGCACTCAAGTGAGACTGACAGGCCTGTAGTTTCCTGGGTCCTCCTTCTTGCCCTTCTTGAAAACTGGGACAACATTCACCAGCTTCCAGTCAGGTGGGACCCCTCTGGATTCCCAAGACTGCTCAAAAATCATCAAAAGAGGTTTTGCAATTACACCAGCCAGCCCTTTGAGGATTCTGGCCTGAATCCATCAGACCCCATAAACTTGTAGGGAGCAGCAGATCCTACACAACTTCAGGGTCAACTGGGAATTGATTATTCTCCCTGTCTACCTTATAAATACTTAGCATTTTATTATTTGATGGACTGATAGCTTCTTTTTATATATCATTTTATCATATTAACTTGTTAAAAGCATTCATTCTATGTAGCATAAAATACTTCTCAGATATCCATTTAGGAAGCATAAAGGCAATACAGTTGTTGAATTCTTTTGCTTCGCCTGTGGATGTTTTAGAAATGCTGATGTATAAATACTACTATTTGCCTTTCTTCGAGAGCTATGGTGAATATTCAGTCTCCAAACCCTGAGAACTTCCTAAAGCAACATTATTTCTGTTTTCATTGAACTTCTGTCACATCCTACTGAGAAGGTTAATTGTGATTACTACTTTTCAGGGAAATTACACATGTGGGAGTCTACTTCAGTCCTTGTGCTGTTTTTTTGCTAAAATTTGTGAATTTGTGTGCTGATCTGAGTACATCTGCATCAAAGCTAGAGTGAAGAAACTGGATTTCTGGAAGACACAGTTGCATAGAGATAAGTGGTAAGTTTTCACCTGAAGGAAATGGACTAAATGTGAAATATTTACTTGGAAAATTGAAGTACAAAGGACATTTACCATAAACAGAAGTAAATCAATGGGTGAAACTTAAAGAAAGAAAAACACTGAATACCTGTACCTGTGTATTAGTTATTTTAAGTAAGGTAATTTTTTACACAATCTTTCAACCACGTCTTCTTTGGCAAAGTTTATGCCTATTGTATGTTCTTATTCACATGTGGGTACAGAGCCTGTTCTTTTGAGCAAACAGAAAAACAGTGGTATGCATTATATGCAGCAACCTAGCCCTCTTTCCTGTGTGGAGGTAGTGGTCTTGATCTAGGAAGTCATCTGTACTGTGACCTTTTCAGAGTGCAAACCTTTTCATCTTGTCATCAGCAACATCTTCCCCGGTGCTACCCATGAGAACAGTGCCTGGGGAAGGGTGCCCTTTCTTTCCTAGTGCAGACTACCTTTTAAAACCTTTTTGTTCTTTTCCTTCTGATGCTTACACATGTGTGTTTCATTCGTTCTGCATCCATACAAACCTTGCTGTTTCTATTATAAATTTGTGGAAATTAAGTGTGCAAATATTAACATTATCTCAGGACTTACTGCCATAAAGCTTCAGAAGAACTTCTATGTCTGCACTTCAATTATTGGTATTTGATGGTCACTGTTAGCCCATCCTAATGGCTCATTAAATTCTATGTTTGAATAATGATATGGAAGAAGAACACCATGAAGAGTAAGTATATTTGTGAAGAACAGGAGATCTCTTTAGCTTTAGGCTTCAGTTAGAACTTTCTTGAGGCTTCTCAGTGCTTATGGGTGCTCTGTGCCAATGGAGTAGATTATCAATGCTCTAAAGATTAACAAATGTTCTAAATGCAGCAACTTACATGGGGAATTAAATAATCAAGCTTCAATATGATATTGTGCCAGGGAAATCTAAGAAAATAAACTAAACAGGTTGTTTTAACAGGTTTATGAAGCACTGAAATCAGGATTATTGTTTACATTCTATATTTAACAGTGTAATAGAATGTATGTCAAAACAAACATCCATCATTAATAAGTTGCTCATGGTGTCTGAGCTGACTCATAGACAACCTACAATATAAATTTACAGATGGGAACTCTTTTTTGACTGTAAATTTTGACCAAAACCATAATTCAATAAACCATGGTTATGCAGGCCTCTAGAATCCTTTCAAAGCTCTGTCTTTATGTGATCAAACACACTGATGTGGCTATTCACTGCTGCATTCAATTATTGAAAATTTAGCATGTTGTGTTGCTGTCGGAATCCAGCGAGTATTAATGGTGTTTCTCTTTAGAGCAAGAAACTGACATGCTGTTGGCTTCCACACAGACTCTCAGTGCTGATCATACTTTGGGCTTAGATGTAAAAAATATAATATTATTCAGGGCTGCTGAAATTTGGACATGTTTGGCTGAAATTGTAAGAAATGATTGAGACTTTGGTTAAAAGCATTGCAGTCTGGGGAAAAGTCCTTGTAAGCAAGCAGGCACTGCTTCTGCCACAAGGAATCAAGCATGGAGATAGGATGGTGTTAGTTAGACTTAGGGCTGCCATAATGACTTTGGGCGGTCAATGGATATAACTTGGCAGGAAGTGATTTGACAAAGAGTAAGGAATTGTAGCACTGAATGTCAAACCTGGTACTGCAGGACCAGTTTTTCATGGAATGTAGCTTCAAGAGCAACTTGAGAAGTATTAGAGTGAGCTTCTGAAAAGCAGATGACCTTACAGTAAAATTAGTGAGCTACACTGATCCAGGGAAGAATCAGGAGTTAATCAGGAACATAATAGACTTTTGATTACCATGTTAGATACAGATGAGAATTGCTTTAATTTTCTTTTTGCTATAAAAGACCAGGAGGCTCCAGTTAGTTGGCCTCAGTGCAGGAACTCTTTGAGGCAAAGAAGAGATTGGTAGGCTTTTGAGTATGCATGAGAAGCCAGTTCCCATCTCCCACTCTACTAGTAGCAATACTCTTTGTATTCATATGCAATCTTCTTCTAAACACCTTGATTTTTTTCTCTCGTCCTCAAATTATTCAGTCTTGCTTATTTGTAAAAAAATTGGCCTGGTCTTTCAAGAAGTGAAAGAACAAACTACTATCATTCTGTCCCTCTGCATCTGTAGCTGGAACAGCAGTTCAGATTAGACCTTTTTTGAATAAACTACATACAATTCCAGTAATACTAAATCCAGAAATACTTTTTTTTTTCCTCACAGTTTGGTGGTTTTTCTTTTTCCTTTTTTCTTTTTTTTTTTTGTTGTTTTTGTTGTTTGTTTTTTGTTTTGTTTGTTTTTGTTTGTGTTAGTTTTTATGTTTTTGTTGTTGGTTTTTGTTTGTTTGGATTTTTGGTGTGCTTATACATATAATGTAAGCAGCAGTGTTAGGATTTTAACCTATCATTGTGATAAGCTAAATGGCAGCATTATCAAATTTGAAATGTGATTAAATCTTGAAATCTCTTTTAAAAATATTAACTAGGGTGTTAGGAGTTTCTGCAGAGTCATAAATAAATAGCACATAAATCTATCCTGAGCTGATTAATATTGTTCTCTATATTACAGCTACCACAGAACTCAGTTAAGACTGGGAATTTGCAGCCTTTCATAAACTGTTTTTCAGAAGCTTCTTTTTTTCTACAAGAGAATAATTCATTAAGATAATCTAAAGGAAACATACATACATTTGTTTTGCCTAACCAGATAAGCAACACTTTAGAAATACAACTTCTAACATTTTAGCCAAATAATATAGTAGGTATTCTTCACATCACCTGGATGTGATCTGGAACTAACCTTGTGATTTGCTTAATTTCTACATTAGAGATAGTGATCAGGCAGTCATCAGCATGATCTTACAGAATTGATTTTCTAGACTGGAATGAGTTAAAGATATTATGTTAGCTTTTCTTGATCAATAAGTCCCTGATAACTAAGTTATCTGTGTATATCTTATGTCTGCTCTCACTGATGTAAAATATGTGATCTTACTCTTTCATTAAGTTTCAGGGCAATTGCATAACCGCCCACAAAGGGCAAGATAATATGACATACATGGATCCTTACCAAGAGTACAACATCACAGCTAACATCCACAATTTTCTGAAGACCCTTTGACTGAGACATGCCTAAGTGCATATCTGAAATTTCTGACTGCTCAAAAATATACTTAATTGGCTTAATAAGACAAAAGTGTAATGTAAATTATTTCCCAACTTAAACTTATTCCAAAATATTCTTACTTTGGTTTTAAGCTAAAACCTTTAAAAAATTGAATGTAATTTTTCAACAATCTTAAAATAAACATTTGCAAGGGTTTAATTTTAGAATGGTTAGAATATTAGTGTTTTGATAGTAGAGTGGTAATAGTAAGAGAAGAGATTAAAACTAAAAGCTATGGTTGGAAAAGGGTAAGGTTAAGAATGGGGGGGTTAGTAATATTTTTTCATATTTGTTATAATTTTTATATTTGCTATTTCTTATATTTTGTTTTACTATACTTTATAACACTGAGGCCTTCTCTGTTTTTCACTCTGTTCCTCCAGGAACCAGAGGACAACCAGAACAGCTGATCCCAACTGACCAAAGGAATATCCCATACTGTGTGACATCATGCTCAGCAAAGAAATTAGGGAAAGAACGATAAAGCAGGAGGACATTCAGAATGACTGTGTTTGTCTTCCCAAGTCACCAATACACATGATGGGGCCTTGCTTTCCTGAGGATGGCTGAACACCTGTCTTCCCATGGGAAGCGGTAAACAAATCCCTTGTTTTGCTTTGCTTGCGTGTGCAGATTTAACTTCATCTACTAAACTCTCTTTATCTCAACTGCAAGTTTTCTCACTTTTGCGCTTACAATTCTCTTCCCCATCCTATCAGAGAGGAGTGAGCAAGTGGCTGCATGAGGCTGGTTGACTGCCAGAGCGAAACCACAACAGCGGTGCAATTCAACTACAGAGAAAAAGAAATATGTAATATTTTAGGTATTTGCAAATGACTTTGGCAAAGTTATTATCATAACAATTCTAGCTATTCCTGATTCTTGTGGAGCTGGCCGTCTCTCACTTTTTATTGGATAGCTTTTTTCTAAAAAGACACTCTAATATTTAGATGGTGTTTTATATGGTTAATATTTATGCATTTATATTTATATTATTCATTATTTATACTTAGAAAATATAAAATTATCATCATCCAAAAATATTTAAGGAAAGTTTAGAGAAGTGTGAACTGTAAGAATAAAGCATTGCTGTAAATATTTTCAAACGTGTGTGTATCTGCAATTATGAGCGCAAATCCTAGTAGCATGGGATGTGGCTAAAAATTATTTGTTCTATTTACCCACTATTTAAATAATTCAGAAGCAATTCCAAATAGCTTTCTGGAAATTCTTTAATTCTTCCTATATCATCTCTTTAAAAAAACCCAAACAAAACGTAATAGTTTCTCAAAGTATTTGAAAAACTGCTACAACTATGGAAATTTCTAATAAGATTTCAAAAGAAAGAATATAGTATGACCTTATTAACTATCCCACAGACAACTGCAAATCTAGAACCTGGGGAAAAAAGTGAAGTAATTTAAAATGTGTATATGATTGCTCTAACAGCTCAAGCTTAAACCAACTTCTATATTCTCATGAGTTGGTCTTCTTTGGGATTTATTCTAATTGCTTTTTATCAATACATTTTTCTTTCATTTCATTATTCCTTTTATAATTCACAAAGGATATCCCACTCATTAATGAGAATTAGCAAGGCATTATTAAGATCAAACTCCCTTTTTCTTTTTTACCCTTTTGCTCAAGGGCAACTACTGCTGACCTTTCTGATATCCTGGATAGGAGTGAAAGTAATTTATTTCACGCTAACTTATTCTTCAGTGCCAGAATCCCAATGTCATATGGGGCACTCAGTGACAATCCTGTTCACAATATTACCACGAGCATTTAACAGCCCTCTTTTACTGAAGGATTTCTCTCCTGAAGGTTGAAATGTTTCATTGTTGGAAGCAGTACTACAGCTGGTCTATGAGATGAGAGAGATAACCCTGCTCTCTGTCCTAAAGTCAATTAAATACAGCCCTGAAGGGCACAACTAACTGAAAGTGGATTTTCATTTTGTATGTACAATGTCTTTCAAAACCATCAGATGTTAATCCTATACTACCAAGAGCAGTACTTGGAATGTAGCTTAGTATGTTAAATCTACTGCTGTTTTAAAGCAAAAAAGAAGGTTCCGAAGGTTTGTTTATGACCCTTGTTAACCTCTACTGCTTTCATTTCCTCATATTAAAGAAAAAGTATTTAAAACTAAAAGAGAGTTCTTTCTTTAAGAATAAATTCAAATTAAAAGAAATTGTTAAAAGAAAAGAAATCCAGTCATTTTTTTTTAGAAATTGATTTAGTTGATAATAAAAAAGTGATAAGATACTGTGCAATCCAGTGTGTTCCTTCTTAGCAGCTTCCCAAGAAGTTTAACTGTGGACCTTCCCTGTTTGGAGCTTTGTTTGTTCAGGAGTTTATATTTTTTGTCCATCTAGACATTTTCCCTGCAGCTACCTGGTACCAGCCACTTCCAAGGGGCTGAATTCACTTGGCTTTCTCCTATGTTCGTGAACATATGCGCTCTGCATACAAGTCCAGTAGATTTGTTCCAGTGCAACTTAAATGTCACTCTTCCAAGCAGGTTAGGATACTCACTTTTTCTGCACATTGGCCATCTCAACAACACAATAATTAAGAGCACAACATAGTCTGCAGATCTCTTTCATGTGCTTTAATTTTCCTATTATCAAATGCAAGAAAGGTATCACATATTTATTGTTCTTTTTAACAGCACCTTACACACGGTCATCTATTTTTGAATTTGCAAATAAATCTTTCTCTTCTGTGATTCCTTGAGTACCATCTGCCATTAAGTTGTCATCACCTCACGTGTTGCTTTTTCAATTCAAGGACTTCCTATTTTAACTTAATTTGAAATACGCACAGTGAATTTCTGTTAATTATAAACTGACATTATTGATAAGGACCTAGGTATGCAGAACTAAACTGGCTGTCTGAGTCAGTAAAAACTAGAACACAAAAATTTGTGCTGATGTTTTTTACATGCCCATAAAACCAGATTCTGATCTGAACGTTGGAATTATTTGGAAAGAGTGAAGTTATGGGTTTCATACAACTGGCACAGAAGAAGTCAGAGGATGTGGTATGGAGAAACAGGTTATTGGTTTCTCTAATTTCATCTCCCACTGTATCACATCTGCTTAAAACAGAAAAAAATAAACAAGCAAAGTAACACAGATGAGATACTACTTCCTCAGATGTACAGGAATTTTTCAGTCTGGTTCAATCTAGTGAATCTTGGGAAAAGGCAAAAATGAGAAGTAAGTGGTAGATAGCACTAGATGGTAATAAATGCTTTGGATTATGCTGAAAGATAGAGAAAGAAAGCAGTGTATCAAACATGAGGATCCTGGTCTTCTGTCTGTGTTTCTGACAGGAATAAAAAACATGGCCAGCAGCCAAAAAATTACTTTTATTAGACTTTTTTTGTCCTTTTGTATCACTAATTCCCAGGAGTTTTTTGTTGCACTGAGAAGCCTTCAGTTAATTGAATACATATCTAAGAGAACCCTGCTTTCCAACAGATGACTGAGAAATCTGGGCAATCCTACTTAAATCCTGCTGCTCTTCTGAAAACTCTTATCTAATGTCATCAAACACTCTCCCTTTTTCAGCAAAAGCAGTATTCCCTGAGGCTGCCCATTTTCTCCACTACCAAAAATATTTCTTTCTGTCTTAAAATGAGAATTCTAGTGGACAGGCCCTTTTCACCCACAACAGACTTTTGGTATCCAGGAATCATGATCTGAAAACTGTTATTCTAGGACATTAAATGTTTGTGAAGAAACCCAGGTGATGTTAATGCTCCATTTAGGTAAAATTCAAATGTAAGGTTACAATATCCAACAGTGTTTCTCAACATATTTGAGTGTAATAGGCAATCACAATCAGTAAATCAGCTGGTGAGGATCCCACTTCATTCCCATAACTGAATTAGGTTTCCACTTAACATCCTTTGCCCCTGCAAAGTATTGAGCTAATAGATAACATATTACCCTAATCCATATCTTGGAATCATGAAATCTGTTGCTCTTAAGGGTTGTAGCTGCTCTGTAACCTTTATATCAAAATACTTGAACTAAAGTTTGGTTTGGTTTCAAAAGGAAGAAAAAATTGCTACCTAAATGGAAACTTTTGTCAATGTGTCTAAAATTTTATTTGCTGTTAAAACCTGTCTTCTGGAATTCACCACCACTTCATATTAAAAAAATATATATTTCTTATAAATTAAATGTGTTTTTTCTTATTTAAAAATGGACAGTGTCAAATTATCTGGCTGTTACTTGTAAGAGTAATATAGGTATTTCTATCATGGGCAGCTACAGAAAGTAGTGTATTATGTGGTACAATGTCCAGGGTAAAAGTCAACTTTGAAATTTTGAAGTTAAAAACTTTTTTAACCAAATTAACTGTAGCCTCTCATTATACAAAAAACCCAAAACAAACAAAAAAATTGTATTCTATATCCTTAAGACAAAGTACTTCACTGTACACAGTGATTTGGAAATCACACATCTTAACACATAGTGATTTTAAAGGATCCGCATGAAGTAAAACAATTATTTAGTAAGATTATCCAGGTTGCCTTCTGATCCAATAAACAATGTCTGATTAGAATAGCAGGCAACAGGTTCAAAACAAACTAGAGGCTGCTTTTACTAAAATGGGACACTTAAACAGCAGAATTGTATCAGCTGAATATTCAAGATGATAAAACAACTGGACAGATGATATAAGGAAGGGAAATATATCAAGCACTAAGTATAAAAAAATCAGCCTTGACTGATCAGTTATTACTTTTTTAAAACTCTTATTCCCTTTTCAAATTATTGCTCCTATTAATACACACTAATGTTTTCGGAGGGTACTGTTTCTGTCTTGGCCACTTGGTTGTCTGAAGGGATGATTTCAAAAACCTGTCTCTGCTGTCAGAAAGTGCTGTGGAAACTTCATGTTACCTCCCATCATATACTCATTCAGTGTGTCTGACAACAACAAAAAACCTGCACTAACAGGGACTTTGGAAGTGTACTGAAGCTGTGAGACAAGCCTTTAAATATTCTTAACTTGATTAAGAATTACTCTGCAATAGCCTAGAGTGACATATGCTTATATTATTTCAGTCATGTATCAGACACAGCTAGATCATCATGACAGCATACCTAGGTTATTAAGTTCCTCTCTACTAAGGTCAATTCTTTTTTAGCAGGACCGTGGATAAACAAGCTACTCTGAAATGTCTTCTGACTTTGTAATCTGGGAAGGAATGAGAAATATGCATCGTTTGCATTATTTCCAACAAGAAAATGCAATTTCAGTTCTCAAGTTATCTTAGCAAGCACCTGTCAGTGTTTGAGAATACCAGTTGTCACAGAGCAGTGAGTCATCCTGGTTCATAAAGCAGTGTGTTGATGTCCTGTGAAGAGCATCTTCTTGGGCACAGGAAGTAATGTCTCCCATCCTCACTCAGTGCTGCTGCTAATTGCAGTCATGGCTGAAAAGGGCACTAGCAGATGCCTCTCTTTAGATGCTTTACGTGACTCTCACTGTGGTGCCTTGGGACAATGTGGAGATGGCAAAAAGTGGAATAATCCTATAGTAAAATTAGACATGGTAGGTTATGTTCATATTGATGTTAAAAGTATAGAAATTTCATTTGATAAATGTTTCCTGATTAATATGAAACAAGCTTATGAGCTTTAAACATCAGTATAAAAGGTATGAGAAAGCAGACTGAAAAAAAGGCAGAAGAAAAGGAAATTTTTAGAAACAATAAAACTCTAGGTTATGCTGTCACTTTGGTTGCTTAGCAAAGGTTAGCTGGTAATATGAATGTCCAACATCGTTTTGAATGCTTGTGAAGTTAACAAATGCTAAATCTCTGATGAAGCACATTGGTATTTTAGAGCTATAAGACATTCTTTACTCTGTGTGTTAGACTTTGTGTATCAGTACTTTCTGCTGCACTAACTTTGAAATATGAGGTTAATTGCAAGAGAACCTCACTGTTAGGCCCACAAAACCTGACATCTTTCCAGACCAGTTACCAGAGCTACCAAATGAAATAAGGCATTCAGTAATGGAGAAAAGTTTTGATTTTGTACCCACAAGATTTTTCTACCTGTGTCACACATATGTATTTATAAAATACATTAAAATTAATGAATATAGAAAATAGCAACTAATTTTTTTCTTACCTAGTCTGGAGAAATTCTTCCATATAAAATATTCAACTGCCTATTTGCATTTCTGCTGCTCTGATCTCCATGTAACTGGATTCCAAATACCTGAATAAACTGCATTGGTAGAGGAAGGATTTAACTAACTGTGGACATTCCTTTCTGGGTGAAGTTCTGTATGGCATCCACAGGAGAAGGCAAGAATACCTACCAGAGGCCTGTCAAACTCCTTCAACAGATTCTTACTCTAGAGATTCAATTCCTCATTCTTCTGCTTGTGTTATTAACTTCAGTTTCCTGATGGTCAGTCTCCTGAGCATAGCCATAAATTGCTTGCTTTCTAGACATGAACTAATTTCTTTTTCCATTTGCAGCTTGACAGAGATATATATGTTTTCCATACTTTATCTTGTGCTGTAATCTCTTCTGTGGTTCTGGTCACTGTCTAATACCTTATAATGGGTTCTGTCAAAGTTCTATAGTTGTCTATCTGAGTCATTAATTGAGTACAAGTAATAAATTAATCAAAGGATTCTTGCGTATGTAGTCTCTATCAAATGTATTTTATAATAGTGTAATATTTCTGTTGAGGTATTATAGTCTTTAATCTTACTAGATGCAATTTAATAACTCTCTCATCCTAACAAATGCATTAGCATTTTTAGTTTCACGTAACTTTCTGAATGTTACTGTGTGCTGAAATTCTCTTCCTGATTGCTTTTGCTTCTGTATAAGTGTCAAAGCCTTGCTTGAATACTCTTTAGACATTGCAACAATGTCTCTTATTCTAGCCCTTTGAGAATTCCTTGTTCTAACCCTGCCTTTCTGTATAAGACAATAATGTTGTCCTTTCTGTAACCAGGCTTTCTTGTAATATTGATGAGCAATATTGAGTCCTTGAAGAAAAAACTGAACTGAATGCAAATCTTGAAGTTCCTGCAAAATCTAAAATTTAATTGCAGACAGGCTGTTCGTAGCGCCTCAATGGGTTCATCCTAAGCAATTTTATGTGCACTATAAGAGAATATACGTAATCTCCCCACTACTTTAGTATTATTCAATTTGTGACCATCAGCATGTTCTTAAGTCTTGACCTCCACAGTCGGTAGGAAGCTGGTTGGAAAGTAGTTGTCCAGTTTCTTCATGCAGGAATACCAAATTTGAAAGCAATATTTGCTACACTGAGGCAAGACTTTTATTTCTGCTACGTAAACATGATTCTGTATCACACCAAAGTCTTCTAGAACACTGAATGCTGTTGGACGTAGTTGTAGAGACTGACTGTGACAGCACATAGTCTACCTAGTGGAAAGTTAAGGTTAAGGCAACATTTGAATTTTACCATGATGAAGAGATTAACACAATATAATGCATAAACACTGCACTGAAAAGCACATTAATAGTCTAATTTTACAAGTAATAGAAAGTAATGTAATTTTTATTTTGTACATTTACTTCATAGCAGCAGCATTAAACAACTTCTGTGTTTCCCACAGAGAAGTTTGTGTAAGGCAGCCTTAAGACAGCACTTAAGACAAACCCACAGTATGGATAGAGAAAGACAGATAATATGCTGAAAAGGTTCATATGTGTTTCCAAAGACTACTAAGTTTCAGAGTCTTACAGCTCCTTGACAGAATGGATTTACTTTATGAGCACCATAATAAAGGCTGCCCCTTTTCACAGTTTGGTTGTTTTACAGATCTGCTTATGCAGAGTAGCTGTTTCTGTCAGATGAAATATACAGGCACGTTACCTTGTCTGACAGAAACAGTAAACATCAAGGATTTCCTGAGAAGAAACATCAATATGCAGCATGTGAAGTGTTGTATTTCCCAACACTACTAATTACATTATCACCTTAACATTGACTTCTAATAATAGCTATAACTAAAATGTGTGCTACTGTTTATCTTCTTGAAAGAGAATTCATCTGACAGACTGCACAGCTCTTTTATCTCACCCATTGCCTTAAAGTGACTCAGAGCCTATTCCAGGTGAATCAATGGCAATAATCCAATTTAATTCAACAGTGGGAGGCTAGAACCACAGTGACAGAAAAAATGTTGTCCTAATACATATATTATGATGGGAGTTGATATTTGTATTTTTAAATTGTGCTCTTAAGGGGTTTTAACTTTTCTTTTTTTTTTTCTTAATATTTTTTTTAATTTTATTTTTAGTTTTAAATTAGGTATGACATGCAACCTGACTAAAAGATAAGTAGGGCAGCTGTCAGGAAAAGTGAAATTTATTACACTGAAAAGATTCCATGTTAAACCTAATCTTAGGTATCTATTCAGATCCTTTTTTTAAAAAGTTGTAACTGATATATATATTGTTTGTTTCTGAGAGGGAAAGGTAGTACCTAATGAGAGGGCAGCAATATATGGTAAACAAAATTGAGAAACCATTCTGTGGGTGAATATGAAATAGCAAAAACTTGCTCTGCTTACAAAGGGGTGACGTATATATACATATCTATATGAATTTTACATCCATGGATGTTCACAAAACTACATAATAATTCAGGCAGTCACTAAAGAAATAAACTCAACCAAGCACAGCAAAGTGTTTCTGGAATACTTTGAAGATAACCAAAGGTTTGTGAAGTAGATACACACAGTAGTTCATAGCAAGTGGCATGAATGTTCAGTAAACAACCTGAATGAAGTAATCTGCGTTGAAAAGTCTTGATAAGATCCAAAAAACAACACTTACGGCTAACTTACCCATAAGCATAATTTATAAAATTCCATTTCAGAGTTAATTAACCCAAAAATACTAGCTCAGTTGATTAGAGCATGGGGCTAATAACACCAAGGTTGTGGGTTTGATGGGCCATTAGCCTAAGAGTTGGGACTTGATAATTCTTGTAGGTCCCTTCCAACTCAGAATATTCAGTGAGTCTATGAACTGGAGAAGCAGACAGCTAGAGGTATAGCAAATATAAAGTTTTAAAACCTACTGTTAAAATATCTGAGAGAAGCTAGAAACCAACTGCAAATTTAACAGGGAAAGAAACCAGATATATTAAGAGTGAGAGTTTCATTGGAATCTGATCTGAGTCATTGAAAGCATGGTAGCACAGAAAGCTCTGAATAAGTGGGTCAGAGAAAAGAAAATGTAAATGATATTTTGGTGTCTTGCTGGAAGGGTATTATAAGAGCTACTGAAGTAAGACTGAGGTAACAGGAAAATCGCTGGAACACAAAACTCTGAAAGCCCAAAGAAGTAATAGACAAGCCATAAAAAATTTCCAGTGTCTGAAAACACTTAAGTAATCAAAGGAGTAGGAGACCAAAGAGAATATCTTTGAGTATAGTCAGACCAAGTTTATTAGCAAATTTTAAAGAAGTAGTTCAGAAGAATCTGAGAGGTGAAAACAAGAGACTACTTAGTTTCTGTGACCTTATTGAGAATCAGAGTTAAGAATATGAATTGAGAGCTTGGATAACAACTCTCAAGTATAAGCAAATCAGGACTGTAATAAAGGTTGTGAATTCAGTTAGCAGTCAGTCTTGTTTGGAAAGCCCTTAAACTTTGAAATTCTCTACTAGATACAGAATAAAAGAAAGATATTTATCATGCAATTGATCACCTTCTGCTCCTTGCATTAAGTACCAACAGAATTGACATCAAACTGCTCAATGCCTCTAAACAATCACTTCATATCTCTGCCTTTCATTCTTCACCCTATAAAAATCTTGTTAAATAACCAGTTGTGACCTGGTAACTTCTGTGTTTAGCAATCATGAGTTGTTATGTTCTAACGCTTTACAGTGTGGAGTTTGCAAACTTTATCAGGCTGTTAAGCATAAGTTAAAATAAACATAAAGGTATGCAATACTCATGTTTCCTACTTCTTCCCAAATGAGTACTTATGATGTTATATCAATCAATGTCTTTAAGCAAAACAATAATTTTAAAGCTCTGCTGCCCCAGTTTCTTCCATATTTGCTGTTATTGCATAACAACAGGGATTTCACATCCTGTAGTAAATAATGTGGATTTTCTGGGCAAAATTCATATAGAACGTATTTATTTAGGCATGCCAGCTGTAAGTGTAACACACAAAAACAAGGGAAGGATTAGAAAAGTAATAACATTTCATGGATACTCTTGAGAAGGAGAGAAACTGAAATTACCACACTGTGATGCAGAAGTCTACTGCCATAGCAATTTTTATAGCTTCTTCATAAAAAGGACAGAGTTCAAGTCTATTAATTATGACGTTGATTAAGAAGCATGTCAAGTTTGTCTAGATTATGTAATACTGCTCTTCGTAACAATCTTGTAGCAAATACTACAACTGCTTAGACTGCATTAGGATTTCAGAGAGGTTATTAAAATTTATTTCTCCTGTTGGAAAATAAACTGAGAAATATCTTGAAATTATTGGAGTGTCTGTGTTAATTTTTTTTCTACAGCCTGTTTGTTGGTACTGTATTTAACTGCCATTTTATATTAATTAAAGATAACATAACTATCTCTGTATATATCTATGTATATATATTAAAAATATATACTCTATTGTTTATTATTGAACAAATTAACCAATTAAATGTAGTTGGAAGGGTCGACATTAGTTCAACTTCTCAAAAGAGCCAGAAAAAAGCATAATATTGGGGTTTATCAACACATTTGGAAAAGAAGCAGGAGTTTCTTTAGTGGTAGGTTTTGGAGGGTTTTTTTTGGTTTTGTTGACTTATTTTTCCCCCCTGAAGCTAAACCATATAATCAATGGCTCTGATTTAGAAAGAAATGAAAGAGATTTGACTGACCAGAAACCCTCTGCAACCCTCAGTTGCAGAGAATAACAATTTAGGTGCATGAACAGAACAGGAAGGTTCTTGAACCTTAAAATATTTCATAAGAACAAAATGGAAAAAAGCAATCTTGGACCCATTAGAATAAAAAATTTTTGTTGAGAAGGTGACTTGGGGTTTTCAGAGGAATGTAAAGCAAGATTTATGTCTTTTGGTTTGGCAGAACGCAAAGCTGTTTAAAGTACTAAAGGAAATAAATTGAGTATAGAAATTCTTTTATATTATCCTCAAGACTTAGTACTATATTGTCTGTTATATTTTAGTGATTTTCATGAAGACTGCCTAGATTTGCTAAGGCTTTCAATTTTGGTTACTAAAGATTTGGTGTTGTGACAGGTGGTATAATGGAGGGTAAAAATAGATTCTGGGGATTGTATCTTCAGCTTTATGCTCCATTACCAGCTACCACTTCTCTCTCTCTCTTTTTTTTTTTTAATGTATCACAGACCAGGGCTGTCTGTTCTAAGGGCAGACGAAATGGGAAAGAACAAACAGGAAGGAGAACACAAGAATTCCTGTTTTAGGAAAACCCATATATATTTGACAAAGACTTACCCAAGTGCAGACTCACAGACTCACCTTATGGCTTGTCCACACTTGGTTATTAGAAAGTTTGAGATGTGAGAAGTAGCAGTCTTATACAGAATAAATCAAGGGTACATCAAAGAACCTTTCATTGCTAATAGATTACTGGAATTTGGATAAGAAGATCTGGACAGCTTCAACCCATATCCTGTCTCAGTCATAAATGCTTGAAACCCTGAGGTTTCTAATGCCAAACCTGCTGAGCACAATCAGTGTGGTTGAATGGAATATATTAACAACCTGTGGTTAAATAGTAATGATGTTCTTGTGTAGCTGTTGTTAGTACAACCTTCACTAAACTACATAATGTTGGTTGCAATCACTGTGTAGAATATACTCTGCTCACAGACCATACAATAGCATTGCAGCAAGCTTCTGTTGGTTAATGGGTCACCTAAGCAAAATGACTGTGAAGATTACAGCTGAATTCCCACAGGACAAATGTCTTAATCATAAAACACAACAAAATTTGTCACTTCCTCTTGTGCTGCCAATACTTGGAGAGTGGTGGCCTTGTCACATCAAGGTTGAATTACGTAGGTAAGCAGAAAAGAAATTGATGGTGACTTACAGACACCCGTCATAATTATCATTGCCACTTGTGGTCCCACAGTTTCTGATTATAGCAGTGCCGTATTTCTTCATAGCATTAAAATTCAGTCTACATTGTACTGTGAATAAATTCATGTCAAATGCATCAATAGTGTCTGATACATAATATAATAATAATGGCCAGTCTTCACGAGCAAAGATCCGGGGGTCTGATACATACGGAGAATTTTAAGGTATTCTCTTTGACTTATTGCAGATATTAATATTAGGTTTGCTAAGTTGCTATGGAACAAGTTAAGAAGTTGAAGTACAAGACAAAGAGGAGAAAGAAGAAACTAAAATATTCAGCATTGAATCCAATGAAAGACACTTTTTGCAAGCTATCTTAAAATTGTTATAAATTAGCAATTTTAAGCAATCTGGATTTTCAGTTATATAACTTAATGGGATTTGAAATTCCTTGTTGATAAAACTAAATTGTTGGAATTTGAATCTATTTTTAAGTAAATGTGCTGAAAAACACTGAAGTCCTGTCAGTTTCTAAAATTATGTATGACAAGTAAAAGGTCTTGATGTGAAAATTTTCTTGTTTTCTTCTCTCTTTCTTATTTTCCACATATAGGCATCAAGGTTTGTTTATGACAGACCATTTGAAGATAATTTCCTACCCATGACATAATACAAGCTATGAAAATGGCATGTGGAACTGTTTTTCTTTAGTGGTCAGATGTTACAGCTACTTACCACTCATGCAGCACATCTGGAGACTAGCAGCTTTACCTAGTGCTTAACACTGTTGTAGTGTCATGACAGAAACAAATACATATTTAATGCATGGAATGCATTATATCAATGTAAATTAATTTACATAGATAAGGATAATTGTAGCATCTTTAAAAATAAAAAGAAATGTTTCTTTCAATAGCTATTTTATACTTTGTCTTCTAGGCCAACAATGTCATTAAAATGAAATCAATAAATATTATTCTGTTTCTGATAAATAATCCTCAGCAAAACAAAAAGTCCTACATTGTTCCAACTAGCACGAACTATGTAGTCAAGGCACATTACCTTCTAAGTTGTAATCAGAGATGCTGTTTATCCCTTCAATAGATAACAAACAGATAGCTTCTCTTCATTTAAATAGTCTTTTCTAAATAGGCTCACAGCTTAAAAAGCAGTGAGTATTTAGGTCTACAAATACTCCTGTAACCCAATTTTATTTGGAAAAATAAGGCTTTATTTATGAATGCTCTTTAAAAGAAATAAAGTTCTCATCTTAAATAAGATGAAGATAAATTTTTTTCCTCTTGCACATCCCTTATGCCTATAGGCTATGTTTTCTCCATGTTACCTGAAGAGGCCTTCCTATTTTTCTTTTTTCCATGTTTTTTGAACAAAAGCTATGAATTATGTCCTCTCACAATTTCACTGTATTCGTAGTCACTTTTTTCAGAAATCTGAAGATCAGCTGGAGCAAACCAAAAGAAACAGGAAGGAAATAGATTCAACTATATGGGGTCTGAGCCTTCCAAAAAGAAAGAAGTTGCAGAATATTAGTAGTAGCAATGGCAATACTTTTATTTTGATTTATAAAAATAAGAAAGGTGCATGATTAAAAAACTTTGATGGTCACAGCAGGTGTGACTGTTACCTTATTCTTTCCTTCTAATTTTTGCTATTTCTGTCACAAAGAAATGTTAAATGAGAGACTGATGATGAGAGTAGGAATGTGCTGCTAAAACTTAATTTTTAACAGATATTACATACTTTTTTGTGGTTTTTTAATGGTTTTTGTTTGTTTGTTTTGTGTTTTTATTTTTCTATTGGGATATTTTTTAACATGATTTGCCTTTTCACTCAGTCCACTAAAGCACAGGGTTTTAACAAGACAGCATTCTCCTAAAGAAAATTGCTTGTGTAAAGTATTAAAATATTTTATTTGATGTGCACCAATTCTGAGAGTCAAGCAAATAGCAATTAAATCCCTCTTCCTTTTTGTTCCTCATTTAAATGTCAATAGAGATGTCCTGTGTGAAGAAAACAAAGTCATCTCAGGAAAAAAAGGAAAAAAGTTCTGAAAGTATTTCTTTTACTTCTTCAAAATTTTCTTTCTCTCCAGGGGCTTCTGAGTCATTCTGCATGCAATTATGTATTTCCTAATTGCATGAGTCTCCATGAAAAAATAAAAGTTGGCCAAAAAAAGATGACCCAAAGAAAAGTTACATGTCCTTGGACACTACATAGAGCAATAAAGGCTTTGGAAAACTATTTAAGGGTTTCAAACAATGCAGATCAAAAGTTGGGTGTTTTGCTAATAACAGGGGAAGGGGAAGTCGTTAACAAGTTCATCACTGTTTGACATTTACTTCTGCAAGTTTATTCATTCTCTATCATGTAGCAGTTATTAATATAATAAATAATAAGTCCCATGGGGACCATAGCGACACCAACGTGGTGTGTAACAAGAGAGAGCGAGTTTATTCCAGGAGTCCTGGCTTATATAGCAGTTCCAAATGCTGCCACGTCACACAGGTAACTTAAGCCAATCCCATACAAGCATTCAACAGAGCATGTGTGACAGAGTACTTAGAACTACAACTCCCAGGATGCTTTGCAGCACCTGGTGTAACCAGACCCCACAATTCCCCCATTTTTATTAATAACAAGATACAAAACAGTGTAAGTTCAAAAAACAGTGCAATTCTTAACAAAACGTTTTTCACTTGACATAGTAAACTTATTTCTTGATTAAAGGTTATATACGTAAGAGTTCTATGCAATAATAAAACTTTATTAATCAAAAACCTTATTTACCTAAGGGTTTTTTGTAATTGGGTAGAACAAAAACTTTTATCATAAATCTGAGGGTTTACATATAACTGGGGAAAACTTACTTTATTAAAACATAAGAAAAAGTTTAAAGGAGGAACATCATGTTTTGAGTTGTCTTTTATTAAGGTTATGTATTAGAGGTAGTGTTTGTTGTGTGTGTTCGTTTCAGATATTTTGTATAAGGTGTAAATGGTTCACATAGATTCATACATTCACACAATTTCTCACTCACTCATTCGGGTGGCCACCCCAATCATTCTTCATTCATGCATACATGTAATCTTTGCTTTCATATTCTAGCTATACAACTTAAAACTTTTATGTAGTGGTCAGAATGAAAATTGTTTGACTCAGGATTTACTTAATTACATGCATATTCTCTCTACTCCCCTTCTTTTGTTGTGAATATGGAAAGTTAATGAATTTAAAGGTATAAGAGTGGTAAGTAGCGTGTATATGTCTGAGTGTGTACTTAGAGAAATGAATAGGTAGGTTAGTATTATAATGTGTTAAGTAATAATAATAGAAATTCTTAAAGATGCTAATTACTACTTAAACGAGATAGTTACAAACTTAAACCTATTTAGATACATTTAAGAACTTAACAATTTTAAACAATACTCAGTTAATGTGATTATTAGTAACTTAAACCAAGCTATAGGGAAATTAGAAACTTAAAAATGTATTAATAAGGTAATGTTGAATTTTTCTATCTTATTAAATAGAAAACTAAAGACAGTTAACTAAATTATTTTAGACAAAAACATTTGTAATAATTTCTAAAGGCTTATATGTAAAACATGTAAAAACAGTCAGTAAATTTAGTGTCTGTATAGTTTTGGTCCCGGCCCGGGTCTTTCACCGGGCCGCCGCCGCCTCTCTCACGGGAGTGGGGAGGCGGCGTTGTTACTGTTGAGGCTCCCGGAGGAGCCGTAGTGGCTGCGGCCATGGCCCGGCCCGCTTACGGTGGGGGGCCATGTCGCTGGTCATCGCCGCCGGGCCTTGGCTCGGCTCGGCTCGGCCTGGTGCCGCATGTGCGGCTGTCCCGGGCCGCGTTGCTGCGGCCGCGTGGTCCGCTTCAGGAGAGCGGCGGCACGGGCGGGCTGGCTCGTGTAGTGGAACGCAGCCGTCAGCTCTAGGCACGGCCCGGCCCGGCCGTCACCACGGGCTGCCCGCGTTCCAAGTGCAGGCGGGCGGCGAAGGTCTCACAGCTCTGCGCCGCCGACACGTGCTCGCCGAAGCTGCCGCGCCGCCCCAGCTGCATTTACAAACTTGTGCCACAGTCCCGGCGCATTCCTGCTCGGCTGCCCGGGATGGCCGCGGGGCCGTCCCGCGGCTTCTCCTCAGGCACGGCGGCCCTCCCGCCGGGTTCCCGCGGAGTTCCACGCGGAGCTCACGCGGGTCGGGAGCCGGGAGTCCGCCAGCTGCGGCGGGGCTTCCGCGCTCGGGTCACCGCCTCCCGTTCGGCCGCGCCTCGGCCGGGCCTTGGCCCGCTTGCGGGCTCCGGACGGAGGCGTCCCGCGGCGGCGCCGCTCCAGCCGCCCGGCTCCCTCCACGCTGTGCGCCGGGCCCGCCGGTCCCGGTGGTGCCGCCGCCGCTGCCATCTGGGTTTGCGCAGGAACCGCCGCCGCAGCCTGGTCGACACCAGCTGGCACCGCGAGATGAAGTCGCCGTCGCTGCCGAGCCCCGTCCCGGAGCCGCCCGGCCCGGGGGGCAGGAGTCGCCGCCCGCCGCCAGCAGTCCTGCGGAGCCGTGCGCAGCTCCGTCCCTGGCCTGACTCGCTGCGGCTGCTGAGTACCTCGACAGTCCCGCGCTCTGTGCCCGCCGCCGGCCTCGCCGCTCGCAACGTCGAGCGGCTATCACGGATCTTTTTTAAACATCGCGCCGCTGTTGCTGGTAGGCACAGCAGCTGTTGTTTAGCTACCGGGTCCCAGCACGGACCATGTTCCGTGCATGCCTCCAGCAGAGGCAGTCCATAACATGGCCACGAGACAGGAAGAGAAGGCACTACCTCCTGCTCCCGGCATGGGCAAGATGGTGCCGCCCATGCTCCGGTGTGGTCTCCACGTGTCTGCAAGTTTGCCATGGCTTGGGGATTCAAAGTTTGTTCCCTTTTACCAGTCACATAACCCGCGACACGTGCCTTCTTCCCGGAATTCACGCATCCGCGAAAATTCAGTACAAAAAGGTATATTCTAAGGCTTTTTTTCCGTGCTCTCGGACCCCCTCCCCCTTTCCAGACTGCAGTAGCACGTGGAGTTCCATGCTTTACAATGTTTGGGGGAGGGAAAGATTCAAAGTTTCTCTCTGTGGACGAGTTCTCTTGCGAGGGTTTTAAAGTGTCCACCTTTTTTACTTTTGCTTTCTCTCTGCTTCTCCATCCCTCTTTCCAAGCAATTTCACTAAGAATTGTAAATAACAGCAGTCCTAAAACAGTTATTTTCATCAGTTTTAAAAGTCCAGCTATTTTATGTTTGTGAACTTGTCTCCAAAGTCTTTTTAATATTAAGCTTAAGGCTTTTGCAATATTCTGCGGTTCACGTGAATTAAAAGTTTTCATTTTTTTCTTTTTCTTTTTTCTCCCGCCCTCTCACCTGGGACGTAGATTTTTCTTCTCGAGAGCGTCCTCTCAAAACGTAGGCAATTTCCTACCGAATTCAGGCTTTTTTCCGAGCTCAATCGCGGTTTCTCCCGCCTACGCCCATCAGAGTTTCCTTTCCTCTGGTACCTGGCGTTATTTTCTTTTTCACGGCGGACGTCCCTCAGCGTTAAATATAGGCTGGTACCTGACGTCTGGTCCGTATTTCTTCCTGATTCAGGATAAGGCTTAGGTCCCTGTTCGGGCGCCATATGTAGCAGTTATTAATATAATAAATAATAAGTCCCATGGGGACCATAGCGACACCAACGTGGTGTGTAACAAGAGAGAGCGAGTTTATTCCAGGAGTCCTGGCTTATATAGCAGTTCCAAATGCTGCCACGTCACACAGGTAACTTAAGCCAATCCCATACAAGCATTCAACAGAGCATGTGTAACAGAGTACTTAGAACTACAACTCCCAGGATGCTTTGCAGCACCTGGTGTAACCAGACCCCACACTATCATTCGAAGGGGTTCTCGTAGTTAGATCTACCATGCAGCATCAGGTTGTATGACAGAGTGACAGGGAAGCATGCAAGACAGACAAATTTTTATTTATTCTAAATGATTGGAAAAACTATGGTAACCAACATATTCCATACAGATTAGAGGAAAGTAAGAATTTTGTGAAAACTGCGATTCTCTGACCATCCTTCTAGAATAGTCTTGGAAAATTTTAAGTATCAGAAAATAATCGATCTTCCTGACACTACTTTGTAAGTTTGATTTATGTAGATTCAAAAAATGGAAAAAATTATTCTTGGAGATCAAACCTAATTTCAAGTATAGTATGGACCATATTTACCTAATGCAAGATTTTGTTTTCTTGTAAGTGTTATTAAAATCAATAAAGAAGTTTAATAACTTGATTTTCTTACCCAATAATATTGCTGTATTTTTAAGTAAAACATTGCCCTGAAAAGTCTCTTAAACTACATTTTTTTTCTGCTTGAAGTCAGGGGGATTTTTTTATTTTTTGCTTACATTATCTCCTAATTTTTAATACTAGGTGTAATGTGATAAGAAATGGATAAGAAAGTTACTTCAATAAATCAGAGACAGTATACCCCTTAATCTAGCAACATCACCAAAAAAACCCCCAGAAAATAACAAGGACCTTACAAAATTCCATCCAAAAACGTCACAGAAGAATAGTTAGAAGCTATTTGGTCATATTTTATTATCACAGACTTTTAAAAATTAGAATGCAAAGGTCTTTCCATTACTCACAGAATTTGTACTCTGTAAGGATGAGTTAAGGAACCTGACCAACCTTGACATTTTCTGATCCCCCAGAATGATAGACTAGCAATCCTCCTGTGGTCTATGAAAGATTGCGGTAAATCCCTGAAATGTAAGGCAAAGCCTGAGGATATTTTTGTCTGAAGACTGAACAGTAAATAGGGAGATAAAGGAAGAAATGTTGTAGCCTTCTGTTTTCCAGCCCTGAAGATACTCCTGTCATGAATCTCCAGCCATGCAATTCTTTTCCTACCAACTGTCAGACTGACCTTTGGTTTAACAAAGGCTGTGTTTGTGATGGTACCATTGGGAATGCATTACTTTAGCTATTAAGTATGTCAAATTATGAGCTGATTCATTTTTTCTCACACTTTCTTGTAAAATACAGGATGCAGATCAGGGCAAGTCTCAATAAATTTGAAGAATGGAAATTACTAGAATAGATCTTGACTGAAATACTTCTGATTTCACTAACTTTTGCTGTAAAGTTCTTGCTTGAAGGACTTGTGTTTAGCTTGAATTTGGAATTCTGTTGTTAGTTGAAAAGGTTAGTTTAGGTTTTCTCTGTGTGTCTGATTGTGTTTGACTTGCTCGCCACCACAATTTTTCTAAGGAAAATGACCATGCTTCTACTTGAGACTGATTCAAGTAGAGTACTCTGTAAACCACCATTTCTCATAATATCTTGACTTTGCTTTGAAGATATGCTCTATTTCATACCCTAACACTAGCACACATATGTTCCCTAGGTTACTATACAATAATATAACTTTCCACTTGTTAGTGACATTTCTAAGTTATTTTAATTTATTCTATAGCTTGTTTAAAACTTTCAAGAAGCAAAATTCTGGTGAATAGTGATTTTATCTTGTTTACAGAATCACAGAACAGCCCAGCTTGGAAGAGACTTCAAAAGATCATCTGGTACAGTAAAGAATTTTTTTTAATTTTGGTTTTATCTCAAGATGTTTCAGTTCTAGTAATCACCTTAAAGCAGAATCCTCGAGCCTTTTCATTTCTTCTCACCTCTGCTACTTCCAGATTCTTCCTAGGTTCTGTTACGCTTTTCCAATTCCAGAACAATGCACTAGTGAGGAAAGTTGTCTTTGTTAGGTCTTGGTTTGTTTTACTAAACAGCTCAACAGGAGTCAACCTAGTACAGTGTCAAAAGATTTGAAGATAATTTGCTGCAGTCAATAGTTGTTCTTGTTTTGTAGAGGGCGTGATTTAGTACAACAGATGGACATTTACACTTGTGCTCTTCAGGGTCCTGATTTGTCACTCATTGAAACCACTGAAGTTAAGCAGGCATAATTTTGTGGTGACAGAGTGATGAATTAGGTTTTTACTGCAGTTGAGTACAGCAGTTCAAACAATCCAGAAATAATAAAGCATGTTATTCTCAAAATTTAGAAATCAATCTGGTCTTGTTTTGCAAGATTCAACATTATCAGCTTGATGGGTCAGTTATACTGATTTTTTCTGAGGTCACAGAATGATTCAGTCTCAACAGTTTGAACAAAACCTTTCTACCTTTGTCTCTCCTTTTTTTCAGTTGTTTTAATCATTAAGTATAGATTTCTATAGGACCCTGACACAACTGTTATACTGTGCACCTGCACGCAAGTCAGAACATCCAGGGACCTCACCCAGAACAAAGAGAGGAGAGAGAGAGAAAGAATGAGCTGTGTTCCCATTTCTTACTTGTGGTCAGTTTTTAACTCTAACAGAAATTAAGGAAAACAAACTTCTGAAGAACAATGAGCTGTCAATCAAAGTATCCACATGAATCTAACACATCTGGGTTTTTGGCAAAGGACAAACAGCACAGATTACTTTAGTATGCCAGACAGCATCACTAATCATGTGATAAATCTATATAGATTACGGCAGTGAATGAAAGTAATGAAATTAATACTAAAAATAATAGTAAAAGTTTAAATATTTTGGGTGGACTTAAGGTGGATTTATAAATATGTTCCTCAGTCTGTGAGGAGTACGAGGACATAGAAATTTATAAATTTAGAGATTACACAAGTTTCCTGTAGCACCAGCCAAAGTCAATAGGGTAAATATAACTAATTTACCACATATGTATATGGAATAGAAATGCAGGGAAAATAAGGGAGTTATAGTAGAACTTGCTATACCTGTTATAATTAAGCCTGATGTAATCGAGCTAGCACATATAAAGCAGTAGTGTTGTTCTACTGAGAAGGCTCAGACAGGTGTCATTACATCTATAAATCTAAGCCTTTTACTTCTTTGATCCATCATGTGATCTGATGTCACAACAGAACTCAAACCATATGGTGGTATATCCATCAGAACTCCACCCATCCTTGTATTAAAAAGTTACTTTTTTTTAAAGACATTGTATGAGTTAGTGATCTTGATGCAAGAAAATGTCTTGCTGATATTCCTGGACTGAGAAGGAGGGAAGAGTCTGTGGTGCTAGTCCACTGTCATACCTGGTTTTTCAGTTTGCATAAAGTAAGGTATAACACTTTGTTATGCCTCTTAGAGCACAGAAGGATGTCCTCTGTTTGCAGATGTGAAGAAAGCTTGCTTTATAAGGCTCATTGTGACGCATATGGAGAAAGGACAAGAGTCCTTCAAATGCAGGGATACTGAAGACATAGAAGTTTGCCTCACCATAGGGATATTTTAAACTAAAAGAGAGGAGGTTTAGGTTGGATGTTAGGAAGAAATTATTTACTCAGGGAGCAATGAGGGACTGGAACAAATTGCCCAGAGAAGCTCTGGATGATCCATCCCTCAGAGTATTCAAGGCCAGTTTGGATAGGGCACTAGACAGCCTGATCTAGTGGATGGGGAATGGGATTGGGAAATAGATGATACTCAAGGTCCCTCCAATCCAAGTTTTTCTATAATATGAAGATTGTTTGATATTTCTCATCATACTGCTAACAATGGCATGAAATAATTTCTTTCAACAATTGTTTTGCTTCTTTACATCAAAGAGCATTTTGTACAACTAGAAAAGGAAACTGGAGGCATAGACCTGTGGTTCTGCTGCATCTGTCAGCTTAGACTGCCCTTAAAGTACTCAGTGATACACATAAAAAGCACAGACTATCCTGTATGTTTGTGATACAATGTAAAGTGTGCAAAGAGGTACACATACCGGTGTTTTTTCTACATCTTGAGCAATTATATTTAATGTGAACAAGACAAAAAATTAGCAAGCTACTATGAAAGATTCACCTAAAAACCAAAACCAAAATAATCAACCCAAACACCAACAAAAGGTTAGTCTACTTTGCATTGCCAATTAGGATTAAACATGAGGAGAAAGTATTCCCCTTCCTTAGGATACGAGCGTCAATCGATTTTTGTTTAAGGTTGTGAGGATTTAACACTTAAGACAATTAGTTACCGTCACCTGCTGAAAAAGACATTTGCAGTGAGTTGGGAAGATTTGAAGGACATTATCTGATCTGATTGGTGGTCTAGGGGTAAAGGCGCCGCGCTATCACCGCGGAGACCCGGGTTCGATTCCCGGTCAGGGCCACTCCCGGGCAGGTGGAGCTCGTTAGCCCTTAAAGGCAACCCACCTACGTCCTAAGGACCTCGCTGCCACCGTCCAAGCTCGCTTGGCCCCGGCAGATGAACCTTAGGATTAAAGGGTGGGCTCAGTTCCGCGCACACTGTGTCTCACCTAAAAAATCCAATGCGCAGGCTGGAAGGTGGAAAGACCTTCCCCGGATCTTCGCTCGCGAAGACTGGCCATTATTATTATCTGATTTGTTCTGGGTTCCAATTCATCTAACATAAATTTACTATCTCTCAGTATGTGAGAGACCCTTCCTAAGGGTTCATTGTAATGGAGAACTAAAGAGGATGTTTCCAGCAGTCCAAAGCTGGAATAAGAGTCTGTTCTGAGCCCTCAGCTACTACAGTCATCTTTGTACTTCTTTTATGTACCAGTTTAGTGGCTGTTTTTTAAGAGCCAGTGTCTGTATGAGCTCCTCTCCTACTGCTTCTTTATTCCCTAAATTTCAGGGTATTTGATTCCATCAGGATGTGGAATAAGATGGATTTTTTTCATCGTTTCTTAAATGGACTTCTTTTAAAGCAAAAACCTCACAAAAAATGCTGTTCTTCTGGAGCTCTGTTTCCATTTCTGTTATTTTTCAAAGTCTTATCTCTTTATCTGTTTTGCTGCCAGTTTTGGTTTTATATTGAATTTCTTACAGTTTTCTCTGTAAAACAAAAGCTTATGCAATCTTATTGTGACTGCTTGTATATGCTGTAATAAAAGACTGATGAGTGCTTTTCTCTTTTTAGTGTACACAAAAGAGTGAGACTGCAAACCTACAGATCTGTATGTGTAATTTCCCTGGCACTACCAGTGTCTCTGCTATAAAGTAATAGGGATTTTTCAGGAACACGCAGTAGTTGGTACGTGTGCTATAGCATAGCTGCTAATGTAAATAGAAGTAATTAATATTCTTGGAACTTTAAATAGCAAAGGATAATTTATTTTCTTCACCAGAAAAATACTGTTACTACACCATTCTATTAACTCTGCTGTTAATATCAGGAATTACAGGCCTCATTGCTGACTAGGTGTGCAAATGCATTAAGTAACAATGGGGAAAAGTTCAGTTCAGACTAAAAGAGCTTTCCCACTCTTTGTATGATGCTAGAGACATTTTTCTTTATTTATTTAAATAAATAAATAAGAAATTTTTGCAAATAAGAATCTGTACTTTGGTTCTGAATTATTTTTGGTTTGGCTGCTGAATGCAAAGCCTGCATGATTTTGTACTGTTTCCATCCTTAAAAATCATCTGCCTCACCAGTACATTAGAGGTGATATGAATGATATATAAATATATAGTCTGAAAATATTTTCCTTTGATCTTGAAGAAAGGACTCAGTATGGGACTTGCAAATGCAATATTTTCCCTCTCTGAACCTACACTTCTCTTTTGTCTTCAGCATCCTAAAGGTCTTACACCCTAAACAATTCTATGATTGTTTGAGGTCAGAGTTCTGTTTCTGCTTTTGTATTGCAACAGGTACAGAATTTCTGATACAAATGTGTGACATTCATTTTGTAAACTGAAATAATATTGCCAAACAGTCTGGCTTTATCCAAACAATATATTGAAGGTACAACTAGACATTCAAAAATGGTGAGTTTAGTGAAGCAATGGAAACATCTGACTTATACCATATACCTGGGGAATAACACCAAAGATGTTACTTATGTTAATTCTAAAGTAATTTTAAACTCATAAGAAATTGTTGTTTTAAATCCTTCCAAACTTCATTTTCTTACCAGATTTAAAAAAAAAAAAAAAAAAAAAAAGTTCCCTTTTTGTTCATTTCATGTTTTATTGAGAAACTAACTCATCTGGATGTAGCCAAAAGAGAGAATTAAGCTTCCACAATTTCTCATGAAACCTGCTTTCAGTATCACCCACCAAACATTTGAACCCTCATCAGTGGTTCCTGCTCCCCGCTATCTGCTATCAGCTATACCCCAGAAGAAAACTCAGTTTTCTTCCTGTTATGTCATCCATTGTTCTTACATTTGCTGACCCTGTGAATATATCTATATTGAAATACCATACCCCTGAGCAGGAAATATGAAATTTTTGTGAAACATGAAGAATACGTTATTATTGCTGCTCAGATACATCTTTTTGGTTACCCAGTGAGTTATATGGTGTTTAATTCCTGTGGAGCATTTGATTTCTATGAAACTTGCAGAAATACCTGCTCATATAGGGCATTAACTTATAAAATCCTATTCTTTCTAGTAATTTTTCATGTTATGTTTTTCATAGATAGCAGCATTGAGTTGTCTAACATGACTTTTTTTCTAATTTCTGGGTTTTTTCATTAATAGTTGGGAAAAGAAAAGGGTTAGCTGAAAAGTAAAGGATAGACAGAAAAATTGAACTCATGAATGTGGGAATACATTCATGATATATACATGATACATAAACAAGAGAAAGTGGGTCATTTTCCCTACCAATGTAGTGTTGCAGGGATGCCTTTGTTTTTTATTTTGTATGTGTGAGATGTATGAGAACAGCAATATGCTTAGCAAAAGATTTACTTTATTGTCCAAAAATTACCAAAAAATGTGTTATGCAGTAACTATGTTGCAAAACTGGAAAAAGTAGGTTAAATACCAGGTCAGAAAAACACAAACAGCATACAAGAGATTCATAAATAGTTCAGTGAAAAAAAAGTCAATATCTATATTACTGATATCTATTATAATTTTAATATCTTAATTTACAATTGTTTGGCTAAGTCACTTTTTGTTTACAAGAGTATTTATGGAGGAAAAATTAAGTAATTACTTGCAATTTCATGATAGTTTTGTTTGTTTTAGAGATATTTTTAGAAAGTCTTATTAACTACACACTATATTTAAAAATTATGACTGAGAATTAAAGCACAAATTTTAATTAAAATAATGTGATCAATTAAATAGGAAGTCATTAATAGCAATTTAAAATAGAAAATAAGAAATGATCCAGTGTTAAGAACTTGCTGCAAAATGCACTTAAAATTGCAAGGACAAAGAATGTCTATATGGAAATAAATTACAAACTGAGGAAAAGATTCAGGTTTGAAGATGTTCACATCTATGTATATTTGAATAGGTATGCTCATGTATGGTTTATGAAAATCTCTGGTCTGTGAAAATTCCAAATATACTATGATAGTGCGAATGCCACATTGGGACTTCAACTGAAACCAAATGGCATCCCCTGGGATAAACTCTTTTTCTTTTTATTCAATGAAATGTTTTTATATGTGAACGGGTAATAAAACTGGTGAGGGATCTAGAGAACAAGTCTTCTGAGGAGTAGCTGAGGGAGCTGAGAGAAAAGATTATTTAGCCTGGAGAAAAGAAGGCTCAGGGGAGACCTTATTGCTCTTCAACTACCTGACAGGAGGTTGTAGCCTTGTGGAGATTGGTCTCCTGAGTAACAAGGGATAGGGCTAGAGGAAACGGCCTCAAGTTGTGCCAGGGACATGTTAGGTTAGATGTTGGGAAAAAAATTTTCACCGAAAGAGTTGTCAAGCACTGGAACAGGCTACTCAGTGAAGCAATGGAGTCCCCAGACCTGGAGGAATATAAAAGTAGTGTAGATGTGCTGTTTAGAAGTGTGGTTTAGTGGTGGATTTGGCCA
This sequence comes from Myiozetetes cayanensis, assembly GCF_022539395.1. Taxonomy (NCBI): domain Eukaryota; kingdom Metazoa; phylum Chordata; class Aves; order Passeriformes; family Tyrannidae; genus Myiozetetes; species Myiozetetes cayanensis. The sequence continues at coordinate 72,542,450 of NW_026086604.1, read as the reverse complement.
TGTTGGGGTAACAGATGGACTTGATTAACTTAAAGGTTTTTCCAACCTAAAATGATTCTGTGATGCTCTCTTTTCTAAGCCTAATGATTCATTGATTCTATGATTCTATGATGATCTTAATGATCTCTTCTAAACAATTTTATGATTCTATGCATAGTAACCTTAATTGTTTAAGAATGATGATATAATACATGCTAGTGATGTCCCTGTTGTCTTTTGAAATTGATAGAAAAACATAATTACCTAGAAATTCATAAAGGTAAAACAGCCTTCAAATATTTTATTTAATGTTTTAAAGCATGATATTGCAAGAATGTATAAATGTGGAGTATCTATTTTCGTAGCATCATATGCAAAACCTGTTTCTTGTTTTGTAAGAAAACGGACCTCTTAATCTTGACATGCAGTATCTATATCTATATATAAAATTCATAGAAAACACTGTAAACACACTGGAGGCACAAGATAAAAGCTAAGAGTTTCAGAAGAAATGAGAATTACACACACTATTGGGCACAGTAAATCAGCAATATGAAAATTGTCCAGTATAAAAATAAACTCTTTTTCAAATACCCTGAATGTAAGAAAGGTACATAATCTATAATAGTGAGATCATTGGATTTCACTGCAATCCAACTTTAAAAAAATCTTTTAAATTCTTAAAAGTGATGTTATCCATTTCTCATAAGTCTTGGAAATGATGATACACCTGGATTTCCAAGTATCAGCTGAAAGAAAAAGTCTGAACAATATAATATAGAAGAAAGCAGCCTTCTGTTTTGTCTTTTTAACTACTTTTCTGCTTGAAGGCAGTCAGAAGACTTTCATAGCCTCTAGAAAAGGGAGGAAGTAAAGGTATCAGGGAATATATACTTTATGAAAGCAAAAGATTTGCCTGACCCGCCATTTTGTGGTCAGATCTAAAAGCCTGAAGAAGATTACAAAACAGTGTACACATAAAGTAATGCATTTTCAGGATTTACCAGGCTGAAGAGATTAAAGATTTGGAGATTACATATATAATAAATTCCATCTTTGGTTTTACTCATATAAATATTAGTGGTTTTTTACAATGCACTCTTGTTTCATTAATTTATCTAATTGACTAATGAACTCATAGCATCTGCCAGAAGAGAATTCCTCAGCTTAATTACAATGTGTTTGTGAAGGAAAATTGCACACAAGTACTCCAGATACCAGGCAGCAGAAGGATTTAGGAAAATTTATTTCTGAAAGCTGAGAACACTAACATGATGATGCTACCTACAATAGATATGAAATAATGCATTGCTTTTTCCTCTCTGGGCCTTTTTAATGGCTTGTCTGACTGCCCCTCCCAGGGCCTCCAGGGCTGTCAGCAACAATTTTATCTTTTCAGGAAGTTAACCTCCCTGTACGGTAAGAGAAGAAGAAACCAAAATATCCATGGGAAGATGGTCATTCCCAGAAAAGCTTCCTTGAGTGACATAAATTCCCCCCTCCTTGAATAAGGTCTACAACACTTACAGTGCCAGGGAAAGTACTTCATTCCTGATTGTTTTGAACCTCTCACTTCCCAGCTTTAACTGATATTGTCACTACTCATACCAGAGGAGAGTGAAACACATTTCCTAATTGCTTTTCCTATGCTGCTCATAGGAAAATCTTTCAAGACTTAGAGGCAAACATGCAAATGAACACACACCACCTACATAGAAAAAAAAATATTGATATTGAATACATTTTAGAGTTTTGATCACCCTTGACATCCTTCTCTGAACTGTACAATATTATCTGCCCTCTAAGAAGAAAAGGCAAGAATGTTACAGGGTCTTCAAGACAGAGACATGGATATAAAAAGTGAGAAATTATGAATCTTTTCTCTCCTAATAAAGTGCTTAGGTCCATGTAACAACAAGGATACACCATAAACTACTCTGCAGCTCATTATGTCTTCCAAGGAAATTCTTGTGCCTGGTGTTAAATGAGCCTATCACACTTAGATGTTAACGATAAATTTTTGGTAGGAGTAGAAACTTCTTCAATTTGTCTCTATATAAAGTGAATTATCATGTTACTCTGATTGAAAACTTGGGTCATATTGATTTCAAGCACAAAATATCTTGCCTAGATTGTGCCTCTGCAAGTTTCCCAGTCTAACAGTTTATTCCAGACCAATTTATATCCATAACTTCAAGTGATGCAGATCTTTCATGCTCTCAAAGTATAGCTTGTTACATCAGGGCCTCTCACACTTGGAACTAGTTGGTACAAAATGGTTTCAAAAGAGACATGCTGAACATTGTGTGCATGTTCATGATTTCAGGAGTAACTGAATACATCATGGTGATCTCTTCAGTAGTTCCTCATGATCCCCCTCAAAATGTCAGTCCTTGTCCTACGAGTGTTAAGACAAGTTTTGTGTTAACATCTGTGCTTTGTCAGAACCAGCAAATCTGGGAGCTTTGAAGCTGGGCTACCTTTTGCACAGTTGCACTAGAATAACAATATGCAGCCTTACCCCAAGGGATGGTGCACATCTATCTCCCAGTTGTGCAGCAGTACAATATTAGTGAAATACTACCAGTTATTGCAGAGATATTTTATGAGAAGGGTTAGCTCTGTTTGAATGACACATTATAAAGTATTAGACAAAAATGAACAGGTCATATCAATTAAGTATATAAAATATACACAAGGGTCAGAGAACACATGGCAAACTTCTCTGCCTGAGAACCTAAATACCTGAGTTCTTAGCTGGGCCAAATTATGTATGCATTAGAATGACACAGTAATGAGCTTTCTTACACACAAAAACAAACCAGTACTGGTATTTTCCATTACTAGGCTCAGAATCAGAGAATCATCAAGGTTGCAAGAGACCTTCAGGATCATCCAGGCCAACCATCCACTTAATACTCTCAGTTGTAACTCCTAAAGCATTAAACCATATCAAACAGCATACCTCTTGAACATCCAGAAACCTCTTAAACACATCCGGGAATGGTGATTCCCTCACCTCCCTGGGGAACTGATTCCAGTGCCTGACCACCCTAACAGTAAAAAATTCTTTTCTAATATCTAATCTCAATCTCTCTTGTCTCAGTTTAAGGCCATTTTCTCTTGTCCTCTCACAGTAGGCAAGGCAGAAGAGACCAGCCCCACCTCCCTGCAACCTCCTTTCAGGTAGTTGTAGTGAGCAATGTGGTTCCCCCTGAGCCACCTCAAGACTAAACAAACCCAGCTCCTTCAGTCCTTTCTCACAAGGCATATTTTCTAGACCCTTCATGAGCCTTGTTGCCTTTCTCTGGATGTGATCCAGAACCTCAATGTACTTTTTGAAGTGAAGGACCCAAAACCGAATGCAGAACACGAGGTGTGGCCTCACCAGTGATGAGTACAGGATGGTGATCAATTCCCTAGTTCTGTTTAATTCCATAATTCTTGATACAGGCCAAGATGACATTGGTTTTCTTGGTCACTTGCTCACACCGTTCACTTATGTTCAGCCAGCTGCCAATAAGCACCCCCAAGTCCGTTTCTTTCAAGCTCTCAAGCCACTCCTCCTCTGGCTTGATTGCATGGGGTTGCTGCAACCCACCTGGACAAGTTCCTGTGTCACCTGCTTTAGGTGACCCTGCTTTTGCAGGGGAATTGGATTAGATGATCTCCAGAGGTCTCTTCCAACCCTAACAATTCTATGATTCTGTGAACCAAGTGCAGGACCCAGCATTTTGCCTAATTGAACCGCAGGCAGTTGTCCTTAGCCCATTAAGCAAGTCTGTCAGGGTCTCTCTGTAGAGCTTTCCTACCCTCAAGCAGATTAACAGTCCCACTCAACTTAGTGTCATCTCAATCTCACATTCAGATCATCAATAAAGATGTTAAGCAGGACTGGCCTCACAACACAGACCTGGGGAACACCATTACCAACCCGCTGCCAACTGGATTTAGCACCATTCACTGCAAATTTCTGGACCTGGCCATACAGCCAGCTTTTTATACATCAAGGAGTCTACCCATCAAAGCCACCAGTTTTTCTAGGAGAATGCTGTGGGAGATGGTGTCGAATGCATTACTGAAGTCTAGATAGACTACATCCACAGCCTTTTCCTCACCTAGTAAGTGGGTCACTTTGTCATAGAAGGAGATCAGGTTGGTCAAGAAGGACCTTCGCTTTGTAAATCCATGTTGATTGGGCAAGTTGTCTTGCATGTGCCATGTGATGGCATTTAGGATGATCTCTTCCATAAGCTTGCCCAGAACAGAGGTAAGTCTTCTTTTGCTAGAAACACAGCACTGTTACTCTTATACTACTCCTATACTGTACCTTTTAAAGTTTATGGTGTTTTTTTTTCTTGGTGACAGAAAATAAACTGACATTTTATTTAGCATCTATAACATTACATATTCTTTTATTTTGGATATTATTTTTTCTTATTTGTAGTTGTCCAGGTTATTTGTATTTAACAATTTTTTTTTCAAATCCTTTAATCCTACTGCATCAATTAGGATTAATCTCCTTGCTGTGTTTTATAAAACCACATAGAAATATAAACCATTCTTAAGGAGAATCTGTGACAGTGTGGTTCCAGGGGCAATTATTTACTACATCCATCATTTATGTCTGACTCACCATAGGTATCTCATGAGGCCTTGACTGATGCAGTCACTGGCTTCACAGTTTTGAAGCCACTAGGTTCAAAGCTTCACAGACTGAAGTCACCAGCTTCACAGTTTTGCAATCTGTACATATTGTCCTTAAATCATAAATAAGTATTTCAATCTCTTGCTGCTCATGACATTTTATGGTATGGCCCAGTCTTGTTCTCATTCACATTTCAATAAGTTTGTTTTCTGGTTGTACTTTAAGTTGTAAAAGTGATTCTTTTTTCCTACTCATAGAATCTTTCTCTATGTAGGCCTCCTAACCTAATAATCTGAAAGCAGACGTATCTTCTGTGCCAATACATTCTTTATAATCTAATAATGTTGTCGTTTGTACATAGTAACAGATGGTGTGGCCTTTCCCACCTAAAATTTAACATTTATTTAGGTTTGTTTTCAACAGAGTTTTATTACTTTGTTCCTGCAAGACAGGGGATGTTTTTTGAATTTTTATTTTAGAGCTGAAAAGGAGAAATTTTTAAGGTGGAACTCTTTTATAGTACTCTTTTTACATCAGCTGTCACGCCTCCTCAAGCTCCACTCTGTCCTTCCTTTCTGTCCTTTATTGCCACAGAAGAAGGACTCTGTCCCAAAGCTCAATTTCACAGTCCCAAACATGTCGCATTCCATTCACAAAATCAGATGTTTCAGAAGGTGGCAGAAAAGCCCAAATATTTGCTGTTGTAACTGATATTGATTACCCAAGCCCATACCCAGTTTAAGAAAATCCACCTTTCAGATTGGTTTGTCATTTTGCAGCCACATCTATAATAACAAATATAATCCATTAAATGAGCCAGATTGCAAGAAACTTAGAAATTAACTTGAGCAGAGGGAGGGATCATGCCCTAAAGAACAAATTCTGGAGCAGTGTGATAGTTCTCATTATTAGGTGACAAAAAGAAGCAAGACTTCAACAGTAGTACTAAATATTGAGTTAAGGAAAAAATTTAAAAATTTAATAATGCTTTATGGACAAAGGCGTTTTGTTGCTGATGGGTTTTTTTACTGGCCTAAAAAGTAATGTATTCTTCTTTGTTTTATTTTTAAATCATTATCTTTCTATTGACTGCTACTTAAGGTCATAATAAACTGACTTGTTCCATTAAACAGAGATCACGGGAGACTGTTAAGAATAAGACCTTGATTGTAATAGGAAATGATGTCTGTCTCAAATCAAAACTAAAAAAGGATATTAGTTAAATTCGTATTTGATACATTAATTTGAAAAATTATTTCACAAAAGAATAGCATTAAAATTTGGAAAGTCTTTATTTTTGGAGTTTTTTGACTGTTAGTTGTAGCTGGTTCTGCTTCTGATCTTAATGAGTAACATATGTCAAAAATTTTTATCACCATAAGTTTCCAAATTTTAGCACATTTGCACTTTGCTTAAAATTAGCTCTGATGGAAACAGGAAGAACAAGAAAAGATTTAAGAAAAGGTGAAAGTTTTCTTCTTCCCACAGATTAGTGCTTTACCATAAGAACTCTTTGCAGTTCATACAGTCTAGACTGTGTAAGAGTGATACTAGTCTTTCTAAAGAGAGACTTGTTTGCGGTTATTTGTCCTCTGGTTTACTTTTCCATCTGTTTAGGTGTGAAGTGAAGGAATCAAGATATAAGACTACAAATGATGTTTTGGCATTTGAATGAAAGTTTCAGGTCTTCAGGTCTTTAAATTACAAATGTATGTAAAAATTAATTTATTACTCCAAAAGTGTTCAACTGGTAACAACTTGTATCCAAAAACAGATAACCATAATAGCCAAATTCACTCTCTCCAAAACTGTTCTTCCTGTTTGTTCACTTAAGTTTTTGATTACCAGTAGTCTTCTCTTAACATGATTTTTGCTGACAAGAAAAACAGGGTTCATAAAAGCAATAAAACATATTTTGTCCTTCTTTGTTTTTATTGAGATTATGGTTTAACCCTCTTAAATTTTGAAACAGAGTCAAAATTAAAATGTTAAACTTGTCAAATATAATATTTCTTGTTTGCTACTCATTCAGCTTTTATTTTCTGATGTATTATTTGACCACCCATGCAAGTCAGATAAGGCAAAAAATTTTGAAGTTTTTAGTTTCTATAAGCTATTACACAGCAGAAAATACTGGGTTTGTAATGTCAGTTCTGATACTACAATGGTTACTTTGTGAGTCTTTCATACAAATTCAGTGTCTAGATTTCAGTCTTTTCCTATCTCAGTGTTTAGATCCTATTAAAGATTTTAAAAAAACACACTGTAAATCTTTCGATGTCTACAAAATTGTAAGTCATAAATGCACTAAGCCTTTAGCAGCAATCTGAGAGTCAATCCTTATTTTTCAGCCTTTCCTCTTAACATTATATTTTATGTACTATTTCAATGTTCTTCTTATCCTTCAAATTAGTGTATTTGAATCTGGTAAATCAGAGGTGACACAAAATTCATAGTGAACTAGGTGAAAAAATTAATAGCAGTGCTTTTCTTAGATTGGTAATAGTCTAAAATAACAATTAGTATGCAAACTAAGGCCCGCCAAGAAATCCTGGTACATAAAAAGCCAATGGGAAGGATTTAACTAAATATTTACAAAGAAGTCATAGCAGACTGACTTGAAAATTCTCAGATGGAGGGTCCCCAGATAAAAATATTTACTTATAGGATATGTCATTCCTGGCTTCCTAATATGTTATCCTTTTTTTGCATAAGTTATTTCATTTGTGACCTTATTAAGATGTAAATATCTTTTAGATTCAATTAGCCATTTTTAAAATTGGCTTAGTATTTCTATTTCATTCTCCTAGGTGTTAAAAAGATGATCCTGGGATATATTTGTACAGATAATGAATGACAAACAATCTTGAATTTCTCTCTATTGTTGTAGGTAAGCAGATCTCTGCTTCTACAAGACAAAGAAAAATCATCTAATAACTAAGATACAGAAGGTAGAAACAGGTATTGGCAATCTACTTTAATTTTCATCACATTCCTTGTGCTATATGGATAGTGAACACCTTAATAAGGGTAATGTATTTACTGAGAAAATAAGAAAAATTAAAATAAAATGCAGAGATAGTGGATAGATACGGCATCCTATACAAATTAAAAGACAGAAAACTAGTTGCAAACAAATAGTTCATCTTCATGTTGAAAGCAGTCACAGTGAAGTCATGCTAGAGGACTGATAGAGAGATCTGCAAGATCATGAGAGGCTGGAGAATATGACGATGGAAATACTGTTCACTTTTTGTTGCAACACAAGAAATAGCTTTTGTCTTCTGAACGTAGCTAATAGTAGTTGCTAAACAAAATAAAGCATAAAAGTTTTTGTAGAACACTTTACCACAGCTTACTAGGGATACCAAAAGTGTACACGGCAAATAGAAGTCCAGTATGGGTTTCTGTTTGTGTAGAAGTGATTTAATGAGAAGGAGTCAAGAAAAAGAAAGTATGTTATAAAAGTTGTCAGATAATACACTTTACATCTTTTCTGGTACCTCCATGGAGTCTTTTGGCCTAGTAAAAAGATAAGCAAACATCTCTTAATTATTCCATTATTCATAGTTTGGCCATTGTTTATATTGCTCAAATTAATACAATTTAGGTCAAACAGTGCTGTTTGATGGTGTTAGTATCTAAATTGTTCCCAGTACATACACTTTTTCAACATATCTAGATTTTAAGTGTTGCATTTATCCATTCCTGTATCTGTATATATATCTATATACACAAATCTTGTAAGATCTTGTGACACTGCAACTTTGGTGGCTTATTGACTTTGTTTATTGTCGGAGGATGCAGCAAGGCCGCAGTGCCTAGCAGCATGGAGAAGAATGTAAATAAGAGGTGAACATCCAATCACATGTGAAGGCTAGTGGTAAATATAGATAATAGAGCTAAGAATAGTGTTAGTATGTAAGATTCTACAGAAGGAGACGGTGTGTGAGTGCAGCTGTGTGAAGAACAAGATGTAATATTCTGGATGAAGTGAATAAAAGCTGAATTTAGGCCATCATCATAGAATACCCAGTTTTATTTACTTGGTCGTCCTCACAAACAACGACAGTTTATGAAAACTGAGCTCCTATAGAAAAGCAGGAGGATGTTTCATCTCTGCTATGCTGCAATATCTTCAGTTTCTACAGTATGTTAGCACTTGATGCTTACTAAAATTTATTACTTCCAGACTCTTTGGGCACCCTAAACATTTTCTCCATTTTCTTCTTTCATGTAGAAATGACATGTAAGAATTTGCTTGTTTAAGAACTTGAAAACTTTTCTGTTTGTTTATTTGATTGGCATTCCTCTAGCTATATTGAGCACCAAGATACAATGTATCAGATAAGTCATTGATATAACTCTGCTGGGTAATTGCTCTAAATGTAGACATATAGAAAGTCATCTATGTTTATAATGATATCATTGTATATCAGTGTTTAAGGTAGGTTAAGTTATGCTTCTAAGTTTATAGCATCCACAACAGAAATTCCTGCAGTCCTAGAAAAATAATGATACAGAAGATAAAGCTTTGAAAAACAGCTTTGTAGTTACTGACTATGATGTGTTCAGTCATTATGTAAATTGCTTCCCTTAGCAAATATAGGTTTAGGAAATTATATACTTGAGATACATCTGCAGTTACGGATCAGTAGCTGTATATCACCTTGTCAGTCTGCTGCAATGAGACTAATATGCTTAGATATAATCTGCAAAAAATTTGGTTTTATTCAACTCATCATTGCCCTTTTCAATTTTCTAGTCAAAACTACCAATAAAAACTTTTGAGGATGGGAATAAGGAATATATAGACAAATATTCCTGCAGTTGATCCAGGACGTATCTTAGCCGTACTGTTTGATGTAACTAACCTTTTTGATGGGCTTTGGACAGTCAGTTGACCTTTCTCGCCTAATACCTCTCAGCACTCATATTCTTCAGAAATGATGGGGTTTTTGCTTGCTTTAGCTATACTTCTTCTTATGAACACAGTGTTTATTATCCTTCTCACTGTAATGTCAGATTGAAAGGCAAACATTTGCTGTGCTATTGCCTCCTTTTTTCAATATATCAATGGCTTAAGCTATGAGCTCTGTATATACTTAAGGTTTCTAAGCATATGAAGTGAAGTTGGATATTGCTGTTCTTTGTCAAGATAATACCATCCAGAAAGCAGACAATAAGGTCACTTTGGGTAAGATCAGTATCAGTTGATCTTTTTTTATTGTTTTGGTCGTACTCAATGAGGACACTAAGGGAAAGAAACAGAGCTGACTAGTGGCTGCTACAGCCTGTGAAACATGAAAAGTGTTGCAGATCATGAGTAGAGCAATAACAGTTTTGCCTAGAAATGGAAATTCAATTTTCAACTCACAGTTAATGAGATCACTATCATGTTCTCCATAGTTTTAAACACTTAGAAACTGTTGTGATGAAATTTAACTGATTTGTATCATTATGTTCTGTAAATGATGGAAATTTACATAAATCACCTGAAATGTGCCATTTGAAATGCAGTGCAGAGCGATTTCAAGGATATTGTCTTTCCGCTTTACAAAGCATTAGTATATAGTGACTTTGTATCCGTTATGCTAATATATAAATATTAAATGCTGCCTACAAAAATTATATAGTAGAAAAGTTTGTTTGCCTTATTATATATTCATCCTGATAATGAGGGATGATTTGTGCTGGGCAACCAAAAACAAGTCTGGATAAAGAGCCATAAAATTCATGAATAGAAAGTATAGTTCACACAGTTCCATATCCCTCTAAGTGATGTCTGTGATGAAAAGGAATTTAATGTTAACATTATCCACTTTGAGATTAGAACAAGGAGTCATTAGTTGACGCAGAGTTCTTTATGGTTAACTGCTTGTTAGTTTCCAGAAAAAAAAATGTCATCTCACTTTTGCAACAGGTTGAACTGTGTTGTGTTCTTTCAATAGAATTCAGGAAGTATTTTGAATAGCAAGGATAAGCTTAAACAATTTCCCTCCATAAAACATTTTTTGTCTTTTTAAAGTGGTATTGAGAGGCAGGTGTTGCTATTACTTTTAAGTAAGGTTTTGTCCAGTTGAAATGGAAGGGACCTGCAAAATGGACAAAGATGCATCTTATTTCTCAGCCTAGGTAATACATCACACTACTCAAGAATGAGTGAGAATTTACACAGATTGGTTCAATAGGTTGGTTGAAGTGTTCTACCAATCATGGTTTTTAACAAGGTGGAGGAGGAGACAGAATTTTTTGAATATATGACCAAAAAATCCACACAGAAAATAAGCAAAAAGTCAAGAATGCAATTATAGGAACAAGGAAATTAGCAAATAATACCACTTTGTAAAAATGTTGCTAATTGTGAGTAAATATGGATATCCTCGTTGACAGCTTCCTATTATGTTTATGGAAGTAGAACTTGTCACATCCTTAATCCATAAACAGGATTGCTTTGAATCCACTTCCCATTTATTTTTTCCTAATGCTTGACTGCCTCCAAATTTGTAATTGACTTGCAGGTTAATAACTTAACTCATTGATTAATAACCCAATAAAAATATTCTGTGAAATAAACTTTATAGCTTTATCAGACTCCTCTTTTGATTATTTTTTTGTTCAGGTGGATTTTTTTTAGCTCTTTTTTCAGCAGTGATTTTGAACATCATTACTAAAATAAGAAACTGATGGTGCTTACTAAGCCATGCCTTTAAAGCTTTAGGAATGGTTGCTGAATGACAGTGGGAGCAGTAAAAGGTCAGGTTGAAAGTTTCTGCTGGCATTTTGGAGGATCACATTATATTTATGGTTCTCAGAATGTGGGTTTACATAGCATGTTCTTAATATTCTATGAGACACAGACTCATATCACACACACAGCCAAGCTCAAAGCTAAGGATGTATTTCTACAAAGTCTTTTCATCATACTACCCATTAATATTCATTAAAGATCAGGATAGTCTAATCTTTGTCTCTAAAAGCACTTTGCAGATCAGTTCTGTATTTTAGAACCAGAGTTCTAACCAGAGTTATTGCATACTTGGATCCTCTGTTCAACTTCCTAGAGAACATATATCTAAAATCATTCCTTTCCATTCTGTATTTTCAAAACCATTGACAAATTCCCCACTTTTCTAAGGAAGACAAAAAGCTAGATAGCAAATCCATTTTCCCATTTTAAAGGAAACATTTTTAAATTGATTTGCTTTTACTTAGCTTGTATGTTGAATTTTTTTCTCATAGTCACTGATAATTGTAAGAAATACCTGCTGGGTTGGCTGATCTCTGGTCCCAGTATACAGCCATGACATCAAAATGGACTACTTATTCCAGAGGCACAACAGTGTATGAGCCAAGTAAGCCCTGTTTTCTTAAAAAAATATTCAGAGATAAATCCTTATTAAAGAAACCAAACCAAACCAAACAAACAAACAAAAAACAAACCTAAAGACAGATGTGTGTGCTTGTTATCTTAGCAGAATAACAGTTAACTTAAAAAGTACCTTATTAATACCTCCAAAATTATGCATTTGAAAGTTCAGTTGCCTGATCAAAAGCCTGGTTTTATTCATTTTGCTAACATACAGAAAACAAAACAAACAAAGAAACAAACAATAAATCTAAACAAAAACACAAAAAAAGAGCAAAGCACTAAAAGTAATAATTATGGATACCTATAGAGAATTGAATGTGAGCCTTAATCATTCTTTGAATTTCTTTTTTCTTCAAAAAATTTATAGGGCATTATAAAAAGCATGAAAAAAACTGGGGCTTGTTGATTTGTTTGCTTGTTTAAGGGAAAAACATCTCACAACATTTTCCTTTTTTTACAACACATACAGACCCCAAAAGCATGGATGATTTCAGAAGTTTAACTTGAAGGACTGCACCAAATCATCTGGGATAATGATAAAGTGTCTGAGAAATGTGAGCTACAGCAAAGTACCATCATTTTCCCTGCCCCTGTGCATGTCTATATTTATATATACATATGGTAACATTTGTAGCAATTGAAGTAAAAGTCAACTGTACTTGAAAAAGGGAGGAAAGATAAAAGCAAAGAAATATCTTTTCAAAGATCTGAAAATCTTGATCGAAAGTCAAGTGATGTCCTCTGATTCGGACCCTGCCTCTCCTGGCAGACACTGCCTGCATTCTCCACCAAAAAGGTCGTGGGTTTGCTTTGGGCCAATTTCTTCACAATCCTCCACACAATTGCTATAAATTGAGAGAAGGTTTACACAGACAAAAGAGATCTGATGTGGGGAGAATAATATTAGGATTTATTACTAGCAAGAAAAAAACTAAAGAACTATATCTACAACAATTCTAACTAGGCAAAAGTACTATGTATTTACAGAAGTATCCCTCCCCCCTTGTATCAGTTTAGGAGGAGAAGCAGTCTCTTTTCCATTTCTAGATCTACAGGTCTTCTAAATAATTTTGCAGCACTTGAAAGTTGTTCTTCAATTATCTCTAGGATGACAGCTCTGATTTGTCACAGCTGGAACTGTCTCTTTCTCTCTCTCTTCTATGTCGACCTCAGGGCTGGGCCTATCCCCTCCTGGGCTAAGACCAGAGGCTGGGGTTACCTGGGCCCTGTGGGGTCCTCCATGGAGTGCAAGGGGACACTTGCCTTACCATGGTCTTCCCACAGTTACAGGGGATAATGGCTTTTGAGTCCATCCCTGTTTCTTGTGGGGTTCCCCCTCACGAGAGACAGTCCTTGATGGACTTTTCTAACATGAGTTCACTTTCGGACAACAGTTCTTCCATTCCCTGCTGTCCCTTAGGGTCACAAATTTAGTTGCACCAGCATGAATCCCTCACTGGAATCACAAGTCCTATCTGGGACGACTTGCTCCAGCGTAGGTCTCTCTCTCCATGGGCCACAGGTCTCCAGCAGGACTCTGCTTCATCTTAGGCCTCCCATGGGGTCACGGTTTCCTCATGCACTCCTCTGCTCTGGCATGGGTTCCTTCATGAGCTGCAGGGGGTCTCCTCACTCAGTAATCTTCCACAGGTGGCAGGGGTTTTTAGTTTTCAGTCTTTTCCCTGTTGAAGGGAGAGAGAGCGGGGAGAGAAGGAGCCCTCATTTTGGCCTTGTCTTCTCTTCTCTCTCTTCCAGCTGCCAGCTTTGGAGGCTGCGCTCTCTGCCTAGAATTCCTCCTGCAGCACATCTTGTCCAGGCAGTTTTTCTCTAGAAGTCTCTTTCTCTACTCTGTTGCAAGAGAGAAGGGGGTCTGGCCCCCCTCGCCCGGGGCAGACTTGGCCCAGGGGGTGGGGCACACACCTGGGCCCAGCAGGGCCAGCTGCTATGCTGGCTCTTCCATTTTGCTTCTTCTACCTTGTGGCTCTTATCTCTTCTGCCCCCACAGCTTCTCTTCCATTTTCTTAAATATGTAGTTGGCAGAGGCGTTACTAAAACTTTTGGTTTGCTTTGCTCCAGAAATCCACCTGGAAAAACTATTTTCAGCCCCAGGGGGGTTGGTCGGCAAATCCATGACACCAAGAATTTTGCCAAACATTAGTTGATTTTCATTTAATACTCTGGAAAAAACCTGGAAAAACACTGTTTCAATTAACAATGAAAGGTCAAACATAGACATTTTGGGGACCATGATATAAAAAAGATACTAATCTATTAGAAAGCATCCAAGGGAGGGTCACGAGGACTGTGAAGTGTCTGGAGAGAAAGTCGTATGAGGAGAGGCTGAGATCATTTGGTCTGTTCAGCCTGGAGAAGAGGAGACTGAGGTCTTCAACATCTCCACAAGGGGAAGCAGGAGGGCAGGTACCATTCTCTTCAGTCTTGTCATCAGTGACAGGGCTTGAGGAAAAGACATGAAGATGAGTTAGGGGAGCTTTAGGTTGTATATCAGGAAAAGGCTTTTCATCCAGAGTGGTTGAGCACTGGAACAGGCTCCCCAGGGAAGTGGTCACGGCACAAGCCTACCAGAGTTCTCAAAATGTTTGGACAATGCTCTCAGGCACATGGTGTGATTCTTGGGGTGTCCTGTGCAGGGCCAGGAGTTGGACTCAAGAATCCTGCTGGGTCCCTTCCAACTCAGTATATTCTATGATTCTATGATATATTGATTCTGAAGTGCTCCTTGCGGGGTGACTGAGGCCTGCTGTCCACTTCAGCTGCATATCCAATAAAAGACACAAAATGCCACCACCAGTTACTGCAGTCACACACATTAGAAGATGTCCAATGTCACCTTTTATAGCTGGTGATCTGTCTCATTTACCAGAATACAAAAAGTCTTGACCTCATTTACTTACAGTGGAGAAAAAATTGAAAGCTGTCAAAGTTAACCACATCTTTTAAGCGATAAAATGATGACACAAACAGGAAAACTGAAGGTAGTAGTAGGGCAAATGAAATACTAAGCTGTTCAATTTTAGCTTTCGAACTCTAAGTCAGACTGGCTCTGGTGGCATCTCTCCAACTGAAAATCATCGTGAGGATGGGATGCGCCTTTTCACAGGGCACTTAGGTCCACTTCCCTTCTCCCCACTCACTGCAAGAGATTTGGCACAAGAAGAAAGTGTTTCAGAGGGAGAACTGTTAAGCTTCAGTAATTGCCTCGACATCTTTGGGAAAGCAGTTACGCCTTCATTGAGCCTACACTGCTCCACAACTGGAGAGCTCTACGCAGTTCCTCAATGCACAGTCACTAACTTGGCTTTTTGTAACCTGAGTGGTTTGAAAACAGGAAGAATTAATCCCTGTTCTATTTCATAGAATCTTAGAATCATAGCATAGTTTGGGTTGCAAGGGACCCTTTTAGTTAACACCCCTTTTAGTCCCACTTGGTTCCAATGTCCCTGCCATGGACAGGGATGTAGCCCACTAGACCAGGTTGCTCAAAGATCCATCCAACCTGGCCTTGATCACTTGTTTTATAAGGAGTGTTTATAAACTTAGATTTTATCAGAAGAAGTAAACATAAGTTTTAGAGAGAGATTAAATAAACACATTTGGACAATCAGAGATACATGCTTAGGTACTTTTACTATAAATTAATATTTAATGTTTCTATCAGTCTGTGTCCAAATTCAGATATAGAATGATCTTTTAGTTTGAATATTTTTCAGAAATTGTATTCATTAATAAACCTGTAGTTTCTTATTTCTTAATTAACTATATCTTTTTTCTAACATGTTTTGAAAGCGAAGTCAAAATAACAGCAACAATCCATAGAGAAAAAGTCCATGGAACCATAGATCAAGTTATTGTCAAGAATATTTACTAATTTATATTCTGTAAGCAAAAGTTGTTTTCTTATGTTGACTATGAAATGGATTATATTCTTGGATATTCATTTGTTTTGTTTTATGCTTCCAGTGCTTTCATTTCAAAAACCATATGATAAACAAAGACACTCTTACTTAGCAACTTCAAATATTTCCTTTTTAAACTCAATGCTTATACTTTGCATTTTAATGTAAGTTCAGTGTATACTGACTGATGAGTTATTGGAAAATAATTACCTTTCTCTTTCTTGGATTAATTTCTCAGAAATACATTTTACAGGTTATTGTATCTACTATTCATCCAGGGAGAAGGAATTTGTCTAAACTATACTCATCTATAGAGATTTTGTTAAAAAAGCAATTCATTCCCTTACATATTGAAGAATTAATTTTTCAGTAATTTACATTTAAGTAGAATTTATTTTCCTTGATGTGTATAGAACAACCTTAAATCAGTAAACCTCTGTTGTTTAAAGGTATCCCATCTAGAGTGATTCTAGCTTGTATGTCTCTAGTGAGTATCCAGTGAAGTAACCTGCTCATGTTGTGTAGTTACACTTTGAAATTTTTGCATTTTGTGTGTGAAACAACAGGCTAGACTCTTATTTGTTGGTTCAGTGATACAGAATTCAGAAGTCATTAATTATCTTCTGTCAGAAGAAGGTGTCCCAACTGTGTTTGACTAATAAAATCAATCTGTTACTAGTGACTAGTAGGAATATATGACCATTAATACAAGTAGAGATATATGTTTATAAGTTTGACTCCTTGTCTTGCTTAAAACTTCTTCTTTTCTTCCTCCATATATTAGGAAATTACTTCCTGCAAAAGAAAGACTATATGCAGATGAGTGTATATATATATGTGTGTGTGTGTGTATAGATACAGATAGATATAGATATGTAGATATATGTCAGGAATTAGAAACCATGGATTTATTAATTAATATCTTGTATGTTGCTTAAAAACTTAAAATTGGCCATGTATAATGTTCATTTTCTACTCCTTAATGGAAATAGATTTAGGTAGTAAGATTCTAAAATATGAAGAAGACACAGAATTTTCTTCCTCACTAGTAATTCACATTAAGAGTTTGGGGTTTTCTGAAAAATCTTTGGCATATCTTTTTTAAGGACAGCAAGTTTTCTGCATTTTGATGGATTTGAAAGTAATTTTTGTGAATAGAGCTGAGACTTTCAGCGGAGGAAGAAAGTTATGGAAGATTACTGCATTGTGACAAAAAGGATTTTCAAAATGGCAAAGTCAGAATAGATTAAAAAAGCAAGGAAATTCTTTTGCAGGCTCATGTTAAACCTGGATGCTGTCATAACATGTATTTGTATTGAAGAAAGTTATAAAGCAGTAGTTCTCTATTATATAAGAGTATGCATCTTCTATATATGTGTTAATTACTGTATTTGGGGCATTTATAAACAAACCAAATATTTCCCAACAGCAAGAAGCTGGCAGTAATCTAATAGGCAAAGAAGAACATTATTTCTTCTAATTCATTAAGTAACTTCAGTAATTTAAGTTAAATGAATTGTTGGGTTTTTTTCCCCTAACTCCTCTTTGAAGAAAAGTAGATCCTCAGTTAATTATCTGGTAGAAGGACAGAATTCAGTAGATTATCATTCATCAACACCAGGATTTTAACCCATATATTGTGGCACAGATAACTGCAATTTCATATTCCCCAGGATAGAATCAGTGAATATGTTTTCCTCAAAAACTTTTTTTTTTTTTCCAGTGAAGAGGGAGATAACTTGGTTAATTTTGAATAAGAAATGGTAATATGTTTATGCTTGCATTTCCTTATGACTTCAAAGGGTAGACAAATTTCTAAATAAATTAAGACTTCAGAAGAAAAATGTGGTTGATTCTTTTTTTAATCAGAATTTGCAGCCACAAAATAAATATGGGTTGGAAATACTTCCTCTTTTAGTCATAAGCTGTCACTTGAAATTTGGTGACAAATACTGCCTAACAGTTATACAATTTCGTATGTAGTAATCCACTTTTTACTAAAGCTAGAATCTATTAAGGGGAGTAAAATTGTGGAAGAATTCTTGATTTAGAAAATGGAACATCAAATTGCAGAGTGCGGAGTTGCAATATTCTCCACGCCCTATTAAGTTGTCTAACATCAAAATGTTAAGCAGAAGCCCAATTAAAAAGCCCAAACAAAGAAAATCAAAAAGATATTTATTTTAGTTTCAACTTATTCAGTTTATCTCAGTTGGTTGACAGCTACATTTGACCCAATATAAAAAGCACAGCAAAATACAATTATTAGTGGCAGTAGCTGGGATCATAATTTCCATAGTTAAAGACAAACTACAGAAATATTTTGATGCTCAGGATATTCTCACTTGGCAAGTCTTTCAGTAACTTTTTCAAAACCAGTCCTTTCTCTTTTCCTTTTTTTATTTTTATTTTCTTTTTCACTGTTTTCTTCCTTCCTTCTTTTCTTTTCCTGAAAAGTCAGTATAAAACAAATAGATTAGCTGCAGTGTGTTTGTTTTATACCATACAGTCTGATGATTGTTTGCAATATAATTTTATAAGGCTTGCTATTAGCATTGTAGACATTTCCTGTAGGTCAGGAAAAGACACTTACCTAAGAAACAAAGGTAGCTTGTGATTAGGAAGAAGATCTCAAAAAGTGCCTAAAACTATAATGAGAATTGATCTTGCAGTCTCTCTTACGTTATATATATTATAAACTTCATAATTAACCATTCAACTCAAATTGCCTGGCAGCCCCTGCTTCACAACTCTCCATGAGCCTGAACTGGTTGCTGATTTCATACCTGCATGCACCTTTCTCCATCTGGATGCATTTTGCTCAGCTCCAGAGTCCTCCATAGACAACTTCCACAGTTATTAGCAGTCCTAGAGCATATGAATTCTTATTCTCTTGTTTAGCTGCATTAATCTTTCTTGTCTTTTACCTGAAAGAGAAAACATTAAAGAACGCAAAAATACTTTTCTGTGTAGGTTATTATTCTCATAATCCAGAGACCCTAAAATAATTTTGAAGAAGAAACATTGTTTCTTGAGTAATGCAGAATGGGATATGAATTTGGTATTACAAACTGGTGCAGAAAAGAAAGGGTAGCTTGTGCATCTTTTGCTAATGAAGAATGACATGAAGGATGACTCTACGTATTTATCCAGAAACACTGATTTAGGGACTTCTATGAGTAAACAATTTTCAAAACTTAACTTTGTTATATGATTATCTGAAATTTGTTAACCTCACAATGTACTCAATATTGCAGAGAAGGTGAATTTTGGTTTTAGAGGTCCTCAATCTTTATCTTCCTTCTGCATCTCTACTTGAGAGATCAATGTTCTGCCTTCCTGCAAACTTGTACTTGCATCTATCTGGTACAGTTTATGGATTTTTTTTTTCTCTTCCATTTCCTGCTTTCTTAATAATGTCATTAAGTGTCTTCTGTGAAGCACTTTACATTGCTTTGAATTCTAAAAAGATAAAGATGTAACTATTCTGCTTCCATTTTAGATTTGATTTCTTTTTTCAGTTGATACTCTAATCTATAGAATGTTAAGTGTCAAAACAGATAAGATAGCCGTTAATTGAATTTTTTCTTATCCATGTATTTATCTTTCAACATTTTCTTTTTTTATTGGATCCTGCAGAAATATACATTTATTTCTTCCCCTTCCTCCTCCTGGAAAGAAAAAGTGCATGTGATATGTTTTATGAAAAAATAAGCTCTTTGAGTTTTGATCCTTTTTATTACAGTTGAAGAGAAAGATGTTTGTTCTGAACAAAAAGGAAAAATAATGATTAAGTCTTTAAGAGAAAATGAAATACCTACTGGGAATTAAATGAAAGTCATTCAAAAGGCTTCTTCTGTGAAGCTGTTGTATCTCCTCCCGAGAGGCTGAAATCTTCTTATTTGGCTTCTGGGAGGTACAGCACAGAATTATTTCTCCCTTAAGAGAAAAATACCCATTAATTTGAAATGATTTCATGTTGAATTTTTCATACCCTCAGTGATAAAAGCTATAACAATTTTCCCTGCAGGGTAGAAAAAAATACAACTATCATTTCTACATGGTTTCAAAAAGTTTGCCTGTGTGCGTGTGTGTGAGTGTGGGTGTGGGTGTGTGTTATGTATACAGAACAGAAGCTGCAATAAAGTATAGGGTCAGATTTTTAAATTCTTTTGCCTGTCATCCTCTATAGGTTATAATTATTGGAAAACTTGAACTGATATTTTAAGATAACATCACCCATCCTAACTAGAAAAATTAGGAAAGTTCTACTTAAAATAATACTGAAACATAAAATAAACTTGGTATAGTTTTCTAAGGCAATACAGTGAAAAAAACCTGAAAGCCCTGGGTGCTCTGTTCCTATGTCATCTAACAATTATGTGGTTTTCACGTTTTCTAAGATTTGAGAAGGATACTTTGTTTTCAAACATAAAGCCCTACAGAGCTACAGACCCTTCCTCTGACTGTATCTTTGATGATGCTCTCAACACTACAGATCATGACTGCAGACAACAATATGTCTTTCTGTACCAACAGTCCAGTTTGGAGAGATAAGGGCTGAATAATATTTATGAGTTAAGAACAAATAAAAGACAATACTTATTCACTTATAAAATTATGAGGAGGTTAGATACTCTCTTTTTCTTTCCATAAAAGTCAGTATTGGTCTTATTTCACAGTATTCAGTAAATACATTAAGATATCATAATTAAAACCTGTGTCCTCCCTTTCTCCCTTTCTCTAAAGTTTTGGCTAAAAAACCTTTCAGTCAAATTTGTCCTCTCATGATTATGATGCATTCCATGTAAGCCAAATGAAGCACAGTAAGAGAAGACCATTTAATCTCTCAAATGAAGTTACTCATTTTCAGTAGAACTGCTACAAGAAATGGTGCAATTTGTGTGTCTACCTTAGCAAGCTTATAAGCTGTTTGACTAGGTTGGTGTTTCCCTCTTAACTGTAACCAGTGATGCTTGCAATCTTCAATATTAATGAAACTTGCTACAATTGTCATTTTTCAGCAGCAGCCAGTTTGGTTTCATTACA